>NW_026947560.1:1200000-1800000 GCF_034190915.1 Cavia porcellus | reverse complement strand
GGTCAGGAAACATGCAGTGGCAATGTCGAATCGGTTCCTGAAAAACATTGCGGGGTGGTGCGCATTGTATGGGTGTGTAACAATTCATTCTCTAGTAGGAGTGAGAAAAACAACACGGGGTGGTGTGAATCGGAGGGTCTGAATTAGGATAGGCAGTGAGTGGCAATGTAGGATGGAGAAAAGCACCGCGGGTTGGTCAGCATGGGGAGGTCAGGAAACATGCAGTCGCAATGTAGCATTGGTTTCTGAAAAACATCGCGGGTTGGTGCGCATTGTATGGGTGTGTAACACTACATTATCTAGTAGGAGTGAGAAAAACATCACGGGGTGGTGTGAATCGGAGGGTCTGAATTAGTATAGGTAGTGAGTGGTAATGCAGCATGGAGAAAAGCACCGCGGGGTGGTCAACATGGGGAGGTCAGGAAACATGCAGTGGCAATGTATGATAGGTTTCTCAAAAACATCGCGGGGTGGTGCGCATTGTATGGGTGTGTAACATTACATTCACTAGTAGGAGTGAGAAAAACATCACGGGGTGGTGTGAATCGGAGGGTCTGAATTAGGATACGCAGTGAGTGGCAATGTAGGACGGAGAAAAGCACTGCGGGGCAGTCAGCATGGTAGGTCAGGAAACATGCAGTGGCAATGTCGGATCGGTTCCTGAAAAACATTGCGGGGTGGTGCGCATTGTATGGGTGTGTAACAATTCATTCTCTAGTAGGAGTGAGAAAAACAACACGGGGTGGTGTGAATCGGAGGGTCTGAATTAGGATAGGCAGTGAGTGGCAATGTAGGATGGAGAAAAGCACTGCGGGATGGTCAGCATTGGGAGGTCAGGAAACATGCAGTGGCAATGTAGGATAGGTTTCTGTAAAACATCGCGGTTCTGTGCGCATTGTTTGGGTGTGTAACATTACATTCACTAGTAGGAGTGAGAAAAACATCACGGGGTGGTGTGAATCAGAGGGTCTGAATTAGTATAGGTAGTGAGTGGCAATGCAGCCTGAATAAAAGCACCGCGGGGTGGTCAGCATGGGGAGGTCCGGAAACATGCAGTGGCAATGTATGATAGGTTTCTGAAAAACATCGCGGGGTGGTGCGCATTGTATGGGTGTGTAACATTACATTCACTAGTAGGAGTGAGAAAAACATCACGGGGTGGTGTGAATCGGAGCGTCTGAACTAGGATAGGCAGTGAGTGGCAATGCAGGATGGAGAAAAGCACCGCGGGTTGGTCAGCATGGGTAGGTCAGGAAACATGCAGTGGCAATGTAGCATAGGTTTCTGAAAAACATCGCGGGTTGGTGCACATTGTATGGGTGTGTAACATTACATTCACTAGTAGGAGTGAGAAAAACATCACGGGGTGGTGTGAATCGGAGGGTCTGAATTAGGATAGGCAGTGAGTGGCAATGTAGGACGAAGAAAAGCACCGCGGCATGGTCAGCATTGGGAGGTCAGGAAACATGCAGTGGCAATGTTGGATAGGTTTCTGAAAAACATCGCGGGGTGGTGCGCATTGTATGGGTGTGTAACACTACATTCAGTAGTAGGAGTGAGAAAAACATCACGGGGTGGTGTGAATCGGAGGGTCTGAATTAGGATAGGCAGTGAGTGGCAATGTAGGATGGAGAAAAGCACCGGGGATGGTCAGCATTGGGAGGTCAGGAAACATGCAGTTGCAATGTAGGATAGATTTCTGAAAAACATCGCGGGGAGGTGCGCATTGTTTGGGTGTGTAACATTACATTCACTAGTAGGAGTGAGAAAAACATCACGGGGTGGTGTGAATCGGAGGGTATGAACTAGGATAGGCAGTGAGTGGCAATGCAGCATGGAGAAAAGCACCGCGGGGTGGTCAGCATGGCGAGGTCAGGAAACATGCAGTGGCAATGTATGATAGGTTTCTGAAAAAAATCGCGGGGTGGTGCGCATTGTATGGGTGTGTAACATTACATTCAGTAGTAGGAGTGAGAAAAACATCACGGGGTGGTGTGAATCGGAGGGTCTGAACTTGGATAGGCAGTGAGTGGCAATGTAGGTTGGAGAAAAGCACCGCGGGGCGGTCAGCATCGGGAGGTCAGGAAACATGCAGTGGCAATGTCGGATCGGTTCTGAAAAACATCGCGGGGTGATGCGCATTGTATAGGTGTGTAAAAATACATTCACTAGAAGGAGAGAAAAAACATCACGGGGTGTTGTGAATCGGAGGGTCTGAATTAGAATAGGCAGTGAGTGGCAATGTAGGATGGAGAAAAACACCGCGGGGTGGTCAGCATGGGGAGGTCAGGAAACATGCAGTGGCAATGTAGGATCGGTTTCTGAAAAACATCGCGGGGTGGTGCGCATTGTATGGGTGTGTAACATTACATTCACTAGTAGGAGTGAGAAAAACATCATGGGGTGGGGTGAATCGGAGGGTCTGAATTAGGATAGGCAGTGAGTGGCAATGTAGGATGAAGAAAAGCACCGCGGGTTGGTCAGCATCGGGAGGTCAAGAAACATGCAGTGGCAATGTAGGAAAGGTTTCTGAGAAACATCGCGGGGTGGTGTGCATTGTATGGGTGTGTAACACTACATTCACTAGTAGGAGTGAGAAAAACATCACGGGTTGGTGAGAATCGGAGGGTCTGACTTAGGATTGGCAGTGAGTGGCAATGTAGGACGGAGAAAAGCACCGCAGGGCAGTCAGCATGGGGAGGTCAGGAAACATGCAGTGGCAATGTCGAATCGGTTCCTGAAAAACATTGCGGGGTGGTGCGCATTGTATGGGTGTGTAACAATTCATTCTCTAGTAGGAGTGAGAAAAACAACACGGGGTGGTGTGAATCGGAGGGTCTGAATTAGGATAGGCAGTGAGTGGCAATGTAGGATGGAGAAAAGCACCGCGGGTTGGTCAGCATGGGGAGGTCAGGAAACATGCAGTCGCAATGTAGCATTGGTTTCTGAAAAACATCGCGGGTTGGTGCGCATTGTATGGGTGTGTAACACTACATTATCTAGTAGGAGTGAGAAAAACATCACGGGGTGGTGTGAATCGGAGGGTCTGAATTAGTATAGGTAGTGAGTGGTAATGCAGCATGGAGAAAAGCACCGCGGGGTGGTCAACATGGGGAGGTCAGGAAACATGCAGTGGCAATGTATGATAGGTTTCTCAAAAACATCGCGGGGTGGTGCGCATTGTATGGGTGTGTAACATTACATTCACTAGTAGGAGTGAGAAAAACATCACGGGGTGGTGTGAATCGGAGGGTCTGAATTAGGATAGGCAGTGAGTGGCAATGTAGGACGGAGAAAAGCACTGCGGGGCAGTCAGCATGGTAGGTCAGGAAACATGCAGTGGCAATGTCGGATCGGTTCCTGAAAAACATTGCGGGGTGGTGCGCATTGTATGGGTGTGTAACAATTCATTATCTAGTAGGAGTGAGAAAAACAACACGGGGTGGTGTGAATCGGAGGGTCTGAATTAGGATAGGCAGTGAGTGGCAATGTAGGATGGAGAAAAGCACTGCGGGATGGTCAGCATTGGGAGGTCAGGAAACATGCAGTGGCAATGTAGGATAGGTTTCTGTAAAACATCGCGGTTCTGTGCGCATTGTTTGGGTGTGTAACATTACATTCACTAGTAGGAGTGAGAAAAACATCACGGGGTGGTGTGAATCAGAGGGTCTGAATTAGTATAGGTAGTGAGTGGCAATGCAGCATGAATAAAAGCACCGCGGGGTGGTCAGCATGGGGAGGTCCGGAAACATGCAGTGGCAATGTATGATAGGTTTCTGAAAAACATCGCGGGGTGGTGCGCATTGTATGGGTGTGTAACATTACATTCACTAGTAGGAGTGAGAAAAACATCACGGGGTGGTGTGAATCGGAGGGTCTGAACTAGGATAGGCAGTGAGTGGCAATGTAGGATGGAGAAAAGCACCGCAGGGCGGTCACCATGGGGAGGTCAGGAAACATGCAGTGGCAATGTCGGATCGGTTCTGAAAAACATCGCGGGGTGATGCGCATTGTATAGGTGTGTAACAATACATTCACTAGAAGGAGAGAGAAAAACATCACGGGGTGGTGTGAATCGGAGGGTCTGAATTAGAATAGGCAGTGAGTGGCAATGTAGGATGGAGAAAAGCACCGCGGGTTGGTCAGCATGGGGAGGTCAGGAAACATGCAGTGGCAATGTAGCATTGGTTTCTGAAAAACATCGCGGGTTGGTGCGCATTGTATGGGTGTGTAACACTACATTCTCTAGTAGGAGTGAGAAAAACATCACGGGGTGGTGTGAATCGGAGGGTCTGTATTAGGATAGGCAGTTAGTAGCAATGTAGGATGGAGAAAAGCACCGCGCGATGGTCAGCATTGGGAGGTCAGGAAACATGAAGTGGCAATGTAGGATAGATTTCTGAAAAACATCGCGGGGTGGTGCGCATTGTTTGGGTGTGCAACATTACATTCACTAGTAGGCGTGAGAAAAACATCACGGGGTGGTGTGAATCGGAGGGTCTGAATTAGTATAGGTCGTGAGTGGTAATGCAGCACGGAGAAAAGCACCGCGGGGTGGTCAACATGGGGAGGTCAGGAAACATGCAGTGGCAATGTATGATAGGTTTCTCAAAAACATCGCGGGGTGGTGCACATTGTATGGGTGTGTAACATTACATTCACTAGTAGGAGTGAGAAAAACATCACGGGGTGGTGTGAATCGGAGCGTCTGAACTAGGATAGGCAGTGAGTGGCAATGCAGGATGGAGAAAAGCACCGCGGGTTCGTCAGCATGGGTAGGTCAGGAAACATGCAGTGGCAATGTAGCATAGGTTTCTGAAAAACATCGCGGGTTGGTGCACATTGTATGGGTGTGTAACATTACATTCACTAGTAGGAGTGAGAAAAACATCACGGGGTGGTGTGAATCGGAGGGTCTGAATTAGGATAGGCAGTGAGTGGCAATGTAGGACGAAGAAAAGCACCGCGGCATGGTCAGCATTGGGAGGTCAGGAAACATGCAGTGGCAATGTTGGATAGGTTTCTGAAAAACATCGCGGGGTGGTGCGCATTGTATGGGTGTGTAACACTACATTCAGTAGTAGGAGTGAGAAAAACATCACGGGGTGGTGTGAATCGGAGGGTCTGAATTAGGATAGGCAGTGAGTGGCAATGTAGGATGGAGAAAAGCACAGGGGATGGTCAGCATTGGGAGGTCAGGAAACATGCAGTTGCAATGTAGGATAGGTTTCCGAAAAACATCGCGGGGAGGTGCGCATTGTTTGGGTGTGTAACATTACATTCACTAGTAGGAGTGAGAAAAACATCACGGGTTGGTGTGAATCGGAGGGTCTGAACTAGGATAGGCAGTGAGTGGCAATGTAGGATGGAGAAAAGCACCACGGGTCGGTCAGCATGGGGAGTTCAGGAAACATGCAGTGGCAATGTCGGATCGGTTCTGAAAAACATTGCGGTGTGGTGCGCATTGTATGGGTGTGTAACATTACATTCACTAGTAGGAGTGAGAAAAACATCACCGGGTGGTGTGAATCGGAGGGTCTGAATTAGAATAGGCAGTGAGTGGCAATGTAGGATGGAGAAAAGCACCGCGGGATGGTCAGCATGGGGAGGTCAGGAAACATGCAGTTGCAATGTTGGATCGGTTTCTGAAAAATATCGTGGGGTGGTGCACATTGTATGGGTGTGTAACATTACATTCACTAGTAGGAGTGAGAAAAACATCACGGGGTGGTGTAAATCGGAGGGTCTGAATTAGGATAGGCAGTGAGTGGCAATGTAGTGTGAAGAAAAGCACCGCGGGTTGGTCAGCATGGGGAGGTCAGGAAACATGCAGAGGCAATTTAGGAAATGTTTCTGAAAAACATCGCGGGGTGGTGTGCATTGTATGGGTGTGTAACACTACATTCACTAGTAGGAGTGAGAAAAACATCACGGGGTGGTGTGAATCGGAGGGTCCCAATTAGGATAGGCAGTGAGTGGCAATGTAGGATGGAGAAAAGCACCGCGGGATGGTCAGCATTGGGAGGTCAGGAAACATGCAGTGTCAATGTAGGATAGGTTTCTGAAAAACATCGCGGGGTGGTGCGCATTGTTTGGGTGTGTAACATTACATTCACTAGTAGGAGTGAGAAAAACATCACGGGGTGGTGTGAATAGGAGGGTCTGAATTAGTATAGGTAGTCAGTGGCAATGCAGCATGGAGAAAAGCACCGCGGGGTGGTCAGCATGGGTAGGTCCGGAAACATGCAGTGGCAATGTATGATAGGTTTCTGAAAAACATCGCGGGGTGGTGCGCATTGTATGGGTGTGTAACATTACATTCACTAGTAGGAGTGAGAAAAACATCACGGGGTGGTGTAAATCGGAGGGTCTGAACTAGGATAGGCAGTGAGTGGCAATGTAGGATGGAGAAAAGCACCGCGGGGCGGTGAACATGGGGAGGTCAGGAAACATGCAGTGGCAATATCGGATCGGGTCTGAAAAACATCGCGAGGTTATGCGCATTGTATAGGTGTGTAACAATACATTCACTAGTAGGAGAGAGAAAAACATCACGGGGTGGTGTGAATCGGAGGGTCTGAATTAGAATAGGCAGTGAGTGGCAATGTAGGATGGAGAAAAGCACCGCGGGGTGGTCAGCATGGGGAGGTCAGGAAACATGCAGTGGCAATGTAGGTTCGGTTTCTGAAAAACATTTTGGGGTGCTGCGCATTGTATGGGTGTAACATTACATTCTCTAGTAGGAGTGAGAAAAACATCACGGGTTGCTGTGAATCGGAGGGTCTGAACTAGGATAGGCAGTCAGTGGCAATGTAGGATGGAGAAAAGCACCGCGGGGTGGTCAGCATGGGTAGGTCAGGAAACATGCAGTGGCAATGTAGCATAGGTTTCTGAAAAACATCGCGGGTTGGTGCACATTGTATGGGTGTGTAACACTACATTCAGTAGTAGGAGTGAGAAAAACATCACGGGGTGGTGTGAATAGGAGGGTCTGAATTAGTATAGGTAGTCAGTGGCAATGCAGCATGGAGAAAAGCACCGCGGGGTGGTCAGCATGGGTAGGTCCGGAAACATGCAGTGGCAATGTATGATAGGTTTCTGAAAAACATCGCGGGGTGGTGCGCATTGTATGGGTGTGTAACATTACATTCACTAGTAGGAGTGAGAAAAACATCACGGGGTGGTGTGAATCGGAGGGTCTGAACTAGGATAGGCAGTGAGTGGCAATGTAGGATGGAGAAAAGCACCACGGAGCGGTCAGCATGGGGAGTTCAGGAAACAAGGAGTGGCAATGTCGGATCGGTTCTGAAAAACATTGCGGTGTGGGGCGCATTGTATGGGTTTGTAACAATACATTCACTAGTAGGAGTGAGAAAAACATCACGGGGTGGTGAGAATCGGAGGGTCTGAATTAGGATAGGCAGTGAGTGTCAATGTAGGATGAAGAAAAGCACCGCGGGTTGGTCAGCATGGGGAGGTCTGGAAACATGCAGTAGCAATGTAGGATAGGTTTCTGAAAAATATCGCGGGGTGGTGCGCATTGTATGGGTGTGTAACAATTCATTCTCTAGGAGGAGTGAGAAAAACAACACGGGGTGGTGTGAATCGGAGGGTCTGAATTAGGATAGGCAGTGAGTGGCAATGTAGGACGGAGAAAAGCACCGCGGGGCAGTCAGCATGGGAGGTCAGGAAACATGCAGTGGCAATGTCGGATCGGTTCCTGAAAAACATTGCTGGGTGGTGCGCATTGTATGGGTGTGTAACAATTCATTCTCTAGTAGGAGTGAGAAAAACAACACGGGGTGGTGTGAATCGGAGGGTCTGAATTAGGATTGGCAGTGAGTGGCAATGTAGGATGGAGAAAAGCACTGCGGGATGGTCAGCATTGGGAGGTCAGGAAACATGCAGTGGCAATGTAGGATAGGTTTCTGTAAAACATCGCGGGTCTGTGTGCATTGTTTGGGTGTGTAACATTACATTCACTAGTAGGAGTGAGAAAAACATCACGGGGTGGTGTGAATCAGAGGGTCTGAATTAGTATAGGTAGTGAGTGGCAATGCAGCATGAATAAAAGCACCGCGGGGTGGTCAGCATGGGGAGGTCCGGAAACATGCAGTGGCAATGTATGATAGGTTTCTGAAAAACATCGCGGGGTGGTGCGCATTGTATGTGTGTGTAACATTACATTCACTAGTAGGAGTGAGAAAAACATCACGGGGTGGTGTGAATCGGAGGGTCTGAATTAGTATAGGTCGTGAGTGGTAATGCAGCACGGAGAAAAGCACCGCGGGGTGGTCAACATGGGGAGGTCAGGAAACATGCAGTGGCAATGTATGATAGGTTTCTCAAAAACATCGCGGGGTGGTGCACATTGTATGGGTATGTAACATTACATTCACTAGTAGGAGTGAGAAAAACATCACGGGGTGGTGTGAATCGGAGCTTCTGAACTAGGATAGGCAGTGAGTGGCAATGCAGGATGGAGAAAAGCACCGCGGGTTCGTCAGCATGGGTAGGTCAGGAAACATGCAGTGGCAATGTAGCATAGGTTTCTGAAAAACATCGCGGGTTGGTGCACATTGTATGGGTGTGTAACACTACATTCAGTAGTAGGAGTGAGAAAAACATCACGGGGTGGTGTGAATCGGAGGGTCTGAATTAGGATAGGCAGTGAGTGGCAATGTAGGACGAAGAAAAGCACCGCGGCATGGTCAGCATTGGGAGGTCAGGAAACATGCAGTGGGAATGTTGGATAGGTTTCTGAAAAACATCGCGGGGTGGTGCGCATTGTATGGGTGTGTAACACTACATTCAGTAGTAGGAGTGAGAAAAACATCACGGGGTGGTGTGAATCGGAGGGTCTGAATTAGGATAGGCAGTGAGTGGCAATGTAGGATGGTGAAAAGCACCGGGGATGGTCAGCATTGGGAGGTCAGGAAACATGCAGTTGCAATGTAGGATAGGTTTCTGAAAAACATCGCGGGGAGGTGCGCATTGTTTGGGTGTGTAACATTACATTCACTAGTAGGAGTGAGAAAAACATCACGGGTTGGTGTGAATCGGAGGGTCTGAACTAGGATAGGCAGTGAGTGGCAATGTAGGATGGAGAAAAGCACCACGGGTCGGTCAGCATGGGGAGTTCAGGAAACATGCAGTGGCAATGTCGGATCGGTTCTGAAAAACATTGCGGTGTGGTGCGCATTGTATGGGTGTGTAACATTACATTCACTAGTAGGAGTGAGAAAAACATCACCGGGTGGTGTGAATCGGAGGGTCTGAATTAGAATAGGCAGTGAGTGGCAATGTAGGATGGAGAAAAGCACCGCGGGATGGTCAGCATTGGGAGGTCAGGAAACATGCAGTGGCAATGTAGGATAGGTTTCTGTAAAACATCGCGGGGTGGTGCGCATTGTTTGGGTGTGTAACATTACATTCACTAGTAGGAGTGAGAAAAACATCACGGGGTGGTGTGAATAGGAGGGTCTGAATTAGTATAGGTAGTCAGTGGCAATGCAGCATGGAGAAAAGCACCGCGGGGTGGTCAGCATGGGGAGGTCCGGAAACATGCAGTGGCAATGTATGATAGGTTTCTGAAAAACATCGCGGGGTGGTGCGCATTGTATGGGTGTGTAACATTACATTCACTAGTAGGAGTGAGAAAAACATCACGGGGTGGTGTAAATCGAGGGTCTGAACTAGGATAGGCAGTGAGTGGCAATGTAGGATGGAGAAAAGCACCACGGGGCGGTGAACATGGGGAGGTCAGGAAACATGCAGTGGCAATATCGGATCGGGTCTGAAAAACATCGCGAGGTGATGCGCATTGTATAGGTGTGTAACAATACATTCACTAATAGGAGAGAGAAAAACATCACGGGGTGGTGTGAATCGGAGGGTCTGAATTAGAATAGGCAGTGAGTGGCAATGTAGGATGGAGAAAAGCACCGCGGGGTGGTCAGCATGGGGAGGTCAGGAAACATGCAGTGGCAATGTACGTTCGGTTTCTGAAAAACATTTGGGGTGCTGCGCATTGTATGGGTGTAACATTACATTCTCTAGTAGGAGTGAGAAAAACATCATGGGTTGCTGTGAATCGGAGGGTCTGAACTAGGATAGGCAGTGAGTGGCAATGTAGGATGGAGAAAAGCACCGCGGGGTGGTCAGCATGATTAGGTCAGGAAACATGCAGTGGCAATGTTGGATAGGTTTCTGAAAAACATCGCGAGGTGGTGCGCATTGTATGGGTGTGTAACACGACATTCAGTAGTAGGAGTGAGAAAAACATCACGGGGTGGTGTGAATCGGAGGGTCTGAATTAGGATAGGCAGTGAGTGGCAATGTAGGATGGAGAAAAGAACCGCGGGATGGTCAGCATTGGGAAGTCAGGAAACATGCAGTGGCAATGTAGGATAGGTTTCTGAAAAGCATCGCGGGGTGGGGCGCATTGTATGGGTGTCTAACATTACATTCACTAGTAGGAGTGAGAAAAACATCACGGGGTGGTGTGAATCGGAGGGTCTGAACTAGGATAGGCAGTGAGTGGCAATGTAGGATGGAGAAAAGCACCACGGGGCGGTCAGCATGGGGAGTTCAGGAAACAAGCAGTGGCAATGTCGGATCGGTTCTGAAAAACATTGCGGTGTGGTGCGCATTGTATGGGTTTGTAACAATACATTCACTAGTAGGAGTGAGAAAAACATCACGGGGTGGTGAGAATCGGAGGGTCTGAATTAGGATAGGCAGTGAGTGTCAATGTAGGACGGAGAAAAGCACCGCGGGGCAGTCAGCATGGGAGTTCAGGAAACATGCAGTGGCAATGTCGGATCGGTTCCTGAAAAACATTGCTGGGTGGTGCGCATTGTATGGGTGTGTAACAATTCATTCTCTAGTAGGAGTGAGAAAAACAACACGGGGTGGTGTGAATCGGAGGGTCTGAATTAGGATAGGCAGTGAGTGGCAATGTAGGATGGAGAAAAGCACTGCGGGATGGTCAGCATTGGGAGGTCAGGAAACATGCAGTGGCAATGTAGGATAGGTTTCTGTAAAACATCGCGGGTCTGTGTGCATTGTTTGGGTGTGTAACATTACATTCACTAGTAGGAGTGAGAAAAACATCACGGGGTGGTGTGAATCAGAGGGTCTGAATTAGTATAGGTAGTGAGTGGCAATGCAGCATGAATAAAAGCACCGCGGGGTGGTCAGCATGGGGAGGTCCGGAAACATGCAGTGGCAATGTATGATAGGTTTCTGAAAAACATCGCGGGGTGGTGCCCATTGTATGGGTGTGTAACATTACATTCACTAGTAGGAGTGAGAAAAACATCACGGGGTGGTGTGAATCGGAGGGTCTGAACTAGGATAGGCAGTGAGTGGCAATGTAGGATGGAGAAAAGCACCTCAGGGCGGTCAACATGGGGAGGTCAGGAAACATGCAGTGGCAATGTCGGATCGGTTCTGAAAAACATCGCGGGGTGATGCGCATTGTATAGGTGTGTAACAATACATTCACTAGAAGGAGAGAGAAAAACATCACGGGGTGGTGTGAATCGGAAGGTCTGAATTAGAATAGGCAGTGAGTGGCAATGTAGGATGGAGAAAAGCACCGCGGGTTGGTCAGCATGGGGAGGTCAGGAAACATGCAGTGGCAATGTAGCATTGGTTTCTGAAAAACATCGCGGGTTGGTGCGCATTGTATGGGTGTGTAACACTACATTCTCTAGTAGGAGTGAGAAAAACATCACGGGGTGGTGTGAATCGGAGGGTCTGAATTAGGATAGGCAGTTAGTGGCAATGTAGGATGGAGAAAAGCACCGCGCGATGGTCAGCATTGGGAGGTCAGGAAACATGAAGTGGCAATGTAGGATAGATTTCTGAAAAACATCGCGGGGTGGTGCGCATTGTTTGGGTGTGCAACATTACATTCACTAGTAGGCGTGAGAAAAACATCACGGGGTGGTGTGAATCGGAGGGTCTGAATTAGTATAGGTCGTGAGTGGTAATGCAGCACGGAGAAAAGTACCGCGGGGTGGTCAACATGGGGAGGTCAGGAAACATGCAGTGGCAAAGTCTGATAGGTTTCTGAAAAACATCGCGGGGTGGTGCACATTGTATGGGTGTGTAACATTACATTCACTAGTAGGAGTGAGAAAAACATCACGGGGTGGTGTGAATCGGAGCGTCTGAACTAGGATAGGCAGTGAGTGGCAATGCAGGATGGAGAAAAGCACCGCGGGTTGGTCAGCATGGGTAGGTCAGGAAACATGCAGTGGCAATGTAGCATAGGTTTCTGAAAAACATCGCGGGTTGGTGCACATTGTATGGGTGTGTAACATTACATTCACTAGTAGGAGTGAGAAAAACATCACGGGGTGGTGTGAATCGGAGGGTCTAAATTAGGATAGGCAGTGAGTGGCAATGTAGGACGAAGAAAAGCACCGCGGCATGTTCAGCATTGGGAGGTCAGGAAACATGCAGTGGCAATGTTGGATAGGTTTCTGAAAAACATCGCGGGGTGGTGCGCATTGTATGGGTGTGTAACACTACATTCAGTAGTAGGAGTGAGAAAAACATCACGGGGTGGTGTGAATCGGAGGGTCTGAATTAGGATAGGCAGTGAGTGGCAATGTAGGATGGAGAAAAGCACCGGGGATGGTCAGCATTGGGAGGTCAGGAAACATGCAGTTGCAATGTAGGATAGGTTTCTGAAAAACATCGCGGGGAGGTGCGCATTGTTTGGGTGTGTAACATTACATTCACTAGTAGGAGTGAGAAAAACATCACGGGTTGGTGTGAATCGGAGGGTCTGAACTAGGATAGGCAGTGAGTGGCAATGTACGATGGAGAAAAGCACCACGGGTCGGTCAGCATGGGGAGTTCAGGAAACATGCAGTGGCAATGTCGGATCGGTTCTGAAAAACATTGCGGTGTGGTGCGCATTGTATGGGTGTGTAACATTACATTCACTAGTAGGAGTGAGAAAAACATCACCGGGTGGTGTGAATCGGAGGGTCTGAATTAGAATAGGCAGTGAGTGGCAATGTAGGATGGAGAAAAGCACCGCGGGATGGTCAGCATTGGGAGGTCAGGAAACATGCAGTGGCAATGTAGGATAGGTTTCTGTAAAACATCGCGGGGTGGTGCGCATTGTTTGGGTGTGTAACATTACATTCACTAGTAGGAGTGAGAAAAACATCACGGGGTGGTGTGAATAGGAGGGTCTGAATTAGTATAGGTAGTCAGTGGCAATGCAGCATGGAGAAAAGCACCGCGGGGTGGTCAGCATGGGGAGGTCCGGAAACATGCAGTGGCAATGTATGATAGGTTTCTGAAAAACATTGCGGGGTGGTGCGCATTGTATGGGTGTGTAACATTACATTCACTAGGAGGAGTGAGAAAAACATCACGGGGTGGTGTAAATCGGAGGGTCTGAACTAGGATAGGCAGTGAGTGGCAATGTAGGATGGAGAAAAGCACCGCGGGGCGGTGAACATGGGGAGGTCAGGAAACATGCAGTGGCAATATCGGATCGGGTCTGAAAAACATCGCGAGGTGATGCGCATTGTATAGGTGTGTAACAATACATTCACTAGTAGGAGAGAGAAAAACATCACGGGGTGGTGTGAATCGGAGGGTCTGAATTAGAATAGGCAGTGAGTGGCAATGTAGGATGGAGAAAAGCACCGCGGGGTGGTCAGCATGGGGAGGTCAGGAAACATGCAGTGGCAATGTAGGTTCGGTTTCTGAAAAACATTTTGGGGTGCTGCGCATTGTATGGGTGTAACATTACATTCTCTAGTAGGAGTGAGAAAAACATCACGGGTTGCTGTGAATCGGAGGGTCTGAACTAGGATAGGCAGTGAGTGGCAATGTAGGATGGAGAAAAGCACCGCGGGGTGCTCAGCATGGGTAGGTCAGGAAACATGCAGTGGCAATGTAGGATCGGTTTCTGAAAAATATCGCGGGGTGGTGTGCATTGTATGTGTGTGTAACATTACATTCACTAGTAGGAGTGAGAAAAACATCACGGGGTGGTGTAATTCCGAGGGTCTGAATTAGGATAGGCAGTGAGTGGCAATGTAGGATGAAGAAAAGCACCGCGGGTTGGTCAGCATCGGGAGGTCAGGAAACATGCAGTGGCAATGTAGGAAAGGTTTCTGAAAAACATCGCGGGGTGGTGTGCATTGTATGGGTGTGTAACACTACATTCACTAGTAGGAGTGAGAAAAACATCACGGGGTGGTGAGAATCGGAGGGTCTGACTTAGGATTGGCAGTGAGTGGCAATGTAGGACGGAGAAAAGCACCGCAGGGCAGTCAGCATGGGGAGGTCAGGAAACATGCAGTGGCAATGTCGAATCGGTTCCTGAAAAACATTGCGGGGTGGTGCGCATTGTATGGGTGTGTAACAATTCATTCTCTAGTAGGAGTGAGAAAAACAACACGGGGTGGTGTGAATCGGAGGGTCTGAATTAGGATAGGCAGTGAGTGGCAATGTAGGATGGAGAAAAGCACTGCGGGATGGTCAGCATTGGGAGGTCAGGAAACATGCAGTGGCAATGTAGGATAGGTTTCTGTAAAACATCGCGGGTCTGTGCGCATTGTTTGGGTGTGTAACATTACATTCACTAGAAGGAGAGAGAAAAACATCACGGGGTGGTGGGAATCGGAGGGTCTGAATTAGTATAGGTTGTGAGTGGCAATGTAGGATGGAGAAAAGCACTGCGGGATGGTCAGCATTGGGAGGTCAGGAAACATGCAGTGGCAATGTCGGATCGGTTCTGAAAAACATCGCGGGGTGATGCGCATTATATAGGTGTGTAACAATACATTCACTAGAAGGAGAGAGAAAAACATCACGGGGTGGTGGGAATCGGAGGGTCTGAATTAGTATAGGTTGTGAGTGGCAATGCAGCATGGAGAAAAGCACCGCGGGGGGGTCAGCATGGGGAGGTCAGGAAACATGAAGTGGCAATGTATGATAGGTTTCTGAAAAACATTGCGGGGTGGTGCGCATTGTATGGGTGTGTAACATTACATTCACTAGTAGGAGTGAGAAAAACATCACGGGGTGGTGTGAATGGGAGGGTCTGAACTAGGATAGGCAGTGAGTGGCAATGTAGGATGCAGAAAAGCTCCGCGGGGCGGTCAGCATGGGGAGGTCAGGAAACATGCAGTGGCAATGTCGGATCGGTTCTGAAAAACATCACGGGGTAATGCGCATTGTATAGGTGTGTAACAATACATTCACTAGAAGGAGAGAGAAAAACATCACGGGGTGGTGTGAATCGGAGGGTCTGAATTAGAATAGGCAGTGAGTGGCAATGTAGGATGGAGAAAAGCACCGCGGGTTGGTCAGCATGGGGAGGTCAGGAAACATGCAGTCTCAATGTAGCATTGGTTTCTGAAAAACATCGCGGGATGGTGCGCATTGTATGGGTGTGTAACACTACATTCTCTAGTAGGAGTGAGAAAAACATCACGGGGTGGTGTGAATCGGAGGGTCTGAATTAGGATAGGCAGTTAGTGGCAATGTAGGATGGAGAAAAGCACCGCGCGATGGTCAGCATTGGGAGGTCAGGAAACATGAAGTGGCAATGTAGGATAGATTTCTGAAAAACATCGCGGGGTGGTGCGCATTGTTTGGGTGTGCAACATTACATTCACTAGTAGGCGTGAGAACAACATCACGGGGTGGTGTGAATCGGAGGGTCTGAATTAGTATAGGTCGTGAGTGGTAATGCAGCACGGAGAAAAGTACCGCGGGGTGGTCAACATGGGGAGGTCAGGAAACATGCAGTGGCAATGTCTGATAGGTTTCTGAAAAACATCGCGGGGTGGTGCACATTGTATGGGTGTGTAACATTACATTCACTAGTAGGAGTGAGAAAAACATCACGGGGTGGTGTGAATCGGAGCATCTGAACTAGGATAGGCAGTGAGTGGCAATGCAGGATGGAGAAAAGCACCGCGGGTTGGTCAGCATGGGTAGGTCAGGAAACATGCAGTGGCAATGTAGCATAGGTTTCTGAAAAACATCGCGGGTTGGTGCACATTGTATGGGTGTGTAACATTACATTCACTAGTAGGAGTGAGAAAAACATCACGGGGTGGTGTGAATCGGAGGGTCTAAATTAGGATAGGCAGTGAGTGGCAATGTAGGACGAAGAAAAGCACCGCGGCATGTTCAGCATTGGGAGGTCAGGAAACATGCAGTGGCAATGTTGGATAGGTTTCTGAAAAACATCGCGGGGTGGTGCGCATTGTATGGGTGTGTAACACTACATTCAGTAGTAGGAGTGAGAAAAACATCACGGGGTGGTGTGAATCGGAGGGTCTGAATTAGGATAGGCAGTGAGTGGCAATGTAGGATGGAGAAAAGCACCGGGGATGGTCAGCATTGGGAGGTCAGGAAACATGCAGTTGCAATGTAGGATAGGTTTCTGAAAAACATCGCGGGGAGGTGCGCATTGTTTGGGTGTGTAACATTACATTCACTAGTAGGAGTGAGAAAAACATCACGGGTTGGTGTGAATCGGAGGGTCTGAACTAGGATAGGCAGTGAGTGGCAATGTAGGATGGAGAAAAGCACCACGGGTCGGTCAGCATGGGGAGTTCAGGAAACATGCAGTGGCAATGTCGGATCGGTTCTGAAAAACATTGCGGTGTGGTGCGCATTGTATGGGTGTGTAACATTACATTCACTAGTAGGAGTGAGAAAAACATCACCGGGTGGTGTGAATCGGAGGGTCTGAATTAGAATAGGCAGTGAGTGGCAATGTAGGATGGACAAAAGCACCGCGGGATGGTCAGCATTGGGAGGTCAGGAAACATGCAGTGGCAATGTAGGATAGGTTTCTGTAAAACATCGCGGGGTGGTGCGCATTGTTTGGGTGTGTAACATTACATTCACTAGTAGGAGTGAGAAAAACATCACGGGGTGGTGTGAATAGGAGGGTCTGAATTAGTATAGGTAGTCAGTGGCAATGCAGCATGGAGAAAAGCACCGCGGGGTGGTCAGCATGGGGAGGTACGGAAACATGCAGTGGCAATGTATGATAGGTTTCTGAAAAACATCGCGGGGTGGTGCGCATTGTATGGGTGTGTAACATTACATTCACTAGGAGGAGTGAGAAAAATATCACGGGGTGGTGTAAATCGGAGGGTCTGAACTAGGATAGGCAGTGAGTGGCAATGTAGGATGGAGAAAAGCACCGCGGGGTGGTGAACATGGGGAGGTCAGGAAACATGCAGTGGCAATATCGGATCGGGTCTGAAAAACATCGCGAGGTGATGCACATTGTATAGGTGTGTAACAATACATTCACTAGTAGGAGAGAGAAAAACATCACGGGGTGGTGTGAATCGGAGGGTCTGAATTAGAATAGGCAGTGAGTGGCAATGTACGATGGAGAAAAGCACCGCGGGGTGGTCAGCATGGGGAGGTCAGGAAACATGCAGTGGCAATGTAGGTTCGGTTTCTGAAAAACATTTTGGGGTGCTGCGCATTGTATGGGTGTAACATTACATTCTCTAGTAGGAGTGAGAAAAACATCACGGGTTGCTGTGAATCGGAGGGTCTGAACTAGGATAGGCAGTGAGTGGCAATGTAGGATGGAGAAAAGCACCGCGGGGTGCTCAGCATGGGTAGGTCAGGAAACATGCAGTGGCAATGTAGGATCGGTTTCTGAAAAATATCGCGGGGTGGTGCGCATTGTATGTGTGTGTAACATTACATTCACTAGTAGGAGTGAGAAAAACATCACGGGGTGGTGTAATTCGGAGGGTCTGAATTAGGATAGGCAGTGAGTGGCAATGTAGGATGGAGAAAAGCACCGGGGATGGTCAGCATTGGGAGGTCAGGAAACATGCAGTTGCAATGTAGGATAGGTTTCTGAAAAACATCGCGGGGAGGTGCGCATTGTTTGGGTGTGTAACATTACATTCACTAGTAGGAGTGAGAAAAACATCACGGGTTGGTGTGAATCGGAGGGTCTGAACTAGGATAGGCAGTGAGTGGCAATGTAGGATGGAGAAAAGCACCACGGGTCGGTCAGCATGGGGAGTTCAGGAAACATGCAGTGGCAATGTCGGATCGGTTCTGAAAAACATTGCGGTGTGATGCGCATTGTATGGGTGTGTAACATTACATTCACTAGTAGGAGTGAGAAAAACATCACCGGGTGGTGTGAATCGGAGGGTCTGAATTAGAATAGGCAGTGAGTGGCAATGTAGGATGGACAAAAGCACCGCGGGATGGTCAGCATTGGGAGGTCAGGAAACATGCAGTGGCAATGTAGGATAGGTTTCTGTAAAACATCGCGGGGTGGTGCGCATTGTTTGGGTGTGTAACATTACATTCACTAGTAGGAGTGAGAAAAACATCACGGGGTGGTGTGAATAGGAGGGTCTGAATTAGTATAGGTAGTCAGTGGCAATGCAGCATGGAGAAAAGCACCGCGGGGTGGTCAGCATGGGGAGGTACGGAAACATGCAGTGGCAATGTATGATAGGTTTCTGAAAAACATCGCGGGGTGGTGCGCATTGTATGGGTGTGTAACATTACATTCACTAGGAGGAGTGAGAAAAATATCACGGGGTGGTGTAAATCGGAGGGTCTGAACTAGGATAGGCAGTGAGTGGCAATGTAGGATGGAGAAAAGCACCGCGGGGTGGTGAACATGGGGAGGTCAGGAAACATGCAGTGGCAATATCGGATCGGGTCTGAAAAACATCGCGAGGTGATGCACATTGTATAGGTGTGTAACAATACATTCACTAGTAGGAGAGAGAAAAACATCACGGGGTGGTGTGAATCGGAGGGTCTGAATTAGAATAGGCAGTGAGTGGCAATGTACGATGGAGAAAAGCACCGCGGGGTGGTCAGCATGGGGAGGTCAGGAAACATGCAGTGGCAATGTAGGTTCGGTTTCTGAAAAACATTTTGGGGTGCTGCGCATTGTATGGGTGTAACATTACATTCTCTAGTAGGAGTGAGAAAAACATCACGGGTTGCTGTGAATCGGAGGGTCTGAACTAGGATAGGCAGTGAGTGGCAATGTAGGATGGAGAAAAGCACCGCGGGGTGCTCAGCATGGGTAGGTCAGGAAACATGCAGTGGCAATGTAGGATCGGTTTCTGAAAAATATCGCGGGGTGGTGTGCATTGTATGTGTGTGTAACATTACATTCACTAGTAGGAGTGAGAAAAACATCACGGGGTGGTGTAATTCGGAGGGTCTGAATTAGGATAGGCAGTGAGTGGCAATGTAGGATGAAGAAAAGCACCGCGGGTTGGTCAGCATCGGGAGGTCAGGAAACATGCAGTGGCAATGTAGGAAAGGTTTCTGAAAAACATCGCGGGGTGGTGTGCATTGTATGGGTGTGTAACACTACATTCACTAGTAGGAGTGAGAAAAACATCACGGGGTGGTGAGAATCGGAGAGTCTGACTTAGGATTGGCAGTGAGTGGCAATGCAGCATGGAGAAAAGCACCGCGGGGTGGTCAGCATGGCGAGGTCAGGAAACATGCAGTGGCAATATAGGATAGGTTTCTGAAAAACATCGCGGGGTGGTGCGCATTGTATGGGTGTGTAACACTACATTCACTAGTAGGAGTGAGAAAAACATCACGGGGTGGTGTGAATCGGAGAGTCTGAACTAGGATAGGCAGTGAGTGGCAATGTAGGATGGAGAAAAGCACCGCGGGGCAGTCAGCATGGGGAGGTCAAGAAACATGCAGTGGCAATGTCGAATCGGTTCCTGAAAAACATCGCGGGGTGGTGTGCATTGTATGGGTGTGTAACAATACATTCACTAGAAGGAGAGAGAAAAACATCCCGGGGTCGTGTGAATCGGAGGGTCTGAATTAGGATAGGCAGTGAGTGGCAATGTAGGATGGAGAAAAGCACCGCGGGGTTGTCAGCATGGGGAGGTCAGGAAACATGCAGTGGCAATGTAGGATCGGTTTCTGAAAAACATGGCGGGGTGGTGTGCATTGTATGGGTGTGTAACATTACATTCACTAGTAGGAGTTGGAAAAACATCACGCGGTGGTGTGCATCGGAGGGTCTGATTTAGTATAGGCAGTGAGAGGCAATGAAGCATGGAGAAAAGCACCGAGTGGTGGTCAGCATGGGGAGGTCAGGAAACATGAAGTGGCAATGTATGATAGGTTTCTGAAAAACATTGCGGGGTGGTGCGCATTGTATGGGTTTGTAACATTACATACACTACTAGGTGAGAGAAAAACATCACGGCGTGGTGTGAATCCGAGGGTCTGAAATAGGATAGGCAGTGAGTGGCAATATAGGATGGAGAAAAGCACCGCCGGGTGGTCAGCATGGGAAGATCAGGAAACATGCAGTGGCAATGTAGGATAGGTTTATGAAAAACATCGCGGGGTGGTGCGCATTGTATGGATGTGTAACAATACATTCACTAGAAGGAGAGAGAAAAACATCACGGGCTGGTGTGCATCGGAGGGTCTGAATTAGGATAGGCAGTGAGTGGCAATGAAGCATGGAGAAAAGCACCGAGTGGTGGTCAGCATGTGGAGGTCAGGAAACATGCAGTGGCAATGTACGATCGGTTTCTGAAAAACTTCGCGGGGTGGTGCGCATTGTATGGGCGTGTAACATTACATTCACTAGTAGGAGTGAGAAAAACATCACTGGGTGGTGTGAATCGGAGGGTCTGAATTAGGATAGGCAGTGATTGGCAATGTAGGATGAAGAAAAGCACCGCGGGTTGGTCAGCATGGGGAGGTCAGGAAACATGCAGTGGCAATGTAGGATCAGTTTCTGAAAACCATCGCAGGGTCGTGCGCATTGTATGGGTGTGTAACATTACATTCACTAGGAGGAGTTAGAAAAACATCACGGGGTTCTGTGAATCTGACGGTCTGCATTAGGATAGGCAGTGAGTGGCAATGTAGGATGGAGAAAAGCACCGCGGGGTGGTCAGCATGGGGAGGTCTGGAAACATGCAGTAGCAATGTAGGATAGGTTTCTGAAAAACATCGCGGGGTGGTGCGCATTGTATGGGTGTGTAACTTTACATTCACTACTAGGTGAGAGAAAAACATCACGGCATGGTGTGAATCGGAGGGTCTGAATTAGGATAGGCAGTGAGTGGCAATGTAGGATGGAGAAAAGCACCGCGGGGCGGTCAGCATGGGGAAGTTAGGAAACATGCAGTGGCTATGTCGGATCGGTTCTGAAAAACATCGCGGGGTGATGCGCATTGTATGGGTGTGTATCAATACATTCACTAGAAGGAGAGAGAAAAACATCACAGGGTGGTGTGAATCGGAGGGTCTGAATTAGAATAGGCAGTGAGTGGCAATGTAGAATGGAGAAAAGCACCGCGGGGTGGTCAGCATGGGGAGGTCAGGAAACATGCAGTGGCAAAGTAGGATCGGTTTCTGAAAAACATCTCGGGGTGGTGCGCATTGTATGGGTGTGTAACATTACATTCACTAGTAGCAGTGAGAAAAACATCACGGGGTGGTGTGAATCGGAGGGTCTGAATTAGGATAGGCCGTGAGTGGCAATGTAGGATGGAGAAAAGCACCGCGGGGTGGTCAGCATGGGGAGGTCAGGAAACATGCAGTGGCAATGTAGGATTGGTTTCTGAAAAGCATCTTGGGGTGGTGCGCATTGTATGGGTGTGTGTTACATTACATTCACTAGTAGGAGTGAGAAAAACATCACGGGGTGGTGTGAGTCGGAGGGTCTCAATTAGGATAGGCAGTGAGTGGCAATGTAGGATGAAGAAAACCACCGCGAGTTGTTCAGCATGGGGAGGTCAGGAAACATGCAGTGGCAATATAGGATAGGTTTCTGAAAAACATCGCGGGGTGGTGCCCATTGTATGGGTGTGTAAGTCTACATTCACTAGAAAGAGTGAGAAAAACATCACGGGGTGGTGTGAATCGGAGGTTCTGAACTAGGATAGGCAGTGAGTGGCAATGTAGGATGGAGAAAAGCATCGCGGGGCGGTCAGCATGGGGAAGTTAGGAAACATGCAGTGGCAATGTCGGATCGGTTCCTGAAAAACATCGCGGGGTGGTGCGCATTGTATGGGTTTGTAACATTACATTCACTACTAGGTGAGAGAAAAACATCACGGCGTGGTGTGAATCGGAGGGTCTGAATTAGGATAGGCAGTGAGTGGCAATGTAGGATGGAGAAAAACACCGCACGTTGGTCAGCATGGGGAGGTCAGGAAACATGCAATAGCAATGTAGGATAGGTTTCTGAAAAACATCGCGGGGTGGTGCGCATTGTATGGGTGTGTAACATTACATTCACTAGTAGGAGTGAGAAAAACATCACGGGGTGGTGTGAATCGGAGAGTCTGAACTAGGATAGGCAGTGAGTGGCAATGTAGGATGGAGAAAAGCACCGCGGGGCACTCAGCATGGGGAGGTCAAGAAACATGCAGTGGCAATGTCGAATCGGTTCCTGAAAAACATCGCGGGGTGGTGTGCATTGTATGGGTGTGTAACAATACATTCACTAGAAGGAGAGAGAAAAACATCCCGGGGTCGTGTGAATCGGAGGGTCTGAATTAGGATAGGCAGTGAGTGGCAATGTAGGATGGAGAAAAGCACCGCGGGGTTGTCAGCATGGGGAGGTCAGGAAACATGCAGTGGCAATGTAGGATCGGTTTCTGAAAAACATGGCGGGGTGGTGTGCATTGTATGGGTGTGTAACATTACATTCACTAGTAGGAGTTGGAAAAACATCACGGGGTGGTGTGCATCGGAGGGTCTGATTTAGTATAGGCAGTGAGAGGCAATGAAGCATGGAGAAAAGCACCGAGTGGAGGTCAGCATGGGGAGGTCAGGAAACATGCAGTGGCAATGTATGATAGGTTTCTGAAAAACATTGCGGGGTGGTGCGCATTGTATGGGTTTGTAACATTACATACGCTACTAGGTGAGAGAAAAACATCACGGCGTGGTGTGAATCGGAGGGTCTGAAATAGGATAGGCAGTGAGTGGCAATGTAGGATGGAGAAAAGCACCGCCGGCTGGTCAGCATGGGAAGATCAGGAAACATGCAGTGGCAATGTAGGATAGGTTTATGAAAAACATCGCGGGGTGGTGCGCATTGTATGGATGTGTAACAATACATTCACTAGAAGGAGAGAGAAAAACATCACGGGCTGGTGTGCATCGGAGGGTCTGAATTAGGATAGGCAGTGAGTGGCAATGAAGCATGGAGAAAAGCACCGAGTGGTGGTCAGCATGTGGAGGTCAGGAAACATGCAGTGGCAATGTACGATCGGTTTCTGAAAAACTTCGCGGGGTGGTGCGCATTGTATGGGCGTGTAACATTACATTCACTAGTAGGAGTGAGAAAAACATCACTGGGTGGTGTGAATCGGAGGGTCTGAATTAGGATAGGCAGTGATTGGCAATGTAGGATGAAGAAAAGCACCGCGGGTTGGTCAGCATGGCGAGGTCAGGAAACATGCAGTGGCAATGTAGGATAGGTTTCTGAAAAACATCGCTGGGTGGTGCGCATTGTATGGGTGTGGAAGACTACATTCTCTAGTAGGAGTGAGAAAAACATCACGGGGTGGTGTGAATCGGAGGGTCTGAATTAGGATAGGCAGTGAGTGGCAAGGTAGGATGGAAAAAAGCCCCGCGGGGCGGTCAGCATGGGGAGGTCAGGAAACACGCAGTGGCTATGTCGGATCGGTTCTGAAAAACATCGCGGGGTGATGCGCATTGTATGGGTGTGTATCAATACATTCACTAGAAGGAGAGAGAAAAACATCACGGGGTGGTGTGAATCGGAGGGTCTGAATTAGAATAGGCAGTGAGTGGCAATGTAGAATGGAGAAAAGCACAGCGGGGTGGTCAGCATGGGGAGGTCAGGAAACATGCAGTGGCAAAGTAGGATCGGTTTCTGAAAAACATCTCGGGGTGGTGCACATTGTATGGGTGTGTAACATTACATTCACTAGTAGCAGTGAGAAAAACATCACGGGGTGGTGTGAATCGGAGGGTCTGAATTAGGATAGGCCGTGAGTGGCAATGTAGGATGGAGAAAAGCACCGCGGGGTGGTCAGCATGGGGAGGACAGGAAACATGCAGTGGCAATGTAGGATTGGTTTCTGAAAAGCATCGCGGGGTGGTGCGCATTGTATGGGTGTGTGTTACATTACATTCACTAGTAGGAGTGAGAAAAACATCACGGGGTGGTGTGAGTCAGAGGGTCTCAATTAGGATAGGCAGTGAGTGGCAATGTAGGATGAAGTAAAGCACCGCGAGTTGGTCAGCATGGGGAGGTCAGGAAACATGCAGTGGCAATATAGGATAGGTTTCTGAAAAACATCGCGGGGTGGTGCGCATTGTATGGGTGTGTAACATTACATTCACTAGTAGGAGTGAGAAAAACATCACGGGGTGGTGTGAATCGGAGAGTCTGAACTAGGATAGGCAGTGAGTGGCAATGTAGGATGGAGAAAAGCACCGCGGGGCACTCAGCATGGGGAGGTCAAGAAACATGCAGTGGCAATGTCGAATCGGTTCCTGAAAAACATCGCGGGGTGGTGTGCATTGTATGGGTGTGTAACAATACATTCACTAGAAGGAGAGAGAAAAACATCCCGGGGTCGTGTGAATCGGAGGGTCTGAATTAGGATAGGCAGTGAGTGGCAATGTAGGATGGAGAAAAGCACCGCGGGGTTGTCAGCATGGGGAGGTCAGGAAACATGCAGTGGCAATGTAGGATCGGTTTCTGAAAAACATGGCGGGGTGGTGTGCATTGTATGGGTGTGTAACATTACATTCACTAGTAGGAGTTGGAAAAACATCACGGGGTGGTGTGCATCGGAGGGTCTGATTTAGTATAGGCAGTGAGAGGCAATGAAGCATGGAGAAAAGCACCGAGTGGTGGTCAGCATGGGGAGGTCAGGAAACATGCAGTGGCAATGTATGATAGGTTTCTGAAAAACATTGCGGGGTGGTGCGCATTGTATGGGTTTGTAACATTACATACGCTACTAGGTGAGAGAAAAACATCACGGCGTGGTGTGAATCGGAGGGTCTGAAATAGGATAGGCAGTGAGTGGCAATGTAGGATGGAGAAAAGCACCGCCGGGTGGTCAGCATGGGAAGATCAGGAAACATGCAGTGGCAATGTAGGATAGGTTTATGAAAAACATCGCGGGGTGGTGCGCATTGTATGGATGTGTAACAATACATTCACTAGAAGGAGAGAGAAAAACATCACGGGCTGGTGTGCATCGGAGGGTCTGAATTAGGATAGGCAGTGAGTGGCAATGAAGCATGGAGAAAAGCACCGAGTGGTGGTCAGCATGTGGAGGTCAGGAAACATGCAGTGGCAATGTACGATCGGTTTCTGAAAAACTTCGCGGGGTGGTGCGCATTGTATGGGCGTGTAACATTACATTCACTAGTAGGAGTGAGAAAAACATCACTGGGTGGTGTGAATCGGAGGGTCTGAATTAGGATAGGCAGTGATTGGCAATGTAGGATGAAGAAAAGCACCGCGGGTTGGTCAGCATGGCGATGTCAGGAAACATGCAGTGGCAATGTAGGATAGGTTTCTGAAAAACATCGCTGGGTGGTGCGCATTGTATGGGTGTGGAACACTACATTCTCTAGTAGGAGTGAGAAAAACATCACGGGGTGGTGTGAATCGGAGGGTCTGAATTAGGATAGGCAGTGAGTGGCAAGGTAGGATGGAAAAAAGCCCCGCGGGGCGGTCAGCATGGGGAGGTCAGGAAACACGCAGTGGCTATGTCGGATCGGTTCTGAAAAACATCGCGGGGTGATGCGCATTGTATGGGTGTGTATCAATACATTCACTAGAAGGAGAGAGAAAAACATCACGGGGTGGTGTGAATCGGAGGGTCTGAATTAGAATAGGCAGTGAGTGGCAATGTAGAATGGAGAAAAGCACAGCGGGGTGGTCAGCATGGGGAGGTCAGGAAACATGCAGTGGCAAAGTAGGATCGGTTTCTGAAAAACATCTCGGGGTGGTGCACATTGTATGGGTGTGTAACATTACATTCACTAGTAGCAGTGAGAAAAACATCACGGGGTGGTGTGAATCGGAGGGTCTGAATTAGGATAGGCCGTGAGTGGCAATGTAGGATGGAGAAAAGCACCGCGGGGTGGTCAGCATGGGGAGGACAGGAAACATGCAGTGGCAATGTAGGATTGGTTTCTGAAAAGCATCGCGGGGTGGTGCGCATTGTATGGGTGTGTGTTACATTACATTCACTAGTAGGAGTGAGAAAAACATCACGGGGTGGTGTGAGTCGGAGGGTCTCAATTAGAATAGGCAGTGAGTGGCAATGTAGGATGAAGAAAAGCACCGCGAGTTGGTCAGCATTGGGATGTCAGGAAACATGCAGTGGCAATATAGGATAGGTTTCTGAAAAACATCGCGGGGTGGTGCGCATTGTATGGGTGTGTAAAACTACATTCACTAGTAGGAGTGAGAAAAACATCACGGGGTGGTGTGTATCGGAGTGTCTGAATTAGTATAGGTAATGAGCGGCAATGAAGCATGGAGAAAAGCACAGCAGGGTGGTCCGCATGGGGAGGTCAGGAAACATGCAGTGGCAATGTAGGATCAGTTTCTGAAAACCATCGCAGGGTCGTGCGCATTGTATGGGTGTGTAACATTACATTCACTAGGAGGAGTTAGAAAAACATCACGGGGTTCTGTGAATCGGACGGTCTGAATTAGGATAGGCAGTGAGTGGCAATGTAGGATGGAGAAAAGCACCGCGGGGTGGTCAGCATGGGGAGGTCTGGAACATGCAGTAGCAATGTAGGATAGGTTTCTGAAAAACATCGCGGGGTGGTGCGCATTGTATGGGTGTGTAACTTTACATTCACTACTAGGTGAGAGAAAAACATCACGGCATGGTGTGAATCGGAGGGTCTGAATTAGGATAGGCAGTGAGTGGCAATGTAGGATGGAGAAAAGCACCGCGGGGCGGTCAGCATGGGGAAGTTAGGAAACATGCAGTGGCTATGTCGGATCGGTTCTGAAAAACATCGCGGGGTGATGCGCTTTGTATGGGTGTGTATCAATACATTCACTAGAAGGAGAGAGAAAAACATCACGGGGTGGTGTGAATCGGAGGTCTGAATTAGAATAGGCAGTGAGTGGCAATGTAGAATGGAGAAAAGCACCGCGGAGTGGTCAGCATGGGGAGGTCAGGAAACATGCAGTGGCAAAGTAGGATCGGTTTCTGAAAAACATCTCGTGGTGGTGCGCATTGTATGGGTGTGTAACATTACATTCACTAGTAGGAGTGAGAAAAACATCACTGGGTGGTGTGAATCGGAGGGTCTGAATTAGGATAGGCAGTGATTGGCAATGTAGGATGAAGAAAAGCACCGCGGGTTGGTCAGCATGGCGAGGTCAGGAAACATGCAGTGGCAATGTAGGAAAGGTTTCTGAAAAACATCGAGGGTGGTATGCATTTTATGGGAGTGTAACACTACATTCACTAGAAGGAGAGAGAAAAACATCACGTGGTCGGGTGAATCGGAGGGTCTGAATTAGGATAGGCAGTGAGTGGCAATGTAGGATTAAGAAAAGCAAGGCGGGTTGGTCAGCATGTGGAGGTCAAGAAACATGCAGTGGCAATGTAGGATAGGTTTCTGAAAAACATCGCTGGGTGGTGCGCATTGTATGGGTGTGGAACACTACATTCTCTAGTAGGAGTGAGAAAAGCATCACGGGGTGGTGTGAATCGGAGTGTCTGAATTAGGATAGGCAGTGAGTGGCAAGGTAGGATGGAAAAAAGCACCGCGGGGCGGTCAGCATGGGGACGTCAGGAAACATGCAGTGGCTATGTCGGATCGGTTCTGAAAAACATCGCGGGGTGATGCGCATTGTATGGGTGTGTATCAATACATTCACTAGAAGGAGAGAGAAAAACATCACGGGGTGGTGTGAATTGGAGGGTCTGAATTAGAATAGGCAGTGAGTGGCAATGTAGAATGGAGAAAAGCACCGCGGGGTGGTCAGCATGGGGAGGTCAGGAAACATGCAGTGGCAAAGTAGGATCGGTTTCTGAAAAACATCTCGGGGTGGTGCGCATTGTATGGGTGTGTAACATTACATTCACTAGTAGGAGTGAGAAAAACATCACGGGGTGGTGTGAATCGGAGGGTCTGAATTAGGATAGGCCGTGAGTGGCAATGTAGGATGGAGAAAAGCACCGCGGGGTGGTCAGCATGGGGAGGTCAGGAAACATGCAGTGGCAATGTAGGATTGGTTTCTGAAAAACATCGCGGGGTGGTGCGCATTGTATGGGTGTGTGTTACATTACATTCACTAGTAGGAGTGAGAAAAACATCACGGGGTGGTGTGAGTCGGAGGGTCTCAATTAGGATAGGCAGTGAGTGGCAATGTAGGATGAAGAAAAGCACCGCGAGTTGGTCAGCATGGGGAGGTCAGGAAACATGCAGTGGCAATATAGGATAGGTTTCTGAAAAACATCGCGGGGTGGTGCGCATTGTATGGGTGTGTAACACTACATTCACTAGTAGGAGTGAGAAAAACATCACGGGGTGGTGCGAATCGGAGGGTTTGAATTAGTATAGGCAGTGAGTAGCAATGTAGGATGAAGAAAAGCACCGCGGGGTGGTGAGCATGGGGAGGTCTGGAAACATGCAGTAGCAATGTAGGATAGGCTTCTGAAAAACATTGCGGGGTGGTGCGCATTGTATGGGTGTGTAACATTACATTCACTAGTAGGAGTGAGAAAAACATCACAGGGTGGTGTGAATCGGAGGGTCTGCACTAGGATAGGCAGTGAGTGGCAATGTAGGATGGAGAAAAGCACCGCGGGGTGGTCAGCATGGGGAGGTCAGGAAACATGCAGTGGCAATGTAGGATCGGTTTCTGAAAAACATTGCGGGGTGGTGAGCATTGTATGGGTGTGTAACAATTCATTCAGTAGTAGGAGTGAGAAAAACATCACGGGGTGCGTGAGAATCGGAGGGTCTGAATTAGGATAGGCAATGAGTCCAATGTAGGATGAAGTAAAGCACCGCCGGTTTGTCAACATGGGGAGGTCAGGAAACATGCAGTGGCAATGTCGGATCGGTTCCTGAAAAACATCGCGGGGTGGTGCGCATTGTATGGGTGTGTAACAATACATTCACTACTAGGTGAGAGAAAAACATC
Source organism: Cavia porcellus (assembly GCF_034190915.1). Lineage (NCBI taxonomy): Eukaryota > Metazoa > Chordata > Mammalia > Rodentia > Caviidae > Cavia > Cavia porcellus. Next base: position 1,770,806 of record NW_026947560.1, on the reverse strand, counting down.
ACGGCGTGGTGTGAATCGGAGGGTCTGAATTAGGATAGGCAGTGAGTGGCAATGTAGGATGGAGAAAAACACCGCACGTTGGTCAGCATGGGGAGGTCAGGAAACATGCAGTGGCAATGTAGGATCGGTTTCTGAAAAACATCGCAGGGTGGTGCGCATTGCATGGCTGTGTAACATTACATTCACTAGTAGGAGTGAGAAAATCATCACGGGGTGGTGTGAATCGGAGGGTCTGAAGTTAGGATAGGCAGTGAGTGGCAATGTAGGATGGAGAAAAGCACCGCCGGGTGGTCAGCATGGGGAGGTCAGGAAACATGCAGTGGCAATGTAGGATCGGTTTCTGAAAAACATCTCCGGGTGGTGCGCATTGTATGGGTGTGTAACATTACATTCACTAGTAGGAGTGAGAAAAACATCACGGGGAGGTGTGAATCGGAGGGTCTGAATTAGGATAGGCAGTGAGTGGCAATGTAGGATGGAGAAAAGCACCACCGGGTGGTCAGCATGGGGAGGTCAGGAAACAGGCAGTGGCAATGTAGGATCGGTTTCTGAGAAACATCATGGGGTGGTGCGCATTGTATGGGTGTGAAACATTACCTTCACTAGTAGGAGTGAGAAAAACATCACGGGGTGGTGTGAATCGGAGGGTCTGAACTAGGATAGTCAGTGAGTGGCAATGTAAGATGGAGAAAAGCACTGCGGGGCGGTCAGCATGGGGAGGTCAGGAAACATGCAGTGGCAATGTCGGATCGGTTCTGAAAAACATCGCGGGGTGGTGCGCATTGTTTGGATGTGTAACAATACATTCACTAGAAGGAGTGAGAAAAACATCACGGGGTGGTGTGCATCGGAGGGTTTGAATTAGTATAGGCAGTGAGTCGCAATGAAGCTTGGAGAAAAGCACCGAGTGGTGGTCAGCCTGGGGAGGTCAGGAAACATGCAGTGGCATTGTATGATAGGTTTCTGAAAAACATCGCGGGGTGGTGCGCATTGTATGGGTGTGTAACATTACATACACTACTAGGTGAGAGAAAAACATCACGGCGTGGTGTGAATCGGAGGGTCGGAATTAGGATAGGCAGTGAGTGGCAATGTAGGATGGAGAAAAGCACCGCGGGGTGGTCAGCATGGGAAGATCAGGAAAAATGCAGCGGCAATGTAGGATAGGTTTATGAAAAACATCGTGGGGTGGTGCGCATTGTACGGGTGTGTAACATTAAATACAATAGTAGGAGTGAGAAAAACATCACGGGGTCTTGTGAATCGGAGGGTCTGAATTAGAATAGGCAGTGAGTGGCAATGTAGGATGGAGAAAAGCCCCGTGGGGTGGTCAGCTTGAGGAGGTCAAGAAACATGCAGTGGCAATGTAGGATAGGTTTCTGAAAAACATTGTGGGGTGGTGCGCATTTTATGGGTGTGTAATATTACATTCACTAGTAGGAGTGAGAAAAACATCACGGGGTGGTGTGAATCGGAGGGTCTCAATTAGTATAGGTAGTGAGTGGCAATGACGCATGGAGAAAAGCACCGCGGGGTGGTCAGCATGGGGAGGTCAGGACACATGCAGTGGCAATGTATGATAGGTTTCTGAAAAACATCGCGGGGTGGTGCGCATTGTATGGGTGTGAAACATGACATTCACTAGTAGCAGTGAGAAAAACATCACGGGGTGGTGTGAATCGGAGGGTCTGAATTAGTATAGGTAGTGAGTGGCAATGAAGCATGGAGAAAAGCACCGCGGGGTGGTCAGCATGGGGTTGTCAGGACACATGCAGTGGCAATGTATGATAGGTTTCTGAAAAACATCGCGGGGTGGTGCGCATTGTAAGAGTGTGTAACATTACATTCACTACTAGGTGAGAGAAAAACATCACGGCGTGGTGTGAATCGGAGGGTCTGAATTAGGATAGGCAGTGAGTGGCAATGTAGGATGGAGAAAAGCTCCGCCGGGTGGTGATCATGGGGAGGTCTGGAAACATGCAATAGCAATGTAGGATAGGTTTCTGAAAAACATCGCGGGGTGGTGCGCATTGTATGGGTGTGTAACATTACATTCACTAGTAGGAGTGAGAAAAACATCACGGGGTGGTGTGAATCGGAGAGTCTGAACTAGGATAGGCAGTGAGTGGCAATGTAGGATGGAGAAAAGCACCGCGGGGCAGTCAGCATGGGGAGGTCAAGAAACATGCAGTGGCAATGTCGAATCGGTTCCTGAAAAACATCGCGGGGTGGTGTGCATTGTATGGGTGTGTAACAATACATTCACTAGAAGGAGAGAGAAAAACATCCCGGGGTCGTGTGAATCGGAGGGTCTGAATTAGGATAGGCAGTGAGTGGCAATGTAGGATGGAGAAAAGCACCGCGGGGTTGTCAGCATGGGGAGGTCAGGAAACATGCAGTGGCAATGTAGGTTCGGTTTCTGAAAAACATGGCGGGGTGGTGTGCATTGTATGGGTGTGTAACATTACATTCACTAGTAGGAGTTGGAAAAACATCACGGGGTGGTGTGCATCGGAGGGTCTGATTTAGTATAGGCAGTGAGAGGCAATGAAGCATGGAGAAAAGCACCGAGTGGTGGTCAGCATGCGGAGGTCAGGAAACATGCAGTGGCAATGTATGATAGGTTTCTGAAAAACATTGCGGGGTGGTGCGCATTGTATGGGTTTGTAACATTACATACACTACTAGGTGAGAGAAAAACATCACGGCGTGGTGTGAATCGGAGGGTCTGAAATAGGATAGGCAGTGAGTGGCAATGTAGGATGGAGAAAAGCACCGCCGGGTGGTCAGCATGGGAAGATCAGGAAACATGCAGTGGCAATGTAGGATAGGTTTATGAAAAACATCGCGGGGTGGTGCGCATTGTATGGATGTGTAACAATACATTCACTAGAAGGAGAGAGAAAAACATCACGGGCTGGTGTGCATCGGAGGGTCTGAATTAGGATAGGCAGTGAGTGGCAATGAAGCATGGAGAAAAGCACCGAGTGGTGGTCACCATGTGGAGGTCAGGAAACATGCAGTGGCAATGTACGATTGGTTTCTAAAAAACTTCGCGGGGTGGTGCGCATTGTATGGGCGTGTAACATTACATTCACTAGTAGGAGTGAGAAAAACATCACTGGGTGGTGTGAATCGGAGGGTCTGAATTAGGATAGGCAGTGATTGGCAATGTAGGATGAAGAAAAGCACCGCGGGTTGGTCAGCATGGCGAGGTCAGGAAACATGCAGTGGCAATGTAGGATAGGTTTCTGAAAAACATCGCTGGGTGGTGCACATTGTATGGGTGTGGAACACTACATTCTCTAGTAGGAGTGAGAAAAACATCACGGGGTGGTGTGAATCGGAGGGTCTGAATTAGGATAGGCAGTGAGTGGCAAGGTAGGATGGAAAAAAGCACCGCGGGGCGGTCAGCATGGGGAGGTCAGGAAACACGCAGTGGCTATGTCGGATCGGTTCTGAAAAACATCGCGGGGTGATGCGCATTGTATGGGTGTGTATCAATACATTCACTAGAAGGAGAGAGAAAAACATCACGGGGTGGTGTGAATCGGAGGGTCTGAATTAGAATAGGCAGTGAGTGGCAATGTAGAATGGAGAAAAGCACCGCGGGGTGGTCAGCATGGGGAGGTCAGGAAACATGCAGTGGCAAAGTAGGATCGGTTTCTGAAAAACATCTCGGGGTGGTGCGCATTGTATGGGTGTGTAACATTACATTCACTAGTAGCAGTGAGAAAAACATCACGGGGTGGTGTGAATCGGAGGGTCTGAATTAGGATAGGCCGTGAGTGGCAATGTAGGATGGAGAAAAGCACCGCGGGGTGGTCAGCATGGGGAGGACAGGAAACATGCAGTGGCAATGTAGGATTGGTTTATGAAAAACATCTCCGGTTGGTGCGCATTGTATGGGTGTGTGTTACATTACATTCACTAATAGGAGTGAGAAAAACATCGCGGGGTGGTGCGCATTGTATGGGTGTGTGTTACATTACATTCACTAGTAGGAGTGAGAAAAACATCACGGGGTGGTGTGAGTCGGAGGGTCTCAATTAGAATAGGCAGTGAGTGGCAATGTAGGATGAAGAAAAGCACCGCGAGTTGGTCAGCATTGGGATGTCAGGAAACATGCAGTGGCAATATAGGATAGGTTTCTGAAAAACATCGCGGGGTGGTGCGCATTGTATGGGTGTGTAACACTACATTCACTAGTAGGAGTGAGAAAAACATCACGGGGTGGTGTGAATCGGAGGGTCTGAATTAGTATAGGCAGTGAGTAGCAATGTAGGATGAAGAAAAGCACCGCGGGGTGGTGAGCATGGGGAGGTCTGGAAACATGCAGTAGCAATGTAGGATAGGTTTCTGAAAAACATCGCGGGGTGGTGCGCATTGTATGGGTGTGTAACATTACATTCACTAGTAGGAGTGAGAAAAACATCACGGGGTGGTGTGAATCTGAGGGTCTGAACTAGGATAGGCAGTGAGTGGCAATGTAGGATGGAGAAAAGCACCGCGGGGCAGTCAGCATGGGGAGGTCAGGAAACATGCAGTGGCAATGTCGAATCGGTTCCTGAAAAACATCGCGGGGTGGTGTGCATTGTATGGGTGTGTAACAATACATTCACTAGAAGGAGAGAGAAAAACATCCCGGGGTCGTGTGAATCGGAGGGTCTGAATTAGGATAGGCAGTGAGTGGCAATGTAGGATGGAGAAAAGCACCGCGGGGTGGTCAGCATGGAGAGGTCAGGAAACATGCAGTGGCAATGTAGGATCGGTTTCTGAAAAACATTGCGGGGTGGTGCGCATTGTATGGGTGTGTAACAATTCATTCAGTAGTAGGAGTGAGAAAAACATCACGGGGTGCGTGAGAATCGGAGGGTCTGAATTAGGATAGGCAGTGAGTCCAATGTAGGATGAAGTAAAGCACCGCCGGTTGGTCAACATGGGGAGGTCAGGAAACATGCAGTGGCAATGTAGGATAGGTTTCTGAAAAACTTGGCGGGGTGGTGAGCATTGTATGGGTGTGTAACTCTACATTCACTAGTAGGAGTGAGAAAAACATCACGGGGTGTTGTGAATCGGAGGGTCTGAATTAGAATAGGCAGTGAGTGTCAATGTAGGATGGAGAAAAGCACCGCGGGGTGGTCAGCATGGAGAGGTCAGGAAACATGCAGTGGCAATGTAGGATCAGTTTCTGAAAACCATCGCAGGGTCGTGCGCATTGTATGGGTGTGTAACATTACATTCACTAGGAGGAGTTAGAAAAACATCACGGGGTTCTGTGAATCGGACGGTCTGAATTAGGATAGGCAGTGAGTGGCAATGTAGGATGGAGAAAAGCACCGCGGGGTGGTCAGCATGGGGAGGTCTGGAAACATGCAGTAGCAATGTAGGATAGGTTTCTGAAAAACATCGCGGGGTGGTGCGCATTGTATGGGTGTGTAACTTTACATTCACTACTAGGTGAGAGAAAAACATCACGGCATGGTGTGAATCGGAGGGTCTGAATTAGGATAGACAGTGAGTGGCAATGTAGGATGGAGAAAAGCACCGCGGGGCGGTCAGCATGGGGAAGTTAGGAAACATGCAGTGGCTATGTCGGATCGGTTCTGAAAAACATCGCGGGGTGATGCGCATTGTATGGGTGTGTATCAATACATTCACTAGAAGGAGAGAGAAAAACATCACGGGGTGGTGTGAATCGGAGGGTCTGAATTAGAATAGGCAGTGAGTGGCAATGTAGAATGGAGAAAAGCACCGCGGAGTGGTCAGCATGGGGAGGTCAGGAAACATGCAGTGGCAAAGTAGGATCGGTTTCTGAAAAACATCTCGGGGTGGTGCGCATTGTATGGGTGTGTAACATTACATTCACTAGTAGGAGTGAGAAAAACATCACTGGGTGGTGTGAATCGGAGGGTCTGAATTAGGATAGGCAGTGATTGGCAATGTAGGATGAAGAAAAGCACCGCGGGTTGGTCAGCATGGCGAGGTCAGGAAACATGCAGTGGCAATGTAGGAAAGGTTTCTGAAAAACATCGAGGGTGGTATGCATTTTATGGGAGTGTAACACTACATTCACTAGAAGGACAGAGAAAAACATCACATGGTCGGGTGAATCGGAGGGTCTGAATTAGGATAGGCAGTGAGTGGCAATGTAGGATTAAGAAAAGCAAGGCGGGTTGGTCAGCATGTGGAGGTCAAGAAACATGCAGTGGCAATGTAGGATAGGTTTCTGAAAAACATCGCTGGGTGGTGCGCATTGTATGGGTGTGGAACACTACATTCTCTAGTAGGAGTGAGAAAAGCATCATGGGGTGGTGTGAATCGGACTGTCTGAATTAGGATAGGCAGTGAGTGGCAAGGTAGGATGGAAAAAAGCACCGCGGGGCGGTCAGCATGGGGACGTCAGGAAACATGCAGTGGCTATGTCGGATCGGTTCTGAAAAACATCGCGGGGTGATGCGCATTGTATGGGTGTGTATCAATACATTCACTAGAAGGAGAGAGAAAAACATCACGGGGTGGTGTGAATTGGAGGGTCTGAATTAGAATAGGCAGTGAGTGGCAATGTAGAATGGAGAAAAGCACCGCGGGGTGGTCAGCATGGGGAGGGCAGGAAACATGCAGTGGCAAAGTAGGATCGGTTTCTGAAAAACATCTCGGGGTGGTGCGCATTGTATGGTTGTGTAACATTACATTCACTAGTAGGAGTGAGAAAAACATCACGGGGTGGTGTGAATCGGAGGGTCTGAATTAGGATAGGCCGTGAGTGGCAATGTAGGATGGAGAAAAGCACCGCGGGGTGGTCAGCATGGTGAGGTCAGGAAACATGCAGTGGCAATGTAGGATTGGTTTCTGAAAAACATCGCGGGGTGGTGCGCATTGTATGGGTGTGTGTTACATTACATTCACTAGTAGGAGTGAGAAAAACATCACGGGGTGGTGTGAGTCGGAGGGTCTCAATTAGGATAGGCAGTGAGTGGCAATGTAGGATGAAGAAAAGCACCGCGAGTTGGTCAGCATGGGGAGGTCAGGAAACATGCAGTGGCAATATAGGATAGGTTTCTGAAAAACATCGCGGGGTGGTGCGCATTGTATGGGTGTGTAACACTACATTCACTAGTAGGAGTGAGAAAAACATCACGGGGTGGTGCGAATCGGAGGGTTTGAATTAGTATAGGCAGTGAGTAGCAATGTAGGATGAAGAAAAGCACCGCGGGGTGGTGAGCATGGGGAGGTCTGGAAACATGCAGTAGCAATGTAGGATAGGCTTCTGAAAAACATCGCGGGGTGGTGCGCATTGTATGGGTGTGTAACATTACATTCACTAGTAGGAGTGAGAAAAACATCACAGGGTGGTGTGAATCGGAGGGTCTGCACTAGGATAGGCAGTGAGTGGCAATGTAGGATGGAGAAAAGCACCGCGGGGTGGTCAGCATGGGGAGGTCAGGAAACATGCAGTGGCAATGTAGGATCGGTTTCTGAAAAACATTGCGGGGTGGTGAGCATTGTATGGGTGTGTAACAATTCATTCAGTAGTAGGAGTGAGAAAAACATCACGGGGTGCGTGAGAATCGGAGGGTCTGAATTAGGATAGGCAATGAGTCCCATGTAGGATGAAGTAAAGCACCGCCGGTTTGTCAACATGGGGAGGTCAGGAAACATGCAGTGCCAATGTCGGATCGGTTCCTGAAATACATCGCGGGGTGGTGCGCATTGTATGGGTGTGTAACAATACATTCACTACTAGGTGAGAGAAAAACATCACGGCGTGGTGTGAATCGGAGGGTCTGAATTAGGATAGGCAGTGAGTGGCAATGTAGGATGGAGAAAAACACCGCACGTTGGTCAGCATGGGGAGGTCAGGAAGCATGCAGTGGCAATGTAGGATCGGTTTCTGAAAAACATTGCAGGGTGGTGCGCATTGCATGGCTGTGTAACATTACATTCACTAGTAGGAGTGAGAAAATCATCACGGGGTGGTGTGAATCGGAGGGTCTGAAGTTAGGATAGGCAGTGAGTGGCAATGTAGGATGGAGAAAAGCACCGCCGGGTGGTCAGCATGGGGAGGTCAGGAAACATGCAGTGGCAATGTAGGATCGGTTTCTGAGAAACATCATGAGGTGGTGCGCGTTGTATGGGTGTGTAACATTACATTCACTAGTAGGAGTGAGAAAAACATCACGGGGTGGTGTGAATCGGAGGGTCTGAACTAGGATAGTCAGTGAGTGGCAATGTAAGATGGAGAAAAGCACTGCGGGGCGGTCAGCATGGGGAGGTCAGGAAACATGCAGTGGCAATGTCGGATCGGTTCTGAAAAACATCGCGGGGTGGTGCGCATTGTTTGGATGTGTAACAATACATTCACTAGAAGGAGTGAGAAAAACATCACGGGGTGGTGTGCATCGGAGGGTTTGAATTAGTATAGGCAGTGAGTCGCAATGAAGCTTGGAGAAAAGCACCGAGTGGTGGTCAGCATGGGGAGGTCAGGAAACATGCAGTGGCATTGTATGATAGGTTTCTGAAAAACATCGCGGGGTGGTGCGCATTGTATGGGTGTGTAACATTACATACACTACTAGGTGAGAGAAAAACATCACGGCGTGGTGTGAATCGGAGGGTCGGAATTAGGATAGGCAGTGAGTGGCAATGTAGGATGGAGAAAAGCACCGCGGGGTGGTCAGCATGGGAAGATCAGGAAAAATGCAGCGGCAATGTAGGATAGGTTTATGAAAAACATCGTGGGGTGGTGCGCATTGTACGGGTGTGTAACATTAAATACAATAGTAGGAGTGAGAAAAACATCACGGGGTGGTGTGAATCGGAGGGTCTGAATTAGAATAGGCAGTGAGTGGCAATGTAGGATGGAGAAAAGCCCTGTGGAGTGGTCAGCTTGAGGAGGTCAAGAAACATGCAGTGGCAATGTAGGATAGGTTTCTGAAAAACATTGTGGGGTGGTGCGCATTTTATGGGTGTGTAATATTACATTCACTAGTAGGAGTGAGAAAAACATCACGGGGTGGTGTGAATCGGAGGGTCTCAATTAGTATAGGTAGTGAGTGGCAATGACGCATGGAGAAAAGCACCGCGGGGTGGTCAGCATGGGGAGGTCAGGACACATGCAGTGGCAATGTATGATAGGTTTCTGAAAAACATCGCGGGGTGGTGCGCATTGTATGGGTGTGAAACATGACATTCACTAGTAGCAGTGAGAAAAACATCACGGGGTGGTGTGAATCGGAGGGTCTGAATTAGTATAGGTAGTGAGTGGCAATGAAGCATGGAGAAAAGCACCGCGGGGTGGTCAGCATGGGGTTGTCAGGACACATGCAGTGGCAATGTATGATAGGTTTCTGAAAAACATCACGGGGTGGTGCGCATTGTAAGAGTGTGTAACATTACATTCACTACTAGGTGAGAGAAAAACATCACGGCGTGGTGTGAATCGGAGGGTCTGAATTAGGATAGGCAGTGAGTGGCAATGTAGGATGGAGAAAAGCACCGCCGGGTGGTCAGCATGGGAAGATCAGGAAACATGCAGTGGCAATGTAGGATAGGTTTATGAAAAACATCGCGGGGTGGTGCGCATTGTATGGATGTGTAACAATACATTCACTAGAAGGAGAGAGAAAAACATCACGGGCTGGTGTGCATCGGAGGGTCTGAATTAGTATAGGCTGTGAGTGGCAATGAAGCATGGAGAAAAGCACCTAGTGGTGGTCAGCATGTGGAGGTCAGGAAACATGCAGTGGCAATGTAGGATCGGTTTCTGAAAAACTTCGCGGGGTGGTGCACATTGTATGGGCGTGTAACATTACATTCACTAGTAGGAGTGAGAAAAACATCACTGGGTGGTGTGAATCGGAGGGTCTGAATTAGTATAGGCAGTGATTGGCAATGTAGGATGAAGAAAAGCACCGCGGGTTGGTCAGCATGGCGATGTCAGGAAACATGCAGTGGCAATGTAGGAAAGGTTTCTGAAAAACATCGAGGGTGGTGTGCATTTTATGGGTGTGTACACTACATTCACTAGAAGGAAGAGAAAAACATCACGTGTTCGTGTGAATCGGAGGGTCTGAATTAGGATAGGCAGTGAGTGGCAATGTAGGATTAAGAAAAGCAAGGCGGGTTGGTCAGCATGCGGAGGTCAAGAAACATACAGTGGCAATGTAGGATAGGTTTCTGAAAAACATCGCTGGGTGGTGCGCATTGTATGGGTGTGGAACACTACATTCTCTAGTAGGAGTGAGAAAAACATCACGGGGTGGTGTGAATCGGAGGGTCTCAATTAGGATAGGCAGTGAGTGGCAAGGTAGGATGGAAAAAAGCACCGCGGGGCGGTCAGCATGGGGAGATCAGGAAACATGCAGTGGCTATGTCGGATCGGTTCTGAAAAACATCGCGGGGTGATGCGCATTGTATGGGTGTGTATCAATACATTCACTAGAAGGAGAGAGAAAAACATCACGGGGTGGTGTGAATCGGAGGGTCTGAATTAGAATAGGCAGTGAGTGGCAAGGTAGAATGGAGAAAAGCACCGCGGGGTGGTCAGCATGGGGAGGTCAGGAAACATGCAGTGGCAAAGTAGGATCGGTTTCTGAAAAACATCTCGGGGTGCTGCGCATTGTATGGGTGTGTAACATTACATTCACTAGTAGGAGTGAGAAAAACATCACGGGGTGGTGTGAATCGGAGGGTCTGAATTATGATAGGCCGTGAGTGGCAATGTAGGATGGAGAAAAGCACCGCGGGGTGGTCAGCATGGGGAAGTCAGGAAACATGCAGTGGCAATGTAGGATTGGTTTCTGAAAAACATCGCGGGGTGGTGCGCATTGTATGGGTGTGTGTTACATTACATTCACTAGTAGGAGTGAGAAAAACATCATGGGTGGTGCGCATTGTATGGGTGTGTGTTACATGACATTCACTAGTAGGATTGAGAAACACATCAGGGGGTGGTGTGAATCGGAGGGTCTGAATTAGGATAGGCAGAGTGGCAACGTAGGATGGAGAAAAGCACCGCGAATTGGTCAGCATGGGGAGGTCAGGGAACATTCAGTGGCAATGTAGGATAGGTTTCTGAAAAACATCGCGGGGTGGTGCACATTGTATGGGTGTGTGGTACATTGCATTCACAAGTAGGAGTGAGAAAAACATCACGGGTGGTGCGCATTGTATGGGTGTGTGTTACATTACGTTCACTAGTAGGAGTGAGAAAAACATCACGGTGTGGTGTGAATCGGAGGGTCTGAATAAGGATAAGCAGTGAGTGGCAATATAGGATGGAGAAAAGCACCGTGGGGTGGTCAGCATGGGGAGGTCAAGAAACATGCAGTGGCAATGTAGGATAGGTTTCTGAAAAACATTGTGTGGTGGTGCGCATTGTATGGTTGTGTAACATTACATTCACTAGTAGGAGTGAGAAAAACATCACGGGGTGGTGTGAATCGGAGGGTCTGAACTAGGATAGGCAGTGAGTGGCAATGTAGGATGGAGAAAAGAACCGCGGGGCGGTCAGCATGGGGAGGTCAGGAAACATGCAGTGGCAATGTCGGATCGATTCTGAAAAACACCGCGGGGTGGTGCGCATTGTATGGATGTGTAACATTACATACACTACTAGGTGAGAGAAAAACATCAGGGCGTGGTGTGAATCGGAGGGTCTGAATTAGGATAGGCAGTGAGTGGCAATGAAGCATGGAGAAAATCACCGAGTGGTGGTCAGCATGGGGAGGTCAGGAAACATGCAGTGGCAATGTATGTTAGGTTTCTGAAAAACATCGCGGGGTGGTGCGCATTGTATGGGTGTGTAACATTACATACACTACTAGGTGAGAGAAAAACATCACGGCGTGGTGTGAATCGGAGGGTCTGAATTAGGATACGCAGTGAGTGGCAAGGTAGGATGGAATAAAGCACCGCGGATTGGTCAGCATGGGGAGGTCAGGGAACATTCAGTGGCAATGTAGGATAGGTTTCTGAAAAACATCGCGGGGTGGTGCGCATTGTACGGGTGTGTGGTACATTACATTCACTAGTAGGAGTGAGAAAAACATCACGGGGTGGTGCACATTGTATGGATGTGTAACGATACATTCACTAGAAGGGGAGAGAAAAACATCACGGGGTGGTGTGAATCGGAGGGTCTGAATTAGGATAGGCACTGAGTGGCAATGTAGGATGGAGAAAAGCACCGTGGGGTGGTCAGCATGGGGAGGTCAGGAAACATGCAGTGGCAATGTAGGATCGGTTTCTGAAAAACATGGCGGGATGGTGTGCATTGTATGGGTGTGTTACATTACATACAATAGTAGGAGTGAGAAAAACATCACGGGGTGGTGTGAATCCGAGGGTCTGAATTAGAATAGGCAGTGAGTGGCAATGTAAGATGGAGAAAAGCACCGCGGGGTGGTCAGCATGGGGAGGTCAAGAAATATGCTGTGGCAAAGTAGGACAGGTTTCTGAAAAACATTGTGGGGTGGTGGGCATTGTATGGTTGTGTAACATTACATTCACTAGTAGGAGTGAGAAAAACATCACGGGGTGGTGTGAATCGGAGGGTCTGAACTAGGATAGGCAGTGAGTGGCAATGTAGGATGGAGAAAAGCACCGCGGGGCGGTCAGCATGGGGAGGTCAGGAAACATTCAGTGGCAATGTCGGATCGGTTTTGAAAAACATCGCGGGGTGGTACGCATTGTATGGATGTGTAACAATACATTCACTAGAAGGAGAGAGAAAAACATCACTGGGTGGTGTGGATCGGAGGGTCTGAATTAGGATAGGCAGTGAGTGGCAATGTAGGATGGAGAAAAGCACCACGGGGTGGCCAGCATGGGGAGGTCAGGAAACATGCAGTGGGAATGTAGGATCGGTTTCTGAAACACATCGCGGGGTGGTGCGCATTGTATGGGTGTGTAACATTACATTAACTAGTAGGAGTGAGAAAAACATCACAGGGTGGTGTGAATCGGACGGTCTGAATTAGGATAGGCAGTGAGTGGCAATATAGGATGAAGAAAAACACCGCGGGTTGGTCAGCATGGGGAGGTCATGGAACATGCAGTGGCAATGTAGGATAGGTTTCTGAAAAACATCGCGGGGTGGTGCGCATTGTATGGGTGTGTGTTACATTACATTCACTAGAAGGAGTGAGAAAAACATCATGGGGTGGTGTGAATCGGAGGGTCTCAATTAGGCTAGGCAGTGAGTGGCAATGTCGGATGAAGAAAAGCACCGCGGGGTGCTCAGCATGGGGAGGTCTAGAAACATGCAGTAGAAATGTAGGATAGTTTTCTGAAAAACATGGCGGGGTGGTGCGCATTGTATGGGTGTGTAACATTACATTCACTAGTAGGGGTGAGAAAAACATCACGGGGTGGTGTGAATCAGAGGGTCTGAACTAGGATAGGCAGTGAGTGGCAATGTAGGATGGAGAAAAGCACCGCGGGGCGGTCAGCATGGGGAGGTTAGGAAACATGCAGTGGCAATGTCGGATCGGTTCCTGAAAAACATTGCGGGGTTGTGCGCATTGTATGGGTGTGTAACAATTCATTCACTAGTAGGAGTGAGAAAAACATCACGGGGTGGTGTGAATCGGACGGTCTGAATTAGTATAGGCAGTGAGTGGCAATGTAGGATGAAGAAAAGCACCGTGCGTTGGTCAGCATGGGAAGGTCAGGAAACATGCAGTGGCAATGTAGGATAGGTTTATGAAAAACATCGCAGGGTGGTGCGCATTGTATGGGTGTGAAACATTACATACAATAGTAGGAGTGAGAAAAACATCACGGGGTGGTGTGAATCGGAGGGTCTGAATTAGGATAGGCAGTGAGTGGCAATGTAGGATGGAGAAAAGCACCGTGGGGTGGTCAGCATGGGGAGGTCAAGAAACATGCTGTGGCAATGTAGGATAGGTTTCTGAAAAACATTCTGGGATGGTGCGCATTGTATGGGTGTGTAACATTACATTCACAGGTAGGAGTGAGAAAAACATCACGGGGTGGTGTGAATCGGAGGGTCTGAACTAGGATAGGCAGTGAGTGGCAATGTAGGATGCAGAAAAGCACTGCGGGGCTGTCAGCATGGGAAGGTCAGGACACATGCAGTGGCAATGTATGATAGGTTTCTGAAAAACATCGCGGGGTGCTGCGCATTGTATGGGTGTGTAACATTACATTCACTACTAGGTGAGAGAAAAACATCACGGCGTGGTGTGAATCGGAGGGTCTAAATTAGGATAGGCAGTGAGTGTCAATGTAGGATGGAGAAAAGCACCACGGGGTGGTCAGCATGGGAAGGTCAGGAAGCATGCAGTGGCAATATAGGATAGGTTTCTGAAAAACATCAATGGCTGGGGCGCATTGTATGAGTGTTTTACGTTAATTCACTAGTAGGAGTGAGAAAAACATCATGGGGTGGTGTGAATCGGAGGGTCTGAATTAGGATAGGTAGTGAGTGGCAATGTAGGATGGAGAAAAGCACCGTGGGGTGATCAGCATGGGGAGGTCAAGAAACATGCAGTGGCAATGTATGATAGGTTTCTGAAAAACATTGTGGGGTGGTGCGCATTGCATGGGTGTGTAACATTACATTCACTAGTAGGAGTGAGAAAAACATCACGGGGTGGTGTGAATCGGAGGGTCTGAAGTTAGGATAGGCAGTGAGTGGCAATGTAGGATGGAGAAAAGCACCGTGGGGTGGTCAGCATGGGGAGGTCAAGAAACATGCTGTGGCAATGTAGGATAGGTTTCTGAAAAACATTCTGGGATGGTGCGCATTGTATGGGTGTGTAACATTACATTCACAGGTAGGAGTGAGAAAAACATCACGGGGTGGTGTGAATCGGAGGGTCTGAACTAGGATAGGCAGTGAGTGGCAATGTAGGATGCAGAAAAGCACTGCGGGGCTGTCAGCATGGGAAGGTCAGGACACATGCAGTGGCAATGTATGATAGGTTTCTGAAAAACATCGCGGGGTGCTGCGCATTGTATGGGTGTGTAACATTACATTCACTACTAGGTGAGAGAAAAACATCACGGCGTGGTGTGAATCGGAGGGTCTGAATTAGGATAGGCAGTGAGTGTCAATGTAGGATGGAGAAAAGCACCACGGGGTGGTCAGCATGGGAAGGTCAGGAAGCATGCAGTGGCAATATAGGATAGGTTTCTGAAAAACATCAATGGCTGGGGCGCATTGTATGAGTGTTTTACATTAATTCACTAGTAGGAGTGAGAAAAACATCATGGGGTGGTGTGAATCGGAGGGTCTGAATTAGGATAGGTAGTGAGTGGCAATGTAGGATGGAGAAAAGCACCGTGGGGTGGTCAGCATGGGGAGGTCAAGAAACATGCAGTGGCAATGTATGATAGGTTTCTGAAAAACATTGTGGGGTGGTGCGCATTGCATGGGTGTGTAACATTACATTCACTAGTAGGAGTGAGAAAAACATCACGGGGTGGTGTGAATCGGAGGGTCTGAAGTTAGGATAGGCAGTGAGTGGCAATGTTGGATGGAGAAAAGCACCGCGGGGTGGTCAGCATGGGGAGGTCAGGAAACATGCAGTGGCAATGTAGGATCGGTTTGTGAAAAACATCTCCGGTTGGTGCGCATTGTATGGGTGTGTAACATTACATTTACTAGTAGGAGTGAGAAAAACATCACGGGGAGGTGTGAAACGGAGGGTCTGAATTAGGATAGGCAGTGAGTGGCAATGTAGGATGGAGAAAAGCACCACGGGGTGGCCGGCATGGGGAGGTCAGGAAACATGCAGTGGGAATGTAGGATCGGTTTCTGAAAAACATCGCGGGGTGGTGCGCATTGTGTGGGTGTGTAACATTACATTCACTAGTAGGAGTGAGAAAAACATCACAGGGTGGTGTGAATCGGACGGTCTGAATAAGGATAGGCAGTGAGTGGCAATATAGGATGAAGAAAAACACCGCGGGTTGGTCAGCATGGGGAGGTCATGGAACATGCAGTGGCAATGTAGGATAGGTTTCTGAAAAACATTGCGGGGTGGTGCGCATTGTA
The DNA here is from genome assembly GCF_034190915.1 of Cavia porcellus. Lineage (NCBI taxonomy): Eukaryota > Metazoa > Chordata > Mammalia > Rodentia > Caviidae > Cavia > Cavia porcellus. Next base: position 1,754,779 of record NW_026947560.1, on the reverse strand, counting down.
TGGGGGTGTGTAACATTACATTCACAGGTAGGAGTGAGAAAAACATCACGGGGTGGTGTGAATCGGAGGGTCTGAACTAGGATAGGCAGTGAGTGGCAATGTAGGATGCAGAAAAGCACTGCAGGGCAGTCAGCATGGGGAGGTCACGAAACATGCAGTGGCAATGTCGGATCGGTTCTGAAACACATCGCGGGGTGGTGCGCATTGCATGGGTGTGTAACAATACATTCACTAGAAGGAGAGAGAAAAACATCACGGGGTGGTGTGAATCAGAGGGTCTGAATTAGGATAGGCAGTGAGTGGCAATGTAGGATGGAGAAAAGCACGGCGAGGTGGTCAGCATGGGGAGGTCAGGAAACATGCAGTGGCAATGTAGGATCGGTTTCTGAAAAACTTCGCCGGGTGGTGCGCATTGTATGGGTGTGTAACATTACATTCACTAGTAGGAGTGAGAAAAACATCACGGGGTGGTGTGAATCGGAGGGTCTGAATTAGGATAGGTAGTGAGTGGCAATGTAGGATGGAGGAAAGCAACGCGGGTTGGTCAGCATGTGGAAGTCAAGAAACATGCAGTGGCAATGTAGGATAGGTTTCTGAAAAACAAAGCGGGGTGGTGCGCATTGTATGGGTGTGTAACACTACATTCTCTAGTAGGAGTGATAAAAACATCACGGGGTGGTGTGAATCGGAGGGTCTGAATTAGAATAGGCAGTGAGTGGCAATGTAGGATGGAGAAAAGCACCGCGGGGTGGTCAGCATGGGGAGGTCAAGAAACATGCAGTGGCAATGTAGGATAGGTTTCTGAAAAACATTGTGGGGTGGTGGGCATTGTATGGTTGTGTAACATTACATTCACTAGTAGCAGTGAGAAAAACATCACGGGGTGGTGGAATTGGAGGGTCTGAACTAGGATAGGCAGTGAGTGGCAATGTAGGATGGAGAAAAGCACCGCGGTGCAGTCAGCATGGGGAGGTCAGGAAACATTCAGTGGCAATGTCGGATCGGTTCTGAAAAACATTGCGGGGTGGTGCGCATTGTATGGATGTGTAACAATACATTCACTAGAAGGAGAGAGAAAAACATCACTGGGTGGTGTGAATCGGAGGGTCTGAATTAGGATAGGCAGTGAGTGGCAATGTAGGATGGAGAAAAGCACCGCAAGGTGGTCAGCATGGGGAGGTCAGGAAACATGCAGTGGCAATGTAGGATCCGTTTCTGAAAAACATCTCTGGGTGGTGTGCATTGTATGGGTGTGTAACATTACATTCACTAGTAGGAGTGAGAAAAACATCACGGGGTGGTGTGAATCGGATGGTCTGAATTAGTTTAGGCAGTGAGTGGCAATGTAGGATGGAGAAAAGCACCGTGGGGTGGTCTGCATGGGGAGGTCAGGAAACATGCAGTGGCAATGTAGGATCGGTTTCTGAAAAACATGGCGGGGTGGTGTGCATTGTATGGGTGTGTAACACTACATTCTCTAGTAGGAGTGAGAAAAACATCACGGGGTGGTTTGAATCGGAGGGTCTGAATTAGAATAGGCAGTGAGTGTCAATGTAGGATGGAGAAAAGCACCGCGGGGTTGTCATCATGGAGAGGTCAGGAAACATGCAGTGGCAATTAGGACAGGTTGTTGAAAAACATCGCGGGGTGGTGCCCATTGTATAGGTGTGAAACATTACATTCACTAGTAGGAGTGAGAAAAACAACAAGGGGTGGTGTGAATCGGAGGGTCTGAATTAGTATATGTAGGAAGTGGCAATGAAGCATGGAGAAAAGCACCGCGGGGTGGTCAGCATGGGGAGGTCAGGACACATACAGTGGCAATGTATGATAGGTTTCTGAAAAACATCACGGGGTTGTGCGCATTGTATGGGTGTGTAACATTACATTCACTACTAGGTGAGAGAAAAATATCACGGCGTGGTGTGAATCGGAGGGTCTGAATTAGGGTAGGCAGTGAGTGGCAATGTAGGATAGAGAAAAGCACCGCGGGGTGGTCAGCATGGGAAGGTCAGGAAACATGCAGTGGCAATGTAGGATAGGTTTCTGAAAAACATCAAGGGCTGGGGCGCATTGTATGAGTGTGTAACATTAATTCACTAGTAGGAGTGAGAAAAACATCATGGGGTGGTGTGAATCGGAGGGTCTGAATTAGGATAGTTAGTGAGTGGCAATGTAGGATGGATAAAAGCACCGTGGGGTGGTCAGCATGGGGAGGTCAAGAAACATGCAGTGGCAATGTAGGATAGGTTTCTGAAAAACATTGTGGGGTGGTGCGCATTGCATGGGTGTGTAACATTACATTCACTAGTAGGAGTGAGAAAAACATCACGGGGTGGTGTGAATCGGAGGGTCTGAAGTTAGGATAGGCAGTGAGTGGCAATGTAGGATGGAGAAAAGCACCGCGGTGTGGTCAGCATGCGGAGGTCAGGAAACATGCAGTGGCAATGTAGGATCGGTTTCTGAAAAACATCTCCGGGTGGCGCGCATTGTATGGGTGTGTAACATTACATTTACTAGTAGGAGTGAGAAAAACATCACGGGGAGGTGTGAATCAGAGGGTCTGAATTAGGATAGGCAGTGAGTGGCAATGTAGGATGGAGAAAAGCACCACGGGGTGGCCGGCATGGGGAGGTCAGGAAACATGCAGTGGGAATGTAGGATCGGTTTCTGAAAAACATCGCGAGGTGGTGCGCATTGTATGGGTGTGTAACATTACATTCACTAGTAGGAGTGAGAAAAACATCACGGGGTGGTGTGAATCGGAGGGTCTGAATTAGGATAGGCAGTGAGTGGCAATATAGGATGAAGAAAAACACCGCGGGTTGGTCAGCATGGGGAGGTCATGGAACATGCAGTGGCAATATAGGATAGGTTTCTGAAAAACATCAATGGCTGGGGCGCATTGTATGAGTGTTTTACGTTAATTCACTAGTAGGAGTGAGAAAAACATCATGGGGTGGTGTGAATCGGAGGGTCTGAATTAGGATAGGTAGTGAGTGGCAATGTAGGATGGAGAAAAGCACCGTGGGGTGATCAGCATGGGGAGGTCAAGAAACATGCAGTGGCAATGTATGATAGGTTTCTGAAAAACATTGTGGGGTGGTGCGCATTGCATGGGTGTGTAACATTACATTCACTAGTAGGAGTGAGAAAAACATCACGGGGTGGTGTGAATCGGAGGGTCTGAAGTTAGGATAGGCAGTGAGTGGCAATGTAGGATGGAGAAAAGCACTGTGGGGTGGTCAGCATGGGGAGGTCAAGAAACATGCTGTGGCAATGTAGGATAGGTTTCTGAAAAACATTCTGGGATGGTGCGCATTGTATGGGTGTGTAACATTACATTCACAGGTAGGAGTGAGAAAAACATCACGGGGTGGTGTGAATCGGAGGGTCTGAACTAGGATAGGCAGTGAGTGGCAATGTAGGATGCAGAAAAGCACTGCGGGGCTGTCAGCATGGGAAGGTCAGGACACATGCAGTGGCAATGTATGATAGGTTTCTGAAAAACATCGCGGGGTGCTGCGCATTGTATGGGTGTGTAACATTACATTCACTACTAGGTGAGAGAAAAACATCACGGCGTGGTGTGAATCGGAGGGTCTGAATTAGGATAGGCAGTGAGTGTCAATGTAGGATGGAGAAAAGCACCACGGGGTGGTCAGCATGGGAAGGTCAGGAAGCATGCAGTGGCAATATAGGATAGGTTTCTGAAAAACATCAATGGCTGGGGCGCATTGTATGAGTGTTTTACATTAATTCACTAGTAGGAGTGAGAAAAACATCATGGGGTGGTGTGAATCGGAGGGTCTGAATTAGGATAGGTAGTGAGTGGCAATGTAGGATGGAGAAAAGCACCGTGGGGTGGTCAGCATGGGGAGGTCAAGAAACATGCAGTGGCAATGTATGATAGGTTTCTGAAAAACATTGTGGGGTGGTGCGCATTGCATGGGTGTGTAACATTACATTCACTAGTAGGAGTGAGAAAAACATCACGGGGTGGTGTGAATCGGAGGGTCTGAAGTTAGGATAGGCAGTGAGTGGCAATGTTGGATGGAGAAAAGCACCGCGGGGTGGTCAGCATGGGGAGGTCAGGAAACATGCAGTGGCAATGTAGGATCGGTTTATGAAAAACATCTCCGGTTGGTGCGCATTGTATGGGTGTGTAACATTACATTTACTAGTAGGAGTGAGAAAAACATCACGGGGAGGTGTGAAACGGAGGGTCTGAATTAGGATAGGCAGTGAGTGGCAATGTAGGATGGAGAAAAGCACCACGGGGTGGCCGGCATGGGGAGGTCAGGAAACATGCAGTGGGAATGTAGGATCGGTTTCTGAAAAACATCGCGGGGTGGTGCGCATTGTGTGGGTGTGTAACATTACATTCACTAGTAGGAGTGAGAAAAACATCACAGGGTGGTGTGAATCGGACGGTCTGAATAAGGATAGGCAGTGAGTGGCAATATAGGATGAAGAAAAACACCGCGGGTTGGTCAGCATGGGGAGGTCATGGAACATGCAGTGGCAATGTAGGATAGGTTTCTGAAAAACATTGCGGGGTGGTGCGCATTGTATGGGGGTGTGTAACATTACATTCACAGGTAGGAGTGAGAAAAACATCACGGGGTGGTGTGAATCGGAGGGTCTGAACTAGGATAGGCAGTGAGTGGCAATGTAGGATGCAGAAAAGCACTGCAGGGCAGTCAGCATGGGGAGGTCACGAAACATGCAGTGGCAATGTCGGATCGGTTCTGAAACACATCGCGGGGTGGTGCGCATTGCATGGGTGTGTAACAATACATTCACTAGAAGGAGAGAGAAAAACATCACGGGGTGGTGTGAATCAGAGGGTCTGAATTAGGATAGGCAGTGAGTGGCAATGTAGGATGGAGAAAAGCACGGCGAGGTGGTCAGCATGGGGAGGTCAGGAAACATGCAGTGGCAATGTAGGATCGGTTTCTGAAAAACTTCCCCGGGTGGTGCGCATTGTATGGGTGTGTAACATTACATTCACTAGTAGGAGTGAGAAAAACATCACGGGGTGGTGTGAATCGGAGGGTCTGAATTAGGATAGGTAGTGAGTGGCAATGTAGGATGGAGGAAAGCAACGCGGGTTGGTCAGCATGTGGAGGTCAAGAAACATGCAGTGGCAATGTAGGATAGGTTTCTGAAAAACAAAGCGGGGTGGTGCGCATTGTATGGGTGTGTAACACTACATTCTCTAGTAGGAGTGATAAAAACATCACGGGGTGGTGTGAATCGGAGGGTCTGAATTAGAATAGGCAGTGAGTGGCAATGTAGGATGGAGAAAAGCACCGCGGGGTGGTCAGCATGGGGAGGTCAAGAAACATGCAGTGGCAATGTAGGATAGGTTTCTGAAAAACATTGTGGGCTGGTGGGCATTGTATGGTTGTGTAACATTACATTCACTAGTAGCAGTGAGAAAAACATCACGGGGTGGTGGAATTGGAGGGTCTGAACTAGGATAGGCAGTGAGTGGCAATGTAGGATGGAGAAAAGCACCGCGGTGCAGTCAGCATGGGGAGGTCAGGAAACATTCAGTGGCAATGTCGGATCGGTTCTGAAAAACATTGCGGGGTGGTGCGCATTGTATGGATGTGTAACAATACATTCACTAGAAGGAGAGAGAAAAACATCACTGGGTGGTGTGAATCGGAGGGTCTGAATTAGGATAGGCAGTGAGTGGCAATGTAGGATGGAGAAAAGCACCGCAAGGTGGTCAGCATGGGGAGGTCAGGAAACATGCAGTGGCAATGTAGGATCCGTTTCTGAAAAACATCTCTGGGTGGTGTGCATTGTATGGGTGTGTAACATTACATTCACTAGTAGGAGTGAGAAAAACATCACGGGGTGGTGTGAATCGGATGGTCTGAATTAGTTTAGGCAGTGAGTGGCAATGTAGGATGGAGAAAAGCACCGTGGGGTGGTCTGCATGGGGAGGTCAGGAAACATGCAGTGGCAATGTAGGATCGGTTTCTGAAAAACATGGCGGGGTGGTGTGCATTGTATGGGTGTGTAACACTACATTCTCTAGTAGGAGTGAGAAAAACATCACGGGGTGGTTTGAATCGGAGGTTCTGAATTAGAATAGGCACTGAGTGTCAATGTAGGATGGAGAAAAGCACCGCGGGGTTGTCATCATGGAGAGGTCAGGAAACATGCAGTGGCAATTAGGACAGGTTGTTGAAAAACATCGCGGGGTGGTGCCCATTGTATAGGTGTGAAACATTACATTCACTAGTAGGAGTGAGAAAAACAACAAGGGGTGGTGTGAATCGGAGGGTCTGAATTAGTATATGTAGGAAGTGGCAATGAAGCATGGAGAAAAGCACCGCGGGGTGGTCAGCATGGGGAGGTCAGGACACATACAGTGGCAATGTATGATAGGTTTCTGAAAAACATCACGGGGTTGTGCGCATTGTATGGGTGTGTAACATTACATTCACTACTAGGTGAGAGAAAAATATCACGGCGTGGTGTGAATCGGAGGGACTGAATTAGGGTAGGCAGTGAGTGGCAATGTAGGATAGAGAAAAGCACCGCGGGGTGGTCAGCATGGGAAGGTCAGGAAACATGCAGTGGCAATGTAGGATAGGTTTCTGAAAAACATCAAGGGCTGGGGCGCATTGTATGAGTGTGTAACATTAATTCACTAGTAGGAGTGAGAAAAACATCATGGGGTGGTGTGAATCGGAGGGTCTGAATTAGGATAGTTAGTGAGTGGCAATGTAGGATGGAGAAAAGCACCGTGGGGTGGTCAGCATGGGGAGGTCAAGAAACATGCAGTGGCAATGTAGGATAGGTTTCTGAAAAACATTGTGGGGTGGTGCGCATTGCATGGGTGTGTAACATTACATTCACTAGTAGGAGTGAGAAAAACATCACGGGGTGGTGTGAATCGGAGGGTCTGAAGTTAGGATAGGCAGTGAGTGGCAATGTAGGATGGAGAAAAGCACCGCGGTGTGGTCAGCATGCGGAGGTCAGGAAACATGCAGTGGCAATGTAGGATCGGTTTCTGAAAAACATCTCCGGGTGGCGCGCATTGTATGGGTGTGTAACATTACATTTACTAGTAGGAGTGAGAAAAACATCACGGGGAGGTGTGAATCAGAGGGTCTGAATTAGGATAGGCAGTGAGTGGCAATGTAGGATGGAGAAAAGCACCACGGGGTGGCCGGCATGGGGAGGTCAGGAAACATGCAGTGGGAATGTAGGATCGGTTTCTGAAAAACATCGCGAGGTGGTGCGCATTGTATGGGTGTGTAACATTACATTCACTAGTAGGAGTGAGAAAAACATCACGGGGTGGTGTGAATCGGAGGGTCTGAATTAGGATAGGCAGTGAGTGGCAATATAGGATGAAGAAAAACACCGCGGGTTGGTCAGCATGGGGAGGTCATGGAACATGCAGTGGCAATGTAGGATAGGTTTCTGAAAAACATCACGGGGTGGTGCGCATTGTATGGGTGTGTGTTACATTACATTCACTAGTAGGAGTGAGAAAAACATCACGGGGTGGTGTGAATCGGAGGGTCTCAATTAGGATAGGCAGTGAGTGGCAATGTCGGATGAAGAAAAGCACCGCGGGGTGCTCAGCATGGGGAGGTCTGGAAACATGCAGTAGAAATGTAGGATAGGTTTCTGAAAAACATCGCGGGGTGGTGCGCATTGTATGGGTGTGTAACATTACATTCACTAGTAGGAGTGAGAAAAACATCACGGGGTGGTGTGAATCGGAGGGTCTGAACTAGGATAGGCAGTGAGTGGCAATGTAGGATGGAGAAAAGCACCGCGGGGCGGTCAGCATGGGGAGGTTAGGAAACATGCAGTGGCAATGTCGGATCGGTTCCTGAAAAACATTGCGAGGTTGTGCGCATTGTATGGGTGTGAAACAATTCATTCAATAGTAGGAGTGAGAAAAACATCACGGGGTGGTGTGAATCGGAGGGTCTCAACTAGGATAGGCAGTGAGTGGCAATGTAGGATGCAGAAAAGCACTGCGGGGCAGTCAGCATGGGGAGGTCACGAAACATGCAGTGGCAATGTCGGATTGGTTCTGAAACACATCCCGGGGTGGTGCGCATTGTATGGGTGTGTAACAATACATTCACTTGAAGGAGAGAGAAAAACATCACGGGGTGGTGTGAATCGGAGGGTCTGAATTAGGATAGGCAGTGAGTGGCAATGTAGGATGGAGAAAAGCACCGCGAGGTGGTCAGCATGGGGAGGTCAGGAAACATGCAGTGGCAATGTAGGATCGGTTTCTGAAAAACATCTCGGGGTGGTATGCATTGTATGGGTGTGTAACATTACATTCACTAGTAGGAGTGAGAAAAACATCACGGGGTGGTGTGAATCAGAGGGTCTGAATTAGGATAGGCAGTGAGTGGCAATGTAGGATGGAGAAAAGCACCGCGGGGTTGTCAGCATGGGGAGGTCAGGAAACATGCAGTGGCAATGTAGGATAGGTTTCTGAAAAACATCGCGGGGTGGTGCGCATTGTATGTGTGTGTGTTACATTACATTCACTAGTAGGAGTGAGAAAAACGTCACGGGGTCGTGTGAATCGGAGGGTCTGAATTAGGATAGGCAGTGAGTGGCAATGTAGGATGGAGAAAAGCACCGTGGGGTGGTCAACATGGGGAGGTCAGGGAACATGCAGTGGCAATGTAGGATAAGTTTCTGAAAAACATCGCGGGGTGGTGCGCATTGTATGAGTGTGTGTTACATTACATTCACTAGTAGGAGTGAGAAAAACATCGCGGGGTGGTGTGAATCGGAGGGTCTGTGTTAGGATAGGCAGTGAGTGGCAATGTAGGATGGAGAAAAGCACCGTGGTGTGTTCAGCATGGGAGGGCAGGGAACATGCATTGGCATTGTAGGATAGGTTTCTGAAAAACATCGCGGGGTGGTGCGCATTATATGGGTGTGTGTTACATTACATTCACTAGTAGGAGTGAGAAAAAAATCACGGGGTGGTGTGAATCGGAGGGTCTGAATTAGGATAGGCAGTGAGTGGCAATGTAGGATGGAGAAAAGCACCGCGGGGTGGTCAGCATGTTGAGGTCAGGGAACATGCAGCGGCAATGTAGGATAGGTTTCTGAAAAACATCGCGGGGTGGTGCGCATTGTATATGTGTGTGTTACATTACATTCACTAGTAGAAGTGAGAAAAACATCGCGGGGTGGTGCGCATTGTATGGGTGTGTGTTACATTATATTCACTAGTAGGAGTGAGTAAAACATCACGGGGTGGTGTGCATCAAAGGGACTGAATTAGGATAGGCAGTGAGTGTCAATGTAGGATGGAAAAAAGCACCTCGTGGTTGTCGGCATGGGGAGGTTAGGGAACATGCAGTGGCAATGTAGGATAGGTTTCTGAAAAACATCGCGGGGTGGTGCGCATTGTATGGGTGTGTGTTACATTACATTCACTAGTAGGAGTGAGAAAAACATCACGGGGTGGTGTGAATCGGAGGGTCTGAAATAGGATATTCAGTGAGTGGCAATGTAGGATGGAGAAAAGCACCGCGGGGTGGTCAGCATGGGGAGGTCAGGGAACACGCAGTGGCAATGTAGGATAGGTTTCTGAAAAACATCGCGGTGTGGTGCGCATTGTATCGGTGTGTGATACATTACATTCACTACTAGGAGTGAGAAAAACATCATGCGGTGGTGTGAATCGGAGGGTCTGAATTAGGATAGGCAGTGAGTGGCAATGTAGGATGGAGAAAAGCACCGTGGGGTGGTCAGCATGGGGAGGTCAGGGAACATGCAGTGGCAATGTAGGATAGGATTCTGAAAAACATCGCGGGGTGGTTCGCATTGTATGGGTGTGTGTTACATTACCTTCACTAGTAGAAGTGAGAAAAACAACGCGGGGTGGTGCGCATTGTATGGGTGTGTTTTACATTACATTCACCAGTAGGAGTGAGAAAAACATCACGGGTTGGTGTGAATCGGAGGGTCTGAATTAGGATAGGCAGTGAGTGGCAATGTAGGATGGAGAAAAGCACTGTGGGGTGGTCAGCATGGGGAGGTCAGGGAACATGCAGTGGCAATGTAGGATAGGTTTCTGAAAAACATCGCCTGGTGGTGCGCATTGTATGGGTGTGTGTTACATTACATTCATTAGTAGGAGTGAGAAAAACATCAGGGGGTGGTGTGAATCGGAGGGTCTGAATTAGGATAGGCAGTGAGTGGCAATGTAGGATGAAGAAAAGCACCACGGAGTGGTCAGCATGGGGAGGTCAGGGAACATGCAGTGGCAATGTAGGATAGGTTTCTGAAAAATATCGTGGGGTGGTGCGCATTGTATGGGTGTGTGTTACATTACATTCACTAGTAGGAGTGAGAAAAACATCGCGGGGTGGTGCGCATTGTATGGGTGGGTGTTACATTACATTCACTAGGAGGAGTGAGAAAAACATCGCGGGGTGGTGTGAAACGGAGGGTCTCAATTAGGATAGGCAGTGAGTGGCAATGTAGGATGGAGAAAAGCACTGTGGGGTGGTCACCATGGGGAGGTCCGGGAACATGCAGTGGCAATGTAGGATAGGTTTCCGAAAAACATCGCGGGGTGGTGTGCATTGTATGGGTGTGTGTTACATTACATTCACTAGTAGAAGTGAGAAAAACAACGTGGGGTGGTGCGCATTGTATGAGTGTGTGTTACATTACATTCACTAGTAGGAGTGCAAAAAACATCACGGGTTGGTGTGGATCGGAGGGTCTGAATTAGGATAGGCAGTGAGTGGCAATGTAGGATGGAGAAAAGCACCGGGGGTGGTCAGCATGGGGAGGTCAGGGAACATGCAGTGGCAATGTAGGATAGGTTTATAAAAAACATCGCGTGGTGGTGCGCATTGTATGGGTGTGTGTTACATTACATTCACTAGTAGGAGTGAGAAAAACATCACGGGGTGGTGTGAATCGGAGGTTCCTAATTAGTATAGGCAGTGAGTGGCAATGTAGGATGGAGAAAAGCACCGCGGGGTGGTCAGCATGTTGAGGTCAGTGAACATGCAGTGGCAATCTAGGATAGGTTTCTGAAAAACTTCGCGGGGTGGTGCGCATTGTATGGGTGTGTGTTACGTTACATTTACTAGTAGAAGTGAGAAAACCATCGCGGGGTGGTGCGCATTGTATGGGTGTGTGTTACATTGCATTCACTAGTAGGAGTGAGAAAAACATCACGGGGTGGTGTGAATCGGAGGGTCTGAATTAGGATAGGCCATGAGTGGCAATGTAGGATGGAGAAAAGCACCGCGGGGTGGTCAGAATGGGGAGGTCAGGGAACATGCAGTGGCAAAGTAGGATAGGTTTCTGAAAAACATCGCGGGGTGGTGCGCATTGTATGGGTGTGTGTTACATTACATTCACTAGTAGGAGTGAGAAAACCATCACGGGGTGGTGTGAATCGGAGGGTCTGAATTAGGATAGGCAGTGAGGGGCAATGTAGGACGGAGAAAAGCACCGCGGGGTGGTCAGCATGAGGAGGTCAGGGAACATGCAGTGGCAATGTAGGATAGGTTTCTGAAAAACATCGCGGGTTTCTGCGCATTGTATGGGTGTGTGTTACATTACATTCATTAGTAGGAGTGAGAAAAACATCAGGGGGTGGTGTGAATCGGAGGGTCTGAATTAGGATAGGCAGTGAGTGGCAATGTAGGATGAAGAAAAGCACCACGGAGTGGTCAGCATGGGGAGGTCAGGGAACATGCAGTGGCAATGTAGGATAGGTTTCTGAAAAATATCGCGGGGTGGAGTGCATTGTATGGGTGTGTGTTACATTACATTCACTAGTAGGAGTGAGAAAAACATCGCAGGGTGGTGTGAATCGGAGGGTCTGAATTAGGATAGGCAGTGAGTGGCAATGTAGGATGGAGAAAAGCACCGCGGGGTGGTCAGCATGGGGAGGTCAGGGAACATGCAGTGGCAATGTAGGATAGGTTTCTGAAAAACATCGCGGGGTGGTGCGCATTGTATGGGGGTGTGTTACATTACATTCACTAGTACGAGTGAAAAAAACATCACGGGGTGGTGTGAATCGGAGGGTCTCAATTAGGATAGGCAGTGAGTGGCAATGTAGGATGGAGAAAAGCACTGTGGGGTGGTCAGCATGGGGAAGTCAGGGAACATGCAGTGGCAATGTAGGATAGGTTTCTGAAAAACATCGCGGGGTGGTGTGCATTGTATGGGTGTGTGTTACATTACATTCACTAGTAGGAGTGAGAAAAAAATCACTGGGTGGTGTGAATCGGAGTGTCTGAATTAGGATAGGCAGTGAATGGCAATATAGGATGGAGAAAAGTACCGGGGGTGGTCAGCATGGGGAGGTCAAGAAACATGCAGTGGCAATGTAGGATAGGTTTCTGAAAAACATTGTGGGGTGGTGCGCATTGCATGGGTGTGTAACATTACATTCACTAGTAGGAGTGAGAAAAACATCACGGGGTGGTGTGAATCGGAGGGTCTGAAGTTAGGATAGGCAGTGAGTGGCAATGTAGGATGGAGAAAAGCACCGCGGTGTGGTCAGCATGCGGAGGTCAGGAAACATGCAGTGGCAATGTAGGATCGGTTTCTGAAAAACATCTCCGGGTGGCGCGCATTGTATGGGTGTGTAACATTACATTTACTAGTAGGAGTGAGAAAAACATCACGGGGAGGTGTGAATCAGAGGGTCTGAATTAGGATAGGCAGTGAGTGGCAATGTAGGATGGAGAAAAGCACCACGGGGTGGCCGGCATGGGGAGGTCAGGAAACATGCAGTGGGAATGTAGGATCGGTTTCTGAAAAACATCGCGAGGTGGTGCGCATTGTATGGGTGTGTAACATTACATTCACTAGTAGGAGTGAGAAAAACATCACGGGGTGGTGTGAATCGGAGGGTCTGAATTAGGATAGGCAGTGAGTGGCAATATAGGATGAAGAAAAACACCGCGGGTTGGTCAGCATGGGGAGGTCATGGAACATGCAGTGGCAATGTAGGATAGGTTTCTGAAAAACATCGCGGGGTGGTGCGCATTGTATGGGTGTGTGTTACATTACATTCACTAGTAGGAGTGAGAAAAACATCACGGGGTGGTGTGAATCGGAGGGTCTCAATTAGGATAGGCAGTGAGTGGCAATGTCAGATGAAGAAAAGCACCGCGGGGTGCTCAGCATGGGGAGGTCTGGAAACATGCAGTAGAAATGTAGGATAGGTTTCTGAAAAACATCGCGGGGTGGTGCGCATTGTATGGGTGTGTAACATTACATTCACTAGTAGGAGTGAGAAAAACATCACGGGGTGGTGTGAATCGGAGGGTCTGAACTAGGATAGGCAGTGAGTGGCAATGTAGGATGGAGAAAAGCACCGCGGGGCGGTCAGCATGGGGAGGTTAGGAAACATGCAGTGGCAATGTCGGATCGGTTCCTGAAAAACATTGCGAGGTTGTGCGCATTGTATGGGTGTGAAACAATTCATTCAATAGTAGGAGTGAGAAAAACATCACGGGGTGGTGTGAATCGGAGGGTCTCAACTAGGATAGGCAGTGAGTGGCAATGTAGGATGCAGAAAAGCACTGCGGGGCAGTCAGCATGGGGAGGTCACGAAACATGCAGTGGCAATGTCGGATTGGTTCTGAAACACATCCCGGGGTGGTGCGCATTGTATGGGTGTGTAACAATACATTCACTTGAAGGAGAGAGAAAAACATCACGGGGTGGTGTGAATCGGAGGGTCTGAATTAGGATAGGCAGTGAGTGGCAATGTAGGATGGAGAAAAGCACCGCGAGGTGGTCAGCATGGGGAGGTCAGGAAACATGCAGTGGCAATGTAGGATCGGTTTCTGAAAAACATCTCGGGGTGGTATGCATTGTATGGGTGTGTAACATTACATTCACTAGTAGGAGTGAGAAAAACATCACGGGGTGGTGTGAATCAGAGGGTCTGAATTAGGATAGGCAGTGAGTGGCAATGTAGGATGGAGAAAAGCACCGCGGGGTTGTCAGCATGGGGAGGTCAGGAAACATGCAGTGGCAATGTAGGATAGGTTTCTGAAAAACATCGCGGGGTGGTGCGCATTGTATGTGTGTGTGTTACATTACATTCACTAGTAGGAGTGAGAAAAACGTCACCGGGTCGTGTGAATCGGAGGGTCTGAATTAGGATAGGCAGTGAGTGGCAATGTAGGATGGAGAAAAGCACCGTGGGGTGGTCAACATGGGGAGGTCAGGGAACATGCAGTGGCAATGTAGGATAAGTTTCTGAAAAACATCGCGGGGTGGTGCGCATTGTATGAGTGTGTGTTACATTACATTCACTAGTAGGAGTGAGAAAAACATCGCGGGGTGGTGTGAATCGGAGGGTCTGTGTTAGGATAGGCAGTGAGTGGCAATGTAGGATGGAGAAAAGCACCGTGGTGTGTTCAGCATGGGAGGGCAGGGAACATGCATTGGCATTGTAGGATAGGTTTCTGAAAAACATCGCGGGGTGGTGCGCATTATATGGGTGTGTGTTACATTACATTCACTAGTAGGAGTGAGAAAAAAATCACGGGGTGGTGTGAATCGGAGGGTCTGAATTAGGATAGGCAGTGAGTGGCAATGTAGGATGGAGAAAAGCACCGCGGGGTGGTCAGCATGTTGAGGTCAGGGAACATGCAGCGGCAATGTAGGATAGGTTTCTGAAAAACATCGCGGGGTGGTGCGCATTGTATATGTGTGTGTTACATTACATTCACTAGTAGAAGTGAGAAAAACATCGCGGGGTGGTGCGCATTGTATGGGTGTGTGTTACATTATATTCACTAGTAGGAGTGAGTAAAACATCACGGGGTGGTGTGCATCAAAGGGACTGAATTAGGATAGGCAGTGAGTGTCAATGTAGGATGGAAAAAAGCACCTCGTGGTTGTCGGCATGGGGAGGTTAGGGAACATGCAGTGGCAATGTAGGATAGGTTTCTGAAAAACATCGCGGGGTGGTGCGCATTGTATGGGTGTGTGTTACATTACATTCACTAGTAGGAGTGAGAAAAACATCACGGGGTGGTGTGAATCGGAGGGTCTGAAATAGGATATTCAGTGAGTGGCAATGTAGGATGGAGAAAAGCACCGCGGGGTGGTCAGCATGGGGAGGTCAGGGAACACGCAGTGGCAATGTAGGATAGGTTTCTGAAAAACATCGCGGTGTGGTGCGCATTGTATCGGTGTGTGATACATTACATTCACTACTAGGAGTGAGAAAAACATCATGCGGTGGTGTGAATCGGAGGGTCTGAATTAGGATAGGCAGTGAGTGGCAATGTAGGATGGAGAAAAGCACCGTGGGGTGGTCAGCATGGGGAGGTCAGGGAACATGCAGTGGCAATGTAGGATAGGATTCTGAAAAACATCGCGGGGTGGTTCGCATTGTATGGGTGTGTGTTACATTACCTTCACTAGTAGAAGTGAGAAAAACAACGCGGGGTGGTGCGCATTGTATGGGTGTGTTTTACATTACATTCACCAGTAGGAGTGAGAAAAACATCACGGGTTGGTGTGAATCGGAGGGTCTGAATTAGGATAGGCAGTGAGTGGCAATGTAGGATGGAGAAAAGCACTGTGGGGTGGTCAGCATGGGGAGGTCAGGGAACATGCAGTGGCAATGTAGGATAGGTTTCTGAAAAACATCGCCTGGTGGTGCGCATTGTATGGGTGTGTGTTACATTACATTCATTAGTAGGAGTGAGAAAAACATCAGGGGGTGGTGTGAATCGGAGGGTCTGAATTAGGATAGGCAGTGAGTGGCAATGTAGGATGAAGAAAAGCACCACGGAGTGGTCAGCATGGGGAGGTCAGGGAACATGCAGTGGCAATGTAGGATAGGTTTCTGAAAAATATCGTGGGGTGGTGCGCATTGTATGGGTGTGTGTTACATTACATTCACTAGTAGGAGTGAGAAAAACATCGCGGGGTGGTGCGCATTGTATGGGTGGGTGTTACATTACATTCACTAGGAGGAGTGAGAAAAACATCGCGGGGTGGTGTGAAACGGAGGGTCTCAATTAGCATAGGCAGTGAGTGGCAATGTAGGATGGAGAAAAGCACTGTGGGGTGGTCACCATGGGGAGGTCCGGGAACATGCAGTGGCAATGTAGGATAGGTTTCCGAAAAACATCGCGGGGTGGTGCGCATTGTATGGGTGTGTGTTACATTACATTCACTAGTAGAAGTGAGAAAAACAACGTGGGGTGGTGCGCATTGTATGAGTGTGTGTTACATTACATTCACTAGTAGGAGTGCGAAAAACATCACGGGTTGGTGTGGATCGGAGGGTCTGAATTAGGATAGGCAGTGAGTGGCAATGTAGGATGGAGAAAAGCACCGGGGGTGGTCAGCATGGGGAGGTCAGGGAACATGCAGTGGCAATGTAGGATAGGTTTATAAAAAACATCGCGTGGTGGTGCGCATTGTATGGGTGTGTGTTACATTACATTCACTAGTAGGAGTGAGAAAAACATCACGGGGTGGTGTGAATCGGAGGTTCCTAATTAGTATAGGCAGTGAGTGGCAATGTAGGATGGAGAAAAGCACCGCGGGGTGGTCAGCATGTTGAGGTCAGTGAACATGCAGTGGCAATCTAGGATAGGTTTCTGAAAAACTTCGCGGGGTGGTGCGCATTGTATGGGTGTGTGTTACGTTACATTTACTAGTAGAAGTGAGAAAACCATCGCGGGGTGGTGCGCATTGTATGGGTGTGTGTTACATTGCATTCACTAGTAGGAGTGAGAAAAACATCACGGGGTGGTGTGAATCGGAGGGTCTGAATTAGGATAGGCCATGAGTGGCAATGTAGGATGGAGAAAAGCACCGCGGGGTGGTCAGAATGGGGAGGTCAGGGAACATGCAGTGGCAAAGTAGGATAGGTTTCTGAAAAACATCGCGGGGTGGTGCGCATTGTATGGGTGTGTGTTACATTACATTCACTAGTAGGAGTGAGAAAACCATCACGGGGTGGTGTGAATCGGAGGGTCTGAATTAGGATAGGCAGTGAGGGGCAATGTAGGACGGAGAAAAGCACCGCGGGGTGGTCAGCATGAGGAGGTCAGGGAACATGCAGTGGCAATGTAGGATAGGTTTCTGAAAAACATCGCGGGGTTCTGCGCATTGTATGGGTGTGTGTTACATTACATTCATTAGTAGGAGTGAGAAAAACATCAGGGGGTGGTGTGAATCGGAGGGTCTGAATTAGGATAGGCAGTGAGTGGCAATGTAGGATGAAGAAAAGCACCACGGAGTGGTCAGCATGGGGAGGTCAGGGAACATGCAGTGGCAATGTAGGATAGGTTTCTGAAAAATATCGCGGGGTGGAGTGCATTGTATGGGTGTGTGTTACATTACATTCACTAGTAGGAGTGAGAAAAACATCGCAGGGTGGTGTGAATCGGAGGGTCTGAATTAGGATAGGCAGTGAGTGGCAATGTAGGATGGAGAAAAGCACCGCGGGGTGGTCAGCATGGGGAGGTCAGGGAACATGCAGTGGCAATGTAGGATAGGTTTCTGAAAAACATCGCGGGGTGGTGCGCATTGTATGGGTGTGTGTTACATTACATTCACTAGTTTGAGTGAAAAAAACATCACGGGGTGGTGTGAATCGGAGGGTCTCAATTAGGATAGGCAGTGAGTGGCAATGTAGGATGGAGAAAAGCACTGTGGGGTGGTCAGCATGGGGAAGTCAGGGAACATGCAGTGGCAATGTAGGATAGGTTTCTGAAAAACATCGCGGGGTGGTGTGCATTGTATGGGTGTGTGTTACATTACATTCACTAGTAGGAGTGAGAAAAAAATCACTGGGTGGTGTGAATCGGAGTGTCTGAATTAGGATAGGCAGTGAATGGCAATATAGGATGGAGAAAAGTACCGGGGGTGGTCAGCCTGGGGAGGTCCGGGAACAAGCACTGGCAATGTAGGATAGGTTTCTGAAAAACATCGCGGGGTGGTGCGCATTGTATGGGTGTGTGTTACATTACATTCACTAGTAGAAGTGAGAAATACATCGCGGGGTGGTGCGCATTGTATGAGTGTGTGTTACATTACATTCACTAGTAGGAGTGCGAAAGACATCACGGGGTGGTGTGAATCGGAGGGTCTGAATTAGGATAGGCAGTGAGTGGCAATGTAGGATGGAGAAAAGCACCGGGGGTGGTCAGCATGGGGAGGTCAGGGGACATGCACTGGCAATGTAGGATAGGTTTCTGAAAAACATCGCGGGGTGGTGCGCATTGTATGGTGTGTGTTACATTACATTTACTAGTAGAAGTGAGAAAAACATCGCGAGGTGGTGCGCATTGTATGGGTGTGTGTTACATTGCATTCACTAGTAGGAGTGAGAAAAACATCACGGGGTGGTGTGAATCGGAGGGTCTGAATTAGTATCGGCAGTGAGTGGCAATGTAGGATGGAGAAAAGCACCGCGGGGTGGTCAGCATGGGGGGGTCAGGGAACATGCAGTGGCAATGTAGGATAGGTTTCTGAAAAACATCGCGAGGTGGTGCGCATTGTATGCCTGTGTGTTACATTCACTAGTAGGAGTGAGAAAAACATGGCGGGGTGGTGCGCATTGTATAGGTGTGTGTTACATTACATTCACTAGTAGGAGTGAGAAAAACGTCTCGTAGTGGTGTGAATCGGAGGGTCTCAATTAGGATAGGCAGTGAGTGGCAATGTAGGATGGAGAAAAGCACTGTGGGGTGGTCAGCATGGGGAGGTCAGGGAGCATGCAGTGGCAATCTAGGATAGGTTTCTGAAAAACATCGCGGGGTGGTGCACATTGTATGGGTGTGTGTTACATTACATTCACTAGTAGGAGTGAGAAAAACATCACGGGGTGATGTGAATCAGAGGGTCTGAATTAGGATAGGCAGTGAATGGCAATATAGGATGGAGAAAAGCACCGCGTTGTGGTCAGCATGGGCAGGTCTGGGAACATGCAGTGGCAATGTAGCATAGGTCTCCGAAAAACATCGCGGGGTGGTGCGCATTGTATGGGTGTGTGTTACATTACATTCACTAGTAGGAGTGAGAAAAACATCGCAGGGAGGTGTGAATCGGAGGGTCTGAATTAGGATAGGCAGTGAGTGGCAATGTAGGATGGAGAAAAGCACCGCGGTGTGGTCAGAATGGGGAGGTCAGGGAACATGCAGTGGCAATGTAGGATAGGTTTATGAAAAACATCGCGGGGTGGTGCGCATTGTATGGGTGTGTGTTACATTACATTCACTAGTAGGAGTGAGAAAAACATCACGGGGTGGTGTGAATCGGAGGGTCTGAATTAGGATAGGCAGTGAGTGGCAATGTAGGATGGAGAAAAGCACCACGGAGTGGTCAGCATGGGGAGGTCAGGGAACATGCAGTGGCAATGTAGGATAGGTTTCTGAAAAATATCACGGGGTGGTGCGCATTGTATGCGTGTGTGTTACATTACATTCACTAGTAGGAGTGAGAAAAACATCGCGGGGTGGTGCGCATTGTATAGGTGTGTGTTACATTACATTCACTAGTAGGAGTGAGAAAAGCATCGCGGGGTGGTGTGAATCGGAGAGTCTCAATTAGGATAGGCAGTGAGTGGCAATGTAGGATGGAGAAAAGCACTGTGGGGTGGTCAGCATGGGGAAGTCAGGGAACATGCAGTGGCAATGTAGGATAGGTTTCTGAAAAACATCGCGGGGTGGTGTGCATTGTATGGGTGTGTGTTACATTACATTCACTAGTAGGAGTGAGAAAAAAATCACGGGGTGGTGTGAATCGGAGTGTCTGAATTAGGATAGGCAGTGAATGGCAATATAGGATGGAGAAAAGTACCGCGGTTTGGTCAGCATGGGGATGTCCGGGGACATCCACTGGCAATGTAGGATAGGTTTATAAAAAACATCGCGTGGTGGTGCGCATTGTATGGGTGTGTGTTACATTACATTCACTAGTAGGAGTGAGAAAAACATCACGGGGTGGTGTGAATCGGAGGTTCCTAATTAGGATAGGCAGTAAGTGGCAATGTAGGATGGAGAAAAGCACCGCGGGGTGGTCAGCATGTTGAGGTCAGGGAACATGCAGTGGCAATGTAGGATAGGTTTCTGAAAAACTTCGCGGGTTGGTGCGCATTGTATGGGTGTGTGTTACATTACATTTACTAGTAGAAGTGAGAAAACCATCACGGGGTGGTGTGAATCGGAGGGTCTGAATTAGGATAGGCAGTGAGGGGCAATGTAGGACGGAGAAAAGCACCGCTGGGTGGTCAGCATGGGGAGGTCAGGGAACATGCAGTGGCAATGTAGGATAGGTTTCTGAAAAACATCGCGTGGTTCTGCGCATTGTATGGGTGTGTGTTACATTACATTCATTAATAGGAGTGAGAAAAACATCACGGGGTGGTGTGAATCGGAGGGTCTGAATTAGGATAGGCAGTGAGTGGCAATGTAGGATGGAGAAAAGCACCACGGAGTGGTCAGCATGGGGAGGTCAGGGAACATTCAGTGGCAATGTAGGATAGGTTTCTGAAAAATATCGCGGGGTGGTGCGCATTGTATGCGTGTGTGTTACATTACATTCACTAGTAGGAGTGAGAAAAACATCGCGGGGTGGTGCGCATTGTATAGGTGTGTATTACATTACGTTCACTAGTAGGAGTGAGAAAAACATAGCGTGGTGGTGTGAATCGGAGGGTCTCAATTAGGATAGGCAGTGAGTGGCAATGTAGGATGGAGAAAAGCACTGTGGGGTGGTCAGCATGGGGAAGTCAGGGAACATGCAGTGGCAATGTAGGACAGGTTTCTGAAAAACATCGCGGGGTGGTGTGCATTGTATGGGTGTGTGTTACATTACATTCACTAGTAGGAGTGAGAAAAAAATCACGGGGTGGTGTGAATCGGAGTGTCTGAATTAGTATAGGCAGTGAATGGCAATATAGGATGGAGAAAAGTACCGCGGGGTGGTCAGCATGGGGAGGTCCGGGGACATGCACTGGCAATGTAGGATAGGTTTCTGAAAAACATCGCGGGGTGGTGCGCATGGTATGGGTGTGTGTTACATTACATTCACTAGTACGAGTGAGAAAAACATCGCGGGGTGGTGTGAATCGGAGGGTCTCAATTAGGATAGGCAGTGAGTGGCAATGTAGGATGGAGAAAAGCACCGCGGTGTGGTCAGAATGGGGAGGTCAGGGAACATGCAGGGGCAATGTAGGATAGGTTTATGAAAAACATCGCGGTGTGGTGCGCATTGTATGGGTGTGTGTTACATTACATTCACTAGTAGAAGTGAGAAATACATCGCGGGGTGGTGCACATTGTATGAGTGTGTGTTACATTACATTCACTAGTAGGAGTGCGAAAAACATCACGGGGTGGTGTGAATCGGACGGTCTGAATTAGGATAGGCAGTGAGTGGCAATGTAGGATGGAGAAAAGCACCGGGGGTGGTCAGCATGGGGAGGTTAGGGAACATGCAGTGGCAATGTAGAACAGGTTTATGAAAAACATCGCGTGGTGGTGCGCATTGTATGGGTGTGTGTTACATTACATTCACTAGTAGGAGTGAGAAAAACATCACGGGGTGGTGTGAATCGGAGGGTCCTAATTAGGATAGGCAGTGAGTGGCAATGTAGGATGGAGTAAAGCACCGCGGGGTGGTCAGGATGTTGAGGTCAGGGAACATGCAGTGGCAAAGTAGAATAGGTTTCTGAAAAACATCGCGGGGTGGTGCGCATTGTATGGGTGTGTGTTACATTACATTTACTAGTAGAAGTGAGAAAAACATCGCGGGGTGGTGCGCATTGTATGATTGTGTGTTACATTGCATTCACTAGTAGGAGTGAGAAAAACATCACGGGGTGGTGTGAATCGGAGGGTCTAAATTAGGATAGACAGTGAAGGGCAATGTAGGACGGAGAAAAGCACCGCTGGGTGGTCAGCATGTGGAGGTCAGGGAACATGCAGTGGCAATGTAGGATAGGTTTCTGAAAAACATCGCGGGGTGGTCCGCATTGTATGGGTGTGTGTTACATTACATTCACTAGTAGTAGTGAGAAAAACATCACGGGGTGGTGTGAATCGGAGGGTCTTAATTAGGATAGGCAGTGAGTGGCAATGTAGGATGGAGGAATGCACCGCGTGGTGGTCAGCATGTGGAGGTCAGGGAACATGCTGTGCCAATGTAGGATAGGTTTCTGAAAAATATCACGGGGTGGTGCGCATTGTATGGGTGTGTGTTACATTACATTCACTAGCAGGAGTGAGAAAAACATCACAGGGTGGTGCGCATTGTATGGGTTTGTGTTACATTACATTCACTAGTAGGAGTGAGAAAAACATCACGGGGTGGTGTGAATCGGAGGGTCCTAATTAGGATAGGCAGTGAGTGGCAATGTAGGATGGTGAAAAGCACCGCGGGGTGGTCAGCATGTCGAGGTCAGGGAACATGCTGTGGCAATGTAGGATAGGTTTCTGAAAAATATCACGGGGTGGTGCGCATTGTATGGGTGTGTGTTACATTACATTCACTAGTAGGAGTGAGAAAAACATCACGGGGTGGTGTGAATCGGAGGGTCTGATTTAGGATAGACAGTGAGTGGCAATGTAGGATGGAGAAAAGCACCGCGGGGTGGTCAGCATAGGGAGGTCAGGGAACATGCAGTGGCAATGTCGGATAGGTTTCTGAAAAACATCGCGGGGTGGTGCTCTTTGTATGGGTGTGTGTTACATTAAATTCACTAGTAGGAGTGAGAAAAACCTCACGGGGTGGTGTGAATCGGAGGGTCTGAATTACGATAGGCAGTGAGTGGCAATGTCGGATGGAGAAAAGCACCGCGGAGTGGTCAGCATGGGGAGGTCAGGGAACATGCAGTGGAAATGGAGGATAGGTTTCTGAAAAACATCTCGGGGTGGTGCGCATTGTATGGGTGTTTGTAACATTACATTCACTAGTAGGACTGAGAAAAACATCACAGGGTGGTGCGCATTGTATGGGTTTGTGTTACATTACATTCACTAGAAGGTGTGAGAAAAACATCACAGGGTGGAGTGAATCAGAATGTCTGAATTAGGATAGGCAGTGAGTGGCAAAGTAGGATGGAGAAAAGCACCGCGGGATGGTCAGCATGGGGAGGTCAGGGAACATGCAGTGGCAATGTAGGATAGGATTCTGAAAATCATCGCGGGGTGGTGCGCATTGTATGCGTGTGTGTTACATTACATTCACTAGTAGGAGTGAGAAAAACATCGCGGGGTGGTGTGAATCTGAGTGTCTGAATTAGGATAGGCAGTGAGTGGCAATGTAGGATGGAGAAAAGCACCGCGGGGTGGTCAGCATGTTGATGTCAGGGAACATGCTGTGGCAATGTAGGATAGGTTTCTGAAAAACATCGCAGGGTGGTGCGCATTGTATGGGTGTGTGTTACATTACATTCACTAGTAGAAGTGAGAACAACATCGCGGGGTGGTGCGCATTGTATGAGTGTGTGTTACATTGCATTCACTAGTAGGAGTGAGAAAAACATCACTGGGTGGTGTGAATCGTAGGGTCTGAATTAGGATAGGCAGTTAGTGGCAATGTCGGATGGAGAAAAGCACGGCGGAGTGGTCAGCATTGGGAGGTCAGGGAATATGCAGTGGCAATGTAGGATAGGTTTCTAAAAAACATCGCAGGGTGGTGCCCATTGTATGGGTGCGTGTTACATTACATTTACAAGTAGAAGTGAGAAAAACATCGCGGGGTGGTGCACATTGTATGGGTGTGTGTTACATTGCATTCACTAGTAGTAGTGAGAAAAACATCACGGGGTGGTGTGAATCGGAGGGTCTGAATTAGGATAGGCAGTGAGTGGCAATGTAGGATGGAGAAAAGCACCACGGGGTAGTCACCATGTTGAGGTCAGGGAACATGCAGTGGCAATGTAGGATAGGTTTCTGAAAAACATCGCGGGGTGGTGCGCATTGTATGCGTGTGTTCTACATTACATTCACTAGTAGAAGTGAGAAAAACATCGCGGGGTGGTGCGCATTGTATGGGTGTGTATTACATTACATTCACTAGTAGGAGTGAGAAAAACATCACGGGGTGGTGTGAATCGGAGGGTCCTAATTAGGATAGGCAGTGAGTGGCAATGTAGGATGGAGAAAAGCAACGCGGGTTGGTCAGCATGGGGAGGTCAGGGCACATGCAGTGGCAATGTAGGATAGGTTTCTGAAAAACCGCGGGTGGTGCGCATTGTATGGGTGTGTGTTACATTACATTCACTAGTAGGAGTGAGAAAAACATCACGGGGTGGTGTGAATCGGAGGGTCTAAATTAGGATAGACAGTGAGGGGCAATGTAGGACGGAGAAAAGCACCGCTGGGTGGTCAGCATGTGGAGGTCAGGGAACATGCAGTGGCAATGTAGGATATGTTTCTGAAAAACATCGCGGGGTGGTCCGCATTGTATGGGTGTGTGTTACATTACATTCACTAGTAGTAGTGAGAAAAACATCACGAGGTGGTGTGAATCGGAGGGTTTTAATTAGGATAGGCAGTGAGTGGCAATGTAGGATGGAGGAAAGCACCGCGTGGTGGTCAGCATGTGGAGGTCAGGGAACATGCTGTGCCAATGTAGGATAGGTTTCTGAAAAATATCACGGGGTGGTGCGCATTGTATGGGTGTGTGTTACATTACATTCACTAGTAGGAGTGAGAAAAACATCACAGGGTGGTGCGCATTGTATGGGTTTGTGTTACATTACATTCACTAGTAGGAGTGAGAAAAACATCACGGGGTGGTGTGAATCGGAGGGTCCTAATTAGGATAGGCAGTGAGTGGCAATGTAGGATGGAGAAAAGCACCGCGGGATGGTCGGCATGTTGAGGTCAGGAAACATGCAGTGGCAATGTAGGATAGGTTTCTGAAAAACATCGCGGGGTGGTGCGCATTTTATGCGTGTGTGTTACATTACATTCACTTGTAGGAGTGAGAAAAACATCGAGGGGTGGTGCGCATTGTATACGTGTGTGTTGCATTACATTCACTAGTAGGAGTGAGAAAAACATCGTGGGGTTGTGTGAATCGGAGGGTCTGAATTAGGATAGGCAGTGAGTGGCAATGTAGGATGGAGAAAAGCACTGTGGGGTGGTCAGCATGGGGAGGTCAGGGAATATGCAGTGGCAATGTAGGATAGGTTTCTGAAAAACATCGCGGGGTGGTGCGCATTGTATGGGTGTGTGTTACATTACATTCACTAGTAGGGTGAGAAAAACATCACGGGGTGGTGTGAATCGGAGGGTCTTAATTAGGATAGGCAGTGAATTGCAATATAGGATGGAGAAAAGCACCGCAGGGTGGTCAGCATGGGGAGGTTCCCGAACATGCAGTGGCAATGTAGGATAGGTTTCTGAAAAACATCGCGGGGTGGTGCGCATTGTATGGGTGTGTGTTACATTACATTCACTAGTAGGAGTGAGAAAAACATCGCGGGGTGATGTGAATCGGAGGGTCTGAATTAGGATAGGCAGTGAGTGGCAATGTAGGATGGAGAAAAGCACCGGGGGTGGTCAGCATGGGGAGGTCAGGGAACATGCAGTGGCAAAGTAGGATAGGGTTCTGAAAAACATCGCGGGGTGGTGCTCATTGTATGGGTGTGTGTTACATTACATTCACTAGTAGGAGTGAGAAAAACATCACGGGGTGGTGTGAATCGGAGGGTCTGAATTAGGATAGGCAGTGAGGGGCAATGTAGGACGGAGAAAAGCACCGCGGGATGGTCAGCATGGGGAGGTCAGGGAACATGCAGTGGCAATGTAGGATAGGTTTCTGAAAAACATCGCTGGGTGGTGCGCATTATATGGGTGTGTGTTACATTACATTCACTAGTAGTAGTGAGAAAAACATCACGGGGTGGTGTGAATCGGAGGGTCTTAATTAGGATAGGCAGTGAGTGGCAATGTAGGATGGAGAAAAGCACCGCGGGGTGGTCAGCATGTGGAGGTCAGGGAACATGCTGTGGCAATGTAGGATAGGTTTCTGAAAAATATCACGGGGTGGTGCGCATTGTATGGGTGTGTGTTACATTACATTCACTAGTAGGAGTGAGAAAAATATCACGGGGTGGTGTGAATCGGAGGGTCTGATTTAGGATAGACAGTGAGTGGCAATGTAGGATGGAGAAAAGCACCGCGGGGTGGTCAGCATAGGGAGGTCAGGGAACATGCAGTGGCAATGTCGGATAGGTTTCTGAAAAACATCGCGGGGTGGTGCTCTTTGTATGGGTGTGTGTTACATTAAATTCACTAGTAGGAGTGAGAAAAACCTCACGGGGTGGTGTGAATCGGAGGGTCTGAATTAGGATAGGCAGTGAGTGGCAATGTGGGATGGAGAAAAGCACCGCGGAGTTTTCAGCATGGGGAGGTCAGGGAACATGCAGTGGAAATGGAGGATAGGTTTCTGAAAAACATCTCGGGGTGGTGCGCATTGTATGGGTGTTTGTAACATTACATTCACTAGTAGGACTGAGAAAAACATCACAGGGTGGTGCGCATTGTATGCTTTTGTGTTACATTACATTCACTAGAAGGTGTGAGAAAAACATCACAGGGTGGTGTGAATCAGAATGTCTGAATTAGGATAGGCAGTGAGTGGCAATGTAGGATGGAGAAAAGCACCGCGGGATGGTCAGCATGGGGAGGTCAGGGAACATGCAGTGGCAATGTAGGATAGGATTCTGAAAATCATCGCGGGGTGGTGCGCATTGTATGCGTGTGTGTTACATTACATTCACTAGTAGGAGTGAGATAAACATCGCGGGGTGGTGTGAATCTGAGTGTCTGAATTAGGATAGGCAGTGAGTGGCAATGTAGGATGGAGAAAAGCACCGCGGGGTGGTCAGCATGTTGATGTCAGGGAACATGCTGTGGCAATGTAGGATAGGTTTCTGAAAAAAATCGCGGGGTGGTGCGCATTGTATGGGTGTGTGTTACATTACATTCACTAGTAGAAGTGAGAACAACATCGCGGGGTGGTGCGCATTGTATGAGTGTGTGTTACATTGCATTCACTAGTAGGAGTGAGAAAAACATCACTGGGTGCTGTGAATCGTAGGGTCTGAATTACGATAGGCAGTTAGTGGCAATGTCGGATGGAGAAAAGCACCACGGAGTGGTCAGCATTGGGAGGTCAGGGAATATGCAGTGGCAATGTAGGATAGGTTTCTAAAAAACATCGCAGGGTGGTGCCCATTGTATGGGTGCGTGTTACATTACATTTACAAGTAGAAGTGAGAAAAACATCGCGGGGTGGTGCACATTGTATGGGTGTGTGTTACATTGCATTCACTAGTAGGAGTGAGAAAAACATCGCGGGGTGGTGTGAATCGGAGGGTCTGAATTAGGATAGGCAGTGAGTGGCAATGTAGGATGGAGAAAAGCACCGCGGGGTGGTCAACATGGGGAGGTCAGGGAACATGCAGTGGCAATGTAGGACAGGTTTCTGAAAAACATCGCGGGGTGGTGCCCATTGTATGGGTGTGTGTTACATTACATTCACTAGTAGGAGTGAGAAAATCATCACGGGGTGGTGTGAATCGGAGGGTCTGAATTAGGATAGGCAGTGAGTGGCAATGTAGGATGGAGAAAAGCACCGCGGGGTGGTCAGCATGGGGAGGTCAGGGAACATGCAGTGGCAATGTAGGATAGGTTTCTGAAAAACATCGCGGGGTGGTGCGCATTGTATGTGTGTGTGTTACATTACATTCACTAGTAGGAGTGAGAAAAACGTCACGGGGTCGTGTGAATCGGAGGGTCTGAATTAGGATAGGCAGTGAGTGGCAATGTAGGATGGAGAAAAGCACCGCGGGGTGGTCAGCATGTTGAGGTCAGGGAACATGCAGTGGCAATGTAGGATAGGTTTCTGAAAAACATCGCGGGGTGGTGCACATTGTATGCGTGTGTGTTACATTACATTCACTAGTAGGAGGGAGAAAAGCATCGCGGGGTGGTGCGCATTGTGTGGGTGTGTTTTACATTACATTCACTAGTAGGAGAGAGAAAAACATCGCGGGGTGGTGTGAATAGGAAGGCCTCAATTAGGAAAGGCAGTGAGTGGCAATGTAGGATGGAGAAAAGCACTGTGCGGTGGTCAGCATGGGAAGCTCAGGGAACATGCAGTGGCAATGTAGAATAGGTTTATGAAAAACATCGCGTGGTGGTGCGCATTGTATGGGTGTGTGTTACATTACTTTCACTAGTAGGAGTGAGAAAAACATCACGGGGTGGTGTGAATCGGAGGGTCCTAATTAGGATAGGCAGTGAGTGGCAATGTAGGATGGAGTAAAGCACCGCGGGGTGGTCAGCATGTTGAGGTCAGGGAACATGCAGTGGCAATGTAGGATAGGTTTCTGAAAAACATCGCGGGGTGGTGCTCATTGTATGGGTGTGTGTTACATTACATTTACTAGTAGAAGTGAGAAAAACATCACGGGGTGGTGCGCATTGTATGGGTGTGTGTTACATTGCATTCACTAGTAGGAGTGAGAAAAACATCACGGGGTGGTGTGAATCGGAGGGTCTAAATTAGGTTAGACAGTGAGGGGCAATGTAGGACGGAGAAAAGCACCGCGGGGTGGTCAGCATGGGGAGGTCAGGGAACATGCAGTGGCAATGTAGGATAGGTTTCTGAAAAACATCGCGTGGTGGTCCGCATTGTATGGGTGTGTGTTACATTACATTCACTAGTAGGAGTGAGAAAAACATCACGGGGTGGTGTGAATCGGAGGGTCTTAATTAGGATAGGCAGTGAGTGGCAATGTAGGATGGAGGAAAGCACCGCGTGGTGGTCAGCATGTGGAGGTCAGGGAACATGCTTTGGCAATGTAGGATAGGTTTCTGAAAAATATCACGGGGTGGTGCGCATTGTATGGGTGTGTGTTACATTACATTCACTAGTAGGAGTGAGAAAAACATCACAGGGTGGTGCGCATTGTATGGGTTTGTGTTACATTACATTCACTAGTAGGAGTGAGAAAAACATCACGGGGTGGTGTGAATCGGAGGGTCCTAATTAGGATAGGCAGTGAGTGGCAATGTAGGATGGAGAAAAGCACCGCAGGGTGGTCAGCATGTTGAGGTCAGGGAACATGCAGTGGCAATATAGGATAGGTTTCTGAAAAACGTCGCGGGGTTGTGCGCATTTTATGCGTCTGTGTTACATTACATTCACTTGTAGGAGTGAGAAAAACATCGCGGGGTGGTGCGCATTGTATAGGTGTGTGTTGCATTACATTCACTAGTAGGAGTGAGAAAAACATCACGGGGTTGTGTGAATCGGAGGGTCTGAATTAGGATAGGCAGTGAGTGGCAATGTAGGATGGAGAAAAGCACTGTCGGGTGGTCAGCATGGGGAGGTCAGGGAACATGCAGTGGCTATGTAGGATAGGTTTCTGTAAAACATCGCGGGGTGGTGCGCATTGTATGGGTGTGTGTTACATTACATTCACTAGTAGGAGTGAGAAAAACATCACGGGGTGGTGTGAATCGGAGGGTCTGGATTAGGATAGGCAGTGAATGGCAATATAGGATGGAGAAAAGCACCGCAGGGTGGTCAGCATGGGGAGGTCCGGGAACATGCAGTGGCAAAGTAGGATAGGTTTCTGAAAAACATCGCGGGGTTGTGCGCATTGTATGGGTGTGTGTTACAATACATTCACTAGTAGGAGTGAGAAAAACATCACGGGGTGGTGTGAATCGGAGGGTCTGAATTAGGATAGTCAGTGAGGGGCAATGTAGGACGGAGAAAAGCACCGCGGGGTGGTCAGCATGGGGAGGTCAGGGAACATGCAGTGGCAAAGTAGGATAGGTTTCTGAAAAACATCGCGGGGTGGTGCGCATTGTATGGGTGTGTGTTACAATACATTCACTAGTAGGAGTGAGAAAAACATCACGGGGTGGTGTGAATCGGAGGGACTGAATTAGGATAGGCAGTGAGGGGCAATGTAGGACGGAGAAAAGCACCGCGGGGTGGTCAGCATGGGGAGGTCATGAAACATGCAGTGGCAATGTAGGATAGGTTTCTGAAAAACATCGCGGGGTGGTGCGCATTATATGGGTGTGTGTTACATTACATTCACTAGTAGTAGTGAGAAAAACATCACGGGGTGGTGTGAATCGGAGGGTCTGAATTAGGATAGGCAGTGAGTGGCAATGTAGGATGGAGAAAAGCACCGCGTGGTGGTCAGCATGTGGAGGTCAGGGAACATGCAGTGGCAATGTAGGATAGGTTTCTGAAAAACATTGCGGGGTGGTGCGCATTGTATGGGTGTGTGTAACATTACATTCATTAGTAGGAGCGAGAAAAACATCACGGGGTGGTGTGAATCGGAGGGTCTGAATTAGGATAGGCAGTGAGTGGCAATGTAGGATGGAGAAAAGCACCGCGGGGTGGTCAGCATGTGGAGGTCAGGGAACATGCTGTGGCAATGTAGGATAGGTTTCTGAAAAATATCACGGGGTGGTGCGCATTGTATGGGTGTGTGTTACATTACATTCACTAGTAGGAGTGAGAAAAACATCACGGGGTGGTGTGAATCGGAGGCTCTGATTTAGGATAGACAGTGAGTGGCAATGTAGGATGGAGAAAAGCACCGCGGGGTGGTCAGCATAGGGAGGTCAGGGAACATGCAGTGGCAATGTCGGATAGGTTTCTGAAAAACATCGCGGGGTGGTGCTCTTTGTATGGGTGTGTGTTACATTAAATTCACTAGTAGGAGTGAGAAAAACCTCACGGGGTGGTGTGAATCGGAGGGTCTGAATTAGGATAGGCAGTGAGTGGCA
The DNA here is from genome assembly GCF_034190915.1 of Cavia porcellus. Taxonomy (NCBI): domain Eukaryota; kingdom Metazoa; phylum Chordata; class Mammalia; order Rodentia; family Caviidae; genus Cavia; species Cavia porcellus. Next base: position 1,723,952 of record NW_026947560.1, on the reverse strand, counting down.
ATGTCGGATGGAGAAAAGCACCGCGGAGTGGTCAGCATGGGGAGGTCAGGGAACATGCAGTGGAAATGGCGGATAGGTTTCTGAAAAACATCTCGGGGTGGTGCGCATTGTATGGGTGTTTGTAACATTACATTCACTAGTAGGACTGAGAAAAACATCACAGGGTGGTGCGCATTGTATGGGTTTGTGTTACATTACATTCACTAGAAGGTGTGAGAAAAACATCACAGGGTGGTGTGAATCAGAATGTCTGAATTAGGATAGGCAGTGAGTGGCAATGTAGGATGGAGAAAAGCACCGCGGGATGGTCAGCATGGGCAGGTCAGGGAACATGCAGTGGCAATGTAGGATAGGATTCTGAAAATCATCGCGGGGTGGTGCGCAGTGTATGCGTGTGTGTTACATTACATTCACTAGTAGGAGTGAGAAAAACATCGCGGGGTGGTGTGAATCTGAGTGTCTGAAATAGGATAGGCAGTGAGTGGCAATGTAGGATGGAGAAAAGCACCGCGGGGTGGTCAGCATGTTGATGTCAGGGAACATGCAGTGGCAATGTAGGATAGGTTTCTGAAAAACATCGCGGGGTGGTGCGCATTGTATGGGTGTGTGTTACATTACATTCACTAGTAGAAGTGAGAAAAACATCGCGTGGTGGTGCGCATTGTATGGGTGTGTGTTACATTACATTTACTAGTAGAAGTGAGAAAAACATCGCGGGGTGGTGCGCATTGTATGGGTGTGTGTTACATTGCATTCACTAGTAGGAGTGAAAAAAACATCACGGGGTGGTGTGAATCGTAGGGTCTGAATTAGGATAGGCAGTTAGTCGCAATGTAGGATGGAGAAAAGCACCGCGGGGTGGTCAGCATTGGGAGGTCAGGGAATATGTAGTGGCAATGTAGGATAGGTTTCTAAAAACATCGCGGGGTGGTGCGCATTGTATGGGTGTGTGTTACATTACATTTACGAGTAGAAGTGAGAAAAACATCGCAGGGTGGTGCGCATTGTATGGGTGTGTGTTACATTGCATTCACTAGTAGGAGGGAGAAAAACATCGCGGGGTGGTGTGAATCGGAGGGACTGAATTAGGATGGGCAGTGAGTGGCAATGTAGGATGGAGAAAAGCACCGCGGGGTGGTCACCATGTTGAGGTCAGGGAACATGCAGTGGCAATGTAGGATAGGTTTCTGAAAAACATCGCGGGGTGGTGCGCATTGTATGGGTGTGTTTTACATTACATTCACTAGTAGAAGTGAGAAAAACATCGCGGGGTGGTGCGCATTGTATGGGTGTGTATTACATTACATTTACTAGTAGGAGTGAGAAAAACATCACGGGGTGGTGTGAATCGGAGGGTCCTAATTAGGATAGGCAGTGAGTGGCAATGTAGGATGGAGAAAAGCACCGCGGGGTGGTCAGCATGTTGAGGTCAGGGAACATGCAGTGGCAATGTAGGATAGGTTTCTGAAAAACATCGCGGGGTTGTGCGCATTTTATGCGTGTGTGTTACATTACATTCACTTGTAGGAGTGAGAAAAACATCGCGGGGTGGTGCGCATTGTATAGGTGTGTGTTGCATTACATTCACTAGTAGGAGTGAGAAAAACATCGCGGGGTTGTGTGAATCGGAGGGTCTGAATTAGGATAGGCAGTGAGTGGCAATGTAGGATGGAGAAAAGCACTGTCGGGTGGTCAGCATGGGGAGGTCAGGGAACATGCAGTGGCAATGTAGGATAGGTTTCTGAAAAACATCGCGGGGTGGTGCGCATTGTATGGGTGTGTGTTACATTACATTCACTAGTAGGAGTGAAAAAAACATCACGGGGTGGTGTGAATCGGAGGGTCTGAATTAGGATAGGCAGTGAATGGCAATATAGGATGGAGAAAAGCACCGCAGGGTGGTCAGCATGGGGAGGTCCGGGAACATGCAGTGGCAATGTAGGATAGGTTTCTGAAAAACATCGCGGGGTGGTGCGCATTGTATGGGTGTGTGTTACATTCCATTCACTAGTAGGAGTGAGAAAAACATCGCGGGGTGATGTGAATCGGAGGGTCTGAATTAGGATAGGCAGTGAGTGGCAATGTAGGATGGAGAAAAGCAACGGGGTTGGTCAGCATGGGGAGGTCAGGGAACATGCAGTGGCAAAGTAGGATAGGTTTCTGAAAAACATCGCGGGGTGGTGCGCATTGTATGGGTGTGTGTTACAATACATTCACTAGTAGGAGTGAGAAAAACATCACGGGGTGGTGTGAATCGGAGGGTCTGAATTAGGATAGGCAGTGAGGGGCAATGTAGGACGGAGAAAAGCACCGCGGGGTGGTCAGCATGGGGAGGTCAGGGAACATGCAGTGGCAATGTAGGATAGGTTTCTGAAAAACATCACGGGGTAGTGCGCATTATATGGGTGTGTGTTACATTACATTCACTAGTAGTAGTGAGAAAAACATCACGGGGTGGTGTGAATCGGAGGGTCTGAATTAGGATAGGCAGTGAGTGGCAATGTAGGATGGAGAAAAGCACCGCGTTGTGGTCAGCATGTGGAGGTCAGGGAACATGCAGTGGCAATGTAGGATAGGTTTCTGAAAAACATTGCGGGGTGGTGCGCATTGTATGGGTGTGTGTAACATTACATTCATTAGTAGGAGCGAGAAAAACATCACGGGGTGGTGTGAATCGGAGGGTCTGAATTAGGATAGGCAGTGAGTGGCAATGTAGGATGGAGAAAAGCACCGCGGGGTGGTCAGCATGTGGAGGTCAGGGAACATGCTGTGGCAATGTAGGATAGGTTTCTGAAAAATATCACGGGGTGGTGCGCATTGTATGGGTGTGTGTTACATTACATTCACTAGTAGGAGTGAGAAAAACATCACGGGGTGGTGTGAATCGGAGGGTCTGATTTAGGATAGACAGTGAGTGGCAATGTAGGATGGAGAAAAGCACCGCGGGGTGGTCAGCATAGGGAGGTCAGGGAACATGCAGTGGCAATGTCGGATAGGTTTCTGAAAAACATCGCGGGGTGGTGCGCATTGTATGGGTGTGTGTTACATTACATTCACTAGTAGGAGTGAGAAAAAAATCACGGGGTGGTGTGAATCGGAGGGTCTGAATTAGGATAGGCAGTGAGTGGCAATGTAGGAGGGAGAAAAGCACCACGGACTGGTCAGCATGGGGAGGTCAGGGAACATGCAGTGGCAATTTAGGATAGGTTTCTGAAAAACATTGCGGGGTGGTGCGCATTGTATGGGTGTGTGTTACATTACATTCACTAGTAGGTGTGAGAAAACCATCACGGGGTGGTGTGAATCGGAGGGTCTGTATTAGGATAGGCAGTGAGTGGCAATGTAGGATGGAGAAAAGCACCGCGGGGTGGTCAGCATGGGGAGGTCAGGGAACATGCAGTGGCAATGTAGGATAGGTTTCTGAAAAACATCGCGGGGTGGTGCGCATTGTATGGGTGTGTGTTACATTCCATTCACTAGTAGGAGTGAGAAAAACATCGCGGGGTGATGTGAATCGGAGGGTCTGAATTAGGATAGGCAGTGAGTGGCAATGTAGGATGGAGAAAAGCAACGGGGTTGGTCAGCATGGGGAGGTCAGGGAACATGCAGTGGCAAAGTAGGATAGGTTTCTGAAAAACATCGCGGGGTGGTGCGCATTGTATGGGTGTGTGTTACAATACATTCACTAGTAGGAGTGAGAAAAACATCACGGGGTGGTGTGAATCGGAGGGTCTGAATTAGGATAGGCAGTGAGGGGCAATGTAGGACGGAGAAAAGCACCGCGGGGTGGTCAGCATGGGGAGGTCAGGGAACATGCAGTGGCAATGTAGGATAGGTTTCTGAAAAACATCACGGGGTGGTGCGCATTATATGGGTGTGTGTTACATTACATTCACTAGTAGTAGTGAGAAAAACATCACGGGGTGGTGTGAATCGGAGGGTCTGAATTAGGATAGGCAGTGAGTGGCAATGTAGGATGGAGAAAAGCACCGCGTTGTGGTCAGCATGTGGAGGTCAGGGAACATGCAGTGGCAATGTAGGATAGGTTTCTGAAAAACATTGCGGGGTGGTGCGCATTGTATGGGTGTGTGTAACATTACATTCATTAGTAGGAGCGAGAAAAACATCACGGGGTGGTGTGAATCGGAGGGTCTGAATTAGGATAGGCAGTGAGTGGCAATGTAGGATGGAGAAAAGCACCGCGGGGTGGTCAGCATGTGGAGGTCAGGGAACATGCTGTGGCAATGTAGGATAGGTTTCTGAAAAATATCACGGGGTGGTGCGCATTGTATGGGTGTGTGTTACATTACATTCACTAGTAGGAGTGAGAAAAACATCACGGGGTGGTGTGAATCGGAGGGTCTGATTTAGGATAGACAGTGAGTGGCAATGTAGGATGGAGAAAAGCACCGCGGGGTGGTCAGCATAGGGAGGTCAGGGAACATGCAGTGGCAATGTCGGATAGGTTTCTGAAAAACATCGCGGGGTGGTGCGCATTGTATGGGTGTGTGTTACATTACATTCACTAGTAGGAGTGAGAAAAAAATCACGGGGTGGTGTGAATCGGAGGGTCTGAATTAGGATAGGCAGTGAGTGGCAATGTAGGAGGGAGAAAAGCACCACGGACTGGTCAGCATGGGGAGGTCAGGGAACATGCAGTGGCAATTTAGGATAGGTTTCTGAAAAACATTGCGGGGTGGTGCGCATTGTATGGGTGTGTGTTACATTACATTCACTAGTAGGAGTGAGAAAAACATCACGGGGTGGTGTGAATCGGAGGGTCTGAATTAGGGTAGGCAGTGAGTGGCAATGTAGGAGGGAGAAAAGCACCACGGAGTGGTCAGCATGGGGAGGTCAGGGAACATGCAGTGGCAATGTAGGATAGGTTTCTGAAAAACATTGCGGGGTGGTGCGCATTGTATGGGTGTGTGTTACATTACATTCACTAGTAGGTGTGAGAAAAACATCACGGGGTGGTGTAAATCGGAGGGTCTGTATTAGGATAGGCAGTGAGTGGCAATGTAGGATGGAGAAAAGCACCGCGGGGTGGTCAGCATGGGGAGATCAGGGAACATGCAGTGGCAATGTAGGATAGGTTTCTGAAAAACATCGCGGGGTGGTGCCCATTGTATGGGTGTGTGTTACATTACATTCACTAGTAGGAGTGAGAAAATCATCACGGGGTGGTGTGAATCGGAGGGTCTGAATTAGGATAGGCAGTGAGTGGCAATTTAGGATGGAGAAAAGCACCGCGGGGTGGTCAGCATGGGGAGGTCAGGGAACATGCAGTGGCAATGTAGGATAGGTTTCTGAAAAACATCGCGGGGTGGTGCGCATTGTATGTGTGTGTGTTACATTACATTCACTAGTAGGAGTGAGAAAAACGTCACGGGGTCGTGTGAATCGGAGGGTCTGAATTAGGATAGGCAGTGAGTGGCAATGTAGGATGGAGAAAAGCACCGCGGGGTGGTCAGCATGTTGAGGTCAAGGAACATGCAGTGGCAAAGTAGGATAGGTTTCTGAAAAACATCGCGGGGTGGTGCGCATTGTATGCGTTTGTGTTACATTACATTCACTAGTAGGAGGGAGAAAAGCATCGCGGGGTGGTGCACATTGTATGGGTGTGTTTTACATTACATTCACTAGTAGGAGAGAGAAAAACATCGCGGGGTGGTGTGAATCGGAAGGCCTCAATTAGGATAGGCAGTGAGTGGCAATGTACGATGGAGAAAAGCACTGTGCGGTGGTCAGCATGGGGAGCTCAGGGAATATGCAGTGGCAATGTAGGATAGGTTTCTGGAAAATATCGTGGGGTTGTGCGCATTGTATGGGTGTGTGTTACATTACATTCACTAGTAGGAGTGAGAAAAACATCACGGGGTGGTGTGAATCGGAGGGTCTGAATTAGGATAGGCAGTGAGTGGCAATGTAGGATGGAGAAAAGCACCGCGGGGTGGTCGGCATGGGGAGGTCAGGGAACATGCAGTGGCAATGTAGGATAGGTTTCTGAAAAACATCGCGGAGTGGTGCGCATTGTATGGGTGTGTGTTACATTACATTCACTATTAGGAGTGAGAAAAACATCGTGGGGTGGTGTGAATCGGAGGGTCTGAATTAGGATAGGCAGTGAGTGGCAATGTAGGATGGAGAAAAGCACCGCGGTGTGGTCAGCATGGGGAGGTCAGGGAACATGCAGTGGCAATATATGATAGGTTTATGAAAAATATCGCGGGGTGGTGCGCATTGTATGAGTGTGTGTTACATTACTTTCACTAGTAGGAGTGAGAAAAACATCACGGGGTTGTGTGAATCGGAGGGTCTGAATTAGGATAGGCAGTGAGTGGCAATGTAGGATGGAGAAAAGAACCGCGGGGTGGTCACCATGTTGAGGTCAGGGAACATGCAGTGGCAATGTAGGATAGGTTTCTGAAAAACATCGCTAGGTGGTGCGCATTGTATGGGTGTGTGTTACATTACATTCACTAGTAGAAGTGAGAACAATATCGCGGGGTGGTGCGCATTGTATGAGTGTGTGTTACATTACATTCACTAGTAGGAGTGAGAAAAACATCACGGGGTGGTGTGAATCTGAGTGTCTGAATTAGGATAGGCAGTGAGTGGCAATGTAGGATGGAGAAAAGCACCGCGGGGTGGTCAGCATGTTGAAGTCAGGGAACATGCAGTGGCAATGTAGGATAGGTTTCTAAAAAACATCGCGGGGTGGTGCGCATTGTATGGGTGTGTGTAACATTACATTTACTAGTAGAAGTGAGAAAAACATCGCGGGGTGGTGCGCATTGTATGGGTGTGTGTTACATTGCATTCACTAGTAGGAGTGAGAAAAACATCACGTGGTGGTGTGAATCTTAGGGTCTGAATTAGAATAGGCAGTTAGTGGCAATGTCGGATGGAGAAAAGCAGCGCGGAGTGGTCAGCATTGGGAGGTCAGGGAATATGCAGTGGCAATGTAGGATAGGTTTCTAAAAAACATCGCAGGGTGGTGCGCATTGTATGGGTGTATGTTACATTACATTTACTAGTAGAAGTGAGAAAAACTTAGCGGGGTGGTGCGCATTGTATGGGTGTGTGTTACATTGCATTCACTAGTAGGAGTGAGAAAAACATCGCGGGGTGGTGTGAATTGGAGGGTCTGAATTAGGATAGGCAGTGAGTGGCAATGTAGGATGGAGAAAAGCACCGTGGGGTGGTCACCATATTGAGGTCAGGGAACATGCAGTGACAATGTAGGATAGGTTTCTGAAAAACATCGCGGGGTGGTGCGCATTGTATGGGTATGTGTTACATTACATTCACTAGTAGGTGTGAGAAAAACATCGCGGGGTTGTGTGAATCGGAGCGTCTGTATTAGGATAGGCAGTGAGTGGCAATGTAGGATGGAGAAAAGCACCGCGGTGTGGTCAGCATGGGGAAGTCAGGGAACATGCAGTGGCAATGTAGGATCGGTTTATGAAAAACATCGCAGGGTGGTGCGCATTGTATGTGTGTGTGTTACATTACATTCACTAGTAGGAGTGAGAAAAACATCACGGGGTGGTGTGAATCCGAGGTTCTGAATTAGGATAGGCAGTGAGTGGCAATGTAGGATGGAGAAAAACACTGCGGGGTGGTCAGCATGTTGAGGTCAGGGAACATGCATCGGCAATGTAGGATAGGCTTCTGATAAACATCGTGGGGTGGTGCGCATTGTATATGTGTGTGTTACATTACATTCACTAGTAGAAGTGAGAAAAAAATCGCGGGGTGGTGCGCATTGTATGGGTGTGTGTTACTTTACATAAATTAGTAGGAGTGAGAAAAACATCACAGGGTGGTGTGAATCGGAGGGTCTGAATTAGGATAGGCAGCGAGTGGCAATGTAGGATGGAGAAAAGCACCGCGGGGTGGTCAGCATGGGGAAGTCAGGGAACATGCAGTGGCAATGTAGGATAGGTTTCTGAAAAATATCGCGGGGTGGTGCGCATTGTATGGGTGTTTGTAACATTACATTCCCTAGTAGGAGTGAGAAAAACATCACGGGGTGGTGCGCATTGTATGGGTGTGTGTTACAGTACATTCACTAGTAGGAGTGAGAAAAACATCAAGGGGTCGTGTGAATCGGAGGGTCTGAATTAGGATAGGCAGTGAATGGCAATGTAGGATGGAGAAAAGCACCGCGGGGTGGTCAGCATGGGGAGGACAGGGAACATGCAGTGGCAATGTAGGATAGGTTTCTGAAAAACATTGCAGGGTGGTCCGCATTGTATGGGTGTGTGTTACATTACATTCACTAGTAGTAGTGAGAAAAACATCACGGGGTGGTGTGAATCGGAGGGTCATAATTAGGATAGGCAGTGAGTGGCAATGTAGGATGGAGGAAAGCACCGCGTGGTGGTCAGCATGTGGAGGTCAGGGAACATGCTGTGGCAATGTAGGATAGGTTTCTGAAAAATATCACGGGGTGGTGCGCATTGTATGGGTGTGTGTTACATTACATTCACTAGTAGGAGTGAGAAAAACATCACAGGGTGGTGCGCATTGTATGGGTTTGTGTTACATTACATTCACTAGTAGGAGTGAGAAAAACATCACGGGGTGGTGTGAATCGGAGGGTCTGAATTAGGATAGGCAGAGAGTGGCAATGTAGGATGGAGAAAAGCACCGCGGGGTGGTCAGCATGTTGAGGTCAAGGAACATGCAGTGGCAATGTAGGATAGGTTTCTGAAAAACATCGCGGGGTGGTGCGCATTGTATGCATGTGTGTTACATTACATTCACTAGTAGGAGGGAGAAAAGCATCGCGGGGTGGTGCACATTGTATGGGTGTGTTTTACATTACATTCACTAGTAGGAGAGAGAAAAACATCGCAGGGTGGTGTGCATTGTATGGGTGTGTGTTACATTACATTTACTAGTAGAAGTGAGAAAAACATCGCGGGGTGGTGCGCATTGTATGGGTGTGTGTTACATTGCATTCACTAGTAGGAGTGAGAAAAACATCGCGGGGTGGTGTGAATCGGAGGGTCTGAATTAGGATAGGCAGTGAGTGGCAATGTAGGATGGAGAAAAGCACCGCGGGGTGGTCAGCATGTTGAGGTCAAGGAACATGCAGTGGCAAAGTAGGATAGGTTTCTGAAAAACATCGCGGGGTGGTGCGCATTGTATGCGTTTGTGTTACATTACATTCACTAGTAGGAGGGAGAAAAGCATCGCGGGGTGGTGCACATTGTATGGGTGTGTTTTACATTACATTCACTAGTAGGAGAGAGAAAAACATCGCGGGGTGGTGTGAATCGGAAGGCCTCAATTAGGATAGGCAGTGAGTGGCAATGTACGATGGAGAAAAGCACTGTGCGGTGGTCAGCATGGGGAGCTCAGGGAATATGCAATGGCAATGTAGGATAGGTTTCTGGAAAATATCGTGGGGTTGTGCGCATTGTATGGGTGTGTGTTACATTACATTCACTAGTAGGAGTGAGAAAAACATCACGGGGTGGTGTGAATCGGAGGGTCTGAATTAGGATAGGCAGTGAGTGGCAATGTAGGATGGAGAAAAGCACCGCGGGGTGGTCGGCATGGGGAGGTCAGGGAACATGCAGTGGCAATGTAGGATAGGTTTCTGAAAAACATCGCGGAGTGGTGCGCATTGTATGGGTGTGTGTTACATTACATTCACTATTAGGAGTGAGAAAAACATCGCGGGGTGGTGTGAATCGGAGGGTCTGAATTAGGATAGGCAGTGAGTGGCAATGTAGGATGGAGAAAAGCACCGCGGTGTGGTCAGCATGGGGAGGTCAGGGAACATGCAGTGGCAATGTAGGATAGGTTTATGAAAAATATCGCGGGGTGGTGCGCATTGTATGAGTGTGTGTTACATTACTTTCACTAGTAGGAATGAGAAAAACATCACGGGGTTGTGTGAATCGGAGGGTCTGAATTAGGATAGGCAGTGAGTGGCAATGTTGGATGGAGAAAAGAACCGCGGGGTGGTCACCATGTTGAGGTCAGGGAACATGCAGTGGCAATGTAGGATAGGTTTCTGAAAAACATCGCTAGGTGGTGCGCATTGTATGGGTGTGTGTTACATTACATTCACTAGTAGAAGTGAGAACAATATCGCGGGGTGGTGCGCATTGTATGAGTGTGTGTTACATTACATTCACTAGTAGGAGTGAGAAAAACATCACGGGGTGGTGTGAATCTGAGTGTCTGAATTAGGATAGGCAGTGAGTGGCAATGTAGGATGGAGAAAAGCACCGCGGGGTGGTCAGCATGTTGAAGTCAGGGAACATGCAGTGGCAATGTAGGATAGGTTTCTAAAAAACATCGCGGGGTGGTGCGCATTGTATGGGTGTGTGTAACATTACATTTACTAGTAGAAGTGAGAAAAACATCGCGGGGTGGTGCGCATTGTATGGGTGTGTGTTACATTGCATTCACTAGTAGGAGTGAGAAAAACATCACGTGGTGGTGTGAATCTTAGGGTCTGAATTAGAATAGGCAGTTAGTGGCAATGTCGGATGGAGAAAAGCAGCGCGGAGTGGTCAGCATTGGGAGGTCAGAGAATATGCAGTGGCAATGTAGGATAGGTTTCTAAAAAACATCGCAGGGTGGTGCGCATTGTATGGGTGTATGTTACATTACATTTACTAGTAGAAGTGAGAAAAACTTAGCGGGGTGGTGCGCATTGTATGGGTGTGTGTTACATTGCATTCACTAGTAGGAGTGAGAAAAACATCGCGGGGTGGTGTGAATTGGAGGGTCTGAATTAGGATAGGCAGTGAGTGGCAATGTAGGATGGAGAAAAGCACCGTGGGGTGGTCACCATATTGAGGTCAGGGAACATGCAGTGACAATGTAGGATAGGTTTCTGAAAAACATCGCGGGGTGGTGCGCATTGTATGGGTATGTGTTACATTACATTCACTAGTAGGTGTGAGAAAAACATCGCGGGGTTGTGTGAATCGGAGCGTCTGTATTAGGATAGGCAGTGAGTGGCAATGTAGGATGGAGAAAAGCACCGCGGTGTGGTCAGCATGGGGAAGTCAGGGAACATGCAGTGGCAATGTAGGATCGGTTTATGAAAAACATCGCAGGGTGGTGCGCATTGTATGTGTGTGTGTTACATTACATTCACTAGTAGGAGTGAGAAAAACATCACGGGGTGGTGTGAATCCGAGGTTCTGAATTAGGATAGGCAGTGAGTGGCAATGTAGGATGGAGAAAAACACCGCGGAGTGGTCAGCATGTTGAGGTCAGGGAACATGCATCGGCAATGTAGGATAGGCTTCTGATAAACATCGTGGGGTGGTGCGCATTGTATATGTGTGTGTTACATTACATTCACTAGTAGAAGTGAGAAAAAAATCGCGGGGTGGTGCGCATTGTATGGGTGTGTGTTACTTTACATAAATTAGTAGGAGTGAGAAAAACATCACAGGGTGGTGTGAATCGGAGGGTCTGAATTAGGATAGGCAGCGAGTGGCAATGTAGGATGGAGAAAAGCACCGCGGGGTGGTCAGCATGGGGAAGTCAGGGAACATGCAGTGGCAATGTAGGATAGGTTTCTGAAAAATATCGCGGGGTGGTGCGCATTGTATGGGTGTTTGTAACATTACATTCCCTAGTAGGAGTGAGAAAAACATCACGGGGTGGTGCGCATTGTATGGGTGTGTGTTACAGTACATTCACTAGTAGGAGTGAGAAAAACATCAAGGGGTCGTGTGAATCGGAGGGTCTGAATTAGGATAGGCAGTGAATGGCAATGTAGGATGGAGAAAAGCACCGCGGGGTGGTCAGCATGGGGAGGACAGGGAACATGCAGTGGCAATGTAGGATAGGTTTCTGAAAAACATTGCGGGGTGGTCCGCATTGTATGGGTGTGTGTTACATTACATTCACTAGTAGTAGTGAGAAAAACATCACGGGGTGGTGTGAATCGGAGGGTCATAATTAGGATAGGCAGTGAGTGGCAATGTAGGATGGAGGAAAGCACCGCGTGGTGGTCAGCATGTGGAGGTCAGGGAACATGCTGTGGCAATGTAGGATAGGTTTCTGAAAAATATCACGGGGTGGTGCGCATTGTATGGGTGTGTGTTACATTACATTCACTAGTAGGAGTGAGAAAAACATCACAGGGTGGTGCGCATTGTATGGGTTTGTGTTACATTACATTCACTAGTAGGAGTGAGAAAAACATCACGGGGTGGTGTGAATCGGAGGGTCCTAATTAGGATAGGCAGTGAGTGGCAATGTAGGATGGAGAAAAGCGCAGCGGGGTGGTCAGCATGTTGAGGTCAGGGAACATGCAGTGGCAATGTAGGATAGGTTTCTGAAAAACATCGCGGGGTTGTGCGCATTTTATGCGTGTGTGTTACATTACATTCACTTGTAGGAGTGAGAAAAACATCGCGGGGTGGTGCGCATTGTATAGGTGTGTGTTGCATTACATTCACTAGTAGGAGTGAGAAAAACATCGCCGGGTTGTGTGAATCGGAGGGTCTGAATTAGGATAGGCAGTGAGTGGCAATGTAGGATGGAGAAAAGCACTGTGGGGTGGTCAGCATGGGGAGGTCAGGGAACATGCAGTGGCAATGTAGGATAGGTTTCTGAAAAACATCGCGGGGTGGTGCTCATTGTATGGGTGTGTGTTACATTACATTCACTAGTAGGAGTGAGAAAAACATCACGGGGTGGTGTGAATCGGAGGGTCTGAATTAGGATAGGCAGTGAATGGCAATATAGGATGGAGAAAAGCACCGCAGGGTGGTCAGCATGGGGAGGTCCGGGAACATGCAGTGGCAATGTAGGATAGGTTTCTGAAAAACATCGCGGGGTGGTGCGCATTGTATGGGTGTGTGTTACATTACGTTCACTAGTAGGAGTGAGAAAAACATCGCGGGGTGATGTGAATCGGAGGGTCTGAATTAGGATAGGCAGTGAGTGGCAATGTAGGATGGAGAAAAGCACCGGGGGTGGTCAGCATGGGGAGGTCAGGGAACATGCAGTGGCAAAGTTGGATAGGTTTCTGAAAAACATCGCGGGGTGTTGCGCATTGCATGGGTGTGTGTTACATTACATTCACTAGTAGGAGTGAGAAAAACATCACGGGGTGGTGTGAATCGGAGGGTCTGAATTAGGATAGGCAGTGAGGGGCAATGTAGGACGGAGAAAAGCACCGCGGGTTGGTCAGCATGGGGAGGTCAGGGAACATGCAGTGGCAATGTAGGATAGGTTTCTGAAAAACATCGCGGGGTGGTGCGCATTATATGGGTGTGTGTTACATTACATTCACCAGTAGTAGTGAGAAAAACATCACGGGGTGGTGTGATTCGGAGGGTCTGAATTAGGATAGGCAGTGAGTGGCAATGTAGGATGGAGAAAAGCACCGCGTGGTGGTCAGCATGTGGAGGTCAGGGAACATGCAGTGGCAATGTAGGATAGGTTTCTGAAAAACATTGCGGGGTGGTGCGCATTGTATGGGTGTGTGTAACATTACATTCATTAGTAGGAGCGAGAAAAACATCACGGGGTGGTGTGAATCGGAGGGTCTGAATTAGGATAGGCAGTGAGTGGCAATGTAGGATGGAGAAAAGCACCGCGGGGTGGTCAGCATGTGGAGGTCAGGGAACATGCTGTGGAAATGTAGGATAGGTTTCTGAAAAATATCACGGGGTGGTGCGCATTGTATGCGTGTGTGTTACATTACATTCACTAGTAGGAGTGAGAAAAACATCACGGGGTGGTGTGAATCGGAGGGTCTGATTTGGGATAGACAGTGAGTGGCAATGTAGGATGGAGAAAAGCACCGCGGGGTGGTCAGCATAGGGATGTCAGGGAACATGCAGTGGCAATGTCGGATAGGTTTCTGAAAAACATCGCGGGGTGGTGCTCTTTGTATGGGTGTGTGTTACATTAAATTCACTAGTAGGAGTGAGAAAAACCTCACGGGGTGGTGTGAATCGGAGGGTCTGAATTAGGATAGGCAGTGAGTGGCAATGTCGGATGGAGAAAAGCACCGCGGAGTGGTCAGCATGGGGAGGTCAGGGAACATGCAGTGGAAATGGAGGATAGGTTTCTGAAAAACATCTCGGGGTGGTGCGCATTGTATGGGTGTTTGTAACATTACATTCACTAGTAGGACTGAGAAAAACATCACAGGGTGGTGCGCATTGTATGGGTTTGTGTTACATTACATTCACTAGTAGGAGTGAGAAAAACGTCACGGGGTCGTGTGAATCGGAGGGTCTGAATTAGGATAGGCAGTGAGTGGCAATGTAGGATGGAGAAAAGCACCGCGGGGTGGTCAGCATGTTGAGGTCAGGGAACATGCAGTGGCAATGTAGGATAGGTTTCTGAAAAACATCGTGGGGTGGTGCGCATTGTATGCGTGTGTGTTACATTACATTCACTAGTAGGAGGGAGAAAAGCATCGCGGGGTGGTGCGCATTGTATGGGTGTGTTTTACATTACATTCACTAGTAGGAGAGAGAAAAACGTCGCGGGGTGGTGTGAATCGGAAGGCCTCAATTAGGATAGGCAGTGAGTGGCAATGTAGGATGGAGAAAAGCACTGTGCGGTGGTCAGCATGGGGAGCTCAGGGAATATGCAGTGGCAATGTAGGATAGGTTTCTGGAAAATATCGTGGGGTTGTGCGCATTGTATGGGTGTGTGTTACATTACATTCACTAGTAGGAGTGAGAAAAACATCACGGGGTGGTGTGAATCGGAGGGTCTGAATTAGGATAGGCAGTGAGTGGCAATGTAGGATGGAGAAAAGCACCGCGGGGTGGTCGGCATGGGGAGGTCAGGGAACATGCAGTGGCAATGTAGGATAGGTTTCTGAAAAACATCGCGGGGTGGTGCGCATTGTATGGGTGTGTGTTACATTACATTCACTATTAGGAGTGAGAAAAACATCGCGGGGTGATGTGAATCGGAGGGTCTGAATTAGGATAGGCAGTGAGTGGCAATGTAGGATGGAGAAAAGCACCGCGGTGTGGTCAGCATGGGGAGGTCAGGGAACATGCAGTGGCAATGTAGGATAGGTTAATGAAAAATATCGCGGGGTGGTGCGCATTGTATGGGTGTGTGTTACATTACATTCACTAGTAGAAGTGAGAACAACATCGCGGGGTGGTGCGCATTGTATGAGTGTGTGTTACATTGCATTCACTAGTAGGAGTGAGAAAAACATCATGGGTGGTGTGAATCGTAGGGTCTGAATTAGGATAGGCAGTTAGTGGCAATGTCGGATGGAGAAAAGCACCGCGGAGTGGTCAGCATTGGGAGGTCAGGGAATATGCAGTGGCAATGTAGGATAGGTTTCTAAAAAACATCGCAGGGTGGTGCGCATTGTATGGGTGTGTGTTACATTACATTTACTAGTAGAAGTGAGAAAAACATCGCGGGGTGGTGCGCATTGTATGGGTGTGTGTTACATTGCATTCACTAGTAGGAGTGAGAAAAACAACGCGGGGTGGTGTGAATCGGAGGGTCTGAATTAGGATAGGCAGTGAGTGGCAATGTAGGATGGAGAAAAGCACCGCGGGGTGGTCACCATGTTGAGGTCAGGGAACATGCAGTGGCAATGTAGGATAGGTTTCTGAAAAACATCGCGGGGTGGTGCGCATTGTATGCGTGTGTTTTACATTACATTCACTAGTAGAAGTGAGAAAAACATCGCGGGGTGGTGCGCATTGTATGGGTGTGTATTACATTACATTTACTAGTAGGAGTGAGAAAAACATCACGAGATCGTATGATTCGGAGGGTCTGAATTAGGATAGGCAGTGAATGGCAATGTAGGATGGAGAAAAGCAACGCGGGTTGGTCAGCATGGGGAGGTCAGGGCACATGCAGTGGCAATGTAGGATAGGTTTCTGAAAAACATCGCGGGTGGTGCGCATTGCATGGGTGTGTGTTACATTACATTCACTAGTAGGAGTGAGAAAAAGATCACGGGGTGGTGTGAACCGGAGGGTCTGAATTAGGATAGGCAGTGAGTGGCAATGTAGAAGGGAGAAAAGCACCACGGAGTGGTCAGCATGGGGAGGTCAGGGAACATGCAGTGGCAATGTAGGATAGGTTTCTGAAAAACATTGCGGGGTGGTGCGCATTGTATGGGTGTGTGTTACATTACATTCACGAGTAGGTGTGAGAAAAACATCACGGGGTGGTGTGAATCGGAGGGTCTGTATTAGGATAGGCAGTGAGTGGCAATGTAGGATGGAGAAAAGCACCGCGGGGTGGTCAGCATGGGGAGGTCAGGGAACATGCAGTGGCAATGTAGGATAGGTTTCTGAAAAACATCGCGGGGTGGTGCCCATTGTATGGGTGTGTGTTACATTACATTCACTAGTAGGAGTGAGAAAATCATCACGGGGTGGTGTGAATCGGAGGGTCTGAATTAGGATAGGCAGTGAGTGGCAATGTAGGATGGCGAAAAGCACCGCGGGGTGGTCAGCATGGGGAGGTCAGGGAACATGCAGTGGCAATGTAGGATAGGTTTCTGAAAAACATTGCGGGGTGGTGCGCATTGTATGTGTGTGTGTTACATTACATTCACTAGTAGGAGTGAGAAAAACGTCACGGGGTCGTGTGAATCGGAGGGTCTGAATTAGGATAGGCAGTGAGTGGCAATGTAGGATGGAGAAAAGCACCGCGGGGTGGTCAGCATGTGGAGGTCAGGGAACATGCAGTGGCAATGTAGGATAGGTTTCTGAAAAACATCGCGGGGTGGTGCGCATTGTATGCGTGTGTGTTACATTACATTCACTAGTAGGAGGGAGAAAAGCATCGCGGGGTGGTGCGCATTGTATGGGTGTGTTTTACATTACATTCACTAGTAGGAGAGAGAAAAACATCGCGGGGTGGTGTGAATCGGAAGGCCTCAATTAGGATAGGCAGTGAGTGGCAATGTAGGATGGAGAAAAGCACTGTGCGGTGGTCAGCATGGGGAGCTCAGGGAATATGCAGTGGCAATGTAGGATAGGTTTCTGGAAAATGTCGTGGGGTTGTGCGCATTGTATGGGTATGTGTTACATTACATTCACTAGTAGGAGTGAGAAAAACATCACGGGGTGGTATGAATCGGAGGGTCTGAATTAGGATAGGCAGTGAGTGGCAATGTAGGATGGAGAAAAGCACCGCGGGGTGGTCGGCATGGGGAGGTCAGGGAACATGCAGTGGCAATGTAGGATCGGTTTCTGAAAAACATCGCGGGGTGGTGCGCATTGTATGGGTGTGTGTTACATTACATTCACTATTAGGAGTGAGAAAAACATCGCGGGGTGGTGTGAATCGGAGGGTCTGAATTAGGATAGGCAGTGAGTGGCAATGTACGATGGAGAAAAGCACCGCGGTGTGGTGAGCATGGGGAGGTCAGGGAACATGCAGTGGCAATGTAGGATAGGTTTATGAAAAATATCACGGGGTGGTGCGCATTGTATGAGTGTGTGTTACATTACTTTCACTAGTAGGAGTGAGAAAAACATCACGGGGTTGTGTGAATCAGAGGTTCTGAATTAGGATAGGCAGTGAGTGGCAATGTAGGATGGAGAAAAGAACCGCGGGGTGGTCACCATGTTGAGGTCAGGGAACATGCAGTGGCAATGTAGGATAGGTTTCTGAAAAACATCGCGAGGTGGTGCGCATTGTATGGGTGTGTGTTACATTACATTCACTAGTAGAAGTGAGAACAATATCGCGGGGTGGTGCGCATTGTATGAGTGTGTGTTACATTACATTCACTAGTAGGAGTGAGAAAAACATCACGGGGTGGTGTGAATCGGAGGGTCTGAATTAGGATAGGCAGTGAGTGGCAATGTAGGATGGAGAAAAGCACCGCGGGGTGGTCAGCATGTTGAAGTCAGGGAACATGCAGTGGCAATGTAGGATAGGTTTATGAAAAACATCGCGGGGTGGTGCGCTTTGTATGGGTGTGTGTTACATTACATTCACTAATAGGAGTGAGAAAAACATCACGGGGTGGTGTGAATCCGAGGGTCTGAATTAGGATAGGCAGTGAGTGGCAATGTAGGATGGAGAAAAACACCGCGGGGTGGTCAGCATGTTGAGGTCAGGGAACATGCATCGGCAATGTAGGATAGGTTTCTGATAAACATCGTGGGGTGGTGCGCATTGTATATGTGTGTGTTACATTACATTCAGTAGTAGAAGTGAGAAAAAAATCGCGGGGTGGTGCGCATTGTATGGGTGTGTGTTACTTTACATAAATTAGTAGGAGTGAGAAAAACATCACAGGGTGGTGTGAATCGGAGGGTCTGAATTAGGATACGCAGCGAGTGGCAATGTAGGATGGAGAAAAGCACCGCGGGGTGGTCAGCATGGGGAAGTCAGGGAACATGCAGTGGCAATGTAGGATAGGTTTCTGAAAAATATCGCGGGGTGGTGCGCATTGTATGGGTGTTTGTAACATTACATTCCCTAGTAGGAGTGAGAAAAACATCACGGGGTGGTGCACATTGTATCGGTGTGTGTTACAGTACATTCACTAGTAGGAGTGAGAAAAACATCAAGGGGTCGTGTGAATCGGAGGGTCTGAATTAGGATAGGCAGTGAATGGCAATGTAGGATGGAGAAAAGCACCGTGGGGTGGTCAGCATGGGGAGGACAGGGAACATGCAGTGGCAATGTAGGATAGGTTTCTGAAAAACATCGCGTGGTGGTACGCATTGTATGTGTGTGTGTTATATTACATTCACTAGTAGGAGTGAGAAAAACATCGCAGGGTGGTATGAATTGGAGGGTCTGAATTAGGATAGGCAGTGAGTGGCAATGTAGGATGGAGAAAAGCACCGCGGGTGGTCAGCATGAGGAGGTCAGGGAACATGCAGTGGCAATGTAGGATAGGTTTCTGAAAAACATCGCGGGGTGGTGCCCATTGTATGGGTGTGTGTTTCATTACATTCACTTGTAGGAGTGAGAAAATCGTTGCGGGGTGGTGTGAATCGGAGGGTCTGAATTAGGATAGGCAGTGAGTGGCAATGTAGGATGGAGAAAAGCACCGTGGGGTGGTCAGCATGGGGAGGTCAGGGAACATGCAGTGGCAATGTAGGATAGGTTTCTGAAAAACATCGCGGGGTGGTGCGCATTGTATGGGTGTGTGTTACATTACATTCACTAGTAGGAGTGAGAAAAACATCGCGGGGTGGTGTGAATCGGAGGGTCTGAATTAGGATAGGCAGTGAGTGGCAATGTAGGATGGAGAAAAGCACCGCGGGGTGGTCAGCATGGGGAAGTCAGGGAACATGCAGTGGCAATGTAGGATAGGTTTCTAAAAAACATCGCGTGGTGGTGCGCATTGTATGGGTGTGTGTTACATTACATTTACTAGTAGAAGTGAGAAAAACATCGCGGGGTGGTGCGCATTGTATGGGTGTGTGTTACATTGCATTCACTAGTAGGAGTGAAAAAAACATCATGTGGTGGTGTGAATCGTAGGTTCTGAATTAGGATAGGCAGTTAGTCGCAATGTAGGATGGAGAAAAGCACCGCGGGGTGGTCAGCATTGGGAGGTCAGGGAATATGTAGTGGCAATGTAGGATAGGTTTCTAAAAAACATCGCGGGGTGGTGCGCATTGTATGGGTGTGTGTTACATTACATTTACGAGTAGAAGTGAGAAAAACATCGCAGGGTGGTGCGCATTGTATGGGTGTGTGTTACATTGCATTCACTAGTAGGAGGGAGAAAAACATCGCGGGGTGGTGTGAATCGGAGGGTCTGAATTAGGATAGGCAGTGAATCGCAATGTAGGATGGAGAAAAGCAACGCGGGTTGGTCAGCATGGAGAGGTCAGGGAACATGCAGTGCAAATGGAGGATAGGTTTCTTAAAAACATCGTGGGGTGGTGCGCATTGTATGGGTGTTTGTAACATTACATTCACTAGTAGGAGTGAGAAAAACTTCACCGGGTGGTGTGAATCGGAGGGTCTGAATTAGGATAGGCAGTGAGTGGCAATGTAGGATGGATAAAAGCACCGCGGGGTGGTCAGCATGGGGAGGTCAGGGATGATGCAGTGGCAATGTAGGATAGGTTTCTGAAAAACATCGCGGGGTGGTGCGCATTGTATGGGTGTGTGTTTCATTACATTCACTAGTAGGAGTGAGAAAAACATCACGGGGTGGTGTGAATCGGAGGGTCTGAATTAGAATGGGCAGTGAGTGGCAATGTAGGATGGAGAAAAGCACCGCAGGGTGGTCAGCATGTTGAGGTCAGGGAACATGCAGTGGCAATGTACGATAGGTTTCTGAAAAACATCGCGGGGTGGTGCGCATTGTATGGGTGTGTGTTACATTACATTCACTAGTAGGAGTGAGAAAAACAACACGGGGTGGTGTGAATCGGAGGGTCTCAATTAGGATAGGCAGTGAGTGCCAATGTAGGATGGAGAAAAGCACCGCGGGGTGGTCAGCATGGGGAGGTCAGGGAACATGCAGTGGCAATGTCGGATAGGTTTCTGAAAAACATCGGGGGATGGTGTGCATTGTATTGGTGTGTGTAACATTACATTCACTAGCAGGAGTGAGAAAAACTTCACCGGGTGGTGTGAATCGGAGGGTCTGAATTAGGATAGGCAGTGAGTGGCAATGTAGGATGGATAAAAGCACCGCGGGGTGGTCAGCATGGGGATCTCAGGGATGATGCAGTGGCAATGTAGGATAGGTTTCTGAAAAACATCGCGGGGTGGTGCGCATTGTATGGGTGTGTGTTTCATTACATTCACTAGTAGGAGTGAGAAAAACATCGCGGGGTGGTGTGAATCGGAGGGTCTGAATTAGAATAGGCAGTGAGTGGCAATGTAGGATGGAGAAAAGCACCGCAGGGTGGTCAGCATGTTGAGGTCAGGGAACATGCAGTGGCAATGTACGATAGGTTTCTGAAAAATATCGCGTGGTGGTGCGCATTGTATGGGTGTGTGTTACATTACATATACTAGTAGAAGTGAGAAAAACATCGCGGGGTGGTGCGCATTGTATGGGTGTGTGTTACATTGCATTCACTAGTAGGAGTGAGAAAAACATCACGGGGTGGTGTGAATCCGAGGGTCTGAATTAGGATAGGCAGTGAGTGGCAATGTAGGATGGAGAAAAACACCGCGGGGTGGTCAGCATGTTGAGGTCAGGGAACATGCATCGGCAATGTAGGATAGGTTTCTGATAAACATCGTGGGGTGGTGCGCATTGTATATGTGTGTGTTACATTACATTCAGTAGTAGAAGTGAGAAAAAAATCGCGGGGTGGTGCGCATTGTATGGGTGTGTGTTACTTTACATAAATTAGTAGGAGTGAGAAAAACATCACAGGGTGGTGTGAATCGGAGGGTCTGAATTAGGATACGCAGCGAGTGGCAATGTAGGATGGAGAAAAGCACCGCGGGGTGGTCAGCATGGGGAAGTCAGGGAACATGCAGTGGCAATGTAGGATAGGTTTCTGAAAAATATCGCGGGGTGGTGCGCATTGTATGGGTGTTTGTAACATTACATTCCCTAGTAGGAGTGAGAAAAACATCACGGGGTGGTGCACATTGTATCGGTGTGTGTTACAGTACATTCACTAGTAGGAGTGAGAAAAACATCAAGGGGTCGTGTGAATCGGAGGGTCTGAATTAGGATAGGCAGTGAATGGCAATGTAGGATGGAGAAAAGCACCGTGGGGTGGTCAGCATGGGGAGGACAGGGAACATGCAGTGGCAATGTAGGATAGGTTTCTGAAAAACATCGCGTGGTGGTACGCATTGTATGTGTGTGTGTTATATTACATTCACTAGTAGGAGTGAGAAAAACATCGCAGGGTGGTATGAATTGGAGGGTCTGAATTAGGATAGGCAGTGAGTGGCAATGTAGGATGGAGAAAAGCACCGCGGGGTGGTCAGCATGGGGAAGTCAGGGAACATGCAGTGGCAATGTAGGATAGGTTTCTAAAAAACATCGCGTGGTGGTGCGCATTGTATGGGTGTGTGTTACATTACATTTACTAGTAGAAGTGAGAAAAACATCGCGGGGTGGTGCGCATTGTATGGGTGTGTGTTACATTGCATTCACTAGTAGGAGTGAAAAAAACATCATGTGGTGGTGTGAATCGTAGGTTCTGAATTAGGATAGGCAGTTAGTCGCAATGTAGGATGGAGAAAAGCACCGCGGGGTGGTCAGCATTGGGAGGTCAGGGAATATGTAGTGGCAATGTAGGATAGGTTTCTAAAAAACATCGCGGGGTGGTGCGCATTGTATGGGTGTGTGTTACATTACATTTACGAGTAGAAGTGAGAAAAACATCGCAGGGTGGTGCGCATTGTATGGGTGTGTGTTACATTGCATTCACTAGTAGGAGGGAGAAAAACATCGCGGGGTGGTGTGAATCGGAGGGTCTGAATTAGGATAGGCAGTGAATCGCAATGTAGGATGGAGAAAAGCAACGCGGGTTGGTCAGCATGGAGAGGTCAGGGAACATGCAGTGCAAATGGAGGATAGGTTTCTTAAAAACATCGTGGGGTGGTGCGCATTGTATGGGTGTTTGTAACATTACATTCACTAGTAGGAGTGAGAAAAACTTCACCGGGTGGTGTGAATCGGAGGGTCTGAATTAGGATAGGCAGTGAGTGGCAATGTAGGATGGATAAAAGCACCGCGGGGTGGTCAGCATGGGGAGGTCAGGGATGATGCAGTGGCAATGTAGGATAGGTTTCTGAAAAACATCGCGGGGTGGTGCGCATTGTATGGGTGTGTGTTTCATTACATTCACTAGTAGGAGTGAGAAAAACATCACGGGGTGGTGTGAATCGGAGGGTCTGAATTAGAATGGGCAGTGAGTGGCAATGTAGGATGGAGAAAAGCACCGCAGGGTGGTCAGCATGTTGAGGTCAGGGAACATGCAGTGGCAATGTACGATAGGTTTCTGAAAAACATCGCGGGGTGGTGCGCATTGTATGGGTGTGTGTTACATTACATTCACTAGTAGGAGTGAGAAAAACAACACGGGGTGGTGTGAATCGGAGGGTCTCAATTAGGATAGGCAGTGAGTGCCAATGTAGGATGGAGAAAAGCACCGCGGGGTGGTCAGCATGGGGAGGTCAGGGAACATGCAGTGGCAATGTCGGATAGGTTTCTGAAAAACATCGGGGGATGGTGTGCATTGTATTGGTGTGTGTAACATTACATTCACTAGCAGGAGTGAGAAAAACTTCACCGGGTGGTGTGAATCGGAGGGTCTGAATTAGGATAGGCAGTGAGTGGCAATGTAGGATGGATAAAAGCACCGCGGGGTGGTCAGCATGGGGATCTCAGGGATGATGCAGTGGCAATGTAGGATAGGTTTCTGAAAAACATCGCGGGGTGGTGCGCATTGTATGGGTGTGTATTTCATTACATTCACTAGTAGGAGTGAGAAAAACATCGCGGGGTGGTGTGAATCGGAGGGTCTGAATTAGAATAGGCAGTGAGTGGCAATGTAGGATGGAGAAAAGCACCGCAGGGTGGTCAGCATGTTGAGGTCAGGGAACATGCAGTGGCAATGTACGATAGGTTTCTGAAAAATATCGCGTGGTGGTGCGCATTGTATGGGTGTGTGTTACATTACATATACTAGTAGAAGTGAGAAAAACATCGCGGGGTGGTGCGCATTGTATGGGTGTGTGTTACATTGCATTCACTAGTAGGAGTGAAAAAAACATCACGGGGTGGTGTGAATCGTAGGGTCTGAATTAGGATAGGCAGTTAGTCGCAATGTAGGATGGAGAAAAGCACCGCGGGGTGGTCAGCATTGGGAGTTCAGGGAATATGTAGTGGCAATGTAGGATAGGTTTCTAAAAAACATCGCGGGGTGGTGCGCATTGTATGGGTGTGTGTTACATTACATTTACGAGTAGAAGTGAGAAAAACATCGCAGGGTGGTGCGCATTGTATGGGTGTGTGTTACATTGCATTCACTAGTAGGAGGGAGAAAAACATCGCGGGGTGGTGTGAATCGGAGGGTCGGAATTAGGATGGGCAGTGAGTGGCAATGTAGGATGGAGAAAAGCACCGCGGGGTGGTCACCATGTTGAGGTCAGGGAACATGCAGTGGCAATGTAGGATAGGTTTCTGAAAAACATCGCGGGGTGGTGCGCATTGTATGGGTGTGTGTTACATTACATTCACTAGTAGAAGTGAGAAAAACATCGCGGGGTGGTGCGCATTGTATGGGTGTGTATTACATTACATTTACTAGTAGGAGTGAGAAAAACATCACGAGGTGGTATGATTCGGAGGGTCTGAATTAGGATAGGCAGTGAATCGCAATGTAGGATGGAGAAAAGCAACGCGGGGTGGTCAGCATGGAGAGGTCAGGGAACATGCAGTGCAAATGGAGGATAGGTTTCTGAAAAACATCGTGGGGTGGTGCGCATTGTATGGGTGTTTGTAACATTACATTCACTAGTAGGACTGAGAAAAACATCACAGGGTGGTGCGCATTGTATGGGTTTGTGTTACATTACATTCACTAGAAGGAGTGAGAAAAACATCACGGGGTGCTGTGAATCAGAGGGTCTCAATTAGGATAGGCAGTGAGTGGCAATGCAGGATGGAGAAAAGCACCGCGGGGTCGTCAGCATGGGGAGGTCAGGGAACATGCAGTGGCAATGTAGGATAGGATTCTGAAAATCATCGCGGGTTGTTGCGCATTGTATGGTGTGTGTTACATTACATTCACTAGTAGGAGTGAGACAAACATCGCGGGGTGTTGTGAATCGGAGGGTCTGAATTAGGATAGGCAGTGAGTGGGAATGTAGGATGGAGAAAAGCACCGCGGGGTGGTCAGCATGTTGAGGTCAGGGAACATGCAGTGGCAATGTAGGATAGGTTTCTGAAAAACATCGCGGGGTGGTGCGCATTGTATGGGTGTGTGTTACATTACATTCACTAGTAGGAGTGAGAATAACATCACGGGGTGGTGTGAATCGGAGGGTCTGTATTAGGATAGGCAGTGAGTGGCAATGTAGGATGGAGAAAAGCACCGCGGGGTGGTCAGCATGGGGAGGTGAGGGAACATGCAGTGGCAATGTAGGATAGGTTTCTGAAAAACATCGCGGGGTGGTGCGCATTGTATGGGTGTGTGTTACATAACATTCACTAGTAGGAGTGAGAAAAACAACACGGGGTGGTGTGAATCGGAGGGTCTCAATTAGGATAGGCAGTGAGTGCCAATGTAGGATGGAGAAAAGCACCGCGGGGTGGTCAGCATGGGGAGGTCAGGGAACATGCAGTGGCAATGTCGGATAGGTTTCTGAAAAACATCGGGGGATGGTGCGCATTGTATTGGCGTGTGTAACATTACATTCACTAGCAGGAGTGAGAAAAACTTCACCGTGTGGTGTGAATCGGAGGGTCTGAATTAGGATAGGCAGTGAGTGGCAATGTAGGATGGATAAAAGCACCGCGGGGTGGTCAGCATGGGGAGGTCAGGGATGATGCAGTGGCAATGTAGGATAGGTTTCTGAAAAACATCGCGGGGTGGTGCGCATTGTATGGGTGTGTGTTTCATTACATTCACTAGTAGGAGTGAGAAAAACATCACGGGGTGGTGTGAATCGGAGGGTCTGAATTAGAATAGGCAGTGAGTGGCAATGTAGGATGGAGAAAAGCACCGCGGGGTGGTCAGCATATTGAGGTCAGGGAACATGCAGTGGCAATGTACGATAGGTTTCTGAAAAATATCGCAGGGTGGTGTGCATTGTATGGGTGTGTGTTACATTACATTGACTAGTAGAAGTGAGAAAAACATCACGGGGTGGTGCGCATTGTATGGGTGTGTGTTACATTACATTCACTAGTAGGAGTGAGAAAATCATCGCGGGGTGGTGTGAATCGGAGTGTCTCAGTTAGGTTAGGCAGTGCGTGGCAATGTAGGATGGAGACAATCACCGCGGGGTGGTCAGCATGGGGAGCTCAGGGAACATGCAGTGGCAATGTAAAATAGGTTTCTGGAAAACATCGCGGGGTGGTGCGCATTGTACGGGTGTGTGTTACATTACAATCACTAGTAGGAGTGAGAAAAACGTCACGGGTGGGGTGAATCGGAGGGTCTGAATTAGGATAGGCAGTGAGTGGCAATGTAGGATGGAGAACAGCACCGCGGGGTGGTCAGCATGGGGAGGTCAGGGAACATGCAGTGGCAATGTAGGATAGGTTTCTGAAAAACATCGCGGGGTGGTGCGCATTGTATGGATGTGTGTTAAATTACATTCACTAGTAGGAGTTAGAAAAGCATCACGGGGTGGTGTGAATCGGAGGGTCGAATTAGGATAGGCAGTGAGTGGCAGTGTAGGATGGAGAAAAGCACCGTGGTGTGGTCAGCATGGAGAGGTCAGGAAACATGCAGTGACAATATAGGATAGGTTTCTGAAAAGCATCGCGGGGTGGTGCGCATTGTATGGGTGCGTAACATTACATTCACTAGTAGGAGTGAGAAAAACATTGCGGGGTGGTGTGCATTGTACGGGTGTGTAACATTACATTCACAAGTAGGAGTGCGAAAAACATCATGGGGTGGTGCGCATTGTATGGGTGTGTGTTACTTTACATTCACTAGTAGGAGTGAGAAAAACATCACGGGGTGGTGCGCATTGTATGGGTGTGTGTTACATTACATTCACTAGTAGAAGTGAGAAAAACATCGCGGGGTGGTGCGCATTGTATGGGTGTGTATTACATTACATTTACTAGTAGGAGTGAGAAAAACATCACGAGGTGGTGTGATTCGGAGGGTCTGAATTAGGATAGGCAGTGAATCGCAATGTAGGATGGAGAAAAGCAACGCGGGGTGGTCAGCATGGAGAGGTCAGGGAACATGCAGTGCAAATGGAGGATAGGTTTCTGAAAAACATCGTGGGGTGGTGCGCATTGTATGGGTGTTTGTAACATTACATTCACTAGTAGGACTGAGAAAAACATCACAGGGTGGTGCGCATTGTATGGGTTTGTGTTACATTACATTCACTAGAAGGAGTGAGAAAAACATCACGGGGTGCTGTGAATCAGAGGGTCTGAATTAGGATAGGCAGTGAGTGGCAATGCAGGATGGAGAAAAGCACCGCGGGGTCGTCAGCATGGGGAGGTCAGGGAACATGCAGTGGCAATGTAGGATAGGATTCTGAAAATCATCGCGGGTTGTTGCGCATTGTATGGTGTGTGTTACATTACATTCACTAGTAGGAGTGAGACAAACATCGCGGGGTGTTGTGAATCGGAGGGTCTGAATTAGGATAGGCAGTGAGTGGGAATGTAGGATGGAGAAAAGCACCGCGGGGTGGTCAGCATGTTGAGGTCAGGGAACATGCAGTGGCAATGTAGGATAGGTTTCTGAAAAACATCGCGGGGTGGTGCGCATTGTATGGGTGTGTGTTACATTACATTCACTAGTAGGAGTGAGAATAACATCACGGGGTGGTGTGAATCGGAGGGTCTGTATTAGGATAGGCAGTGAGTGGCAATGTAGGATGGAGAAAAGCACCGCGGGGTGGTCAGCATGGGGAGGTGAGGGAACATGCAGTGGCAATGTAGGATAGGTTTCTGAAAAACATCGCGGGGTGGTGCGCATTGTATGGGTGTGTGTTACATAACATTCACTAGTAGGAGTGAGAAAAACAACACGGGGTGGTGTGAATCGGAGGGTCTCAATTAGGATAGGCAGTGAGTGCCAATGTAGGATGGAGAAAAGCACCGCGGGGTGGTCAGCATGGGGAGGTCAGGGATGATGCAGTGGCAATGTAGGATAGGTTTCTGAAAAACATCGCGGGGTGGTGCGCATTGTATGGGTGTGTGTTTCATTACATTCACTAGTAGGAGTGAGAAAAACATCACGGGGTGGTGTGAATCGGAGGGTCTGAATTAGAATAGGCAGTGAGGGGCAATGTAGGATGGAGAAAAGCACCGCGGGGTGGTCAGCATGTTGAGGTCAGGGAACATGCAGTGGCAATGTACGATAGGTTTCTGAAAAATATCGCGGGGTGGTGTGCATTGTATGGGTGTGTGTTACATTACATTGACTAGTAGAAGTGAGAAAAACATCACGGGGTGGTGCGCATTGTATGGGTGTGTGTTACATTACATTCACTAGTAGGAGTGAGAAAATCATCGCGGGGTGGTGTGAATCGGAGTGTCTCAGTTAGGTTAGGCAGTGCGTGGCAATGTAGGATGGAGACAATCACCGCGGGGTGGTCAGCATGGGGAGCTCAGGGAACATGCAGTGGCAATGTAAAATAGGTTTCTGGAAAACATCGCGGGGTGGTGCGCATTGTACGGGTGTGTGTTACATTACAATCACTAGTAGGAGTGAGAAAAACGTCACGGGTGGGGTGAATCGGAGGGTCTGAATTAGGATAGGCAGTGAGTGGCAATGTAGGATGGAGAACAGCACCGCGGGGTGGTCAGCATGGGGAGGTCAGGGAACATGCAGTGGCAATGTAGGATAGGTTTCTGAAAAACATCGCGGGGTGGTGCGCATTGTATGGATGTGTGTTAAATTACATTCACTAGTAGGAGTTAGAAAAGCATCACGGGGTGGTGTGAATCGGAGGGTCGAATTCGGATAGGCAGTGAGTGGCAGTGTAGGATGGAGAAAAGCACCGTGGTGTGGTCAGCATGGAGAGGTCAGGAAACATGCAGTGACAATATAGGATAGGTTTCTGAAAAGCATCGCGGGGTGGTGCGCATTGTATGGGTGCGTAACATTACATTCACTAGTAGGAGTGAGAAAAACATTGCGGGGTGGTGTGCATTGTACGGGTGTGTAACATTACATTCACAAGTAGGAGTGCGAAAAACATCATGGGGTGGTGCGCATTGTATGGGTGTGTGTTACTTTACATTCACTAGTAGGAGTGAGAAAAACATCACGGGGTGGTGCGCATTGTATGGGTGTGTGTTACATTACATTCACTAGTAGGAGTGAGAAAAACATCACAGGGTGCTGTGAATCGCAGGGTCTGAATTAGGATAGGCAGTGAGTGGCAATGTAGGATGGAGAAAAGCACCGCGGGGTGGTTAGCATGGGGAGGTCAGGGAACATGCAGTGGCAATGTAGGATAGGTTTCTGAAAAACATCGTGGGGTAGTGCTCTTTGTACGGGTGTGTGTTACATTACATTCATTAGTAGGAGTGAGAAAAACATCACGGGGTGGTGTGAATCGGAGGGTCTGAATTAGGTTAGGCAGTGAGTGGCAATGTAGGATGGAGAAAAGCACCACGGAGTGGTCAGCATGGGGAGGTCAGGTAACATGCAGTGGCAATGTAGGATAGGTTTCTGAACAATATCGCGGGGTGGTGCGCATTGTATGGGTGTGTGTTACATTACATTCACAAGTAGGAGTGATAAAAACTTCACGCGGTCGTGTGAATCGGAGGGTCTGAATTAGGATAGGCAGTGAGTGGCAATATAGGATGGAAAAAAGCACCACGTGGTGGTCAACATGGGGAGGACAGGAAACATGCAGTGGCAATGTAGGATAGGTTTCTGAAAAACATCGCGGGGTGGTGCGCATTGTATGGGTGGGTGTTACATTACATTCACTAGGAGGAGTGAGAAAAACATCGCAGGGTGGTGTCAATCGGAAGGTCTGAATTAGGATAGGCAGTGAGTGGCAATGTAGGATGGAGAAAAGCACCGCGTTGTGGTCAACATGGGGAGGTCAGGGAATATGCAGTGGCAATGTAGGATAGGTTTCTGAAAAACATCGCGTGGTGGTGCGCATTGTATGGGTGTGTGTTACATTACATTCACTAGTAGGAGTGAGAAAAACATCGCGGGGTGGTGTGAATCGGAGGGTCTGAATTAGGATAGGCAGTGAGTGGCAATGTAGGATGGAGAAAAGCACCGCGGGGTGGTCAGCATGGGGAGGTCAGGGAACATGCAGTGGCAATGTAGGATAGGCTTCTGAAAAACATCGCGGGGTGGTGCGCATTGTATGCGTGTGTGTTACATTACCTTCACTAGTAGGAGTGAGAAAAACATCACGGGGTGGTGCGCGTTGTATGGGTGTGTGTTACATTACATTCACTAGTAGGAGTGAGAAAAACATCGCGGGGTGGTGTCAATCGGAGGGTCTCATTAGGATAGGCAGTGAATGGCAATGTAGGATGGAGAAAAGCACCGCGGGGTGGTCAGCATGGGGAGCTCAGGGAACATGCTGTGGCAATGTAGGATAGGTTTCTGGAAAACATCTCGGGGTGGTGCGCATTGTATGGGTGTGTGTTACATTACAATCAATAGTAGGAGTGAGAAAAACGTCACGGGTGGGGTGAACCGGAGGGTCTGAATTAGGATAGGCAGTGAGTGGCAATGTAGGATGGAGAACAGCACCGCGGGGTGGTCAGCATGGGGAGGTCAGGGAACATGCAGTGGCAATGTAGGATAGGTTTCTGAAAAACATCACGGGGTGGTGCGCATTGTATGGATGTGTGTTAAATTACATTCACTAGTAGGAGTTAGAAAAGCATCACGGGGTGGTGTGAATCGGAGGGTCGAATTAGGATAGGCAGTGAGTGGCAATGTAGGATGGAGAAAAGCACCGCGGTGTGGTCAGCATGGAGAGGTCAGGAAACATGCAGTGACAATGTAGGATAGGTTTCTGAAAAGCATCGCGGGGTGGTGCGCATTGTATGGGTGTGTGTTACATTACATTCACTAGTAGAAGTGAGAACAATATCGCGGGGTGGTGCGCATTGTATGAGTGTGTGTTACATTACATTCACTAGTAGGAGTGAGAAAAACATCACGGGGTGGTGTGAATCGGAGGGTCTGAATTACGATAGGCAGTGAGTGGCAATGTAGGATGGAGAAAAGCACCGCGGGGTGGTCAGCATGTTGAAGTCAGGGAACATGCAGTGGCAATGTAGGATATGTTTCTAAAAAACATCGCGGGGTGGTGCGCATTGTATGGGTGTGTGTTACATTACATTTACTAGTAGAAGTGAGAAAAACATCGCGGGGTGGTGCGCATTGTATGGGTGTGTGTTACATTGCATTCACTAATAGGAGTGAGAAAAACATCACGTGGTGGTGTGAATATTAGGGTCTGAATTAGGATAGGCAGTTAGTGGCAATGTCGGATGGAGAAAAGCACCGCGGAGTGGTCAGCATTGGGAGGTCAGGGAATATGCAGTGGCAATGTAGGATAGGTTTCTAAAAAACATTGCAGGGTGGTGCGCATTGTATGGGTGTGTGTTACATTACATTTACTAGTAGAAGTGAGAAAAACTTAGCGGGGTGGTGCGCATTGTATGGGTGTATGTTACATTGCATTCACTAGTAGGAGTGAGAAAAACATCGCGGGGTGGTGTGAATTGGAGGGTCTGAATTAGGATAGCCAGTGAGTGGCAATGTAGGATGGAGAAAAGCACCGTGGGGTGGTCACCATATTGAGGTCAGGGAACATGCAGTGACAATGTAGGATAGGTTTCTGAAAAACATCGCGGGGTGGTGCGCATTGTATGGGTGTGTGTTACATTACATTCACTAGTAGGTGTGAGAAAAACATCGCGGGGTTGTGTGATTCGGAGGGTCTGTATTAGGATAGGCAGTGAGTGGCAATGTAGGATGGAGAAAAGCACCGCGGTGTGGTCAGCATGGTGAAGTCAGGGAACATGCAGTGGCAATGTAGGATAGGTTTATGAAAAACATCGCGGGGTGGTGCGCACTGTATGGGTGTGTGTTACATTACATTCACTAATAGGAGTGAGAAAAACATCACGGGGTGGTGTGAATCCGAGGGTCTGAATTAGGATAGGCAGTGAGTGGCAATGTAGGATGGAGAAAAACACCGCGGGGTGGTCAGCATGTTGAGGTCAGGGAACATGCATCGGCAATGTAGGATAGGTTTCTGATAAACATCGTGGGGTGGTGCGCATTGTATATGTGTGTGTTACATTACATTCAGTAGTAGAAGTGAGAAAAAAATCGCGGGGTGGTGCGCATTGTATGGGTGTGTGTTACTTTACATAAATTAGTAGGAGTGAGAAAAACATCACAGGGTGGTGTGAATCGGAGGGTCTGAATTAGGATAGGCAGCGAGTGGCAATGTAGGATGGAGAAAAGCACCGCGGGGTGGTCAGCATGGGGAAGTCAGGGAACATGCAGTGGCAATGTAGGATAGGTTTCTGAAAAATATCGCGGGGTGGTGCGCATTGTATGGGTGTTTGTAACATTACATTCCCTAGTAGGAGTGAGAAAAACATCACGGGGTGGTGCGCATTGTATGGGTGTGTGTTACAGTACATTCACTAGTAGGAGTGAGAAAAACATCAAGGGGTCGTGTGAATCGGAGGGTCTGAATTAGGATAGGCAGTGAATGGCAATGTAGGATGGAGAAAAGCAACGCGGGGTGGTCAGCATGGGGAGGACAGGGAACATGCAGTGGCAATGTAGGATAGGTTTCTGAAAAACATCGCGTGGTGGTACGCATTGTATGTGTGTGTGTTACATTACATTCACTAGTAGGAGTGAGAAAAACATCGCAGGGTGGTATGAATTGGAGGGTCTGAATTAGGATAGGCAGTGAGTGGCAATGTAGGATGGAGAAAAGCACCGCGGGTGGTCAGCATGAGGAGGTCAGGGAACATGCAGTGGCAATGTAGGATAGGTTTCTGAAAATCATCGCGGGGTGGTGCCCATTGTATGGGTGTGTGTTACATTACATTCACTAGTAGGAGTGAGAAAATCGTCGCGGGGTGGTGTGAATCGGAGGGTCTGAATTAGGATAGGCAGTGAGTGGCAATGTAGGATGGAGAAAAGCACGGTGGGGTGGTCAGCATGGGGAGGTCAGGGAACATGCAGTGGCAATGTAGGATAGGTTTCTGAAAAACATCGCGGGGTGGTGCGCATTGTATGGGTGTGTGTTACATTACATTCACTAGGAGGAGTGAGAAAAACATCGCGGGGTGGTGTGAATCGGAGGGTCTGAATTAGGATAGGCAGTGAGTGGCAATATAGGTTGGAGAAAAGCACCGCGGGGTGGTCAGCATGGGGAAGTCAGGGAACATGCAGTGGCAATGTAGGATAGGTTTCTAAAAAACATCGCGTGGTGGTGCGCATTGTATGGGTGTGTGTTACATTACATTTACTAGTAGAAGTGAGAAAAACATCGCGGGGTGGTGCGCATTGTATGGGTGTGTGTTACATTGCATTCACTAGTAGGAGTGAAAAAAACATCATGGGGTGGTGTGAATCGTAGGTTCTGAATTAGGATAGGCAGTTAGTCGCAATGTAGGATGGAGAAAAGCACCGCGGGGTGGTCAGCATTGGGAGGTCAGGGAATATGTAGTGGCAATGTAGGATAGGTTTCTAAAAAACATCGCGGGGTGGTGCGCATTGTATGGGTGTGTGTTACATTACATTTACGAGTAGAAGTGAGAAAAACATCGCAGGGTGGTGCGCATTGTATGGGTGTGTGTTACATTGCATTCACTAGTAGGAGGGAGAAAAACATCGCGGGGTGGTGTGAATCGGAGGGTCTGAATTAGGATGGGCAGTGAGTGGCAATGTAGGATGGAGAAAAGCACCGCGGGGTGGTCACCATGTTGAGGTCAGGGAACATGCAGTGGCAATGTAGGATAGGTTTCTGAAAAACATCGCGGGGTGGTGCGCATTGTATGGGTGTGTTTTACATTACATTCACTAGGAGAAGTGAGAAAAACATCGCGGGGTGGTGCGCATTGTATGGGTGTGTATTACATTACATTTACTAGTAGGAGTGAGAAAAACATCACGGGGTGGTGTGATTCGGAGTGTCTGAATTAGGATAGGCAGTGAATCGCAATGTAGGATGGAGAAAAGCAACGCGGGGTGGTCAGCATGGAGAGGTCAGGGAACATGCAGTGCAAATGGAGGATAGGTTTCTTAAAAACATCGTGGGGTGGTGCGCATTGTATGGGTGTTTGTAACATTACATTCACTAGTAGAAGTGAGAACAATATCGCGGGGTGGTGCGCATTGTATGAGTGTGTGTTACATTACATTCACTAGTAGGAGTGAGAAAAACATCACGGGGTGGTGTGAATCGGAGGGTCTGAATTAGGATAGGCAGTGAGTGGCAATGTAGGATGGAGAAAAGCACCGCGGGGTGGTCAGCATGTTGAAGTCAGGGAACATGCAGTGGCAATGTAGGATAGGTTTCTAAAAAACATCGCGGGGTGGTGAGCATTGTATGGGTGTGTGTTACATTACATTTACTAGTAGAAGTGAGAAAAACATTGCGGGGTGGTGCGCATTGTATGGGTGTGTGTTACATTGCATTCACTAGTAGGAGTGAGAAAAACATCGCGGGGTGGTGTGAATTGGAGGGTCTGAATTAGGATAGCCAGTGAGTGGCAATGTAGGATGGAGAAAAGCACCGTGGGGTGGTCACCATATTGTGGTCAGGGAACATGCAGTGACAATGTAGGATAGGTTTCGGAAAACATCGCGGGGTTGTGCGCATTGTATGGGTATGTGTTACATTACATTCACTAGTAGGTGTGAGAAAAACATCGCGGGGTTGTGTGAATCGGAGGGTCTGTATTAGGATAGGCAGTGAGTGGCAATGTAGGATGGAGAAAAGCACCGCGGTGTGGTCAGCATGGGGATGTCAGGGAACATGCAGTGGCAATGTAGGATAGGTTTATGAAAAACATCGCGGGGTGGTGCGCATTGTATGTGTGTGTGTTACATTACATTCACTAATAGGAGTGAGAAAAACATCACGGGGTGGTGTGAATCCGAGGGTCTGAATTAGGATAGGCAGTGAGTGGCAATGTAGGATGGAGAAAAACACCGCGGGGTGGTCAGCATGTTGAGGTCAGGGAACATGCATCGGCAATGTATGATAGGTTTCTGATAAACATCGTGGGGTGGTGCGCATTGTATATGTGTGTGTTACATTACATTCAGTAGTAGAAGTGAGAAAAAAATCGCGGGGTGGTGCGCATTGTATGGGTGTGTGTTACTTTACATAAATTAGTAGGAGTGAGTAAAACATCACAGGGTGGTGTGAATCGGAGGGTCTGAATTAGGATAGGCAGCGAGTGGCAATGTAGGATGGAGAAAAGCACCGCGGGGTGGTCAGCATGTGGAAGTCAGGGAACATGCAGTGGCAATGTAGGATAGGTTTCTGAAAAATATCGCGGGGTGGTGCGCATTGTATGGGTGTTTGTAACATTACATTCCCTAGTAGGAGTGAGAAAAACATCACGGGGTGGTGCGCATTGTATGGGTGTGTGTTACAGTACATTCACTAGTAGGAGTGAGAAAAACATCAAGGGGTCGTGTGAATCGGAGGGTCTGAATTAGGATAGGCAGTGAATGGCAATGTAGGATGGAGAAAAGCACCGCGGGGTGGTCAGCATGGGGAGGACAGGGAACATGCAGTGGCAATGTAGGATAGGTTTCTGAAAAACATCGCGTGGTGGTACGCATTGTATGTGTGTGTGTTACATTACATTCACTAGTAGGAGTGAGAAAAACATCGCAGGGTGGTATGAATTGGAGGGTCTGAATTAGGATAGGCAGTGAGTGGCAATGTAGGATGGAGAAAAGCACCGCGGGTGGTCAGCATGAGGAGGTCAGGGAACATGCAGTGGCAATGTAGGATAGGTTTCTGAAAAACATCGCGGGGTGGTGCCCATTGTATGGGTGTGTGTTACATTACATTCACTAGTAGGAGTGAGAAAATCGTCGAGGGTGATGTGAATCGGAGGGTCTGAATTAGGATAGGCAGTGAGTGGCAATGTAGGATGGAGAAAAGCACCGTGGGGTGGTCAGCATGGGGAGGTCAGGGAACATGCAGTGGCAATGTAGGATAGGTTTCTGAAAAACATCGCGGGGTGGTGCGCATTGTATGGGTGTGTGTTACATTACATTCACTAGGAGGAGTGAGAAAAACATCGCGGGGTGGTGTGAATCGGAGGGTCTGAATTAGGATAGGCAGTGAGTGGCAATGTAGGATGGAGAAAAGCACCGCGGGGTGGTCAGCATGGGGAAGTCAGGGAACATGCAGTGGCAATGTAGGATAGGTTTCTAAAAAACATCGCGTGGTGGTGCGCATTGTCTGGGTGTGTGTTACATTACATTTACTAGTAGAAGTGAGAAAAACATCGCGGGGTGGTGCGCATTGTATGGGTGTGTGTTACATTGCATTCCCTAGTAGGAGTGAAAAAAACATCATGGGGTGGTGTGAATCGTAGGTTCTGAATTAGGATAGGCAGTTAGTCGCAATGTAGGATGGAGAAAAGCACCGCGGGGTGGTCAGCATTGGGAGGTCAGGGAATATGTAGTGGCAATGTAGGATAGGTTTCTAAAAAACATCGCGGGGTGGTGCGCATTGTATGGGTGTGTGTTACATTACATTTACGAGTAGAAGTGAGAAAAACATCGCAGGGTGGTGCGCATTGTATGGGTGTGTGTTACATTGCATTCACTAGTAGGAGGGAGAAAAACATCGCGGGGTGGTGTGAATCGGAGGGTCTGAATTAGGATGGGCAGTGAGTGGCAATGTAGGATGGAGAAAAGCACCGCGGGGTGGTCACCATGTTGAGGTCAGGGAACATGCAGTGGCAATGTAGGATAGGTTTCTGAAAAACATCGCGGGGTGGTGCGCATTGTATGGGTGTGTTTTACATTACATTCACTAGTAGAAGTGAGAAAAACATCGCGGGGTGGTGCGCATTGTATGGGTGTGTATTACATTACATTTACTAGTAGGAGTGAGAAAAACATCACGGGGTGGTGTGATTCGGAGGGTCTGAATTAGGATAGGCAGTGAATCGCAATGTAGGATGGAGAAAAGCAACGCGGGGTGGTCAGCATGGAGAGGTCAGGGAACATGCAGTGCAAATGGAGGATAGGTTTCTTAAAAACATCGTGGGGTGGTGCGCATTGTATGGGTGTTTGTAACATTACATTCACTAGTAGGACAGAGAAAAACATCACAGGGTGGTGCGCATTGTATGGGTTTGTGTTACATTACATTCACTAGAAGGAGTGAGAAAAACATCACGGGGTGGTGTGAATCAGAGGGTCTGAATTAGGATAGGCAGTGAGTGGCAATGTAGGATGCAGAAAAGCACCGCGGGGTGGTCAGCATGGGGAGGTCAGGGAACATGCAGTGGCAATGTAGGATAGGATTCTGAAAATCATCGCGGGTTGTTGGGCATTGTATGGGTGTGTGTTACATTACATTCACTAGTAGGAGTGAGACAAACATCGCGGGGTGTTGTGAATCAGAGGGTCTGAATTAGGATAGGCAGTGAGTGGGAATGTAGGATGGAGAAAAGCACCGCGGGGTGTTCAGCATGGGGAGGTCAGGGAACATGCAGTGGCAATGTCGGATAGGTTTCTGAAAAACATCGGGGGATGGTGTGCATTGTATTGGTGTGTGTAACATTACATTCACTAGCAGGAGTGAGAAAAACTTCACCGGGTGGTGTGAATCGGAGGGTCTGAATTAGGATAGGCAGTGAGTGGCAATGTAGGATGGATAAAAGCACCGCGGGGTGGTCAGCATGGGGAGGTCAGGGATGATGCAGTGGCAATGTAGGATAGGTTTCTGAAAAACATCGCGGGGTGGTGCGCATTGTATGGGTGTGTGTTTCATTACATTCACTAGTAGGAGTGAGAAAAACATCACGGGGTGGTGTGAATCGGAGGGTCTGAATTAGAATAGGCAGTGAGTGGCAATGTAGGATGGAGAAAAGCACCGCAGGGTGGTCAGCATGTTGAGGTCAGGGAACATGCAGTGGCAATGTACGATAGGTTTCTGAAAAATATCGTGTGGTGGTGCGCATTGTATGGGTGTGAGTTACATTACATATACTAGTAGAAGTGAGAAAAACATCGCGGGGTGGTGCGCATTGTATGGGTGTGTGTTACATTGCATTCACTAGTAGGAGTGAAAAAAACATCACGGGGTGGTGTGAATCGTAGGGTCTGAATTAGGATAGGCAGTTAGTCGCAATGTAGGATGGAGAAAAGCACCGCGGGGTGGTCAGCATTGGGAGTTCAGGGAATATGTAGTGGCAATGTAGGATAGGTTTCTAAAAAACATCGCGGGGTGGTGCGCATTGTATGGGTGTGTGTTACATTACATTTACGAGTAGAAGTGAGAAAAACATCGCAGGGTGGTGCGCATTGTATGGGTGTGTGTTACATTGCATTCACTAGTAGGAGGGAGAAAAACATCGCGGGGTGGTGTGAATCGGAGGGTCTGAATTAGGATGGGCAGTGAGTGGCAATGTAGGATGGAGAAAAGCACCGCGGGGTGGTCACCATGTTGAGGTCAGGGAACATGCAGTGGCAATGTAGGATAGGTTTCTGAAAAACATCGCGGGGTGGTGCGCATTGTATGGGTGTGTGTTACATTACATTCACTAGTAGAAGTGAGAAAAACATCGCGGGGTGGTGCGCATTGTATGGGTGTGTATTACATTACATTTACTAGTAGGAGTGAGAAAAACATCGCGGGGTGTTGTGAATCGGAGGGTCTGAATTAGGATAGGCAGTGAGTGGGAATGTAGGATGGAGAAAAGCACCGCGGGGTGGTCAGCATGTTGAGGTCAGGGAACATGCAGTGGCAATGTAGGATAGGTTTCTGAAAAACATCGCGGGGTGGTGCGCATTGTATGGGTGTTTGTTACATTACATTCACTAGTAGGAGTGAGAATAACATCGCGGGGTGTTGTGAATCGGAGGGTCTGAATTAGGATAGGCAGTGAGTGGGAATGTAGGATGGAGAAAAGCACCGCGGGGTGGTCAGCATGTTGAGGTCAGGGAACATGCAGTGGCAATGTAGGATAGGTTTCTGAAAAACATCGCGGGGTGGTGCGCATTGTATGGGTGTGTGTTACATTACATTCACTAGTAGGAGTGAGAATAACATCACGGGGTGGTGTGAATCGGAGTGTCTGTATTAGGATAGGCAGTGAGTGGCAATGTAGGATGGAGAAAAGCACCGCGGGGTGGTCAGCATGGGGAGGTGAGGGAACATGCAGTGGCAATGTAGTATAGGTTTCTGAAAAACATCGTGGGGTGGTGCGCATTGTATGGGTGTGTGTTTCATTACATTCACTAGTAGGAGTGAGAAAAACATCACGGGGTGGTGTGAATCGGAGGGTCTGTATTAGAATAGGCAGTGAGTGGCAATGTAGGATGGAGAAAAGCACCGCGGGGTGGTCAGCATGTTGAGGTCAGGGAACATGCAGTGGCAATGTACGATAGGTTTCTGAAAAATATCGCGGGGTGGTGTGCATTGTATGGGTGTGTGTTACATTACATTGACTAGTAGAAGTGAGAAAAACATCACGGGGTGGTGCGCATTGTATGGGTGTGTGTTACATTACATTCACTAGTAGGAGTG
Organism: Cavia porcellus; assembly: GCF_034190915.1. Classification (NCBI taxonomy): domain Eukaryota; kingdom Metazoa; phylum Chordata; class Mammalia; order Rodentia; family Caviidae; genus Cavia; species Cavia porcellus. The sequence goes on along the minus strand of NW_026947560.1, from coordinate 1,684,577 downwards.
AGAAAAACATCGCGGGGTGGTGTGAATCGGAGTGTCTCAGTTAGGTTAGGCAGTGCGTGGCAATGTAGGATGGAGACAAGCACCGCGGGGTGGTCAGCATGGGGAGCTCAGGGAACATGCAGTGGCAATGTAAAATAGGTTTCTGGAAAACATCGCGGGGTGGTGCGCATTGTACGGGTGTGTGTTACATTACAATCACTAGTAGGAGTGAGAAAAACGTCACGGGTGGGGTGAATCGGAGGGTCTGAATTAGGATAGGCAGTGAGTGGCAATGTAGGATGGAGAACAGCACCGCGGGGTGGTCAGCATGGGGAGGTCAGGGAACATGCAGTGGCAATGTAGGATAGGTTTCTGAAAAATATCGCGGGGTGGTGCGCATTGCATGGATGTGTGTTAAATTACATTCACTAGTAGGAGTTAGAAAAGCATCACGGAGTGGTGTGAATCGGAGGGTCGAATTAGGATAGGCAGTGAGTGGCAGTGTAGGATGGAGAAAAGCACCGCGGTGTGGTCAGCATGGAGAGGTCAGGAAACATGCAGTGACAATGTAGGATAGGTTTCTGAAAATCATCGCGGGGTGGTGCGCATTGTATGGGTGCGTAACATTACATTCACTAGTAGGAGTGAGAAAAACATTGCGGGGTGGTGTGCATTGTACGGGTGTGTAACATTACATTCACAAGTAGGAGTGCGAAAAACATCATGGGGTGGTGCGCACTGTATGGGTGTGTGTTACTTTACATTCACTAGTAGGAGTGAGAAAAACATCACGGGGTGGTGCGCATTGTATGGGTGTGTGTTACATTACATTCACTAGTAGGAGTGAGAAAAACATCACAGGGTGTTGTGAATCGCAGGGTCAGAATTAGGATAGGCAGTGAGTGGCAATGTAGGATGGAGAAAAGCACCGCGGGGTGGTGAACATGGGGAGGTCAGGGAATATGCAGTGGCAATGTAGGATAGATTTCTGAAAAACATCGCGTGGTGGTGCGCATTGTATGGGTGGGTGTTACATTACATTCACTAGGAGGAGTGAGAAAAACATCGCAGGGTGGTGTCAATCGGAAGGTCTGAATTAGGATAGGCAGTGAGTGGCAATGTAGGATGGAGAAAAGCACCGCGGGGTGGTGAACATGGGGAGGTCAGGGAATATGCAGTGGCAATGTAGGATAGATTTCTGAAAAACGTCGCGTGGTGGTGCGCATTGTATGGGTGTGTGTTACATTACATTCACTAGTAGGAGTGAGAAAAACATCGCGGGGTGGTGTGAATCGGAGGGTCTGAATTAGGGTAGGCAGTGAGTGGCAATGTAGGATGGAGAAAAGCACCGCGGGGTGGTCAGCATGGTGAGGTTAGGGAACATGCAGTGGCAATGTAGGACAGGTTTCTGAAAAACATCGCGGGGTGGTGCGCATTGTATTGGTGTGTGTTACATTGCATTCACTAGTAGGAGTGAGAAAAACATCACGGGGTGGTATGAATCGGAGGGTCTGAATTAGGATAGGCAGTGAGTGGCAATGTATGATGGAGAAAAGCACCGCGGGGTGGTCACCATGGGGAGGTCAGGGAACAGGCAGTGGCAATGTAGGATAGGTTTCTGAAAAACATCGCGGCGTGGTGCGCATTGTATGGGTGTGTGTTTCATTACATTCACTAGTAGGAGTGAAAAAACATCACGGGGTGGTGTGAATCGGAGGGTCTGAATTAGAATAGGCAGTGAGTGGCAATGTAGGATGGATAAAAGCACCGCGGGGTGGTCAGCATGTTGAGGTCAGGGAACATGCAGTGGCAATGTACGATAGGTTTCTGAAAAATATCGCGGGGTGGTGTGCATTGTATGGGTGTGTGTTACATTACATTCACTAGTAGAAGTGAGAAAAACATCACGGGGTGGTGCGCATTGTATGGGTATGTAACATTACATTCACTAGTAGGAGTGAGAAAAACATTGCGGGGTGGTGTGAATCGGAGTGTCTCAGTTAGGTTAGGCAGTGAGTGGCAATGTAGGATGGAGACAAGCACCGCGGGGTGGTCAGCATGGGGAGCTCAGGGAACATGCAGTGGCAATGTAAAATAGGTTTCTGGAAAACATCGCGGGGTGGTGCGCATTGTACGGGTGTGTGTTACATTACAATCACTAGTAGGAGTGAGAAAAACGTCACGGGGTGGGGTGAATCGGAGGGTCTGAATTAGGATAGGCAGTGAGTGGCAAAGTAGGATGGAGAAAAGCACCGCGGGGTGGTCAGCATGGGGAGGTCAGGGAACATGTAGTGGCAATGTAGGATAGGCTTCTGAAAAACATCGCGGGGAGGTGCGCATTGTATGCGTGTGTGTTACATTACCTTCACTAGTAGGAGTGAGAAAAACATCACGGGGTGGTGCGCATTGTATGGGTGTGTGTTACATTACATTCACTAGTAGGAGTGAGAAAAACATCGCGGGGTGGTGTCAATCGGAGGGTCTCATTAGGATAGGCAGTGAATGGCAATGTAGGATGGAGAAAAGCACCGCGGGGTGGTCAGCATGGGGAGCTCAGGGAACATGCAGTGGCAATGTAGGATAGGTTTCTGGAAAACATCGCGGGGTGGTGCGCATTGTATGGGTGTGTGTTACATTACAATCACTAGTAGAAGTGAGAAAAACGTCACGGGTGGGGTGAATCGGAGGGTCTGAATTAGGATAGGCAGTGAGTGGCAATGTAGGATGGAGAACAGCACCGCGGGGTGGTCAGCATGGGGAGGTCAGGGAACATGCAGTGGCAATGTAGGATAGGTTTCTGAAAAACATCACGGGGTGGTGCGCATTGTATGGATGTGTGTTAAATTACATTCACTAGTAGGAGTTAGAAAAGCATCACGGGGTGGTGTGAATCGGAGGGTCGAATTAGGATAGGCAGTGAGTGGCAATGTAGGATGGAGAAAAGCACCACGGTGTGGTCAGCATGGAGAGGTCAGGAAACATGCAGTGACAATGTAGGATAGGTTTCTGAAAAGCATCGCGGGGTGGTGCGCATTGTATGGGTGCGTAACATTACATTCACTAGTAGGAGTGAGAAAAACATTGCGGGGTGGTGTGCATTGTACGGGTGTGTAACATTACATTCACAAGTAGGAGTGCGAAAAACATCATGGGGTGGTGCGCATTGTATGGGTGTGTGTTACTTTACATTCACTAGTAGGAGTGAGAAAAACATCACGGGGTGGTGCGCATTGTATGGGTGTGTGTTACATTACATTCACTAGTAGGAGTGAGAAAAACATCACAGGGTGTTGTGAATCGCAGGGTCTGAATTAGGATAGGCAGTGAGTGGCAATGTAGGATGGAGAAAAGCACGGCGGGGTGGTTAGCATGGGGAGGTCAGGGAACATGCAGTGGCAATGTAGGATAGGTTTCTGAAAAACATCGTGGGGTAGTGCTCTTTGTACGGGTGTGTGTTACATTACATTCATTAGTAGGAGTGAGAAAAACATCACGGGGTGGTGTGAATCGGAGGGTCTGAATTAGGTTAGGCAGTGAGTGGCAATGTAGGACGGAGAAAAGCACCACGGAGTGGTCAGCATGGGGAGGTCAGGGAACATGCAGTGGCAATGTAGGATAGGTTTCTGAAAAATATCGCGGGGTGGTGCGCATTGTATGGGTGTGTGTTACATTACATTCACAAGTAGGAGTGAGAAAAACTTCACGCGGTCGTGTGAATCGGAGGGTCTGAATTAGGATAGGCAGTTAGTGGCAATATAGGATGGAGAAAAGCACCACGGGGTGGTCAACATGGGGAGGTCAGGAAACATGCAGTGGCAATGTAGGATAGGTTTCTGAAAAACATCGCGGGGTGGTGCGCATTGTATGGGTGGGTGTTACATTACATTCACTAGGAGGAGTGAGAAAAACATCGCAGGGTGGTGTCAATCGGAAGGTCTGAATTAGGATAGGCAGTGAGTGGCAATGTAGGATGGAGAAAAGCACCGCGGGGTGGTCAACATGGGGAGGTCAGGGAATATGCAGTGGCAATGTAGGATAGGTTTCTGAAAAACATCGCGTGGTGGTGCGCATTGTATGGGTGTGTGTTACATTACATTCACTAGTAGGAGTGAGAAAAACATCGCGGGGTGGTGTGAATCGGAGGGTCTGAATTAGGATAGGCAGTGAGTGGCAATGTAGGATGGAGAAAAGCACCGCGGGGTGGTCAGCATGGTGAGGTTAGGGAACATGCAGTGGCAATGTAGGACAGGTTTCTGAAAAACATCGCGGGGTGGTGCGCATTGTATGGGTGTGTGTTACATTGCATTCACTAGTAGCAGTGAGAAAAACATCACGGGGTGGTATGAATCGGAGCGTCTGAATTAGGATAGGCAGTGAGTGGCAATGTATGATGGAGAAAAGCACCGCGGGGTGGTCACCATGGGGAGGTCAGGGAACAGGCAGTGGCAATGTAGGATAGGTTTCTGAAAAACATCGCGGCGTGGTGCGCATTGTATGGGTGTGTGTTTCATTACATTCACTAGTAGGAGTGAAAAAACATCACGGGGTGGTGTGAATCGGAGGGTCTGAATTAGAATAGGCAGTGAGTGGCAATGTAGGATGGAGAAAAGCACCGCGGGGTGGTCAGCATGTTGAGGTCAGGGAACATGCAGTGGCAATGTACGATAGGTTTCTGAAAAATATCGCGGGGTGGTGTGCATTGTATGGGTGTGTGTTACATTACATTCACTAGTAGAAGTGAGAAAAACATCACGGGGTGGTGCGCATTGTATGGGTGTGTAACATTACATTCACTAGTAGGAGTGAGAAAAACATCGCGGGGTGGTGTGAATCGGAGTGTCTCAGTTAGGTTAGGCAGTGAGTGGCAATGTAGGATGGAGACAAGCACCGCGGGGTGGTCAGCATGGGGAGCTCAGGGAACATGCAGTGGCAATGTAAAATAGGTTTCTGGAAAACATCGCGGGGTGGTGCGCATTGTACGGGTGTGTGTTACATTACAATCACTAGTAGGAGTGAGAAAAACGTCACGGGGTGGGGTGAATCGGAGGGTCTGAATTAGGATTGGCAGTGAGTGGCAAAGTAGGATGGAGAAAAGCACCGCGGGGTGGTCAGCATGGGGAGGTCAGGGAACATGTAGTGGCAATGTAGGATAGGCTTCTGAAAAACATCGCGGGGTGGTGCGCATTGTATGCGTGTGTGTTACATTACCTTCACTAGTAGGAGTGAGAAAAACATCACGGGGTGGGGCGCATTGTATGGGTGTGTGTTACATTACATTCACTAGTAGGAGTGAGAAAAACATCGCGGGGTGGTGTCAATCGGAGGGTCTCATTAGGATAGGCAGTGAATGGCAATGTAGGATGGAGAAAAGCACCGCGGGGTGGTCAGCATGGGGAGCTCAGGGAACATGCAGTGGCAATGTAGGATAGGTTTCTGGAAAACATCGCGGGGTGGTGCGCATTGTATGGGTGTGTGTTACATTACAATCACTAGTAGGAGTGAGAAAAACGTCACGGGTGGGGTGAATCGGAGGGTCTGAATTAGGATAGGCAGTGAGTGGCAATGTAGGATGGAGAACAGCACCGCGGGGTGGTCAGCATGGGGAGGTCAGGGAACATGCAGTGGCAATGTAGGATAGGTTTCTGAAAAACATCACGGGGTGGTGCGCATTGTATGGATGTGTGTTAAATTACATTCACTAGTAGGAGTTAGAAAAGCATCACGGGGTGGTGTGAATCGGAGGGTCGAATTAGGATAGGCAGTGAGTGGCAATGTAGGATGGAGAAAAGCACCGCGGTGTGGTCAGCATGGAGAGGTCAGGAAACATGCAGTGACAATGTAGGATAGGTTTCTGAAAAGCATCGCGGGGTGGTGCGCATTGTATGGGTGCGTAACATTACATTCACTAGTAGGAGTGAGAAAAACATTGCGGGGTGGTGTGCATTGTACGGGTGTGTAACATTACATTCACAAGTAGGAGTGCGAAAAACATCATGGGGTGGTGCGCATTGTATGGGTGTGTGTTACTTTACATTCACTAGTAGGAGTGAGAAAAACATCACGGGGTGGTGCGCATTGTATGGGTGTGTGTTACATTACATTCACTAGTAGGAGTGAGAAAAACATCACAGGGTGTTGTGAATCGCAGGGTCTGAATTAGGATAGGCAGTGAGTGGCAATGTAGGATGGAGAAAAGCACGGCGGGGTGGTTAGCATGGGGAGGTCAGGGAACATGCAGTGGCAATGTAGGATAGGTTTCTGAAAAACATCGTGGGATAGTGCTCTTTGTACGGGTGTGTGTTACATTACATTCATTAGTAGGAGTGAGAAAAACATCACGGGGTGGTGTGAATCGGAGGGTCTGAATTAAGTTAGACAGTGAGTGGCAATGTAGGACGGAGAAAAGCACCACGGAGTGGTCAGCATGGGGAGGTCAGGGAACATGCAGTGGCAATGTAGGATAGGTTTCTGAAAAATATCGCGGGGTGGTGCGCATTGTATGGGTGTGTGTTACATTACATTCACAAGTAGGAGTGAGAAAAACTTCACGCGGTCGTGTGAATCGGAGGGTCTGAATTAGGATAGGGAGTTAGTGGCAATATAGGATGGAGAAAAGCACCACGGGGTGGTCAACATGGGGAGGTCAGGAAACATGCAGTGGCAATGTAGGATAGGTTTCTGAAAAACATCGCGGGGTGCTGCGCATTGTATGGGTGGGTGTTACATTACATTCACTAGTAGGAGTGAGAAAAACATCGCAGGGTGGTGTCAATCGGAAGGTCTGAATTAGGATAGGCAGTGAGTGGCAATGTATGATGGAGAAAAGCACCGCGGGGTGGTCACCATGGGGAGGTCAGGGAACATGCAGTGGCAAAGTAGGATAGGTTTCTGAAAAACATCGCGGTGTGTTTCGCATTGTATGGGTGTGGTTTACATTACATTCACTAGTAGAAGTGAGAAAAACATCGCGGGGTGGTGCGCATTGTATGGGTGTGTATTACATTACATTTACTAGTAGGAGTGAGAAAAACATCACGTGGTGGTGTGATTCGGAGGGTCTGAATTAGGATAGGCAGTGAGTGGGAATGTATGATGGAGAAAAGCACCGTGGGGTGGTCAGCATGAGGAGGTCTGGGAACATGCAGTGGCAATGTAGGATAGGTTTCTGAAAAACATCGCGGAGTGGTGCGCATTGTATGGGCGTGTGTTACATTACATTCATTAGTAGGAGTGAGAAAAAAATCACGGGGTGGTGTGAATCAGAGAGTCTCAATTAGTATAGGCAGTGAATGGCAATGTAGGATGGAGAAAAGCACCGCGGGGTGGTCAGCATGGGGAGGTCAGGGAACATGCAGTGGCTATGTAGGATAGGTTTCGGAAAAACATCGCGGAGTGGTGCGCATTGTATAGGTGTGTGTTACATTACATTCACTAGTAGGAGTGAGAAAAACATCGCGGGGTGGTGTGAATCGGAGGGTCTGTATTAGGATAGGCAATGAGTGGCAATGTAGGATGGAGAAAAGCACCGCGGTGTGGTGAGCATGGGGATGTCAGGGAACATGCAGTGGAAATGTAGGATAGGTTTATGAAAAACATCGCAGGGTTCTTCGCATTGTATGGGTGTGTGTTACATTACATTCACTAGTAGGAGTGAGAGAAACATCACCGGGTGGTGTGAATCGGAGGGTCTGAATTAGGATAGGCAGTGAGTGGCAATGTAGGATGGAGAAAAACTCCGCGGGGTGGTCAGCATGTTGAGGTCAGGGAACATGCATTGGCAATGTAGGATAGGTTTTTGAAAAACAAGGCGGGGTGGTGCGCATTGTATATGTGTGTTTTACATTACATTCACTAATAGAAGTGAGAAAAAAATCGCGGGGTGGTGCGCATTGTATGGGTGTGTGTTACATTACATTCACTAGTAGGAGTGAGAAAAACATCACTGGGTGGTGTGAATCGGAGGGTCTGAATTAGGATAGGCAGTGAGTGGCAATGTAGGATGGAGAAAAGCACCGCGGGGTGGTCAGCATGTTGAAGTCAGGGAACATGCAGTGGCAATGTAGGATAGGGTTCTAAAAAACATCGCGGCGTGGTGCGCATTGTATGGGTGTGTGTTACACTACATTTACTAGTAGAAGTGAGAAAAACATCGAGGGGTGGTGCGCATTGTATGGGTGTGTGTTACATTGCATTCACTACTAGGAGTGAGAAAACCATCACGGGGTGGTGTGAATCATAGGGTCTGAATTAGGATAGGCAGTTAGTGGCAATGTAGGATGGAGAAAAGCACCGCGGGGTGGTCAGCATTGGGAGGTCAGGGAATATGCAGTGGCAATGTAGGATAGGTTTCTAAAAAACATCGCGGGGTGGTGCGCATTGTATGGGTGTGTGTTACATTACATTCACTAGGAGGAGTGAGAAAAACATCGCAGGGTGGTGTCAATCGGAAGGTCTGAATTAGGATAGGCAGTGAGTGGCAATGTAGGATGGAGAAAAGCACCGCGGGGTGGTGAACATGTGGAGGTCAGGGAATATGCAGTGGCAATGTAGGATAGATTTCTGAAAAACATCGCGTGGTGGTGCGCATTGTATGGGTGGGTGTTACATTACATTCACTAGGAGGAGTGAGAAAAACATCGCAGGGTGGTGTCAATCGGAAGGTCTGAATTAGGATAGGCAGTGAGTGGCAATGTAGGATGGAGAAAAGCACCGCGGGGTGGTGAACATGGGGAGGTCAGGGAATATGCAGTGGCAATGTAGGATAGATTTCTGAAAAACGTCGCGTGGTGGTGCGCATTGTATGGGTGTGTGTTACATTACATTCACTAGTAGGAGTGAGAAAAACATCGCGGGGTGGTGTGAATCGGAGGGTCTGAATTAGGGTAGGCAGTGAGTGGCAATGTAGGATGGAGAAAAGCACCGCGGGGTGGTCAGCATGGTGAGGTTAGGGAACATGCAGTGGCAATGTAGGACAGGTTTCTGAAAAACATCGCGGGGTGGTGCGCATTGTATTGGTGTGTGTTACATTGCATTCACTAGTAGGAGTGAGAAAAACATCACGGGGTGGTATGAATCGGAGGGTCTGAATTAGGATAGGCAGTGAGTGGCAATGTATGATGGAGAAAAGCACCGCGGGGTGGTCACCATGGGGAGGTCAGGGAACAGGCAGTGGCAATGTAGGATAGGTTTCTGAAAAACATCGCGGCGTGGTGCGCATTGTATGGGTGTGTGTTTCATTACATTCACTAGTAGGAGTGAAAAAACATCACGGGGTGGTGTGAATCGGAGGGTCTGAATTAGAATAGGCAGTGAGTGGCAATGTAGGATGGAGAAAAGCACCGCGGGGTGGTCAGCATGTTGAGGTCAGGGAACATGCAGTGGCAATGTACGATAGGTTTCTGAAAAATATCGCGGGGTGGTGTGCATTGTATGGGTGTGTGTTACATTACATTCACTAGTAGAAGTGAGAAAAACATCACGGGGTGGTGCGCATTGTATGGGTATGTAACATTACATTCACTAGTAGGAGTGAGAAAAACATTGCGGGGTGGTGTGAATCGGAGTGTCTCAGTTAGGTTAGGCAGTGAGTGGCAATGTAGGATGGAGACAAGCACCGCGGGGTGGTCAGCATGGGGAGCTCAGGGAACATGCAGTGGCAATGTAAAATAGGTTTCTGTAAAACATCGCGGGGTGGTGCGCATTGTACGGGTGTGTGTTACATTACAATCACTAGTAGGAGTGAGAAAAACGTCACGGGGTGGGGTGAATCGGAGGGTCTGAATTAGGATAGGCAGTGAGTGGCAAAGTAGGATGGAGAAAAGCACCGCGGGGTGGTCAGCATGGGGAGGTCAGGGAACATGTAGTGGCAATGTAGGATAGGCTTCTGAAAAACATCGCGGGGTGGTGCGCATTGTATGCGTGTGTGTTACATTACCTTCACTAGTAGGAGTGAGAAAAACATCACGGGGTGGTGCGCATTGTATGGGTGTGTGTTACATTACATTCACTAGTAGGAGTGAGAAAAACATCGCGGGGTGGTGTCAATCGGAGGGTCTCATTAGGATAGGCAGTGAATGGCAATGTAGGATGGAGAAAAGCACCGCGGGGTGGTCAGCATGGGGAGCTCAGGGAACATGCAGTGGCAATGTAGGATAGGTTTCTGGAAAACATCGCGGGGTGGTGCGCATTGTATGGGTGTGTGTTACATTACAATCACTAGTAGGAGTGAGAAAAACGTCACGGGTGGGGTGAATCAGAGGGTCTGAATTAGGATAGGCAGTGAGTGGCAATGTAGGATGGAGAACAGCACCGCGGGGTGGTCAGCATGGGGAGGTCAGGGAACATGCAGTGGCAATGTAGGATAGGTTTCTGAAAAACATCACGGGGTGGTGCGCATTGTATGGATGTGTGTTAAATTACATTCACTAGTAGGAGTTAGAAAAGCATCACGGGGTGGTGTGAATCGGAGGGTCGAATTAGGATAGGCAGTGAGTGGCAATGTAGGATGGAGAAAAGCACCACGGTGTGGTCAGCATGGAGAGGTCAGGAAACATGCAGTGACAATGTAGGATAGGTTTCTGAAAAGCATCGCGGGGTGGTGCGCATTGTATGGGTGCGTAACATTACATTCACTAGTAGGAGTGAGAAAAACATTGCGGGGTGGTGTGCATTGTACGGGTGTGTAACATTACATTCACAAGTAGGAGTGCGAAAAACATCATGGGGTGGTGCGCATTGTATGGGTGTGTGTTACTTTACATTCACTAGTAGGAGTGAGAAAAACATCACGGGGTGGTGCGCATTGTATGGGTGTGTGTTACATTACATTCACTAGTAGGAGTGAGAAAAACATCACAGGGTGTTGTGAATCGCAGGGTCTGAATTAGGATAGGCAGTGAGTGGCAATGTAGGATGGAGAAAAGCACGGCGGGGTGGTTAGCATGGGGAGGTCAGGGAACATGCAGTGGCAATGTAGGATAGGTTTCTGAAAAACATCGTGGGGTAGTGCTCTTTGTACGGGTGTGTGTTACATTACATTCATTAGTAGGAGTGAGAAAAACATCACGGGGTGGTGTGAATCGGAGGGTCTGAATTAGGTTAGGCAGTGAGTGGCAATGTAGGACGGAGAAAAGCACCACGGAGTGGTCAGCATGGGGAGGTCAGGGAACATGCAGTGGCAATGTAGGATAGGTTTCTGAAAAATATCGCGGGGTGGTGCGCATTGTATGGGTGTGTGTTACATTACATTCACAAGTAGGAGTGAGAAAAACTTCACGCGGTCGTGTGAATCGGAGGGTCTGAATTAGGATAGGCAGTTAGTGGCAATATAGGATGGAGAAAAGCACCACGGGGTGGTCAACATGGGGAGGTCAGGAAACATGCAGTGGCAATGTAGGATAGGTTTCTGAAAAACATCGCGGGGTGGTGCGCATTGTATGGGTGGGTGTTACATTACATTCACTAGGAGGAGTGAGAAAAACATCGCAGGGTGGTGTCAATCGGAAGGTCTGAATTAGGATAGGCAGTGAGTGGCAATGTAGGATGGAGAAAAGCACCGCGGGGTGGTCAACATGGGGAGGTCAGGGAATATGCAGTGGCAATGTAGGATAGGTTTCTGAAAAACATCGCGTGGTGGTGCGCATTGTATGGGTGTGTGTTACATTACATTCACTAGTAGGAGTGAGAAAAACATCGCGGGGTGGTGTGAATCGGAGGGTCTGAATTAGGATAGGCAGTGAGTGGCAATGTAGGATGGAGAAAAGCACCGCGGGGTGGTCAGCATGGTGAGGTTAGGGAACATGCAGTGGCAATGTAGGACAGGTTTCTGAAAAACATCGCGGGGTGGTGCGCATTGTATGGGTGTGTGTTACATTGCATTCACTAGTAGCAGTGAGAAAAACATCACGGGGTGGTATGAATCGGAGGGTCTGAATTAGGATAGGCAGTGAGTGGCAATGTATGATGGAGAAAAGCACAGCGGGGTGGTCACCATGGGGAGGTCAGGGAACAGGCAGTGGCAATGTAGGATAGGTTTCTGAAAAACATCGCGGCGTGGTGCGCATTGTATGGGTGTGTGTTTCATTACATTCACTAGTAGGAGTGAAAAAACATCACGGGGTGGTGTGAATCGGAGGGTCTGAATAAGAATAGGCAGTGAGTGGCAATGTAGGATGGAGAAAAGCACCGCGGGGTGGTCAGCATGTTGAGGTCAGGGAACATGCAGTGGCAATGTACGATAGGTTTCTGAAAAATATCGCGGGGTGGTGTGCATTGTATGTGTGTGTGTTACATTACATTCACTAGTAGAAGTGAGAAAAACATCACGGGGTGGTGCGCATTGTATGGGTGTGTAACATTACATTCACTAGTAGGAGTGAGAAAAACATCGCGGGGTGGTGTGAATCGGAGTGTCTCAGTTAGGTTAGGCAGTGAGTGGCAATGTAGGATGGAGACAAGCACCGCGGGGTGGTCAGCATGGGGAGCTCAGGGAACATGCAGTGGCAATGTAAAATAGGTTTCTGGAATACATCGCGGGGTGGTGCGCATTGTACGGGTGTGTGTTACATTACAATCACTAGTAGGAGTGAGAAAAACGTCACGGGGTGGGGTGAATCGGAGGGTCTGAATTAGGATTGGCAGTGAGTGGCAAAGTAGGATGGAGAAAAGCACCGCGGGGTGGTCAGTATGGGGAGGTCAGGGAACATGTAGTGGCAATGTAGGATAGGCTTCTGAAAAACATCGCGGGGTGGTGCGCATTGTATGCGTGTGTGTTACATTACCTTCACTAGTAGGAGTGAGAAAAACATCACGGGGTGGTGCGCATTGTATGGGTGTGTGTTACATTACATTCACTAGTAGGAGTGAGAAAAACATCGCGGGGTGGTGTCAATCGGAGGGTCTCATTAGGATAGGCAGTGAATGGCAATGTAGGATGGAGAAAAGCACCGCGGGGTGGTCAGCATGGGGAGCTCAGGGAACATGCAGTGGCAATGTAGGATAGGTTTCTGGAAAACATCGCGGGGTGGTGCGCATTGTATGGGTGTGTGTTACATTACAATCACTAGTAGGAGTGAGAAAAACGTCACGGGTGGGGTGAATCGGAGGGTCTGAATTAGGATAGGCAGTGAGTGGCAATGTAGGATGGAGAACAGCACCGCGGGGTGGTCAGCATGGGGAGGTCAGGGAACATGCAGTGGCAATGTAGGATAGGTTTCTGAAAAACATCACGGGGTGGTGCGCATTGTATGGATGTGTGTTAAATTACATTCACTAGTAGGAGTTAGAAAAGCATCACGGGGTGGTGTGAATCGGAGGGTCGAATTAGGATAGGCAGTGAGTGGCAATGTAGGATGGAGAAAAGCACCGCGGTGTGGTCAGCATGGAGAGGTCAGGAAACATGCAGTGACAATGTAGGATAGGTTTCTGAAAAGCATCGCGGGGTGGTGCGCATTGTATGGGTGCGTAACATTACATTCACTAGTAGGAGTGAGAAAAACATTGCGGGGTGGTGTGCATTGTACGGGTGTGTAACATTACATTCACAAGTAGGAGTGCGAAAAACATCATGGGGTGGTGCGCATTGTATGGGTGTGTGTTACTTTACATTCACTAGTAGGAGTGAGAAAAACATCACGGGGTGGTGCGCATTGTATGGGTGTGTGTTACATTACATTCACTAGTAGGAGTGAGAAAAACATCACAGGGTGTTGTGAATCGCAGGGTCTGAATTAGGATAGGCAGTGAGTGGCAATGTAGGATGGAGAAAAGCACGGCGGGGTGGTTAGCATGGGGAGGTCAGGGAACATGCAGTGGCAATGTAGGATAGGTTTCTGAAAAACATCGTGGGATAGTGCTCTTTGTACGGGTGTGTGTTACATTACATTCATTAGTAGGAGTGAGAAAAACATCACGGGGTGGTGTGAATCGGAGGGTCTGAATTAGGTTAGACAGTGAGTGGCAATGTAGGACGGAGAAAAGCACCACGGAGTGGTCAGCATGGGGAGGTCAGGGAACATGCAGTGGCAATGTAGGATAGGTTTCTGAAAAATATCGCGGGGTGGTGCGCATTGTATGGGTGTGTGTTACATTACATTCACAAGTAGGAGTGAGAAAAACTTCACGCGGTCGTGTGAATCGGAGGGTCTGAATTAGGATAGGGAGTTAGTGGCAATATAGGATGGAGAAAAGCACCACGGGGTGGTCAACATGGGGAGGTCAGGAAACATGCAGTGGCAATGTAGGATAGGTTTCTGAAAAACATCGCGGGGTGCTGCGCATTGTATGGGTGGGTGTTACATTACATTCACTAGTAGGAGTGAGAAAAACATCGCAGGGTGGTGTCAATCGGAAGGTCTGAATTAGGATAGGCAGTGAGTGGCAATGTATGATGGAGAAAAGCACCGCGGGGTGGTCACCATGGGGAGGTCAGGGAACATGCAGTGGCAAAGTAGGATAGGTTTCTGAAAAACATCGCGGTGTGTTTCGCATTGTATGGGTGTGGTTTACATTACATTCACTAGTAGAAGTGAGAAAAACATCGCGGGGTGGTGCGCATTGTATGGGTGTGTATTACATTACATTTACTAGTAGGAGTGAGAAAAACATCACGTGGTGGTGTGATTCGGAGGGTCTGAATTAGGATAGGCAGTGAGTGGGAATGTATGATGGAGAAAAGCACCGTGGGGTGGTCAGCATGAGGAGGTCAGGGAACATGCAGTGGCAATGTAGGATAGGTTTCTGAAAAACATCGCGGAGTGGTGCGCATTGTATGGGCGTGTGTTACACTACATTCATTAGTAGGAGTGAGAAAAAAATCACGGGGTGGTGTGAATCAGAGAGTCTCAATTAGTATAGGCAGTGAATGGCAATGTAGGATGGAGAAAAGCACCGCGGGGTGGTCAGCATGGGGAGGTCAGGGAACATGCAGTGGCTATGTAGGATAGGTTTCGGAAAAACATCGCGGGGTGGTGCGCATTGTATAGGTGTGTGTTACATTACATTCACTAGTAGGAGTGAGAAAAACATCGCGGGGTGGTGTGAATCGGAGGGTCTGTATTAGGATAGGCAATGAGTGGCAATGTAGGATGGAGAAAAGCACCGCGGTGTGGTGAGCATGGGGATGTCAGGGAACATGCAGTGGAAATGTAGGATAGGTTTATGAAAAACATCGCAGGGTTCTTCGCATTGTATGGGTGTGTGTTACATTACATTCACTAGTAGGAGTGAGAGAAACATCAGCGGGTGGTGTGAATCGGAGGGTCTGAATTAGGATAGGCAGTGAGTGGCAATGTAGGATGGAGAAAAACTCCGCGGGGTGGTCAGCAAGTTGAGGTCAGGGAACATGCATTGGCAATGTAGGATAGGTTTTTGAAAAACAAGGCGGGGTGGTGCGCATTGTATATGTGTGTTTTACATTACATTCACTAATAGAAGTGAGAAAAAAATCGCGGGGTGGTGCGCATTGTATGGGTGTGTGTTACATTACATTCACTAGTAGGAGTGAGAAAAACATCACTGGGTGGTGTGAATCGGAGGGTCTGAATTAGGATAGGCAGTGAGTGGCAATGTAGGATGGAGAAAAGCACCGCGGGGTGGTCAGCATGTTGAAGTCAGGGAACATGCAGTGGCAATGTAGGATAGGGTTCTAAAAAACATCGCGGCGTGGTGCGCATTGTATGGGTGTGTGTTACACTACATTTACTAGTAGAAGTGAGAAAAACATCGAGGGGTGGTGCGCATTGTATGGGTGTGTGTTACATTGCATTCACTACTAGGAGTGAGAAAAACATCACGGGGTGGTGTGAATCATAGGGTCTGAATTAGGATAGGCAGTTAGTGGCAATGTAGGATGGAGAAAAGCACCGCGGGGTGGTCAGCATTGGGAGGTCAGGGAATATGCAGTGGCAATGTAGGATAGGTTTCTAAAAAACATCGCGGGGTGGTGCGCATTGTATGGGTGTGTGTTACATTACATTCACTAGTAGGAGTGAGAAAAACATCGCGGGGTGGTGCGCATTGTATGGGTGTGTGTTACATTGCATTCACTAGTAGGAGTGAGAAAAACATCGCGGGGTGGTGTGAATCGGAGGGTCTGAATTAGGATAGGCAGTGAGTGGCAATGTAGGATGGAGAAAAGCACCGCGGGGTGGTCACCATGTTGAGGTCAGGGAACATGCAGTGGCAATGTAGGATAGGTTTCTGAAAAACATCGCGGGGTGGTGCGCATTGTATGGGTGTGTATTACATTACATTTACTAGTAGGAGTGAGAAAAACATCACGAGGTGGTGTGATTCGGAGGGTCTGAATTAGGCTAGGCAGTGAATGGCAATGTAGGATGGAGAAAAGCAACGCGGGGTGGTCAGCATAGGGAGGTCAGGTCACATGCAGTGGCAATGTAGGATAGGTTTCTGAAAAATATCGCGGGTGGTGCGCATTGTATTGGTGTGTGTTACATTACATTCACTAGTAGGAGTGAGAAAAACATCACGGGGTGGTGTGAATCGGAGTGTCTGAATTAGGATAGGCAGTGAGTGGCAATGTAGGATGGAGAAAAGCACCGCGGGGTGGTCAGCATGGGGAGGTCAGGGAACATGCAGTGGCAATGTAGGATAGGTTTCTGAAAAACATCGCGGGGTGGTGCGCATTATATGGGTGTGTGTTACATTACATTCACTAGTAGGAGTGAGAAAAACATCACGGGGTGGTGTGAATCGGAGGGTCTGAATTAGGATAGGCAGTGAGTGGCAATGTAGGATGGAGAAAAGCACCGCGGGGTGGTCAGCATGGGGAGGTCAGGGAACATGCAGTGGCAATGTAGGATAGGTTTCTGAAAAACATTGCGGGGTGGTGCGCATTGGATGGGTGTGTGTTACATTACATTCACTAGTAGGAGTGAGAAAAAAATCACGGGGTGGTGTGAATCGGAGGGTCTGAATTAGGATAGGCAGTGAATGGCAATATAGGAGGGAGAAAAGCACCGCGGGATGGTCAGCATGGGGAGGTCAGGGAACATGCAGTGGCAATGTAGGATAGGTTTCTGAAAAACATTGCGGGGTGGTGCGCATTGTATGGGTGTGTGTTACATTACATTCACTAGTAGGTGTGAGAAAAACATCGCGGGGTGGTGTGAATCGGAGGGTCTCTATTACGATAGGCAGTGAGTGGCAATATAGGATGGAGAAAAGCACCGCGGTGTGGTCAGCATGGGGAGGTCAGGGAACATGCAGTGGCAATGTAGGATAGGTTTATGAAAAACATCGCGGGGTGGTGCGCATTGTATGGGTGTGTGTTACATTACATTTACTAGTAGAAGTGAGAAAAACATCGCGGGGTGGTGCGCATTTTATGGATGTGTGTTACATTACATTCGCTAGTAGGAGTGAGAAAAACATCGCGGGGTGGTGTGAATCGGAGGGTCTGAATTAGGATAGGCAGTGAGTGGCAATGTAGGATGGAGAAAAGCACCGCGGGGTGGTCAGCATGGGGAGGTCAGGGAACATGAAGTGGCAATGTAGGATAGCTTTCTGAAAAACATCGCGGGGTGGTGCGCATTGTATGGGTGTGTGTTACATTACATTCACTAGTAGGAGTGAGAAAAAAATCACGGGGTGGTGTGAATCGGAGGGTCTGAATTAGGATAGCCAGTGAATGGCAATGTAGGGGGGAGAAGAGCACCGCGGGTTGGTCAGCATGGGGAGGTCAGGGAACATGCAGTGGCAATGTAGGATAGGTTTCTGAAAAACATCGCGGGGTGGTGCGCATTGTATGGGTGTGTGTTATATTACATTCACTAGTGGGAGTGAGAAAAACATCGCGGGGTGGTGTGAATCGGAGGGTCTGTATTAGGATAGGCAGTGAGTGGCAATGAATGATGGAGAAAAGCACTGCGGTGTGGTCAGCATGTTGAGGTCAGGGAACATGCATCGGCAATGTAGGATAGGTTTCTGAAAAACATCGTGGGGTGGTGCGCATTGTAAACGTGTGTGTTACATTACATTCACTAGTAGAAGTGAGAAAAAAATCGCGGGGTGGTGCGCATTGTATGGGTGTGTGTTACATTACATTCACTAGTAGGAGTGAGAAAAACATCACGGGGTGGTGTGAATCAGAGGGTCTGAATTAGGATAGGCAGTGAGTGGCAATGTAGGATGGAGAAAAGCACCTCGGGGTGGTCAGCATGGGGAGGTCACGGAACATGCAGTGGCAATGTAGCATAGGTTTCTGAAAAACATCGTGGGGTGTTGCGCATTTTATGGGTGTGTGTTACATTACATTCACTAGTAGGAGGGAGAAAAACATCATGGGGTGGTGTGAATCGGAGGGTCTGAATTAGGATAGGCAGTGAGTAGCAATGTAGGATGGAGAAAAGCACCGTGGGGTGGTCAGCATGTTGAGGTCAGGGAACATGCAGTGGCAATGTAGGATAGGTTTCTGAAAAACATCGCGGATTTGTGCGCATTGTATGGGTGTGTGTTACATTACATTCACTAGTAGGAGTGAGAAAAACATCACGTGGTGGTGTGATTCGGAGGGTCTGAATTAGGATAGGCAGTGAGTGGGAATGTATGATGGAGAAAAGCACCGTGGGGTGGTCAGCATGAGGAGGTCAGGGAACATGCAGTGGCAATGTAGGATAGGTTTCTGAAAAACATCGCGGAGTGGTGCGCATTGTATGGGCGTGTGTTACACTACATTCATTAGTAGGAGTGAGAAAAAAATCACGGGGTGGTGTGAATCAGAGAGTCTCAATTAGTATAGGCAGTGAATGGCAATGTAGGATGGAGAAAAGCACCGCGGGGTGGTCAGCATGGGGAGGTCAGGGAACATGCAGTGGCTATGTAGGATAGGTTTCGGAAAAACATCGCGGGGTGGTGCGCATTGTATAGGTGTGTGTTACATTACATTCACTAGTAGGAGTGAGAAAAACATCGCGGGGTGGTGTGAATCGGAGGGTCTGTATTAGGATAGGCAATGAGTGGCAATGTAGGATGGAGAAAAGCACCGCGGTGTGGTGAGCATGGGGATGTCAGGGAGCATGCAGTGGAAATGTAGGATAGGTTTATGAAAAACATCGCAGGGTTCTTCGCATTGTATGGGTGTGTGTTACATTACATTCACTAGTAGGAGTGAGAGAAACATCACCGGGTGGTGTGAATCGGAGGGTCTGAATTAGGATAGGCAGTGAGTGGCAATGTAGGATGGAGAAAAACTCCGCGGGGTGGTCAGCAAGTTGAGGTCAGGGAACATGCATTGGCAATGTAGGATAGGTTTTTGAAAAACAAGGCGGGGTGGTGCGCATTGTATATGTGTGTTTTACATTACATTCACTAATAGAAGTGAGAAAAAAATCGCGGGGTGGTGCGCATTGTATGGGTGTGTGTTACATTACATTCACTAGTAGGAGTGAGAAAAACATCACTGGGTGGTGTGAATCGGAGGGTCTGAATTAGGATAGGCAGTGAGTGGCAATGTAGGATGGAGAAAAGCACCGCGGGGTGGTCAGCATGTTGAAGTCAGGGAACATGCAGTGGCAATGTAGGATAGGGTTCTAAAAAACATCGCGGCGTGGTGCGCATTGTATGGGTGTGTGTTACACTACATTTACTAGTAGAAGTGAGAAAAACATCGAGGGGTGGTGCGCATTGTATGGGTGTGTGTTACATTGCATTCACTACTAGGAGTGAGAAAAACATCACGGGGTGGTGTGAATCATAGGGTCTGAATTAGGATAGGCAGTTAGTGGCAATGTAGGATGGAGAAAAGCACCGCGGGGTGGTCAGCATTGGGAGGTCAGGGAATATGCAGTGGCAATGTAGGATAGGTTTCTAAAAAACATCGCGGGGTGGTGCGCATTGTATGGGTGTGTGTTACATTACATTCACTAGTAGGAGTGAGAAAAACATCGCGGGGTGGTGCGCATTGTATGGGTGTGTGTTACATTGCATTCACTAGTAGGAGTGAGAAAAACATCGCGGGGTGGTGTGAATCGGAGGGTCTGAATTAGGATAGGCAGTGAGTGGCAATGTAGGATGGAGAAAAGCACCGCGGGGTGGTCACCATGTTGAGGTCAGGGAACATGCAGTGGCAATGTAGGATAGGTTTCTGAAAAACATCGCGGGGTGGTGCGCATTGTATGGGTGTGTATTACATTACATTTACTAGTAGGAGTGAGAAAAACATCACGAGGTGGTGTGATTCGGAGGGTCTGAATTAGGCTAGGCAGTGAATGGCAATGTAGGATGGAGAAAAGCAACGCGGGGTGGTCAGCATAGGGAGGTCAGGTCACATGCAGTGGCAATGTAGGATAGGTTTCTGAAAAATATCGCGGGTGGTGCGCATTGTATTGGTGTGTGTTACATTACATTCACTAGTAGGAGTGAGAAAAACATCACGGGGTGGTGTGAATCGGAGTGTCTGAATTAGGATAGGCAGTGAGTGGCAATGTAGGATGGAGAAAAGCACCGCGGGGTGGTCAGCATGGGGAGGTCAGGGAACATGCAGTGGCAATGTAGGATAGGTTTCTGAAAAACATCGCGGGGTGGTGCGCATTATATGGGTGTGTGTTACATTACATTCACTAGTAGGAGTGAGAAAAACATCACGGGGTGGTGTGAATCGGAGGGTCTGAATTAGGATAGGCAGTGAGTGGCAATGTAGGATGGAGAAAAGCACCGCGGGGTGGTCAGCATGGGGAGGTCAGGGAACATGCAGTGGCAATGTAGGATAGGTTTCTGAAAAACATTGCGGGGTGGTGCGCATTGGATGGGTGTGTGTTACATTACATTCACTAGTAGGAGTGAGAAAAAAATCACGGGGTGGTGTGAATCGGAGGGTCTGAATTAGGATAGGCAGTGAATGGCAATATAGGAGGGAGAAAAGCACCGCGGGATGGTCAGCATGGGGAGGTCAGGGAACATGCAGTGGCAATGTAGGATAGGTTTCTGAAAAACATTGCGGGGTGGTGCGCATTGTATGGGTGTGTGTTACATTACATTCACTAGTAGGTGTGAGAAAAACATCGCGGGGTGGTGTGAATCGGAGGGTCTCTATTACGATAGGCAGTGAGTGGCAATATAGGATGGAGAAAAGCACCGCGGTGTGGTCAGCATGGGGAGGTCAGGGAACATGCAGTGGCAATGTAGGATAGGTTTATGAAAAACATCGCGGGGTGGTGCGCATTGTATGGGTGTGTGTTACATTACATTTACTAGTAGAAGTGAGAAAAACATCGCGGGGTGGTGCGCATTTTATGGATGTGTGTTACATTACATTCGCTAGTAGGAGTGAGAAAAACATCGCGGGGTGGTGTGAATCGGAGGGTCTGAATTAGGATAGGCAGTGAGTGGCAATGTAGGATGGAGAAAAGCACCGCGGGGTGGTCAGCATGGGGAGGTCAGGGAACATGAAGTGGCAATGTAGGATAGGTTTCTGAAAAACATCGCGGGGTGGTGCGCATTGTATGGGTGTGTGTTACATTACATTCACTAGTAGGAGTGAGAAAAAAATCACGGGGTGGTGTGAATCGGAGGGTCTGAATTAGGATAGCCAGTGAATGGCAATGTAGGGGGGAGAAGAGCACCGCGGGGTGGTCAGCATGGGGAGGTCAGGGAACATGCAGTGGCAATGTAGGATAGGTTTCTGAAAAACATCGCGGGGTGGTGCGCATTGTATGGGTGTGTGTTATATTACATTCACTAGTGGGAGTGAGAAAAACATCGCGGGGTGGTGTGAATCGGAGGGTCTGTATTAGGATAGGCAGTGAGTGGCAATGAATGATGGAGAAAAGCACTGCGGTGTGGTCAGCATGTTGAGGTCAGGGAACATGCATCGGCAATGTAGGATAGGTTTCTGAAAAACATCGTGGGGTGGTGCGCATTGTAAACGTGTGTGTTACATTACATTCACTAGTAGAAGTGAGAAAAAAATCGCGGGGTGGTGCGCATTGTATGGGTGTGTGTTACATTACATTCACTAGTAGGAGTGAGAAAAACATCACGGGGTGGTGTGAATCAGAGGGTCTGAATTAGGATAGGCAGTGAGTGGCAATGTAGGATGGAGAAAAGCACCTCGGGGTGGTCAGCATGGGGAGGTCACGGAACATGCAGTGGCAATGTAGCATAGGTTTCTGAAAAACATCGTGGGGTGTTGCGCATTTTATGGGTGTGTGTTACATTACATTCACTAGTAGGAGGGAGAAAAACATCATGGGGTGGTGTGAATCGGAGGGTCTGAATTAGGATAGGCAGTGAGTAGCAATGTAGGATGGAGAAAAGCACCGTGGGGTGGTCAGCATGTTGAGGTCAGGGAACATGCAGTGGCAATGTAGGATAGGTTTCTGAAAAACATCGCGGATTTGTGCGCATTGTATGGGTGTGTGTTACATTACATTCACTAGTAGGAGTGAGAAAAACATCACGGTGTGGTGTGAATCTGAGGGTCTGAATTAGGATAGGCAGTGAGTGGCAATGTAGGATGGAGAAAAGCACCGTGGGGTGGTCAGCATGTTGAGGTCAGGGAACATGCAGTGGCAATGTTGGATAGGTTTCTGAAAAACATCGCGGGGTGGTGCGCATTGTATGGGTGTGTGTTACATTACATTTACTAGTAGAAGTGAGAAAAACATCGCGGGGTGGTGTGCATTGTATGGGTGTGTGTTACATTGCATTCACTAGTAGGAGTGAGAAAAACATCACGGGGTGGTGTGAATCGGAGGGTCTGAATTAGGATAGGCAGTGAGTGGCAATGTAGGATGGAGAAAAGCACCGCGGGGTGGTCAGCATGTTGAGGTCAGGGAATATGCAGTGGCAATGTAGGAGAGGTTTCTGAAAAACATCGCGGGGTGGTGCGCATTGTATGGGTGTGTGTTACATTACATTCACTAGTAGGGGTGAGAAAAACATCAAGGTGTGGTGTGAATCGGAGGGTCTGAATTAGGATAGGCAGTGAGAGGCAATGTATGATTGAGAAAAGCACCACGTGGTGGTCAGCATGTTGAGGTCAGGAAACATGCAGTGGCAATGTAGGATAGGTTTCTGAAAAACATCGCGGTATGGTGCACATTGTATGGGTGTGTTTTACATTACATTCACTAGTAGAAGTGAGAAAAACATCGCGGGGTGGTGCGCATTGTATGGGTGTGTATTACATTACATTTACTAGTAGGAGTGAGAAAAACATCACGGGTTGGTGTGATTCGGAGGGTCTGAATTAGGATAGGCAGTGAATGGCAATGTAGGATGGAGAAAAGCAACGCGGGGTGTTCAGCATGGGGAGGTCAGGGCACATGCAGTGGCAATGTAGGATAGATTTCTGAAAAACATCACGGGTGGTGCGCATTGTATGGGTGTGTGTTACATTACATTCACTAGTAGGAGTGAGAAAATCATCACGGGGTGGTGTGAATCGGAGGGTCTGAATTAGGATAGGCAGTGAGTGGCAATGTAGGATGGAGAAAAGCACCGTGGGATGGTCAGCATGGGGACGTCAGGGAACATGCAGTGGCAATGTAGGATAGGTTTCTGAAAAACATCGCGGGGTGGTGCGCATTGTATGGGCGTGTGTTACATTACATTCACTAGTAGAAGTGAGAAAAACATCGCGGGGTGGTGCGCATTGTATGGGTGTGTGTTACATTACATACACTAGTAGAAGTGAGAAAAGCATCACGTGGTGGTGTGAATCGGAGGGTCTGAATTAGGATAGGCAGTGAGTGGCAATGTAGGATGGAGAAAAGCACCGCGGGGTGGTCAGCATGTGGAGGTCAGGGAACATGCAGTGGCAATGTAGGATAGGTTTCTGAAAAACATCGCGGGGTGGTGCGCATTGTATGGGTGTGTGTTACATTACATTCACTAGTAGGAGTGAGAAAAACATCGCGGGGTGGTGTGAATAGGAGGGTCTGTATTAGTATAGGCAGTGAGTGGAAATGTAGGATGGAGAAAAGCACCGCGGTTTTGTCAGCATGGGGAGGTCAGGGAACATGCAGTGGCAATGTAGGATATTTTTATGAAAAACATCGCGGGGTGGTGCACATTTTATGGGTGTGTGTTACATTACATTCACTAGTAGGAGTGAGAAAAACATCACGGGGTGGTGTGAATCGGAGGGTCTGAATTAGGATAGGCAGTGAGTGGCAATGTAGGATGGAGAAAAGCACCGCCGGGTGGTCAGCATGGCGAGGTCAGGGAACATGCAGTGGCAATGTAGGATAGGTTTCTGAAAAATATCGCGGGGTGGTGCACATTGTATGGGTGTGTGTTACATTACATTCACTAGTAGGAGTGAGAAACACATCGCGGTGTGGTGCGCATTTTATGGGTGTGTGTTACATTACATTCACTAGTAGGAGTGAGAAAAACATCACGGGGTGGTGCGCATTGTATGGGTGTGTGTTACATTACATTCACTAGTAGGAGTGAGAAACACATCGCGGTGTGGTGCGCATTTTATGGGTGTGTGTTACATTACATTCACTAGTAGGAGTGAGAAAAACATCACGGGGTGGTGCGCATTGTATGGGTGTGTGTTACATTACATTCACTAGTAGGAGTGAGAAAAACATCATGGGGTGGTGTGAATCGGAGGGTTTGAATTATGATAGGCAGTGAGTGGCAATGTAGGATGGAGAAAAGCACCGCGGGGTGGTCAGCATCGGGAGGTCAGGGAACATGCAGGGGCAATGTAGGATAGGTTTCTGAAAAACATCGCGCGGTGGTGCGCATTGTATGGGTGTGTGTTACATTTCATTCACTAGTAGGAGTGAGAAAATCATCATGGGGTGGTGTGAATCGGAGGGTCTGAATTAGCATAGGCAGTGAGTGGCAATGTAGGATGGAGAAAAGCACCGTGGGGTGGTCAGCATGTTGAGGTCAGGGAACATGCAGTGGCAATGTAGGATAGGTTTCTGAAAAACATCGCGGGGTGGTGCACATTGTATGGGTGTGTGTTACATTACATTCACTAGTAGGAGTGAGAAAAACATCACGGGGTGGTGTGAATCGGAGGGTCTGAATTAGGATAGGCAGTGAGTGGCAATGTAGGATGGAGAAAAGCACCGCCGGGTGGTCAGCATGGGGAGGTCAGGGAACATGCAGTGGCAATGTAGGATAGGTTTCTGAAAAATATCGCGGGGTGGTGCGCATTTTATGGGTGTTTGTAACATTACATTCACTAGTAGGTGTGAGAAAAACATCACGGGGTGGTGCGCATTGTATGGGTGTTTGTTACATTATATTCACTAGTAGGAGTGAGAAAAACATCACGGGGTGGTGTGAATCGGAGGGTCTGAATTAGGATAGGCAGTGAGTGGCAATGTAGGATGGAGAAAAGCATTGCGGGGTGATCAGCATGGGGAGGTCAGGGAACATGCAGTGGCAATGTAGGATAGGTTTCTGAAAAACATCGTGGGGTGGTGCGCATTGTATGGGTGTGTGTTACATTAGATTCACTAGTAGGAGTGAGAAAAACATCACGGGGTGGTGTGAATCGGAGGGTCTGAATTAGGATGGGCAGTGAGTGGAAATGTAGGATGGAGAAAAGCACCGTGGTGTGGTCAACATGGGGAGGTCAGGGAACATGCAGTATCAATGTAGGATAGGTTTCTGAAAAACTCGCGGGGTGGTGCGCATTGTATGGGTGTGTGTTACATTACATTCACTAGTAGGAGTGAGAAAAACATCACGGGCTGGTGCGCATTGTGTGGGTGTGTGTTACATTACATTCACTAATAGGAGTGAGAAAAACATCACGGGGTGGTGCGCATTGTTTGAGTGTGTGTTACATTACATTCACTAGTAGGAGTGAGAAAAACATCACGGGGTGGTGCGCATTGTATGGGTGTGTGTTACATTACATTCACTAGTAGGAGTGAGAAAAACATCATGGGGTGGTGCACATTGTATGGGTGTGTGTTACATTACATTCACTAGTAGGAGTGAGAAAAACATCACGGTGTGGTGCGCATTGTATGGGTGTGTGTTACATTACATTCACTACTAGGTGTGAGAAAAACATCACGGGGTGGTGTGAATCGAAGGGTCTGAATTAGGATAGGCAGTGAGTGGCAATGTAGGATGGAGAAAAGCATTGCGGGGTGGTCAGCATTGGGAGGTCAGCGAACATGCAGTGGCAATGTAGGATAGGATTCTGAAAAACATCACGGGGTGGTGCGCATTGTATGGGTGTGTGTTACATTACATTCACTAGTAGGAGTGAGAAAAACATCACGGGGTGTTGTGAATCGGAGGGTCTGAATTAGGATAGGCAGTGAGTGGAAATGTAGGATACAGAAAAGCACCGCGGGGTGGTCAGCATGGGGAGGTCAGGGAACATGCAGTATCAATGTAGGATAGGTTTCTGAAAAATATCGCGGGGTGGTGCGCATTGTATGGGTGTGTGTTACATTACATTCACTAGTAGGAGTGAGAAAAACATCACGGGGTGGTGCGCATTGTGTGGGTGTGTGTTACATTACATTCACTAATAGTGAGAAAAACATAACGGGGTGGTGCGCATTGTATGGGTGTGTGTTACATTACATTCACTAGTAGGAGTGAGAAAAACATCACGGGGTGGTGCGCATTGTATGGGTGTGTGTTACATTACATTCACTAATAGGAGTGAGAAAAACATCATGGGGTGGTGTGAATCGGAGGGTCTGAATTAGGATAGGCAGTGAGTGGCAATGTAGGATGGAGAAAAGCACCGTGGGGTGGTCAACATGTTGAGGTCAGGGAACATGCAATGGCAATGTAGGATAGGTTTCTGAAAAACATCGCGGATTTGTGCGCATTGTATGGGTGTGTGTTACATTACATTCACTAGTAGGAGTGAGAAAAACATCACGGGGTGGTGTGAATCTGAGGGTCTGAATTAGGATAGGCAGTGAGTGGCAATGTAGGATGGAGAACAGCACCGCGGGGTGATCAGCATGTTGAGGTCAGGGAACATGCAGTGGCAATGTAGGATATGTTTCTGAAAAACATCGCGGGGTGGTGCGCATTGTATGGGTGTGTGTTACATTACATTTACTAGTAGAAG
Organism: Cavia porcellus; assembly: GCF_034190915.1. Lineage (NCBI taxonomy): Eukaryota > Metazoa > Chordata > Mammalia > Rodentia > Caviidae > Cavia > Cavia porcellus. Next base: position 1,657,561 of record NW_026947560.1, on the reverse strand, counting down.
TGAGAAAAACATCGCGGGGTGGGGTGCATTGTATGGGTGTGTGTTACATTGCATTCACTAGTAGGAGTGAGAAAAACATCACGGGGTGGTGTGAATCGGAGGGTCTGAATTAGGATAGGCAGTGAGTGGCAATGTAGGATGGAGAAAAGCACCGCGGGGTGGTCAGCATGGGGAGGTCAGGGAATATGCAGTGGCAATGTAGGAGAGGTTTCTGAAAAACATCGCGGGGTGGTGCGCATTGTATGGGTGTGTGTTACATTACATTCACTAGTAGGAGTGAGAAAAACATCACGGGGTGGTGTGAATTGGAGGGTCTGAATTAGGATAGGCAGTGAGTTGCAATGTAGGATGGAGAAAAGCACCGCGGGGTGGTCAGCATGGGGAGGTCAGGGAACATGCAGTGGCAATGTAGGATAGGTTTCTGAAAAACATCGCGGGGTGGTGCGAATTGTATGGGTGTGTGTTACATTACATTCACTAGTAGGAGTGAGAAAAACATCACGGGGTGGTGCGCATTGTGTGGGTGTGTGTTACATTACATTCACTAATAGTGAGAAAAACATAACGGGGTGGTGCACATTGTATGGGTGTGTGTTACATTAATTCACTAGTAGGAGTGAGAAAAACATCACGGGGTGGTGCGCATTGTATGGGTGTGTGTTACATTACATTGACTAGTAGCAGTGAGAAAAACATCCCGGGGTGGTGTGAATCGGACGGTCTGAATTAGGATAGGCAGTGAGAGGCAATGTATGATTGAGAAAAGCACCACATGGTTGTCAGCATGTTGAGGTCAGGAAACATGCAGTGGCAATGTAGGATAGGTTTCTGAAAAACATCGCGGTGTGTTGCGCATTGTATGGGTGTGTTTTACATTACATTCACTAGTAGAAGTGAGAAAAACATCGCGGGGTGGTGCGCATTGTATGGGTGTGTATCACATTACATTTACTAGTAGGAGTGAGAAAAACATCACGGGGTGGTGTGATTCGGAGGGTCTGAATTAGGATAGGCAGTGAATGGCAATGTAGGATGGAGAAAAGCAACGCGGGGTGGTCAGCATGGGGAGGTCAGGGCACATGCAGTGGCAATGTAGGATAGGTTTCTGAAAAACATCGCGGGTGGTGCGCATTGTATGGTTGTGTGTTACATTACATTCACTAGTAGGAGTGACAAAAACATCACGGGGTGGTGTGAATCGGAGGGTCTGAATTAGGATAGGCAGTGAGTGGCAATGTACGATGGAGAAAAACAACGCGGGGTGGTCAGCATGTTGAGGCCAGGGAACATGCATCGGCAATGTAGGATAGGTTTCTGAAAAACATCGCGGGGTGGTGAGCATTGTATATGTGTGTGTTACATTACATTCACTAGTATAAGTGAGAAAAAAATCGCGGGGTGGTGCACATTGTATGGGTGTGTGTTACATTACATTCACTAGTAGGAGTGAGAAAAACATCATGGGGTGGTGTGAATCGGAGGGTTTGAATTATGATAGGCAGTGAGTGGCAATGTAGGATGGAGAAAAGCACCGCGGGGTGGTCAGCATCGGGAGGTCAGGGAACATGCAGTGGCAATGTAGGATAGGTTTCTGAAAAACATCGCGGGGTGGTGCGCATTGTATGGGTGTGTGTTACATTACATTCACTAGTAGGAGTGAGAAAAACATCATGGGGTGGTGTGAATCGGAGGCTCTGAATTAGCATAGGCAGTGAGTGGCAATGTAGGATGGAGAAAAGCACCGTGGGGTGGTCAGCATGTTGAGGTCAGGGAACATGCAGTGGCAATGTAGGATAGGTTTCTGAAAAACATCGCGGGGTGGTGCGCATTGTATGGGTGTGTGTTACATTACATTCACTAGTAGGAGTGAGAAAAACATCACGGGGTGGTGTGAATCGGAGGGTCTGAATTAGGATAGGCAGTGAGTGGCAATGTAGGATGGAGAAAAGCACCGCCGGGTGGTCAGCATGGGGAGGTCAGGGAACATGCAGTGGCAATGTAGGATAGGTTTCTGAAAAATATCGCGGGGTGGTGCGCATTTTATGGGTGTTTGTAACATTACATTCACTAGTAGGTGTGAGAAAAACATCACGGGGTGGTGCGCATTGTATGGGTGTTTGTTACATTATATTCACTAGTAGGAGTGAGAAAAACATCACAGGTTGGTGTGAATCTGAGGGTCTGAATTAGGATAGGCAGTGAGTGGCAATGTAGGATGGAGAAAAGCATTGCGGGGTGATCAGCATGGGGAGGTCAGGGAACATGCAGTGGCAATGTAGGATAGGTTTCTGAAAAACATCGTGGGGTGGTGCGCATTGTATGGGTGTGTGTTACATTAGATTCACTAGTAGGAGTGAGAAAAACATCACGGGGTGGTGTGAATCGGAGGGTCTGAATTAGGATGGGCAGTGAGTGGAAATGTAGGATGGAGAAAAGCACCGTGGTGTGGTCAACATGGGGAGGTCAGGGAACATGCAGTATCAATGTAGGATAGGTTTCTGAAAAACCTCGCGGGGTGGTGCGCATTGTATGGGTGTGTGTTACATTACATTCACTAGTAGGAGTGAGAAAAACATCACGGGGTGGTGCGCATTGTGTGGGTGTGTGTTACATTACATTCACTAATAGGAGTGAGAAAAACATCACGGGGTGGTGCGCATTGTTTGAGTGTGTGTTACATTACATTCACTAGTAGGAGTGAGAAAAACATCACGGGGTGGTGCGCATTGTATGGGTGTGTGTTGCATTACATTCACTAGTAGGAGTGAGAAAAACATCACGGGGTGGTGCGCATTGTATGGGTGTGTGTTACATTACATTCACTAGTAGGAGTGAGAAAAACATCACGGTGTGGTGCGCATTGTATAGGTGTGTGTTACATTACATTCACTACTAGGTGTGAGAAAAACATCACGGGGTGGTGTGAATCGAAGGGTCTGAATTAGGATAGGCAGTGAGTGGCAATGTAGGATGGAGAAAAGCATTGCGGGGTGGTCAGCATTGGGAGGTCAGCGAATATGCAGGGGCAATGTAGGATAGGATTCTGAAAAACATCACGGGGTGGTGCGCATTGTATGGGTGTGTGTTACATTACATTCACTAGTAGGAGTGAGAAAAACATCACGGGGTGTTGTGAATCGGAGGGTCTGAATTAGGATAGGCAGTGAGTGGAAATGTAGGATAGAGAAAAGCACCGCGGGGTGGTCAGCATGGGGAGGTCAGGGAACATGCAGTATCAATGTAGGATAGGTTTCTGAAAAATATCGCGGGGTGGTGCGCATTGTATGGGTGTGTGTTACATTACATTCACTAGTAGGAGTGAGAAAAACATCACGGGGTGGTGCGCATTGTGTGGGTGTGTGTTAAATTACATTCACTAATAGTGAGAAAAACATAACGGGGTGGTGCGCATTGTATGGGTGTGTGTTACATTACATACACTAGTAGGAGTGAGAAAAACATCACGGGGTGGTGCGCATTGTATGGGTGTGTGTTACATTACATTCACTAGTAGGAGTGAGAAAAACATCATGGGGTGGTGTGAATCGGAGGGTCTGAATTAGGATAGGCAGTGAGTGGCAATGTAGGATGGAGAAAAGCACCGTGGGGTGGTCAGCATGTTGAGGTCAGGGAACATGCAGTGGCAATGTAGGATAGGTTTCTGAAAAACATCGCGGGGTGGTGCGCATTGTATGGGTGTGTGTTACATTACATTTACTAGTAGAAGTGAGAAAAACATCGCGGGGTGGTGTGCATTGTATGGGTGTGTGTTACATTGCATTCACTAGTAGGAGTGAGAAAAACATCACGGGGTGGTGTGAATCGGAGGGTCTGAATTAGGATAGGCAGTGAGTGGCAATGTAGGATGGAGAAAAGCACCGCGGGGTGGTCAGCATGGGGAGGTCAGGGAATATGCAGTGGCGATGTAGGAGAGGTTTCTGAAAAACATCGCGGGGTGGTGCGCATTGTATGGGTGTGTGTTACATTACATTCACTAGTAGGGGTGAGAAAAACATCAAGGTGTGGTGTGAATCGGAGGGTCTGAATTAGGATAGGCAGTGAGAGGCAATGTATGATTGAGAAAAGCACCACGTGGTGGTCAGCATGTTGAGGTCAGGAAACATGCAGTGGCAATGTAGGATAGGTTTCTGAAAAACATCGCGGTGTGGTGCGCATTGTATGGGTGTGTTTTACATTACATTCACTAGTAGAAGTGAGAAAAACATCGCGGGGTGGTGCGCATTGTATGGGTGTGTATTACATTACATTTACTAGTAGGAGTGAGAAAAACATCACGGGTTGGTGTGATTCGGAGGGTCTGAATTAGGATAGGCAGTGAATGGCAATGTAGGATGGAGAAAAGCAACGCGGGGTGTTCAGCATGGGGAGGTCAGGGCACATGCAGTGGCAATGTAGGATAGGTTTCTGAAAAACATCACGGGTGGTGCGCATTGTATGGGTGTGTGTTACATTACATTCACTAGTAGGAGTGAGAAAATCATCACGGGGTGGTGTGAATCGGAGGGTCTGAATTAGGATAGGCAGTGAGTGGCAATGTAGGATGGAGAAAAGCACCGTGGGATGGTCAGCATGGGGACGTCAGGGAACATGCAGTGGCAATGTAGGATAGGTTTCTGAAAAACATCGCGGGGTGGTGCGCATTGTATGGGCATGTGTTACATTACATTCACTAGTAGAAGTGAGAAAAACATCTCGGGGTGGTGCGCATTGTATGGGTGTGTGTTACATTACATACACTAGTAGAAGTGAAAAAAGCATCACGTGGTGGTGTGAATCGGAGGGTCTGAATTAGGATAGGCAGTGAGTGGCAATGTAGGATGGAGAAAAGCACCGCGGGGTGGTCAGCATGGGGAGGTCAGGGAACATGCAGTGGCAATGTAGGATAGGTTTCTGAAAAACATCGCGGGGTGGTGCGCATTGTATGGGTGTGTGTTACATTACATTCACTAGTAGGAGTGAGAAAAACATCGCGGGGTGGTGTGAATAGGAGGGTCTGTATTAGGATAGGCAGTGAGTGGAAATGTAGGATGGAGAAAAGCACCGCGGTGTTGTCAGCATGGGGAGGTCAGGGAACATGCAGTGGCAATGTAGGATAGGTTTATGAAAAACATCGCGGGGTGGTGCACATTTTATGGGTGTGTGTTACATTACATTCACTAGTAGGAGTGAGAAAAACATCACGGGGTGGTGTGAATCGGAGGGTCTGAATTAGGATAGGCAGTGAGTGGCAATGTACGATGGAGAAAAACAACGCGGGGTGGTCAGCATGTTGAGGTCAGGGAACATGCATCGGCAATGTAGGATAGGTTTCTGAAAAACATCGCGGGGTGGTGAGCATTGTATATGTGTGTGTTACATTACATTCACTAGTATAAGTGAGAAAAAAATCGCGGGGTGGTGCACATTGTATGGGTGTGTGTTACATTACATTCACTAGTAGGAGTGAGAAAAACATCATGGGGTGGTGTGAATCGGAGGGTTTGAATTATGATAGGCAGTGAGTGGCAATGTAGGATGGAGAAAAGCACCGCAGGGTGGTCAGCATCGGGAGGTCAGGGAACATGCAGTGGCAATGTAGGATAGGTTTCTGAAAAACATCGCGGGGTGGTGCGCATTGTATGGGTGTGTGTTACATTTCATTCACTAGTAGGAGTGAGAAAAACATCATGGGGTGGTGTGAATCGGAGGGTCTGAATTAGCATAGGCAGTGAGTGGCAATGTAGGATGGAGAAAAGCACCGTGGGGTGGTCAGCATGTTGAGGTCAGGGAACATGCAGTGGCAATGTAGGATAGGTTTCTGAAAAACATCGCGGGGTGGTGCACATTGTATGGGTGTGTGTTACATTACATTCACTAGTAGGAGTGAGAAAAACATCACGGGGTGGTGTGAATCGGAGGGTCTGAATTAGGATAGGCAGTGAGTGGCAATGTAGGATGGAGAAAAGCACCGCCGGGTGGTCAGCATGGGGAGGTCAGGGAACATGCAGTGGCAATGTAGGATAGGTTTCTGAAAAATATCGCGGGGTGGTGCGCATTTTATGGGTGTTTGTAACATTACATTCACTAGTAGGTGTGAGAAAAACATCACGGGGTGGTGCGCATTGTATGGGTGTTTGTTACATTATATTCACTAGTAGGAGTGAGAAAAACATCACGGGGTGGTGTGAATCGGAGGGTCTGAATTAGGATAGGCAGTGAGTGGCAATGTAGGATGGAGAAAAGCATTGCGGGGTGATCAGCATGGGGAGGTCAGGGAACATGCAGTGGCAATGTAGGATAGGTTTCTGAAAAACATCGTGGGGTGGTGCGCATTGTATGGGTGTGTGTTACATTAGATTCACTAGTAGGAGTGAGAAAAACATCACGGGGTGGTGTGAATCGGAGGGTCTGAATTAGGATGGGCAGTGAGTGGAAATGTAGGATGGAGAAAAGCACTGTGGTGTGGTCAACATGGGGAGGTCAGGGAACATGCAGTATCAATGTAGGATAGGTTTCTGAAAAACCTCGCGGGGTGGTGCGCATTGTATGGGTGTGTGTTACATTACATTCACTACTAGGAGTGAGAAAAACATCACGGGCTGGTGCGCATTGTGTGGGTGTGTGTTACATTACATTCACTAATAGGAGTGAGAAAAACATCACGGGGTGGTGCGCATTGTTTGAGTGTGTGTTACATTACATTCACTAGTAGGAGTGAGAAAAACATCACGGGGTGGTGCGCATTGTATGGGTGTGTGTTACATTACATTCACTAGTAGGAGTGAGAAAAACATCACGGGGTGGTGCACATTGTATGGGTGTGTGTTACATTACATTCACTAGTAGGAGTGAGAAAAACATCACGGTGTGGTGCGCATTGTATGGGTGTGTGTTACATTACATTCACTACTAGGTGTGAGAAAAACATCACGGGGTGGTGTGAATCGAAGGGTCTGAATTAGGATAGGCAGTGAGTGGCAATGTAGGATGGAGAAAAGCATTGCGGGGTGGTCAGCATTGGGAGGTCAGCGAACATGCAGTGGCAATGTAGGATAGGATTCTGAAAAACATCACGGGGTGGTGCGCATTGTATGGGTGTGTGTTACATTACATTCACTAGTAGGAGTGAGAAAAACATCACGGGGTGTTGTGAATCGGAGGGTCTGAATTAGGATAGGCAGTGAGTGGAAATGTAGGATACAGAAAAGCACCGCGGGGTGGTCAGCATGGGGAGGTCAGGGAACATGCAGTATCAATGTAGGATAGGTTTCTGAAAAATATCGCGGGGTGGTGCGCATTGTATGGGTGTGTGTTACATTACATTCACTAGTAGGAGTGAGAAAAACATCACGGGATGGTGCGCATTGTGTGGGTGTGTGTTACATTACATTCACTAATAGTGAGAAAAACATAACGGGGTGGTGCGCATTGTATGGGTGTGTGTTACATTACATTCACTAGTAGGAGTGAGAAAAACATCACGGGGTGGTGCGCATTGTATGGGTGTGTGTTACATTACATTCACTAATAGGAGTGAGAAAAACATCATGGGGTGGTGTGAATCGGAGGGTCTGAATTAGGATAGGCAGTGAGTGGCAATGTAGGATGGAGAAAAGCACCGTGGGGTGGTCAACATGTTGAGGTCAGGGAACATGCAATGGCAATGTAGGATAGGTTTCTGAAAAACATCGCGGATTTGTGCGCATTGTATGGGTGTGTGTTACATTACATTCACTAGTAGGAGTGAGAAAAACATCACGGGGTGGTGTGAATCTGAGGGTCTGAATTAGGATAGGCAGTGAGTTGCAATGTAGGATGGAGAACAGCACCGCGGGGTGATCAGCATGTTGAGGTCAGGGAACATGCAGTGGCAATGTAGGATATGTTTCTGAAAAACATCGCGGTGTGGTGCGCACTGTATGGGTGTGTGTTACATTACATTCACTAATAGTGAGAAAAACATAACGGGGTGGTGCGCATTGTATGGGTGTGTGTTACATTACATTCACTAGTAGGAGTGAGAAAAACATCACGGGGTGGTGCGCATTGTATGGGTGTGTGTTACATTACATTCACTAATAGGAGTGAGAAAAACATCATGGGGTGGTGTGAATCGGAGGGTCTGAATTAGGATAGGCAGTGAGTGGCAATGTAGGATGGAGAAAAGCACCGTGGGGTGGTCAGCATGTTGAGGTCAGGGAACATGCAATGGCAATGTAGGATAGGTTTCTGAAAAACATCGCGGATTTGTGCGCATTGTATGGGTGTGTGTTACATTACATTCACTAGTAGGAGTGAGAAAAACATCACGGGGTGGTGTGAATCGGAGGGTCTGAATTAGGATAGGCATTGAGTGGCAATGTATGATGGAGAACAGCACCGCGGGGTGGTCAGCATGTTGAGGTCAGGGAACATCCAGTGGCAATGTAGGATATGTTTCTGAAAAACATCGCGGGGTGGTGCGCATTGTATGGGTGTGTGTTACATTACATTTACTAGTAGAAGTGAGAAAAACATCGCGGGGTGGTGTGCATTGTATGGGTGTGTGTTACATTGCATTCACTAGTAGGAGTGAGAAAAACATCACGGGGTGGTGTGAATCGGAGGGTCTGAATTAGGATAGGCAGTGAGTGGCAATGTAGGATGGAGAAAAGCACCGCGGGGTGGTCAGCATGGGGAGGTCAGGGAATATGCAGTGGCAATGTAGGAGAGGTTTCTGAAAAACATCGCGGGGTGGTGCGCATTGTATTGGTGTGTGTTACATTACATTCACTAGTAGGAGTGAGAAAAACATCGCGGGGTGGTGTGAATTGGAGGGTCTGAATTAGGATAGGCAGTGAGTGGCAATGTAGGATGGAGAAAAGCACCGCGGGGTGGTCAGCATGGGGAGGTCAGGGAACATGCAGTGGCAATGTAGGATACGTTTCTGAAAACATCGCGGGGTGGTGCGAATTGCATGGGTGTGTGTTACATTACATTCACTAGTAGGAGTGAGAAAAACATCACGGGGTGGTGCGCATTGTGTGGGTGTGTGTTACATTACATTCACTAATAGTGAGAAAAACATAACGGGGTGGTGCGCATTGTATGGGTGTGTGTTACATTAATTCACTAGTAGGAGTGAGAAAAACATCACGGGGTGGTGCGCATTGTATGGGTGTGTGTTACATTACATTCACTAGTAGCAGTGAGAAAAACATCCCAGGGTGGTGTGAATCGGAGGGTCTGAATTAGGATAGGCAGTGAGAGGCAATGTATGATTGAGAAAAGCACCACGTGGTGGTCAGCATGTTGAGGTCAGGAAACATGCAGTGGCAATGTAGGATAGGTTTCTGAAAAACATCGCGGTGTGTTGCGCATTGTATGGGTGTGTTTTACATTACATTCACTAGTAGAAGTGAGAAAAACATCGCGGGGTGGTGCGCATTGTATGGGTGTGTATTACATTACATTTACTAGTAGGAGTGAGAAAAACATCACGGGGTGGTGTGATTCGGAGGGTCTGAATTAGGATAGGCAGTGAATGGCAATGTAGGATGGAGAAAAGCAACGCGGGGTGTTCAGCATGGGGAGGTCAGGGCACATGCAGTGGCAATGTAGGATAGGTTTCTGAAAAACATCGCGGGTGGTGCGCATTGTATGGTTGTGTGTTACATTACATTCACTAGTAGGAGTGAGAAAATCATCACGGGGTGGTGTGAATCGGAGGGTCTGAATTAGGATAGCCAGTGAGTGGCAATGTAGGATGGAGAAAACCACCGTGGGATGGTCAGCATGGGGACGTCAGGGAACATGCAGTGGCAATGTAGGATAGGTTTCTGAAAAACATCGCGGGGTGGTGCGCATTGTATGGGTGTGTGTTACATTACATTCACTAGTAGGAGTGAGAAAAACATCACGGGGTGGTGTGAATTGGAGGGTCTGAATTAGGATAGGCAGTGAGTGGCAATGTAGGATGGAGAAAAGCACCGCGGTGTTGTCAGCATGGGGAGGTCAGGGAACATGCAGTGGCAATGTAGGATAGGTTTATGAAAAACATCGCGGGGTGGTGCACATTTTATGGGTGCGTGTTACATTACATTCACTAGTAGGAGTGAGAAAAACATCACGGGGTGGTGTGAAGCGGAGGGTCTGAATTAGGATAGGCAGTGAGTGGCAATGTACGATGGAGAAAAACAACGCGGGGTGGTCAGCATGTTGAGGCCAGGGAACATGCATCGGCAATGTAGGATAGGTTTCTGAAAAACATCGCGGGGTGGTGAGCATTGTATATGTGTGTGTTACATTACATTCACTAGTATAAGTGAGAAAAAAATCGCGGGGTCTTGCACATTGTATGGGTGTGTGTTACTTTACATTCACTAGTAGGAGTGAGAAAAACATCATGGGGTGGTGTGAATCGGAGGGTTTGAATTATGATAGGCAGTGAGTGGCAATGTAGGATGGAGAAAAGCACCGCGGGGTGGTCAGCATCGGGAGGTCAGGGAACATGCAGTGGCAATGTAGGATAGGTTTCTGAAAAACATCGCGGGGTGGTGCGCATTGTATGGGTGTGTGTTACATTTCATTCACTAGTAGGAGTGAGAAAAACATCATGGGGTGGTGTGAATCGGATGGTCTGAATTAGCATAGGCAGTGAGTGGCAATGTAGGATGGAGAAAAGCACCGTGGGGTGGTCAGCATGTTGAGGTCAGGGAACATGCAGTGGCAATGTAGGATAGGTTTCTGAAAAACATCGCGGGGTGGTGCACATTGTATGGGTGTGTGTTACATTACATTCACTAGTAGGAGTGAGAAAAACATCACGGGGTGGTGTGAATCGGAGGGTCTGAATTAGGATAGGCAGTGAGTGGCAATGTAGGATGGAGAAAAGCACCGCCGGGTGGTCAGAATGGGGAGGTCAGGGAACATGCAGTGGCAATGTAGGATAGGTTTCTGAAAAAAATCGCGGGGTGGTGCGCATTTTATGGGTGTTTGTAACATTACATTCACTAGTAGGTGTGAGAAAAACATCACGGGGTGGTGCGCATTGTATGGGTGTTTGTTACATTATATTCACTAGTAGGAGTGAGAAAAACATCACGGGGTGGTGTGAATCGGAGGGTCTGAATTAGGATAGGCAGTGAGTGGCAATGTAGGATGGAGAAAAGCATTGCGGGGTGATCAGCATGGGGAGGTCAGGGAACATGCAGTGGCAATGTAGGATAGGTTTCTGAAAAACATCGTGGGGTGGTGCGCATTGTATGGGTGTGTGTTACATTAGATTCACTAGTAGGAGTGAGAAAAACATCACGGGGTGGTGTGAATCGGAGGGTCTGAATTAGGATGGGCCGTGAGTGGAAATGTAGGATGGAGAAAAGCACCGTGGTGTGGTCAACATGGGGAGGTCAGGGAACATGCAGTATCAATGTAGGATAGGTTTCTGAAAAACCTCGCGGGGTGGTGCGCATTGTGTGGGTGTGTGTTACATTACATTCACTAGTAGGAGTGAGAAAAACATCACGGGCTGGTGCGCATTGTGTGGGTGTGTGTTACATTACATTCACTAATAGGAGTGAGAAAAACATCACGGGGTGGTGCGCATTGTTTGAGTGTGTGTTACATTACATTCACTAGTAGGAGTGAGAAAAACATCACGGGGTGGTGCGCATTGTATGGGTGTGTGTTACATTACATTCACTAGTAGGAGTGAGAAAAACATCACGGGGTGGTGCACATTGTATGGGTGTGTGTTACATTACATTCACTAGTAGGAGTGAGAAAAACATCACGGTGTGGTGCGCATTGTATGGGTGTGTGTTACATTACATTCACTACTAGGTGTGAGAAAAACATCACGGGGTGGTGTGAATCGAAGGGTCTGAATTAGGATAGGCAGTGAGTGGCAATGTAGGATGGAGAAAAGCATTGCGGGGTGGTCAGCATTGGGAGGTCAGCGAACATGCAGTGGCAATGTAGGATAGGATTCTGAAAAACATCACGGGGTGGTGCGCATTGTATGGGTGTGTGTTACATTACATTCACTAGTAGGACTGAGAAAAACATCACGGGGTGTTGTGAATCGGAGGGTCTGAATTAGGATAGGCAGTGAGTGGAAATGTAGGATACAGAAAAGCACCGCGGGGTGGTCAGCATGGGGAGGTCAGGGAACATGCAGTATCAATGTAGGATAGGTTTCTGAAAAATATCGCGGGGTGGTGCGCATTGTATGGGTGTGTGTTACATTACATTCACTAGTAGGAGTGAGAAAAACATCACGGGGTGGTGCGCATTGTGTGGGTGTGTGTTACATTACATTCACTAATAGTGAGAAAAACATAATGGGGTGGTGCGCATTGTATGGGTGTGTGTTACATTACATTCACTAGTAGGAGTGAGAAAAACATCACGGGGTGGTGCGCATTGTAGGGGTGTGTGTTACATTACATTCACTAATAGGAGTGAGAAAAACATCATGGGGTGGTGTGAATCGGAGGGTCTGAATTAGGATAGGCAGTGAGTGGCAATGTAGGATGGAGAAAAGCACCGTGGGGTGGTCAGCATGTTGAGGTCAGGGAACATGCAATGGCAATGTAGGATAGGTTTCTGAAAAACATCGCGGATTTGTGCGCATTGTATGGGTGTGTGTTACATTACATTCACTAGTAGGAGTGAGAAAAACATCACGGGGTGGTGTGAATCTGAGGGTCTGAATTAGGATAGGCAGTGAGTGGCAATGTAGGATGGAGAACAGCACCGCGGGGTGGTCAGCATGTTGAGGTCAGGGAACATGCAGTGGCAATGTAGGATATGTTTCTGAAAAACATCGCGGGGTGGTGCGCATTGTATGGGTGTGTGTTACATTACATTTACTAGTAGAAGTGAGAAAAACATCGCGGGGTGGTGTGCATTGTATGGGTGTGTGTTACATTGCATTCACTAGTAGGAGTGAGAAAAACATCACGGGGTGGTGTGAATCGGAGGGTCTGAATTAGGATAGGCAGTGAGTGGCAATGTAGGATGGAGAAAAGCACCGCGGGGTGGTCAGCATGGGGAGGTCAGGGAATATGCAGTGGCAATGTAGGAGAGGTTTCTGAAAAACATCGCGGGGTGGTGCGCATTGTATGGGTGTGTGTTACATTACATTCACTAGTAGGAGTGAGAAAAACATCGCGGGGTGGTGTGAATTGGAGGGTCTGAATTAGGATAGGCAGTGAGTGGCAATGTAGGATGGAGAAAAGCACCGCGGGGTGGTCAGCATGGGGAGGTCAGGGAACATGCAGTGGCAATGTAGGATAGGTTTCTGAAAAACATCGCGGGGTGGTGCGAATTGTATGGGTGAGTGTTACATTACATTCACTAGTAGGAGTGAGAAAAACATCACGGGGTGGTGCGCATTGTGTGGGTGTGTGTTACATTACATTCACTAATAGTGAGAAAAACATAACGGGGTGGTGCGCATTGTATGGGTGTGTGTTACATTAATTCACTAGTAGGAGTGAGAAAAACATCACGGGGTGGTGCGCATTGTATTGGTGTGTGTTACATTACATTCACTAGTAGCAGTGAGAAAAACATCCCGGGGTGGTGTGAATCGGAGGGTCTGAATTAGGATAGGCAGTGAGAGGCAATGTATGATTGAGAAAAGCACCACGTGGTGGTCAGCATGTTGAGGTCAGGAAACATGCAGTGGCAATGTAGGATAGTTTTCTGAAAAACATCGCGGTGTGTTGCGCATTGTATGGGTGTGTTTTACATTACATTCACTAGTAGAAGTGAGAAAAACATCGCGGGGTGGTGCGCATTGTATGGGTGTGTATTACATTACATTTACTAGTAGGAGTGAGAAAAACATCACGGGGTGGTGTGATTCGGAGGGTCTGAATTAGGATAGGCAGTGAATGGCAATGTAGGATGGAGAAAAGCAACGCGGGGTGGTCAGCATGGGGAGGTCAGGGCACATGCAGTGGCAATGTAGGATAGGTTTCTGAAAAACATCGCGGGTGGTGCGCATTGTATGGTTGTGTGTTACATTACATTCACTAGTAGGAGTGAGAAAATCATCACGGGGTGGTGTGAATCGGAGGGTCTGAATTAGGATAGCCAGTGAATGGCAATGTAGGATGGAGAAAAGCACCGTGGGATGATCAGCATGGGGACGTCAGGGAACATGCAGTGGCAATGTAGGATAGGTTTCTGAAAAACATCGCGGGGTGGTGCACATTTTATGGGTGTGTGTTACATTACATTCACTAGTAGGAGTGAGAAAAACATCACGGGGTGGTGTGAATCGGAGGGTCTGAATTAGGATAGGCAGTGAGTGGCAATGTACGATGGAGAAAAACAACGCGGGGTGGTCAGCATGTTGAGGCCAGGGAACATGCATCGGCAATGTAGGATAGGTTTCTGAAAAACATCGCGGGGTGGTGAGCATTGTATATGTGTGTGTTACATTACATTCACTAGTATAAGTGAGAAAAAAATCGCGGGGTGGTGCACATTGTATGGGTGTGTGTTACATTACATTCACTAGTAGGAGTGAGAAAAACATCACGGGGTGGTGTGTATCGGAGGGTCTGAATTAGGATAGGCAGTGAGTGGCAATGTAGGATGGAGAAAAGCACCGCCGGGTGGTCAGCATGGGGAGGTCAGGGAACATGCAGTGGCAATGTAGGATAGGTTTCTGAAAAATATCGCGGGGTGGTGCGCATTTTATGGGTGTTTGTAACATTACATTCACTAGTAGGTGTGAGAAAAACATCACGGGGTGGTGCGCATTGTATGGGTGTTTGTTACATTATATTCACTAGTAGGAGTGAGAAAAACATCACGGGTTGGTGTGAATCTGAGGGTCTGAATTAGGATAGGCAGTGAGTGGCAATGTAGGATGGAGAAAAGCATTGCGGGGTGATCAGCATGGGGAGGTCAGGGAACATGCAGTGGCAATGTAGGATAGGTTTCTGAAAAACATCGTGGGGTGGTGCGCATTGTATGGGTGTGTGTTACATTAGATTCACTAGTAGGAGTGAGAAAAACATCACGGGGTGGTGTGAATCGGAGGGTCTGAATTAGGATGGGCAGTGAGTGGAAATGTAGGATGGAGAAAAGCACCGTGGTGTGGTCAACATGGGGAGGTCAGGGAACATGCAGTATCAATGTAAGATAGGTTTCTGAAAAACCTCGCGGGGTGGTGCGCATTGTATGGGTGTGTGTTACATTACATTCACTAGTAGGAGTGAGAAAAACATCACGGGGTGGTGCGCATTGTGTGGGTGTGTGTTACATTACATTCACTAATAGGAGTGAGAAAAACATCACGGGGTGGTGCGCATTGTTTGAGTGTGTGTTACATTACATTCACTAGTAGGAGTGAGAAAAACATCACGGGGTGGTGCGCATTGTATGGGTGTGTGTTACATTACATTCACTAGTAGGAGTGAGAAAAACATCACGGGGTGGTGCGCATTGTATGGGTGTGTGTTACATTACATTCACTAGTAGGAGTGAGAAAAACATCACGGTGTGGTGCGCATTGTATGGGTGTGTGTTACATTACATTCACTACTAGGTGTGAGAAAAACATCACGGGGTGGTGTGAATCGAAGGGTCTGAATTAGGATAGGCAGTGAGTGGCAATGTAGGATGGAGAAAAGCATTGCGGGGTGGTCAGCATTGGGAGGTCAGCGAACATGCAGTGGCAATGTAGGATAGGATTCTGAAAAACATCACGGGGTAGTGCGCATTGTATGGGTGTGTGTTACATTACATTCACTAGTAGGAGTGAGAAAAACATCACGGGGTGGTGCGCATTGTGTGGGTGTGTGTTACATTACATTCACTAATAGTGAGAAAAACATAACGGGGTGGTGTGCATTGTATGGGTGTGTGTTACATTACATTCACTAGTAGGAGTGAGAAAAACATCACGGGGTGGTGCGCATTGTATGGGTGTGTGTTACATTACATTCACTAGTAGGAGTGAGAAAAACATCATGGGGTGGTGTGAATCGGAGGGTCTGAATTAGGATAGGCTGTGAGTGGCAAAGTAGGATGGAGAAAAGCACCGTGGGGTGGTCAGCATGTTGAGGTCAGGGAACATGCAGTGGCAATGTAGGATAGGTTTCTGAAAAACATCGCGGATTTGTGCGCATTGTATGGGTGTGTGTTACATTACATTCACTAGTAGGAGTGAGAAAAACATCACGGGGTGGTGTGAATCTGAGGGTCTGAATTAGGATAGGCAGTGAGTGGCAATGTAGGATGGAGAACAGCACCGCGGGGTGGTCAGCATGTTGAGGTCAGGGAACATGCAGTGGCAATGTAGGATATGTTTCTGAAAAACATCGCGGGGTGGTGCGCATTGTATGGGTGTGTGTTACATTACATTTACTAGTAGAAGTGAGAAAAACATCGCGGGGTGGTGTGCATTGTATGGGTGTGTGTTACATTGCATTCACAAGTAGGAGTGAGAAAAACATCACGGGGTGGTGTGAATCGGAGGGTCTGAATTAGGATAGGCAGTGAGTGGCAATGTAGGATGGAGAAAAGCACCGCGGGGTGGTCAGCATGGGGAGGTCAGGGAATATGCAGTGGCAATGTAGGAGAGGTTTCTGAAAAACTTCGCGGGGTGGTGCGCATTGTATGGGTGTGTGTTACATTACATTCACTAGTAGGAGTGAGAAAAACATCGCGGGGTGGTGTGAATCGGAGGGTCTGAATTAGGATAGGCAGTGAGTGGCAATGTAGGATGGAGAAAAGCACCGCGGGGTGGTCAGCATGGGGAGGTCAGGGAACATGCAGTGGCAATGTAGGATAGGTTTCTGAAAAACCTCGCGGGGTGGTGCGCATTGTATGGGTGTGTGTTACATTACATTCACTAGTAGGGGTGAGAAAAACATCAAGGGGTGGTGTGAATCGGAGGGTCTGAATTAGGATAGGCAGTGAGAGGCAATGTATGATTGAGAAAAGCACCGCGGGGTGGTCAGCATGTTGAGGTCAGGAAACATGCAGTGGCAATGTAGGATAGGTTTCCGAAAAACATCGCGGTGTGTTGCGCATTGTATGGGTGTGTTTTACATTACATTCACTAGTAGAAGTGAGAAAAACATCGCGGGGTGGTGCGCATTGTATGGGTGTGTATTACATTACATTTACTAGTAGGAGTGAGAAAAACATCACGGGGTGGTGTGATTCGGAGGGTCTGAAATAGGATAGGCAGTGAATGGCAATGTAGGATGGAGAAAAGCAACGCGGGGTGGTCAGCATGGGGAGGTCAGGGCACATGCAGTGGCAATGTAGGATAGGATTCTGAAAAACATCGCGGGTGGTGCGCATTGTATGGGTGTGTGTTACAATACATTCACTAGTAGGAGTGAGAAAATCATCACGGGGTGGTGTGAATCGGAGGGTCTGAATTAGGATAGGCAGTGAGTGGCAATGTAGGATGGAGAAAAGCACCGTGGGGTGGTCAGCATGGGGACGTCAGGGAACATGCAGTGGCAATGTAGGATAGGTTTCTGAAAAACATCGCGGGGTGGTGCGCATTGTATGGGGGTGTTTTACATTACATTCACTAGTAGAAGTGAGAAAAACATCGCGGGGTGGTGCGCATTGTATGGGTGTGTGTTACATTACATTCACTAGTAGGAGTGAGAAAAACATCACGGGGTGGTGTGAATCGGAGGGTCTGAATTAGGATAGGCAGTGAGTGGCAATGTAGGATGGAGAAAAGCACCGCGGGGTGGTCAGCATGGGGAGGTCAGGGAACATGCAGTGGCAATGTAGGATAGGTTTCTGAAAAACATCGCGGGGTTGTGCGCATTGTATGGGTGTGTGTTACATTACATTCACTAGTAGGAGTGAGAAAAACATCGCGGGGTGGTGTGAATAGGAGGGTCTGTATTAGGATAGGCAGTGAGTGGAAATGTAGGATGGAGAAATGCACCGCGGTGTGGTCAGCATGGGGAGGTCAGGGAACATGCAGTGGCAATGTAGGATAGGTTTATGAAAAACATCGCGGTGTGGTGCACATTTTATGGGTGTGTGTTACATTACATTCACTAGTAGGAGTGAGAAAAACATCACGGGGTGGTGTGAATCGGAGGGTCTGAATTAGGATAGGCAGTGAGTGGCAATGTACGATGGAGAAAAAACAACGCGGGGTGGTCAGCATGTTGAGGTCAGGGAACATGCATCGGCAAAGTAGGATAGGTTTCTGAAAAACATCGCGGGGTGGTGAGCATTGTATATGTGTGTGTTACATTACATTCACTAGTATAAGTCAGAAAAAAATCGCGGGGTGGTGCACATTGTATGGGTGTGTGTTACATTACATTCACTAGTAGGCGTGAGAAAAACATCATGGGGTGGTGTGAATCGGAGGGTCTGAATTAGCATAGGCAGTGAGTGGCAATGTAGGATGGAGAAAAGCACCGTGGGGTGGTCAGCATGTTGAGGTCAGGGAACATGCAGTGGCAATGTAGGATAGGTTTCTGAAAAACATCGCGGGGTCGTGCGCATTGTATGGGTGTGTGTTATATTACATTCACTAGGAGAAGTAAGAAAAACATCGCGGGGTGGTGCGCATTGTACGGGTGTGTGTTACATTACATTCACTAGTAGGAGTGAGAAAAACATCACGGGGTGGTGTGAATCGGAGGGTCTGAATTAGGATAGGCAGTGAGTGGCAACGTAGGATGGAGAAAAGCACCGCGGGGTGGTCTGCATGGGGAGGTCAGGGAACATGCAGTGGCAATGTAGGATATGTTTGTGAAAAACATCGTGGGGAGGTGCGCATTGTATGGTTGTGTGTTATATTGCATTCATTAGTAGGAGTGAGAAAAACATCACGGGGTGGTGTGAAGCGGAGGGTCGGAATTAGGATAGGCAGTGAGTGGCAATGTAGGATGGAGAAAAGCACCGCCGGGTGGTCAGCATGGGGAGGTCAGGGAACATGCAGTGGCAATGTAGGATAGGTTTCTGAAAAATATCGCGGGGTGGTGCGCATTTTATGGGTGTTTGTAACATTACATTCACTAGTAGGTGTGAGAAAAACATCACGGGGTGGTGCGCATTGTATGGGTGTTTGTTACATTATATTCACTAGTAGGAGTGTGAAAAACATCACGGGGTGGTGTGAATCGGAGGGTCTGAATTAGGATAGGCAGTGAGTGGCAATGTAGGATGGAGAAAAGCATTGCGGGATGGTCAGCATGGGGAGGTCAGGGAACATGCAGTGGCAATGTAGGATAGGTTTCTGAAAAACATCGTGGGGTGGTGCGCATTGTATGGGTGTGTGTTACATTAGATTCACTAGTAGGAGTGAGAAAAACATCACGGGGTGGTGTGAATCGGAGGGTCTGAATTAGGATGGTCAGTGAGTGGAAATGTAGGATGGAGAAAAGCACCGTGGTGTGGTCAACATGGGGAGGTCAGGGAACATGCAGTATCAATGTAGGATAGGTTTCTGAAAAACCTCGCGGGGTGGTGCGCATTGTATGGGTGTGTGTTACATTACATTCACTAGTAGGAGTGAGAAAAACATCACGGGGTTGTGCGCATTGTGTGGGTGTGTGTTACATTACATTCACTAATAGGAGTGAGAAAAACATCACGGGGTGGTGCGCATTGTATGGGTGTGTGTTACATTACATTCACTAGTAGGAGTGAGAAAAACATCACGGGGTGGTGCGCATTGTATGGGTGTGTGTTACATTACATTCACTAGTAGGAGTGAGAAAAACATCACGGGGTGGTGCGCATTGTATGGGTGTGTGTTACATTACATTCACTAGTAGGAGTGAGAAAAACATCACGGTGTGGTGCGCATTGTATGGGTGTGTGTTACATTACATTCACTACTAGGTGTGAGAAAAACATCACGGGGTGGTGTGAATCGGAGGGTCTGAATTAGGATAGGCAGTGAGTGGCAATGTAGGATGGAGAAAAGCATTGCGGGGTGGTCAGCATTGGGAGGTCAGCGAACATGCAGTGGCAATGTAGTATAGGATTCTGAAAAACATCACGGGGTGGTGCGCATTGTATGGGTGTGTGTTACATTACATTCACTAGTAGGAGTGAGAAAAACATCACGGGGTGTTGTGAATCGGAGGGTCTGAATTAGGATAGGCAGTGAGTGGAAATGTAGGATAGAGAAAAGCACCGCGGGGTGGTCAGCATGGGGAGGTCAGGGAACATGCAGTATCAATGTAGGATAGGTTTCTGAAAAATATCGCGGGGTGGTGCGCATTGTATGGGTGTGTGTTACATTACATTCACTAGTAGGAGTGAGAAAAACATCACGGGCTGGTGCGCATTGTTTGGGTGTGTGTTACATTACATTCACTAATAGTGAGAAAAACATAACGGGGTGGTGCGCATTGTATGGGTGTGTGTTACATTACATTCACTAGTAGGAGTGAGAAAAACATCACGGGGTGGTGCGCATTGTATGGGTGTGTGTTACATTACATACACTAGTAGGAGTGAGAAAAACATCACGGGGTGGTGCGCATTGTATGGGTGTGTGTTACATTACATTCACTAGTAGGAGTGAGAAAAACATCACGGGCTGGTGTGAATCGGAGGGTCTGAATTAGGATAGGCAGTGAGTAACAATGTAGGATGGAGACAAGCACCGCGGGGTGGTCAGCATGGGGATGTCAGGGAACATGCAGTGGCAATGTAGGATAGGTTTCTGAAAAACATCGCGGGGTGGTGCGCATTGTATGTGTGTGTGTTATATTACATTCACTAGTAGAAGTGAGAAAAACATCGCGGGGTGGTGCGCATTGTATGGGTGTGTGTTACATTACATTCACTAGTAGGAGTGAGAAAAACATCACGGGGTGGTGTGAATCGGAGGGTCTGAATTAGGATAGGCAGTGAGTGGCAATGTAGGATGGAGAAAAGCACCGCGGGGTGGTCAGCATGGGGAGGTCAGGGAACATGCAGTGGCAATGTAGGATATGTTTGTGAAAAACATCGTGGGGTGGTGCGCATTGTATGGGTGTGTGTTATATTACATTCATTAGTAGGAGTGAGAAAAACATCACGGGGTGGTGTGAATCGGAGGGTAAGAATTAGGATAGGCAGTGAGTGGCAATGTAGGATGGAGAAAAGCACCGCCGGGTGGTCAGCATGGGGAGGTCAGGGAACATGCAGTGGCAATGTAGGATAGGTTTCTGAAAAACTTCGCGGGGTGGTGCGCATTGTATGGGTGTGTGTTACATTACATTCACTAGTAGGAGTGAGAAAAACATCACGGGGTGGTGCGCATTGTATGGGTGTGTGTTACATTACATTCACTAGTAGGAGTGAGAAAAACATCACGGTGTGGTGCGCATTGTATGGGTGTGTGTTACATTACATTCACTACTAGGTGTGAGAAAAACATCACGGGGTGGTGTGAATCGGAGGGTCTGAATTAGGATAGGCAGTGAGTGGCAATGTAGGATGGAGAAAAGCATTGCGGGGTGGTCAGCATTGGGAGGTCAGCGAACATGCAGTGGCAATGTAGGATAGGATTCTGAAAAACATCACGGGGTGGTGCGCATTGTATGGGTGTGTGTTACATTACATTCACTAGTAGGAGTGAGAAAAACATCACGGGGTGTTGTGAATCGGAGGGTCTGAATTAGGATAGGCAGAGAGTGGAAATGTAGGATAGAGAAAAGCACCGCGGGGTGGTCAGCATGTGGAGGTCAGGGAACATGAAGTATCAATGTAGGATAGGTTTCTGAAAAATATCGCGGGGTGGTGCGCATTGTATGGGTGTGTGTTACATTACATTCACTAGTAGGAGTGAGAAAAACATCACGGTGTGGTGCGCATTGTGTGGGTGTGTGTTACATTACATTCACTAATAGTGAGAAAAACATAACGGGGTGGTGCGCATTGTATGGGTGTGTGTTACATTACATTCACTAGTAGGAGTGAGAAAAACATCACGGGGTGGTGCGCATTGTATGGGTGTGTGTTACATTACATTCACTAGTAGGAGTGAGAAAAACATCACGGGGTGGTGCGCATTGTATGGGTGTGTGTTACATTACATTCACTAGTAGGAGTGAGAAAAACATCACGGGGTGGTGTGAATCGGAGGGTCTGAATTAGGATAGGCAGTGAGTAACAATGTAGGATGGAGACAAGCACCGCGGGGTGGTCAGCATGGGGAGGTCAGGGAACATGCAGTGGCAATGTAGGATAGGTTTCTGAAAAACATCGCGGGGTGGTGCGCATTGTATGGGTGTGTGTTACATTAGATTCACTAGTAGGAGTGAGAAAAACATCACGGGGTGGTGTGCATTGTATGGGTGTGTGTTACATTACATTCTCTAATAGGAGTGAGAAAAACATCATGGGGTGGTGCGCACTGTATGGGTGTGTGTTACATTACATTCAATAGTAGGTGTGAGAAAAACATCACGGGGTGGTGCGCATTGTATGGGTGTTTGTTACATTATATTCACTAGTAGGAGTGAGAAAAACATCACGGGGTGGTGTGAATCGGAGGGTCTGAATTAGGATAGGCAGTGAGTGTCAATGTAGGATGGAGAAAAGCATTGCGGGGTGGTCAGCATGGGGAGGTCAGCGAACATGCAGTGGCAATGTAGGATAGGTTTCTGAAAAACGTCACGGGGTGGTGTGCATTGTATGGGTGTGTGTTACATTACATTCACTAGTAGGAGTGAGAAAAACATCACGGGGTGGTGTCAATCGGAGGGTCTGAATTAGGATAGGCAGTGAGTGGAAATGTAGGATGGAGAAAAGCACTGCGGGGTGGTCAGCATGGGGAGGTCAGGGAACATGCCGTATCAATGTAGGATAGGTTTCTGAAAAATATCGCGGGGTGGTGCGCATTGTATGGGTGTGTGTTACATTACATTCACTAGTAGGAGTGAGAAAAACATCACGGGGTGGTGCGCATTGTATGGGTGTGTGTTACATTAAATTCTCTAATCGGAGTGAGAAAAACATCACGGGGTGGTGCGCATTGTATGGGTGTGTGTTACATTACATTCACTAGTAGCAGTGAGAAAAATATCACGGGGTGGTGCGCATTGTATGGGTGTGTTACATTACATTCAATAGTAGGAGTGAGAAAAACATCACGGGGTGGTGTGCATTGTATGGGTGTGTGTTACATTACATTCACTAGTAGGAGTGAGAAAAACATCGCGGGGTGGTGCGCATTGTATGGGTGTGTGTTACATTACATTCAATAGTAGGAGTGAGAAAAACATCACGGGGTGGTGCACATTGTATGGGTGTTTGTTACATTATATTCACTAGTAGGAGTGAGAAAAACATCACGGGGAGGTGTGAATCGGAGGGTCTGAATTAGGATAGGCAGTGAGTGGCAATGTAGGATGGAGAAAAGCATTGCGGGGTGGTCAGCATGGGGAGGTCAGCGAACATGCAGTGGCAATGTAGGATAAGTTTCTGAAAAACAACACGGGGTGGTGCGCATTGCATGGGTGTGTGTTACATTACATTCACTAGTAGGAGTGAGAAAAACATCACGGGGTGGTGTGAATCTGAGGGTCTGAATTAGGATAGGCAGTGAGTGGAAATGTAGGATGGAGAAAAGCACCGCGGGGTGGTCAGCATGGGGAGGTCAGGGAACATGCTGTGGCAATGTAGGATAGGTTTCTGAAAAACATCACGGGGTGGTGCGCATTCTATGGGTGTGTGTTACATTAGATTCACTAGTAGGAATGAGAAAAACATCACGGGGTGGTGCGCATTGTGTGGGTGTGTGTTACATTACATTCACTAATAGGAGTGAGAAAAACATCACGGGGTGGTGCGCATTGTGTGGGTGTGTGTTACATTACATTCACTAATAGGAGTGAGAAAAACATCACGGGGTGGTGCGCATTGTATGGGTGTGTGTTACATTACATTCACTAATAGGAGTGAGAAAAACATCACGGGGTGGTGCGCATTGTATGGGTGTGTGTTACATTACATTCACCAGTAGGAGTGAGAAAAACATCACGGGGTGGTGCGCATTGTATGGGTGTGTGTTACATTACATTCACCAGTAGGAGTGAGAAAAACATCACGGGGTGGTGCGCATTGTATGGGTGTGTGTTACATTACATTCACTAGTAGGAGTGAGAAAAACATCACGGGGTGGTGCGCATTGTATGGGTGTGTGTTACATTACATTCACTATTAGGAGTGAGAAAAACATCACGGTGTGGTGCGCATTTTATGGGTGTGTGTTACATTACATTCACTACTAGGTGTGAAAAAAACATCACGGGGTGGTGTGAATCGGAGGGTCTGAATTAGGATAGGCAGTGAGTGGAAATGTAGGATGGAGAAAAGCACCGCGGGGTGGTCAGCATGGGGAGGTCAGGGAACATGCAGTATCAATGTAGGATAGGTTTCTGAAAAATAACGCGGGGTGATGCGCATTGTATGGGTGTGTGTTACATTACATTCACTAGTAGGAGTGAGAAAAACATCACGGGGTGGTGTGCATTGTGTGGGTGTGTGTTACATTACATTCAATAATAGTGAGAAAAACATAACGGGGTGGTGCACATTGTATGGGTGTGTGTTACATTACATTCACTAGTAGGAGTGAGAAAAACATCACGGGGTGGTGCGCATTGTATGGGTGTGTGTTACATTACATTCAGTAGTAGGAGTGAGAAAAACATCACGGGGTGGTGCGCATTGTATGGGTGTGTGTTACATTACATTCACTATTAGGAGTGAGAAAAACATCACGGTGTGGTGCGCATTGTATGGGTGTGTGTTACATTACATTCACTACTAAGTGTGAAAAAAACATCACGGGGTGGTGTGAATCGGAGGGTCTGAATTAGGATAGGCTGTGAGTGGCAATGTAGGATGGAGAAAAGCACCGCGGGGTGGTCAGCATGGGGAGGTCAGGGAACATGCAGTGGCAATGTAGGATAGGTTTCTGAAAAACATCGTGGGGTGGTGCGCATTGTATGGGTGTGTGTTACATTACATTCACTAGTAGGAGTGAGAAAAACATCACGGGGTTGTGCGCATTGTATGGGTGTGTGTTACATTACATTCACTAATAGGAGTGAGAAAAACATCACGGGGTGGTGCGCATTTTATGGGTGTGTGTTACATTACATTCAGTAGTAGGAGTGAGAAAAACATCACGGGGTGGTGCGCATTGTATGGGTGTGTGTTACATTACATTCACTAGTAGAGTGAGAAAAACATCACGGGGTGGTGCCCATTGTATGGGTGTGTGTTACATTACATTCACTAGTAGCAGTGAGAAAAACATCACGGGGTGGTGTGAATCGGAGGGTCTGAATTAGGATAGGCAGTGAGTGGAAATGTAGGATGGAGAAAAGCACCGCGGGGTGGTCAGCATGGGGAGGTCAGGGAACATGCAGTATCAATGTAGGATAGGTTTCTGAAAAATATCGCGGGGTGGTGCGCATTGTATGGGTGTGTGTTACATTACATTCACTAGTAGGAGTGAGAAAAACATCACGGGCTGGTGTGAATCGGAGGGTCTGAATTAGGATAGGCAGTGAGTAGCAATGTAGGATGGAGAAAAGCACCGCGGGGTGGTCAGCATGGGGAGGTCAGGGAACATGCAGTGGCAGTGTAGGATAGGTTTTTGAAAAACATCGCGGGGTGGTGCCCATTGTATGGGGGTGTGTTACATTAGATTCACTAGTAGGAGTGAGAAAAACATCACGGGGTGGTGCGCATTGTATGGGTGTGTACTACATTACATTCTCTAATAGGAGTGAGAAAAACATCACGGGGTGGTGCCCATTGTATGGGTGTGTGTTACATTACATTCAATAGTAGGAGTGAGAAAAACATCACGGGGTGGTGCGCATTGTATGGGTGTTTTTTACATTATATTCACTAGTAGGCGTGAGAAAAACATCACGGGGTTGTGGGAATCGGAGGGTCTGAATTAGGATAGGCAGTGAGTGGCAATGTAGGATGGAGAAAAGCATTGCGGGGTGGTCAGCATGGGGAGGTCAGCGAACATGCAGTGGCAATGTGGGATAGGTTGATGAAAAACATCACGGGGTGGTGCGCATTGCATGGGTGTGTGTTACATTACATTCACTAGTAGGAGTGAAAAAAACATCACGGGGTGGTGTGAATCGGAGGGTCTGAATTAGGATGGGCAGTGAGTGGAAATGTAGGATGGAGAAAAGCACCGTGGGGTGGTCAGCATGGGGAGGACAGGGAACATGCAGTATCAATGTAGGATAGGTTTCTGAAAAACATCGCGGGGTGGTGCGCATTGTATGGGTGTGTGTTACATTACATTCACTAGTAGGAGTGAGAAAAACATCACGGGGTGGTGCGCATTGTATGGGTGTGTGTTACATTAGATTCACTAGTAGGAGTGAGAAAAACATCACAGGGTGGTGCGCATTGTATGGGTGTGTGTTACATTACATTCACTAGTAGGGGTGAGAAAAACATCAAGGGGTGGTGTGAATCGGAGGGTCTGAATTAGGATAGGCAGGGAGAGGCAATGTATGATTGAGAAAAGCACCGCGGGGTGGTCAGCATTTTGAGGTCAGGAAACATGCAGTGGCAATGTAGGATAGGTTTCCGAAAAACATCGCGGTGTGTTGCGCATTGTATGGGTGTGTTTTACATTACATTCACTAGTAGAAGTGAGAAAAACATCGCGGGGTGGTGCGCATTGTATGGGTGTGTATTACATTACATTTACTAGTAGGAGTGAGAAAAACATCACGGGGTGGTGTGATTCGGAGGGTCTGAAATAGGATAGGCAGTGAATGGCAATGTAGGATGGAGAAAAGCAACGCGGGGTGGTCAGCATGGGGAGGTCAGGGCACATGCAGTGGCAATGTAGGATAGGATTCTGAAAAACATCGCGGGTGGTGCGCATTGTATGGGTGTGTGTTACAATACATTCACTAGTAGGAGTGAGAAAATCATCACGGGGTGGTGTGAATCGGAGGGTCTGAATTAGGATAGGCAGTGAGTGGCAATGTAGGATGGAGAAAAGCACCGTGGGGTGGTCAGCATGGGGACGTCAGGGAACTTGCAGTGGCAATGTAGGATAGGTTTCTGAAAAACATCGCGGGGTGGTGCGCATTGTATGGGGGTGTGTTACATTACATTCACTAGTAGAAGTGAGAAAAACATCGCGGGGTGGTGCACATTGTATGGGTGTGTGTTACATTACATTCACTAGTAGGAGTGAGAAAAACATCACGGCGTGGTGTGAATCGGAGGGTCTGAATTAGGATAGGCAGTGAGTGGCAATGTAGGATGGAGAAAAGCACCGCGGGGTGGTCAGCATGGGGAGGTCAGGGAACATGCAGTGGCAATGTAGGATAGGTTTCTGAAAAACATCGCGGGGTTGTGCGCATTGTATGGGTGTGTGTTACATTACATTCACTAGTAGGAGTGAGAAAAACATCGCGGGGTGGTGTGAATAGGAGGGTCTGTATTAGGATAGGCAGTGAGTGGAAATGTAGGATGGAGAAATGCACCGCGGTGTGGTCAGCATGGGGAGGTCAGGGAACATGCAGTGGCAATGTAGGATAGGTTTATGAAAAACATCGCGGTGTGGTGCACATTTTATGGGTGTGTGTTACATTACATTCACTAGTAGGAGTGAGAAAAACATCACGGGGTGGTGTGAATCGGAGGGTCTGAATTAGGATAGGCAGTGAGTGGCAATGTACGATGGAGAAAAAACAACGCGGGGTGGTCAGCATGTTGAGGTCAGGGAACATGCATCGGCAAAGTAGGATAGGTTTCTGAAAAACATCGCGGGGTGGTGAGCATTGTATATGTGTGTGTTACATTACATTCACTAGTATAAGTGAGAAAAAAATCGCGGGGTGGTGCACATTGTATGGGTGTGTGTTACATTACATTCACTAGTAGGAGTGAGAAAAACATCATGGGGTGGTGTGAATCGGAGGGTCTGAATTAGCATAGGCAGTGAGTGGCAATGTAGGATGGAGAAAAGCACCGTGGGGTGGTCAGCATGTTGAGGTCAGGGAACATGCAGTGGCAATGTAGGATAGGTTTCTGAAAAACATCGCGGGGTGGTGCGCATTGTATGGGTGTGTGTTATATTACATTCACTAGGAGAAGTAAGAAAAACATCGCGGGGTGGTGCGCATTGTACGGGTGTGTGTTACATTACATTCACTAGTAGGAGTGAGAAAAACATCACGGGGTGGTGTGAATCGGAGGGTCTGAATTAGGATAGGCAGTGAGTGGCAACGTAGGATGGAGAAAAGCACCGCGGGGTGGTCAGCATGGGGAGGTCAGGGAACATGCAGTGGCAATGTAGGATATGTTTGTGAAAAACATCGTGGGGAGGTGCGCATTGTATGGTTGTGTGTTATATTGCATTCATTAGTAGGAGTGAGAAAAACATCACGGGGTGGTGTGAAGCGGAGGGTCGGAATTAGGATAGGCAGTGAGTGGCAATGTAGGATGGAGAAAAGCACCGCCGGGTGGTCAGCATGGGGAGGTCAGGGAACATGCAGTGGCAATGTAGGATAGGTTTCTGAAAAATATCGCGGGGTGGTGCGCATTTTATGGGTGTTTGTAACATTACATTCACTAGTAGGTGTGAGAAAAACATCACGGGGTGGTGCGCATTGTATGGGTGTTTGTTACATTATATTCACTAGTAGGAGTGTGAAAAACATCACGGGGTGGTGTGAATCGGAGGGTCTGAATTAGGATAGGCAGTGAGTGGCAATGTAGGATGGAGAAAAGCATTGCGGGATGGTCAGCATGGGGAGGTCAGGGAACATGCAGTGGCAATGTAGGATAGGTTTCTGAAAAACATCGTGGGGTGGTGCGCATTGTATGGGTGTGTGTTACATTAGATTCACTAGTAGGAGTGAGAAAAACATCACGGGGTGGTGTGAATCGGAGGGTCTGAATTAGGATGGGCAGTGAGTGGAAATGTAGGATGGAGAAAAGCACCGTGGTGTGGTCAACATGGGGAGGTCAGGGAACATGCAGTATCAATGTAGGATAGGTTTCTGAAAAACCTCGCGGGGTGGTGCGCATTGTATGGGTGTGTGTTACATTACATTCACTAGTAGGAGCGAGAAAAACATCACGGGGTTGTGCGCATTGTGTGGGTGTGTGTTACATTACATTCACTAATAGGAGTGAGAAAAACATCACGGGGTGGTGCGCATTGTATGGGTGTGTGTTACATTACATTCACTAGTAGGAGTGAGAAAAACATCACGGGGTGGTGCGCATTGTATGGGTGTGTGTTACATTACATTCACTAGTAGGAGTGAGAAAAACATCACGGGGTGGTGCGCATTGTATGGGTGTGTGTTACATTACATTCACTAGTAGGAGTGAGAAAAACATCACGGTGTGGTGCGCATTGTATGGGTGTGTGTTACATTACATTCACTACTAGGTGTGAGAAAAACATCACGGGGTGGTGTGAATCGGAGGGTCTGAATTAGGATAGGCAGTGAGTGGCAATGTAGGATGGAGAAAAGCATTGCGGGGTGGTCAGCATTGGGAGGTCAGCGAACATGCAGTGGCAATGTAGGATAGGATTCTGAAAAACATCACGGGGTGGTGCGCATTGTATGGGTGTGTGTTACATTACATTCACTAGTAGGAGTGAGAAAAACATCACGGGGTGTTGTGAATAGGAGGGTCTGAATTAGGATAGGCAGTGAGTGGAAATGTAGGATAGAGAAAAGCACCGCGGGGTGGTCAGCATGGGGAGGTCAGGGAACATGCAGTATCAATGTAGGATAGGTTTCTGAAAAATATCGCGGGGTGGTGCGCATTGTATGGGTGTGTGTTACATTACATTCACTAGTAGGAGTGAGAAAAACATCACGGGCTGGTGCGCATTGTTTGGGTGTGTGTTACATTACATTCACTAATAGTGAGAAAAACATAACGGGGTGGTGCGCATTGTATGGGTGTGTGTTACATTACATTCACTAGTAGGAGTGAGAAAAACATCACGGGGTGGTGTGAATCGGAGGGTCTGAATTAGGATAGGCAGTGAGTGGCAATGTAGGATGGAGAAAAGCACCGCGGGGTGGTCAGCATGGGGAGGTCAGGGAACATGCAGTGGCAATGTAGGATAGGTTTCTGAAAAACATCGCGGGGTTGTGCGCATTGTATGGGTGTGTGTTACATTACATTCACTAGTAGGAGTGAGAAAAACATCGCGGGGTGGTGTGAATAGGAGGGTCTGTATTAGGATAGGCAGTGAGTGGAAATGTAGGATGGAGAAATGCACCGCGGTGTGGTCAGCATGGGGAGGTCAGGGAACATGCAGTGGCAATGTAGGATAGGTTTATGAAAAACATCGCGGTGTGGTGCACATTTTATGGGTGTGTGTTACATTACATTCACTAGTAGGAGTGAGAAAAACATCACGGGGTGGTGTGAATCGGAGGGTCTGAATTAGGATAGGCAGTGAGTGGCAATGTACGATGGAGAAAAAACAACGCGGGGTGGTCAGCATGTTGAGGTCAGGGAACATGCATCGGCAAAGTAGGATAGGTTTCTGAAAAACATCGCGGGGTGGTGAGCATTGTATATGTGTGTGTTACATTACATTCACTAGTATAAGTGAGAAAAAAATCGCGGGGTGGTGCACATTGTATGGGTGTGTGTTACATTACATTCACTAGTAGGAGTGAGAAAAACATCATGGGGTGGTGTGAATCGGAGGGTCTGAATTAGCATAGGCAGTGAGTGGCAATGTAGGATGGAGAAAAGCACCGTGGGGTGGTCAGCATGTTGAGGTCAGGGAACATGCAGTGGCAATGTAGGATAGGTTTCTGAAAAACATCGCGGGGTGGTGCGCATTGTATGGGTGTGTGTTATATTACATTCACTAGGAGAAGTAAGAAAAACATCGCGGGGTGGTGCGCATTGTACGGGTGTGTGTTACATTACATTCACTAGTAGGAGTGAGAAAAACATCACGGGGTGGTGTGAATCGGAGGGTCTGAATTAGGATAGGCAGTGAGTGGCAACGTAGGATGGAGAAAAGCACCGCGGGGTGGTCAGCATGGGGAGGTCAGGGAACATGCAGTGGCAATGTAGGATATGTTTGTGAAAAACATCGTGGGGAGGTGCGCATTGTATGGTTGTGTGTTATATTGCATTCATTAGTAGGAGTGAGAAAAACATCACGGGGTGGTGTGAAGCGGAGGGTCGGAATTAGGATAGGCAGTGAGTGGCAATGTAGGATGGAGAAAAGCACCGCCGGGTGGTCAGCATGGGGAGGTCAGGGAACATGCAGTGGCAATGTAGGATAGGTTTCTGAAAAATATCGCGGGGTGGTGCGCATTTTATGGGTGTTTGTAACATTACATTCACTAGTAGGTGTGAGAAAAACATCACGGGGTGGTGCGCATTGTATGGGTGTTTGTTACATTATATTCACTAGTAGGAGTGTGAAAAACATCACGGGGTGGTGTGAATCGGAGGGTCTGAATTAGGATAGGCAGTGAGTGGCAATGTAGGATGGAGAAAAGCATTGCGGGATGGTCAGCATGGGGAGGTCAGGGAACATGCAGTGGCAATGTAGGATAGGTTTCTGAAAAACATCGTGGGGTGGTGCGCATTGTATGGGTGTGTGTTACATTAGATTCACTAGTAGGAGTGAGAAAAACATCACGGGGTGGTGTGAATCGGAGGGTCTGAATTAGGATGGGCAGTGAGTGGAAATGTAGGATGGAGAAAAGCACCGTGGTGTGGTCAACATGGGGAGGTCAGGGAACATGCAGTATCAATGTAGGATAGGTTTCTGAAAAACCTCGCGGGGTGGTGCGCATTGTATGGGTGTGTGTTACATTACATTCACTAGTAGGAGTGAGAAAAACATCACGGGGTTGTGCGCATTGTGTGGGTGTGTGTTACATTACATTCACTAATAGGAGTGAGAAAAACATCACGGGGTGGTGCGCATTGTATGGGTGTGTGTTACATTACATTCACTAGTAGGAGTGAGAAAAACATCACGGGGTGGTACGCATTGTATGGGTGTGTGTTACATTACATTCACTAGTAGGAGTGAGAAAAACATCACGGGGTGGTGCGCATTGTATGGGTGTGTGTTACATTACATACACTAGTAGGAGTGAGAAAAACATCACGGGGTGGTGCGCATTGTATGGGTGTGTGTTACATTACATTCACTAGTAGGAGTGAGAAAAACATCACGGGCTGGTGTGAATCGGAGGGTCTGAATTAGGATAGGCAGTGAGTAACAATGTAGGATGGAGACAAGCACCGCGGGGTGGTCAGCATGGGGAGGTCAGGGAACATGCAGTGGCAATGTAGGATAGGTTTCTGAAAAACATCGCGGGGTGGTGCGCATTGTATGTGTGTGTGTTATATTACATTCCCTAGTAGAAGTGAGAAAAACATCGCGGGGTGGTGCGCATTGTATGGGTGTGTGTTACATTACATTCACTAGTAGGAGTGAGAAAAACATCACGGGGTGGTGTGAATCGGAGGGTCTGAATTAGGATAGGCAGTGAGTGGCAATGTAGGATGGAGAAAAGCACCGCGGGGTGGTCAGCATGGGGAGGTCAGGGAACATGCAGTGGCAATTTAGGATATGTTTGTGAAAAACATCGTGGGGTGGTGCGCATTGTATGGGTGTGTGTTATATTACATTCATTAGTAGGAGTGAGAAAAACATCACGGGGTGGTGCGCATTGTATGGGTGTGTGTTACTTTACATTCACTAGTAGGAGTGAGAAAAACATCACGGGGTGGTGCGCATTGTATGGGTGTGTGTTACATTACATTCACTAGTAGGAGTGAGAAAAACATCATGGGGTGGTGCGCATTGTATGGGTGTGTGTTACATTACATTCACTAGTAGGAGTGAGAAAAACATCACGGGGTGGTGCGCATTGTATGGGTGTGTGTTACATTTGATTCACTAGTAGGAGTGAGAAAAACATCACGGGGTGGTGTGAATCGGAGGGTCTGAATTAGGATAAGCAGTGAGTGGCAATGCAGGATGGAGAAAAGCACCGCCGGGTGGTCAGCATGGGGAGGTCAGGGAACATGCAGTGGCAATGTAGGATAGGTTTCTGAAAAATATCGCGGGGTGGTGCGCATTTTATGGGTGTTTGTAACATTACATTCACTAGTAGGTGTGAGAAAAACATCACGGGGTGGTGGGCATTGTATGGGTGTTTGTTACATTATATTCACTAGTAGGAGTGTGAAATACATCACGGGGTGGTGTGAATCGGAGGGTCTGAATTAGGATAGGCAGTGAGTGGCAATGTAGGATGGAGAAAAGCATTGCGGGATGGTCAACATGGGGAGGTCAGGGAACATGCAGTATCAATGTAGGATAGGTTTCTGAAAAACTTCGCGGGGTGGTGCGCATTGTATGGGTGTGTGTTACATTACATTCACTAGTAGGAGTGAGAAAAACATCACGGGGTGGTGCGCATTGTATGGGTGTGTGTTACATTATATTCACTAGTAGGAGTGAGAAAAACATCACGGTGTGGTGCGCATTGTATGGGTGTGTGTTACATTTCATTCACTACTAGGTGTGAGAAAAACATCACGGGGTGGTGTGAATCGGAGGGTCTGAATTAGGATAGGCAGTGAGTGGCAATGTAGGATGGAGAAAAGCATTGCGGGGTGGTCAGCATTGGGAGGTCAGCGAACATGCAGTGGCAATGTAGGATAGGATTCTGAAAAACATCACGGGGTGGTGCGCATTGTATGGGTGTGTGTTACATTACATTCACTAGTAGGAGTGAGAAAAACATCACGGGGTGTTGTGAATCGGAGGGTCTGAATTAGGATAGGCAGAGAGTGGAAATGTAGGATAGAGAAAAGCACCGCGGGGTGGTCAGCATGTGGAGGTCAGGGAACATGAAGTATCAATGTAGGATAGGTTTCTGAAAAATATCGCGGGGTGGTGCGCATTGTATGGGTGTGTGTTACATTACATTCACTAGTAGGAGTGAGAAAAACATCACGGGGTGGTGCGCATTGTGTGGGTGTGTGTTACATTACATTCACTAATAGTGAGAAAAACATAACGGGGTGGTGCGCATTGTATGGGTGTGTGTTACATTACATTCACTAGTAGGAGTGAGAAAAACATCACGGGGTGGTGCGCATTGTATGGGTGTGTGTTACATTACATTCACTAGTAGGAGTGAGAAAAACATCACGGGTTGATGCGCATTGTATGGGTGTGTGTTACATTACATTCACTAGTAGGAGTGAGAAAAACATCACGGGGTGGTGTGAATCGGAGGGTCTGAATTAGGATAGGCAGTGAGTATCAATGTAGGATGGAGACAAGCACCGCGGGGTGGTCAGCATGGGGAGATCAGGGAACATGCAGTGGCAATGTAGGATAGGTTTCTGAAAAACATCGCGGGGTGGTGCGCATTGTATGGGTGTGTGTTACATTAGATTCACTAGTAGGAGTGAGAAAAACATCACGGGGTGGTGTGCATTGTATGGGTGTGTGTTACATTACATTCTCTAATAGGAGTGAGAAAAACATCATGGGGTGGTGCGCACTGTATGGGTGTGTGTTACATTACATTCAATAGTAGGTGTGAGAAAAACATCACGGGGTGGTGCGCATTGTATGGGTGTTTGTTACATTATATTCACTAGTAGGAGTGAGAAAAACATCACGGGGTGGTGTGAATCGGAGGGTCTGAATTAGGATAGGCAGTGAGTGTCAATGTAGGATGGAGAAAAGCATTGCGGGGTGGTCAGCATGGGGAGGTCAGCGAACATGCAGTGGCAATGTAGGATAGGTTTCTGAAAAACATCACGGGGTGGTGTGCATTGTATGGGTGTGTGTTACATTACATTCACTAGTAGGAGTGAGAAAAACATCACGGGGTGGTGTCAATCGGAGGGTCTGAATTAGGATAGGCAGTGAGTGGAAATGTAGGATGGAGAAAAGCACTGCGGGGTGGTCAGCATGGGGAGGTCAGGGAACATGCCGTATCAATGTAGGATAGGTTTCTGAAAAATATCGCGGGGTGGTGCGCATTGTATGGGTGTGTGTTACATTACATTCACTAGTAGGAGTGAGAAAAACATCACGGGGTGGTGCGCATTGTATGGGTGTGTGTTACATTACATTCTCTAATCGGAGTGAGAAAAACATCACGGGGTGGTGCGCATTGTATGGGTGTGTGTTACATTACATTCACTAGTAGCAGTGAGAAAAATATCACGGGGTGGTGCGCATTGTATGGGTGTGTTACATTACATTCACTAGTAGGAGTGAGAAAAACATCACGGGGTGGTGCGCATTGTATGGGTGTGTGGTACATTACATTCACTAGTAGGAGTGAGAAAAACATCGCGGGGTGGTGCGCATTGTATGGGTGTGTGTTACATTACATTCAATAGTAGGAGTGAGAAAAACATCACGGGGTGGTGCACATTGTATGGGTGTTTGTTACATTATATTCACTAGTAGGAGTGAGAAAAACATCACGGGGTGGTGTGAATCGGAGGGTCTGAATTAGGATAGGCAGTGAGTGGCAATGTAGGATGGAGAAAAGCATTGCGGGGTGGTCAGCATGGGGAGGTCAGCGAACATGCAGTGGCAATGTAGGATAAGTTTCTGAAAAACAACACGGGGTGGTGCGCATTGCATGGGTGTGTGTTACATTACATTCACTAGTAGGAGTGAGAAAAACATCACGGGGTGGTGTGAATCTGAGGGTCTGAATTAGGATAGGCAGTGAGTGGAAATGTAGGATGGAGAAAAGCACCGCGGGGTGGTCAGCATGGGGAGGTCAGGGAACATGCTGTGGCAATGTAGGATAGGTTTCTGAAAAACATCACGGGGTGGTGCGCATTCTATGGGTGTGTGTTACATTAGATTCACTAGTAGGAATGAGAAAAACATCACGGGGTGGTGCGCATTGTGTGGGTGTGTGTTACATTACATTCACTAATAGGAGTGAGAAAAACATCACGGGGTGGTGCGCATTGTATGGGTGTGTGTTACATTACATTCACTAATAGGAGTGAGAAAAACATCACGGGGTGGTGCGCATTGTATGGGTGTGTGTTACATTACATTCACCAGTAGGAGTGAGAAAAACATCACGGGGTGGTGCGCATTGTATGGGTGTGTGTTACATTACATTCACCAGTAGGAGTGAGAAAAACATCACGGGGTGGTGCGCATTGTATGGGTGTGTGTTACATTACATTCACTAGTAGGAGTGAGAAAAACATCACGGGGTGGTGCGCATTGTATGGGTGTGTGTTACATTACATTCACTATTAGGAGTGAGAAAAATATCACGGTGTGGTGCGCATTGTATGGGTGTGTGTTACATTACATTCACTACTAGGTGTGAAAAAAACATCACGGGGTGGTGTGAATCGGAGGGTCTGAATTAGGATAGGCAGTGAGTGGAAATGTAGGATGGAGAAAAGCACCGCGGGGTGGTCAGCATGGGGAGGTCAGGGAACATGCAGTATCAATGTAGGATAGGTTTCTGAAAAATAACGCGGGGTGATGCGCATTGTATGGGTGTGTGTTACATTACATTCACTAGTAGGAGTGAGAAAAACATCACGGGGTGGTGTGCATTGTGTGGGTGTGTGTTACATTACATTCAATAATAGTGAGAAAAACATAACGGGGTGGTGCACATTGTATGGGTGTGTGTTACATTACATTCACTAGTAGGAGTGAGAAAAACATCACGGGGTGGTGCGCATTGTATGGGTGTGTGTTACATTACATTCAGTAGTAGGAGTGAGAAAAACATCACGGGGTGGTGCGCATTGTATGGGTGTGTGTTACATTACATTCACTATTAGGAGTGAGAAAAACATCACGGTGTGGTGCGCATTGTATGGGTGTGTGTTACATTACATTCACTACTAGGTGTGAAAAAAACATCACGGGGTGGTGTGAATCGGAGGGTCTGAATTAGGATAGGCTGTGAGTGGCAATGTAGGATGGAGAAAAGCACCGCGGGGTGGTCAGCATGGGGAGGTCAGGGAACATGCAGTGGCAATGTAGGATAGGTTTCTGAAAAACATCGTGGGGTGGTGCGCATTGTATGGGTGTGTGTTACATTACATTCACTAGTAGGAGTGAGAAAAACATCACGGGGTTGTGCGCATTGTATGGGTGTGTGTTACTTTACATTCACTAATAGGAGTGAGAAAAACATCACGGGGTGGTGCGCATTTTATGGGTGTGTGTTACATTACATTCAGTAGTAGGAGTGAGAAAAACATCACGGGGTGGTGCGCATTGTATGGGTGTGTGTTACATTACATTCACTAGTAGAGTGAGAAAAACATCACG
This sequence comes from Cavia porcellus, assembly GCF_034190915.1. NCBI lineage: Eukaryota > Metazoa > Chordata > Mammalia > Rodentia > Caviidae > Cavia > Cavia porcellus. Next base: position 1,620,237 of record NW_026947560.1, on the reverse strand, counting down.
GGGTGGTGCCCATTGTATGGGTGTGTGTTACATTACATTCACTAGTAGCAGTGAGAAAAACATCACGGGGTGGTGTGAATGGGAGGGTCTGAATTAGGATAGGCAGTGAGTGGAAATGTAGGATGGAGAAAAGCACCGCGGGGTGGTCAGCATGGGGAGGTCAGGGAACATGCAGTATCAATGTAGGATAGGTTTCTGAAAAATATCGCGGGGTGGTGCGCATTGTATGGGTGTGTGTTACATTACGTTCACTAGTAGGAGTGAGAAAACATCACGGGATGGTGTGAATCGGAGGGTCTGAATTAGGATAGGCAGTGAGTAGCAATGTAGGATGGAGAAAAGCACCGCGGGGTGGTCAACATGGGGAGGTCAGGGAACATGCAGTGGCAGTGTAGGATAGGTTTTTGAAAAACATCGCGGGGTGGTGCCCATTGTATGGGGGTGTGTTACATTAGATTCACTAGTAGGAGTGAGAAAAACATCACGGGGTGGTGCGCATTGTATGGGTGTGTACTACATTACATTCTCTAATAGGAGTGAGAAAAACATCACGGGGTGGTGCGCATTGTATGGGTGTGTGTTACATTACATTCAATAGTAGGAGTGAGAAAAACATCACGGGGTGGTGCGCATTGTATGGGTGTTTGTTACATTATATTCACTAGTAGGCGTGAGAAAAACATCACGGGGTTGTGGGAATCGGAGGGTCTGAATTAGGATAGGCAGTGAGTGGCAATGTAGGATGGAGAAAAGCATTGCGGGGTGGTCAGCATGGGGAGGTCAGCGAACATGCAGTGGCAATGTGGGATAGGTTGATGAAAAACATCACGGGGTGGTGCGCATTGCATGGGTGTGTGTTACATTACATTCACTAGTAGGAGTGAAAAAAACATCACGGGGTCGTGTGAATCGGAGGGTCTGAATTAGGATGGGCAGTGAGTGGAAATGTAGGATGGATAAAAGCACCGTGGGGTGGTCAGCATGGGGAGGACAGGGAACATGCAGTATCAATGTAGGATAGGTTTCTGAAAAACATCGCGGGGTGGTGCGCATTGTATGGGTGTGTGTTACATTACATTCACTAGTAGGAGTGAGAAAAACATCACGGGGTGGTGCGCATTGTATGGGTGTGTGTTACATTAGATTCACTAGTAGGAGTGAGAAAAACATCACAGGGTGGTGCGCATTGTATGGGTGTGTGTTACGTTACATTCACTAGTAGGAGTGAGAAAAACATCACGGGGTGGTGCGCATTGTATGGGTGTGTGTTACATTACATTCACTAGTAGCAGTGAGAAAAACATCACGGGGTGGTGTGAATCGGAGGGTCTGAATTAGGATAGGCAGTGAGTGGAAATGTAGGATGGAGAAAAGCACCGCGGAGTGGTCAGCATGGGGAGGTCAGGGAACATGCAGTATCAATGTAGGATAGGTTTCTGAAAAATATCGCAGGGTGGTGCGCATTGTATGGGTGTGTGTTACATTATATTCACTAGTAGGAGTGAGAAAAACATCACGGGGTGGTGCGCATTGTGTGGGTGTGTGTTACATTACATTCACTAATAGTGATAAAAACATAATCGGGTGGTGCACATTGTATGGGTGTGTGTTACATTACATTCACTAGTAGGAGTGAGAAAAACATCACGGGGTGGTGCGCATTGTATGGGTGTGTGTTACATTACATTCACTAGTAGGAGTGAGAAAAACATCACGGGGTGGTGCGCATTGTATGGGTGTGTGTTACATTACATTCACTAGTAGGAGTGAGAAAAACATCACGGGGTGGTGTGAATCGGAGGGTCTGAATTAGGATAGGCAGTGAGTGGAAATGTAGGATGGAGAAAAGCACCGCGAGGTTATCAGCATGGGGAGGTCAGGGAACATGCAGTATCAGTGTAGGATAGGTTTCTGAAAAATATCGCGGGGTGGTGCGCATTGTATGGGTGTGTGTTACATTACATTCACTAGTAGGAGTGAGAAAAACATCACGGGGTGGTGCGCATTGTGTGGGTGTGTGTTACATTACATTCACTAGTAGGAGTGAGAAAAACATCACGGGGTGGTGCGCATTGTATGGGTGTGTGTTACATTACATTCACTAGTAGGAGTGAGAAAAACATCACGGGGTGGTGCGCATAGTATGGGTGTGTGTTACATTACATTCACTAGTAGGAGTGAGAAAAACATCACGGGGTGGTGTGAATCGGAGGGTCTGAATTACGATGGGCAGTGAGTGGAAATGTAGGATGGAGAAAAGCACCGTGGGGTGCTCAGCATGGGGAGGTCAGGGAACATGCAGTATCAATGTAGGATAGGTTTCTGAAAAACATCGCGGGGTGGTGCGCATTGTATGGGTGTGTGTTACATTACATTCACTAGTAGGAGTGAGAAAAACATCACGGTGTGGTGCGCATTGTATGGGTGTGTGTTACATTACATTCACTACTAGGTGTGAAAAAAACATCACGGGGTGGTGTGAATCGGATGGTCTGAATTAGTATAGGCTGTGAGTGGCAATGTAGGATGGAGAAAAGCACCGCGGGGTGGTCAGCATGGGGAGGTCAGGGAACATGCAGTGGCAATGTAGGATAGGTTTCTGAAAAACATCGTGGGGTGGTGCGCATTGTATGGGTGTGTGTTACATTACATTCACTAGTAGGAGTGAGAAAAACATCACGGGGTGGTGCGCAATGTATGGGTGTGTGTTACATTACATTCACTAATAGGAGTGAGAAAAACATCACGGGGTGGTGCGCATTGTATGGGTGTGTGTTACATTACATTCAGTAGTAGGAGTGAGAAAAACATCACGGGGTGGTGCGCATTGTATGGGTGTGTGTTACATTACATTCACTAGTAGGAGTGAGAAAAACATCACGGGGTGGTGCGCATTGTATGGGTGTGTGTTACATTACATTCACTAATAGGAGTGAGAAAAACATCACGGGGTGGTGCGCATTGTATGGGTGTGTGTTACATTACATTCAGTAGTAGGAGTGAGAAAAACATCACAGGGTGGTGCGCATTGTATGGGTGTGTGTTACATTACATTCACTAGTGGGAGTGAGAAAAACATCACGGGGTGGTGCGCATTGTATGGGTGTGTGTTACATTACATTCAGTAGTAGGAGTGAGAAAAACATCACGGGGTGGTGCGCATTGTATGGGTGTGTGTTACATTACATTCACTAGTAGGAGTGAGAAAAACATCACGGGGTGGTGCGCATTGTATGGGTGTGTGTTACATTACATTCACTAGTAGCAGTGAGAAAAACATCACGGGGTGGTGTGAATCGGAGGGTCTGAATTAGGATAGGCAGTGAGTGGAAATGTAGGATGGAGAAAAGCACCGCGGGGTGGTCAGCATGGGGAGGTCAGGGAACATGCAGTATCAATGTAGGATAGGTTTCAGAAAAATATCGCGGGGTGGTGCGCATTGTATGGGTGTGTGTTACATTACATTCACTAGTAGGAGTGAGAAAAACATCACGGGGTGGTACGCATTGTGTGGGTGTGTGTCACATTACATTCACTAGTAGGAGTGAGAAAAACATCACGGGGTGGTGTGAATCGGAGGGTCTGAATTAGGATAGGCAGTGAGTGGAAATGTAGGATGGAGAAAAGCACCGCGGGGTTATCAGCATGGGGAGGTCAGGGAACATGCAATATCAGTGTAGGATAGGTTTCTGAAAAATATCGCGGGGTGGTGCGCATTGTATGGGTGTGTGTTACATTACATTCACTAGTAGGAGTGAGAAAAACATCACGGGGTGGTGCGCATTGTGTGGGTGTGTGTTACATTACATTCACTAGTAGGAGTGAGAAAAACATCACGGGGTGGTGCGCATTGTATGGGTGTGTGTTACATTACATTCACTAGTAGGAGTGAGAAAAACATCACGGGGTGGTGCGCATAGTATGGGTGTGTGTTACATTACATTCACTAGTAGGAGTGAGAAAAACATCACGGGGTGGTGTGAATCGGAGGGTCTGAATTACGATGGGCAGTGAGTGGAAATGTAGGATGGAGAAAAGCACCGTGGGGTGCTCAGCATGGGGAGGTCAGGGAACATGCAGTATCAATGTAGGATAGGTTTCTGAAAAACATCGCGGGGTGGTGCGCATTGTATGGGTGTGTGTTACATTACATTCACTAGTAGGAGTGAGAAAAACATCACGGGGTGGTTCGCATTGTGTGGGTGTGTGTTACATTACATTCACTAATAGAAGTGAGAAAAACATCACGGGGTGGTGCGCATTGTATGGGTGTGTGTTACATTATATTCACTAGTAGGAGTGAGAAAAACATCACGGGGTGGTGCGCATTGTATGGGTGTGTGTTACATTACATTCACTAGTAGGAGTGAGAAAAACATCCCGGGGTGGTGCGCATTGTATGGGTGTGTGTTACATTACATTCACTATTAGGAGTGAGAAAAACATCACGGTGTGGTGCGCATTGTATGGGTGTGTGTTACATTACATTCACTACTAGGTGTGAAAAAAACATCACGGGGTGGTGTGAATCGGATGGTCTGAATTAGTATAGGCTGTGAGTGGCAATGTAGGATGGAGAAAAGCACCGCGGGGTGGTCAGCATGGGGAGGTCAGGGAACATGCAGTGGCAATGTAGGATAGGTTTCTGCAAAACATCGTGGGGTGGTGCGCATTGTATGGGTGTGTGTTACATTACATTCACTAGTAGGAGTGAGAAAAACATCACGGGGTGGTGCGCATTGTATGGGTGTGTGTTACATTACATTCACTAATAGGAGTGAGAAAAACATCACGGGGTGGTGCGCATTGTATGGGTGTGTGTTACATTACATTCAGTAGTAGGATTGAGAAAAACATCACGGGGTGGTGCGCATTGTATGGGTGTGTGTTACATTACATTCACTAGTAGGAGTGAGAAAAACATCACGGGGTGGTGCGCATTGTATGGGTGTGTGTTACATTACATTCACTAGTAGCAGTGAGAAAAACATCATGGGGTGGTGTGAATCGGAGGGTCTGAATTAGGATAGGCAGTGAGTGGAAATGTAGGATGGAGAAAAGCACCGCGGGGTGGTCAGCATGGGGAGGTCAGGGAACATGCAATATCAATGTAGGATAGGTTTCAGAAAAATATCGCGGGGTGGTGCGCATTGTATGGGTGTGTGTTACATTACATTCACTAGTAGGAGTGAGAAAAACATCACGGGGTGGTACGCATTGTGTGGGTGTGTGTCACATTACATTCACTAGTAGGAGTGAGAAAAACATCACGGGGTGGTGCGCATTGTATGGGTGTGTGTTACATTACATTCACTAGTAGGAGTGAGAAAAACATCACGGGGTGGTGCGCATTGTATGGGTGTGTGTTACATTACATTCACTATTAGGAGTGAGAAAAACATCACGGGGTGGTGCGCATTGTATGGGTGTGTGTTACATTACATTCACTAGTAGGAGTGAGAAAAACATCACGGGGTGGTGTGAATCGGAGGGTCTGAATTAGGATAGGCAGTGAGTGGAAATGTAGGATGGAGAAAAGCACCGCGGGGTTGTCAGCATGGGGAGGTCAGGGAACATGCAGTATCAGTGTAGGATAGGTTTCTGAAAAATATCGCGGGGTGGTGCGCATTGTATGGGTGTGTGTTACATTACATTCACTAGTAGGAGTCAGAAAAACATCACGGGGTGGTGCGCATTGTGTGGGTGTGTGTTACATTACATTCACTAGTAGGAGTGAGAAAAACATCACGGGGTGGTGCGCATTGTATGGGTGTGTGTTACATTACATTCACTAGTAGAAGTGAGAAAAACATCACGGGGTGGTGCGCATTGTATGGGTGTGTGTTACATTACATTCACTAGTAGGAGTGAGAAAAACATCACGGGGTGGTGTGAATCGGAGGGTCTGAATTAGGATGGGCAGTGAGTGGAAATGTAGGATGGAGAAAAGCACCGTGGGGTGGTCAGCATGGGGAGGTCAGGGAACATGCAGTATCAATGTAGGATAGGTTTCTGAAAAATATCGCGGGGTGGTGCGCATTGTATGGGTGTGTGTTACATTACATTTACTAGTAGGAGTGAGAAAAACATCACGGGGTGGTTCGCATTGTGTGGGTGTGTGTTACATTACATTCACTAATAGGAGTGAGAAAAACATCACGGGGTGGTGCGCATTGTATGGGTGTGTGTTACGTTATATTCACTACTAGGAGTGAGAAAAACATCACGGGGTGGTGTGCATTGTATGGGTGTGTGTTACATTACATTCACTAGTAGGAGTGAGAAAAACATCCCGGGGTGGTGCGCATTGTATGGGTGTGTGTTACATTACATTCACTATTAGGAGTGAGAAAAACATCACGGTGTGGTGCGCATTGTATGGGTGTGTGTTACATTACATTCACTACTAGGTGTGAAAAAAACATCACGGGGTGGTGTGAATCGGAGGGTCTGAATTAGTATAGGCTGTGAGTGGCAATGTAGGATGGAGAAAAGCACCGCGGGGTGGTCAGCATGGGGAGGTCAGGGAACATGCAGTGGCAATGTAGGATAGGTTTCTGAAAAACATCGTGGGGTGGTGCGCATTGTATGGGTGTGTGTTACATTACATTCACTAATAGGATTGAGAAAAACATCACGGGGTGGTGCGCATTGTATGGGTGTGTGTTACATTACATTCACTAATAGGAGTGAGAAAAACATCACGGGGTGGTGCGCATTGTATGGGTGTGTGTTACATTACATTCAGTAGTAGGAGTGAGAAAAACATCACGGGGTGGTGCGCATTGTATGGGTGTGTGTTACATTACATTCACTATTAGGAGTGAGAAAAACATCACGGTGTGGTGCGCATTGTATGGGTGTGTGTTACATTACATTCACTACTAGGTGTTTAAAAAACATCACGGGGTGGTGTGAATCGGAGGGTCTGAATTAGGATAGGCAGTGAGTGGAAATGTAGGATGGAGAAAAGCACCGCGGGGTGGTCAGCATGGGGAGGTCAGGGAACATGCAGTATCAATGTAGGATAGGTTTCTGAAAAATAACGCGGGGTGGTGCGCATTGTATGGGTGTGTGTTACATTACATTCACTAGTAGGAGTGAGAAAAACATCACGGGGTGGTGTGCATTGTGTGGGTGTGTGTTACATTACATTCAATAATAGTGAAAAAAACATAACGGGGTGGTGCACATTGTATGGGTGTGTGTTACATTACATTCACTAGTAGGAGTGAGAAAAACATCACGGGGTGGTGCGCATTGTATGGGTGTGTGTTACATTACATTCACTAGTAGGAGTGAGAAAAACATCACGGGGTGGTGCGCATTGTATGGGTGTGTGTTACATTACATTCACTATTAGGAGTGAGAAAAACATCACGGTGTGGTGCGCATTGTATGGGTGTGTGTTACATTACATTCACTACTAGGTGTGAAAAAAACATCACGGTGTGGTGTGAATCGGAGGGTCTGAATTAGGATAGGCTGTGAGTGGCAATGTAGGATGAAGAAAAGCACCGCGGGGTGGTCAGCATGGGGAGGTCAGGGAACATGCAGTGGCAATGTAGGATAGGTTTCTGAAAAACATCGTGGGGTGGTGCGCATTGTATGGGTGTGTGTTACATTACATTCACTAGTAGGAGTGAGAAAAACATCACGGGGTGGTGCGCATTGTATGGGTGTGTGTTACATTACATTCACTAATAGGAGTGAGAAAAACATCACGGGGTGGTGCGCATTTTATGGGTGTGTGTTACATTACATTCAGTAGTAGGAGTGAGAAAAACATCACGGGGTGGTGCGCATTGTATGGGTGTGTGTTACATTACATTCACTAGTAGGAGTGAGAAAAATATCACGGGGTGGTGCGCATTGTATGGGTGTGTGTTACATTACATTCACTAGTAGCAGTGAGAAAAACATCACGGGGTGGTGTGAATCGGAGGGTCTGAATTAGGATAGGCAGTGAGTGGAAATGTAGGATGGAGAAAAGCACCGCGTGGTGGTCAGCATGGGGAGGTCAGGGAACATGCAGTATCAATGTAGGATAGGTTTCTGAAAAATATCGCGGGGTGGTGCGCATTGTATGGGTGTGTGTTACATTACATTCACTAGTAGGAGTGAGAAAAACATCACGGGGTGGTGTGAATCGGAGGGTCTGAATTAGCATAGGCAGTGAGTAGCAATGTAGGATGGAGAAAAGCACCGCGGCGTGGTCAGCATGGGGAGGTCAGGGAACATGCAGTGGCAGTGTAGGATAGGTTTCTGAAAAACATCGCGGGGTGGTGCGCATTGTATGGTGGTGTGTTAGATTAGATTCACTAGTAGGAGTGAGAAAAACATCACGGGGTGGTGCGCATTGTATGGGTGTGTATTACATTACATTCTCTAATAGGAGTGAGAAAAACATCACGGGGTGGTGCGCATTGTATGGGTGTGTGTTACATTACATTCACTAGTAGGAGTGAGAAAAACATCACGGGGTGGTGTGCATTGTGTGGGTGTGTGTTACATTACATTCAATAATAGTGAGAAAAACATAACGGGGTGGTGCACATTGTATGGGTGTGTGTTACATTACATTCACTAGTAGGAGTGAGAAAAACATCACGGGGTGGTGTGAATCGGAGGGTCTGAATTAGGATAGGCAGTGAGTGGAAATGTAGGATGGAGAAAAGCACCGCGTGGTGGTCAGCATGGGGAGGTCAGGGAACATGCAGTATCAATGTAGGATAGGTTTCAGAAAAATATCGCGGGTTGGTGCGCATTGTATGGGTGTGTGTTACATTACATTCACTAGTAGGAGTGAGAAAAACATCACGGGGTGGTGCGCAATGTATGGGTGTGTGTTACATTACATTCACTATTAGGAGTGAGAAAAACATCACGGTGTGGTGCGCATTGTATGGGTGTGTGTTACATTACATTCACTACTAGGTGTGAAAAAAACATCACGGGGTGGTGTGAATCGGATGGTCTGAATTAGTATAGGCTGTGAGTGGCAATGTAGGATGGAGAAAAGCACCGCGGGGGGGTCAGCATGGGGAGGTCAGGGAACATGCAGTGGCAATGTAGGATAGGTTTCTGAAAAACATCGTGGGGTGGTGCGCATTGTATGGGTGTGTGTTACATTACATTCACTAGTAGGAGTGAGAAAAACATCACGGGGTGGTGCGCATTGTATGGGTGTGTGTTACATTACATTCACTAATAGGAGTGAGAAAATCATCACGGGGTGGTGCGCATTGTATGGGTGTGTGTTACATTACATTCAGTAGTAGGAGTGAGAAAAACATCACGGGGTGGTGCGCATTGTATGGGTGTGTGTTACATTACATTCACTAGTAGGAGTGAGAAAAACATCACGGCGTGGTGCGCATTGTATGGGTGTGTGTTACATTACATTCACTAGTAGCAGTGAGAAAAACATCACGGGGTGGTGTGAATCGGAGGGTCTGAATTAGGATAGGCAGTGAGTGGAAATGTAGGATGGAGAAAAGCACCGCGGGGTGGTCAGCATGGGGAGGTCAGGGAACATGCAGTATCAATGTAGGATAGGTTTCAGAAAAATATCGCGGGGTGGTGCGCATTGTATGGGTGTGTGTTACATTACATTCACTAGTAGGAGTGAGAAAAACATCACGGGGTGGTACGCATTGTGTGGGTGTGTGTCACATTACATTCACTAGTAGGAGTGAGAAAAATATCACGGGGTGGTGCGCATTGTATGGGTGTGTGTTACATTACATTCACTAGTAGGAGTGAGAAAAACATCACGGGGTGGTGTGAATCGGAGGGTCTGAATTAGGATAGGCAGTGAGTGGAAATGTAGGATGGAGAAAAGCACCGCGGGGTGGTCAGCATGGGGAGGTCAGGGAACATGCAGTATCAATGTAGGATAGGTTTCTGAAAAATAACGCGGGGTGGTGCGCATTGTATGGGTGTGTGTTACATTACATTCACTAGTAGGAGTGAGAAAAACATCACGGGGTGGTGCGCATTGTATGGGTGTGTGTTACATTACATTCACTAGTAGCAGTGAGAAAAACATCACGGGGTGGTGCGCATTGTATGGGTGTGTGTTACATTACTTTCACTAGTAGGAGTGAGAAAAACATCGCGGGGTGGTGCGCATTGTATGGGTGTGTGTTACATTACATTCAATAGTAGGAGTGAGAAAAACATCACGGGGTGGTGCACATTGTATGGGTGTTTGTTACATTATATTCACTAGTAGGAGTGAGAAAAACATCACGAGGTGGTGTGAATCGGAGGGTCTGAATTAGGATAGGCAGTGAGTGGCAATGTAGGATGGAGAAAAGCATTGCGGGGTGGTCAGCATGGGGAGGTCAGCGAACATGCAGTGGCAATGTAGGATAGGTTTCTGAAAAACATCACGGGGTGGTGCGCATTCTATGGGTGTGTGTTACATTACATTCACTAGTAGGAGTGAGAAAAACATCACGGGGTTGTGTGAATCGGAGGGTCTGAATTAGGATGGGCAGTGAGTGGAAATGTAGGATGGAGAAAAGCACCGTGGGGTGGTCAGCATGGGAAGGACAGGGAACATGCAGTATCAATGTAGGATAGGTTTCTGAAAAACATCGCGGGGTGGTGCGCATTGTATGGGTGTGTGTTACATTACATTCACTAGTAGGAGTGAGAAAAACATCACGGGGTGGTGCGCATTCTATGGGTGTGTGTTACATTAGATTCATTAGTAGGAGTGAGAAAAACATCACGGGGTGGTGCGCATTGTATGGGTGTGTGTTACATTCACTAGTAGGAGTGAGAAAAACATCACGGGGTGGTGCGCATTGTATGGGTGTGTGTTACATTACATTCACTAGTAGGAGTGAGAAAAACATCACGGGGTGGTGCGCATTGTATGGGTGTGTGTTACATTACATTCACTAGTAGGAGTGAGAAAAACATCACGGGGTGGTGTGAATCGGAGGGTCTGAATTAGGATGGGCAGTGAGTGGAAATGTAGGATGGAGAAAAGCACCGTGGGGTGGTCAGCATGGGGAGGTCAGGGAACATGCAGTATCAATGTAGGATAGGTTTCTGAAAAACATCGCGGGGTGGTGCGCATTGTATGGGTGTGTGTTACATTACATTCACTAGTAGGAGTGAGAAAAACATCACGGGGTGGTTCGCATTGTGTGGGTGTGTGTTACATTACATTCACTAATAGGAGTGAGAAAAACATCACGGGGTGGTGCGCATTGTATGGGTGTGTGTTACATTATATTCACTACTAGGAGTGAGAAAAACATCACGGGGTGGTGTGCATTGTATGGGTGTGTGTTACATTACATTCACTAGTAGGAGTGAGAAAAACATCCCGGGGTGGTGCGCATTGTATGGGTGTGTGTTACATTACATTCACTATTAGGAGTGAGAAAAACATCACGGTGTGGTGCGCATTGTATGGGTGTGTGTTACATTTCATTCACTACTAGGTGTGAAAAAAACATCACGGGGTGGTGTGAATCGGAGGGTCTGAATTAGTATAGGCTGTGAGTGGCAATGTAGGATGGAGAAAAGCACCGCGGGGTGGTCAGCATGGGGAGGTCAGGGAACATGCAGTGGCAATGTAGGATAGGTTTCTGAAAAACATCGTGGGGTGGTGCGCATTGTATGGGTGTGTGTTACATTACATTCACTAATAGGAGTGAGAAAAACATCACGGGGTGGTGCGCATTGTATGGGTGTGTGTTACATTACATTCACTAATAGGAGTGAGAAAAACATCACGGGGTGGTGCGCATTGTATGGGTGTGTGTTACATTACATTCAGTAGTAGGAGTGAGAAAAACATCACGGGGTGGTGCGCATTGTATGGGTGTGTGTTACATTACATTCACTAGTAGGAGTGAGAAAAACATCACGGGGTGGTGCGCATTGTATGGGTGTGTGTTACATTACATTCACTAATAGTGATAAAAACATAACGGGGTGGTGCACATTGTATGGGTGTGTGTTACATTACATTCACTATTAGGAGTGAGAAAAACATCACGGTGTGGTGCGCATTGTATGGGTGTGTGTTACATTACATTCACTACTAGGTGTTTAAAAAACATCACGGGGTGGTGTGAATCGGAGGGTCTGAATTAGGATAGGCAGTGAGTGGAAATGTAGGATGGAGAAAAGCACCGCGGGGTGGTCAGCATGGGGAGGTCAGGGAACATGCAGTATCAATGTAGGATAGGTTTCTGAAAAATAACGCGGGGTGGTGCGCATTGTATGGGTGTGTGTTACATTACATTCACTAGTAGGAGTGAGAAAAACATCACGGGGTGGTGTACATTGTGTGGGTGTGTGTTACATTACATTCAATAATAGTGAGAAAAACATAACGGGGTGGTGCACATTGTATGGGTGTGTGTTACATTACATTCACTAGTAGGAGTGAGAAAAACATCACGGGGTGGTGCGCATTGTATGGGTGTGTGTTACATTACATTCACTAATAGTGATAAAAACATAACGGGGTGGTGCACATTGTATGGGTGTGTGTTACATTACATTCACTATTAGGAGTGAGAAAAACATCACGGTGTGGTGCGCATTGTATGGGTGTGTGTTACATTACATTCACTACTAGGTGTTTAAAAAACATCACGGGGTGGTGTGAATCGGAGGGTCTGAATTAGGATAGGCAGTGAGTGGAAATGTAGGATGGAGAAAAGCACCGCGGGGTGGTCAGCATGGGGAGGTCAGGGAACATGCAGTGGCAATGTAGGATATGTTTGTGAAAAACATCGTGGGGTGGTGCGCATTGTATGGGTGTGTGTTATATTACATTCATTAGTAGGAGTGAGAAAAACATCACGGGGTGGTGTGAATCGGAGGGTCAGAATTAGGATAGGCAGTGAGTGGCAATGTAGGATGGAGAAAAGCACCGCCGGGTGGTCAGCATGGGGAGGTCAGGGAACATGCAGTGGCAATGTAGGATAGGTTTCTGAAAAATATCGCGGGGTGGTGCGCATTTTATGGGTGTTTGTAACATTACATTCACTAGTAGGTGTGAGAAAAACATCACGGAGTGGTGCGCATTGTATGGGTGTTTGTTACATTATATTCACTAGTAGGAGTGTGAAAAACATCACGGGGTGGTGTGAATCGGAGGGTCTGAATTAGAATAGGCAGTGAGTGGCAATGTAGGATGGAGAAAAGCATTGCGGGATGGTCAGCATGGGGAGGTCAGGGAACATGCAGTGGCAATGTAGGATAGGTTTCTGAAAAACATCGTCGGGTGGTGCGCATTGTATGGGTGTGTGTTACATTAGATTCACTAGTAGGAGTGAGAAAAACATCACGGGGTGGTGTGAATTGGAGGGTCTGAATTAGTACGGGCAGTGAGTGGAAATGTAGGATGGAGAAAAGCACCGTGGTGTGGTCAACATGGGGAGGTCAGGGAACATGCAGTATCAATGTAGGATAGGTTTCTGAAAAACTTCGCGGGGTGGTGCGCATTGTATGGGTGTGTGTTACATTACATTCACTAGTAGGAGTGAGAAAAACATCACGGGGTGGTGCGCATTGTATGGGTGTGTGTTACATTACATTCACTAGTAGGAGTGAGAAAAACATCACGGTGTGGTGCGCATTGTATGGGTGTGTGTTACATTACATTCACTACTAGGTGTGAGAAAAACATCACGGGGTGGTGTGAATCGGAGGGTCTGAATTAGGATAGGCAGTGAGTGGCAATGTAGGATGGAGAAAAGCATTGCGGGGTGGTCAGCATTGGGAGGTCAGCGAACATGCAGTGGCAATGTAGGATAGGATTCTGAAAAACATCACGGGGTGGTGCGCATTGTATGGGTGTGTGTTACATTACATTCACTAGTAGGAGTGAGAAAAACATCACGGGGTGTTGTGAATCGGAGGGTCTGAATTAGGATAGGCAGAGAGTGGAAATGTAAAATAGAGAAAAGCACCGCGGGGTGGTCAGCATGGGGAGGTCAGGGAACATGAAGTATCAATGTAGGATAGGTTTCTGAAAAATATCGCGGGGTGGTGCGCATTGTATGGGTGTGTGTTACATTACATTCACTAGTAGGAGTGAGAAAAACATCACGGGGTGGTGCGCATTGTGTGGGTGTGTGTTACATTGCATTCACTAATAGTGAGAAAAACATAATGGGGTGGTGCGCATTGTATGGGTGTGTGTTACATTACATTCACTAGTAGGAGTGAGAAAAACATCACGGGGTGGTGCGCATTGTATGGGTGTGTGTTACATTACATTCACTAGTAGGAGTGAGAAAAACATCACGGGGTGGTGCGCATTGTATGGGTGTGTGTTACATTACATTCACTAGTAGGAGTGAGAAAAACATCACGGGGTGGTGTGAATCCGAGGGTCTGAATTAGGATAGGCAGTGAGTAACAATGTAGGATGGAGACAAGCACCGCGGGGTGGTCAGCATGGGGAGGTCAGGGAACATGCAGTGGCAATGTAGGATAGGTTTCTGAAAAACATCGCGGGGTGGTGCGCATTGTATGGGTGTGTGTTACATTAGATTCACTAGTAGGAGTGAGAAAAACATCACGGGGTGGTGTGCATTGTATGGGTGTGTGTTACATTACATTCTCTAATAGGAGTGAGAAAAACATCATGGGGTGGTGCGCACTGTATGGGTGTGTGTTACATTACATTCAATAGTAGGTGTGAGAAAAACATCACGGGGTGGTGCGCATTGTATGGGTGTTTGTTACATTATATTCACTAGTAGGAGTGAGAAAAACATCACGGGGTGGTGTGAATCGGAGGGTCTGAATTAGGATAGGCAGTGAGTGTCAATGTAGGATGGAGAAAAGCATTGCGGGGTGGTCAGCATGGGGAGGTCAGCGAACATGCAGTGGCAATGTAGGATAGGTTTCTGAAAAACATCACGGGGTGGTGTGCATTGTATGGGTGTGTGTTACATTACATTCACTAGTAGGAGTGAGAAAAACATCACGGGGTGGTGTCAATCGTAGGGTCTGAATTAGGATAGGCAGTGAGTGGAAATGTAGGATGGAGAAAAGCACTGCGGGGTGGTCAGCATGGGGAGGTCAGGGAACATGCCGTATCAATGTAGGATAGGTTTCTGAAAAATATCGCGGGGTGGTGCGCATTGTATGGGTGTGTGTTACATTACATTCACTAGTAGGAGTGAGAAAAACATCACGGGGTGGTGCGCATTGTATGGGTGTGTGTTACATTACATTCTCTAATAGGAGTGAGAAAAACATCACGGGGTGGTGCGCATTGTATGGGTGTGTGTTACATTACATTCACTAGTAGCAGTGAGAAAAATATCACGGGGTGGTGCGCATTGTATGGGTGTGTTACATTACATTCACTAGTAGGAGTGAGAAAAACATCACGGGGTGGTGCGCATTGTATGGGTGTGTGTTACATTACATTCACTAGTAGGAGTGAGAAAAACATCGCTGGGTGGTGCGCATTGTATGGGTGTGTGTTACATTACATTCAATAGTAGGAGTGAGAAAAACATCACGGGGTGGTGCACATTGTATGGGTGTTTGTTACATTATATTCACTAGTAGGAGTGAGAAAAACATCACGGGGTGGTGTGAATCGGAGGGTCTGAATTAGGATAGGCAGTGAGTGGCAATGTAGGATGGAGAAAAGCATTGCGGGGTGGTCAGCATGGGGAGGTCAGCGAACATGCAGTGGCAATGTAGGATAAGTTTCTGAAAAACATCACGGGGTGGTGCGCATTGCATGGGTGTGTGTTACATTACATTCACTAGTAGGAGTGAGAAAAACATCACGGGGTGGTGTGAATCTGAGGGTCTGAATTAGGATAGGCAGTGAGTGGAAATGTAGGATGGAGAAAAGCACCGCGGGGTGGTCAGCATCGGGAGGTCAGGGAACATGCTGTGGCAATGTAGGATAGGTTTCTGAAAAACATCACGGGGTGGTGCGCATTCTATGGGTGTGTGTTACATTAGATTCACTAGTAGGAATGTGAAAAACATCACGGGGTGGTGTGAATCGGAGGGTCTGAATTAGGATGGGCAGTGAGTGGAAATGTAGGATGGAGAAAAGCACCGTGGGGTGGTCAGCATGGGGAGGTCAGGGAACATGCAGTATCAATGTAGGATAGGTTTCTGAAAAACATCGCGGGGTGGTGCGCATTGTATGGGTGTGTGTTACATTACATTCACTAGTAGGAGTGAGAAAAACATCACGGGGTGGTGCGCATTGTGTGGGTGTGTGTTACATTACATTCACTAATAGGAGTGAGAAAAACATCACGGGGTGGTGCGCATTGTATGGGTGTGTGTTACATTACATTCACCAGTAGGAGTGAGAAAAACATCACGGGGTGGTGCGCATTGTATGGGTGTGTGTTACATTACATTCACTAGTAGGAGTGAGAAAAACATCACGGGGTGGTGCGCATTGTATGGGTGTGTGTTACATTACATTCACTATTAGGAGTGAGAAAAACATCACGGTGTGGTGCGCATTGTATGGGTGTGTGTTACATTACATTCACTACTAGGTGTGAAAAAAACATCACGGGGTGGTGTGAATCGGAGGGTCTGAATTAGGATAGGCAGTGAGTGGAAATGTAGGATGGAGAAAAGCACCGCGGGGTGGTCAGCATGGGGAGGTCAGGGAACATGCAGTATCAATGTAGGATAGGTTTCTGAAAAATAACGCGGGGTGATGCGCATTGTATGGGTGTGTGTTACATTACATTCACTAGTAGGAGTGAGAAAAACATCACGGGGTGGTGTGCATTGTGTGGGTGTGTGTTACATTACATTCAATAATAGTGAGAAAAACATAACGGGGTGGTGCACATTGTATGGGTGTGTGTTACATTACATTCACTAGTAGGAGTGAGAAAAACATCACGGGGTGGTGCGCATTGTATGGGTGTGTGTTACATTACATTCACTAGTAGGAGTGAGAAAAACATCACGGGGTGGTGCGCATTGTATGGGTGTGTGTTACATTACATTCACTATTAGGAGTGAGAAAAACATCACGGTGTGGTGCGCAT
This sequence comes from Cavia porcellus, assembly GCF_034190915.1. Classification (NCBI taxonomy): domain Eukaryota; kingdom Metazoa; phylum Chordata; class Mammalia; order Rodentia; family Caviidae; genus Cavia; species Cavia porcellus. The sequence continues at coordinate 1,603,195 of NW_026947560.1, read as the reverse complement.
TGTATGGGTGTGTGTTACATTACATTCACTACTAGGTGTGAAAAAAACATCACGGGGTGGTGTGAATCGGAGGGTCTGAATTAGGATAGGCTGTGAGTGGCAATGTAGGATGGAGAAAAGCACCGCGGGGTGGTCAGCATGGGGAGGTCAGGGAACATGCAGTGGCAATGTAGGATAGGTTTGTGAAAAACATCGTGGGGTGGTGCGCATTGTATGGGTGTGTGTTACATTACATTCACTAGTAGGAGTGAGAAAAACATCACGGGGTTGTGCGCATTGTATGGGTGTGTGTTACATTACATTCATTAATAGGAGTGAGAAAAACATCACGGGGTGGTGCGCATTTTATGGGTGTGTGTTACATTACATTCAGTAGTAGGAGTGAGAAAAACATCACGGGGTGGTGCGCATTGTATGGGTGTGTGTTACATTACATTCACTAGTAGAGTGAGAAAAACATCACGGGGTGGTGCCCATTGTATGGGTGTGTGTTACATTACATTCACTAGTAGCAGTGAGAAAAACATCACGGGGTGGTGTGAATCGGAGGGTCTGAATTAGGATAGGCAGTGAGTGGAAATGTAGGATGGAGAAAAGCACCGCGGGGTTGTCAGCATCGGGAGGTCAGGGAACATGCAGTATCAATGTAGGATAGGTTTCTGAAAAATATCGCGGGGTGGTGCGCATTGTATGGGTGTGTGTTACATTACATTCACTAGTAGGAGTGAGAAAAACATCACGGGATGGTGTGAATCGGAGGGTCTTAATAAGGGTAGGCAGTGAGTAGCAATGTAGGATGGAGAAAAGCACTGCGGGGTGGTCAGCATGGGGAGGTCAGGGAACATGCAGTGGCAGTGTAGGATAGGTTTTTGAAAAACATCGCGGGGTGGTGCGCATTGTATGGGGGTGTGTTACATTAGATTCACTAGTAGGAGTGAGAAAAACATCACGGGGTGGTGCGCATTGTATGGGTGTGTATTACATTACATTCTCTTAGAGGAGTGAGAAAAACATCACGGGGTGGTGCGCATTGTATGGGTGTGTGTTACATTACATTCAATAGTAGGAGTGAGAAAAACATCACGGGGTGGTGCGCATTGTATGGGTGTTTGTTACATTATATTCACTAGTAGGCGTGAGAAAAACATCACGGGGTTGTGGGAATCGGAGGGTCTGAATTAGGATAGGCAGTGAGTGGCAATGTAGGATGGAGAAAAGCATTGCGGGGTGGTCAGCATGGGGAGGTCAGGGAACATGCAGTGGCAATGTAGGATAGGTTTCTGAAAAACATCACGGGGTGGTGTGCATTGTATGGGTGTGTGTTACATTACATTCACTAGTAGGAGTGAGAAAAACATCACGGGGTGGTGTCAATCGTAGGGTCTGAATTAGGATAGGCAGTGAGTGGAAATGTAGGATGGAGAAAAGCACTGCGGGGTGGTCAGCATGGGGAGGTCAGGGAACATGCCGTATCAATGTAGGATAGGTTTCTGAAAAATATCGCGGGGTGGTGCGCATTGTATGGGTGTGTGTTACATTACATTCACTAGTAGGAGTGAGAAAAACATCACGGGGTGGTGCGCATTGTATGGGTGTGTGTTACATTACATTCTCTAATAGGAGTGAGAAAAACATCACGGGGTGGTGCGCATTGTATGGGTGTGTGTTACATTACATTCACTAGTAGCAGTGAGAAAAATATCACGGGGTGGTGCGCATTGTATGGGTGTGTTACATTACATTCACTAGTAGGAGTGAGAAAAACATCACGGGGTGGTGCGCATTGTATGGGTGTGTGTTACATTACATTCAATAGTAGGAGTGAGAAAAACATCACGGGGTGGTGCACATTGTATGGGTGTTTGTTACATTATATTCACTAGTAGGAGTGAGAAAAACATCATGGGGTGGTGTGAATCGGAGGGTCTGAATTAGGATAGGCAGTGAGTGGCAATGTAGGATGGAGAAAAGCATTGCGGGGTGGTCAGCATGGGGAGGTCAGCGAACATGCAGTGGCAATGTAGGATAAGTTTCTGAAAAACATCACGGGGTGGTGCGCATTGCATGGGTGTGTGTTACATTACATTCACTAGTAGGAGTGAGAAAAACATCACGGGGTGGTGTGAATCTGAGGGTCTGAATTAGGATAGGCAGTGAGTGGAAATGTAGGATGGAGAAAAGCACCGCGGGGTGGTCAGCATCGGGAGGTCAGGGAACATGCTGTGGCAATGTAGGATAGGTTTCTGAAAAACATCACGGGGTGGTGCGCATTCTATGGGTGTGTGTTACATTAGATTCACTAGTAGGAATGTGAAAAACATCACGGGGTGGTGTGAATCGGAGGGTCTGAATTAGGATGGGCAGTGAGTGGAAATGTAGGATGGAGAAAAGCACCGTGGGGTGGTCAGCATGGGGAGGTCAGGGAACATGCAGTATCAATGTAGGATAGGTTTCTGAAAAACATCGCGGGGTGGTGCGCATTGTATGGGTGTGTGTTACATTACATTCACTAGTAGGAGTGAGAAAAACATCACGGGGTGGTGCGCATTGTGTGGGTGTGTGTTACATTACATTCACTAATAGGAGTGAGAAAATCATCACGGGGTGGTGCGCATTGTATGGGTGTGTGTTACATTACATTCAGTAGTAGGAGTGAGAAAAACATCACGGGGTGGTGCGCATTGTATGGGTGTGTGTTACATTACATTCACTAGTAGGAGTGAGAAAAACATCACGGCGTGGTGCGCATTGTATGGGTGTGTGTTACATTACATTCACTAGTAGCAGTGAGAAAAACATCACGGGGTGGTGTGAATCGGAGGGTCTGAATTAGGATAGGCAGTGAGTGGAAATGTAGGATGGAGAAAAGCACCGCGGGGTGGTCAGCATGGGGAGGTCAGGGAACATGCAGTATCAATGTAGGATAGGTTTCAGAAAAATATCGCGGGGTGGTGCGCATTGTATGGGTGTGTGTTACATTACATTCACTAGTAGGAGTGAGAAAAACATCACGGGGTGGTACGCATTGTGTGGGTGTGTGTCACATTACATTCACTAGTAGGAGTGAGAAAAATATCACGGGGTGGTGCGCATTGTATGGGTGTGTGTTACATTACATTCACTAGTAGGAGTGAGAAAAACATCACGGGGTGGTGCGCATTGTATGGGTGTGTGTTACATTACATTCACTAGTAGGAGTGAGAAAAACATCACGGGGAGGTGCGCATTGTATGGGTGTGTGTTACATTACATTCACTAGTAGCAGTGAGAAAAACATCACGGGGTGGTGTGAATCGGAGGGTCTGAATTAGGATAGGCAGTGAGTGGAAATGTAGGATGGAGAAAAGCACCGCGGGGTGGTCAGCATGGGGAGGTCAGGGAACATGCAGTATCAATGTAGGATAGGTTTCTGAAAAATAACGCGGGGTGGTGCGCATTGTATGGGTGTGTGTTACATTACATTCACTAGTAGGAGTGAGAAAAACATCACGGGGTGGTGCGCATTGTATGGGTGTGTGTTACATTACATTCACTAGTAGCAGTGAGAAAAACATCACGGGGTGGTGCGCATTGTATGGGTGTGTGTTACATTACTTTCACTAGTAGGAGTGAGAAAAACATCGCGGGGTGGTGCGCATTGTATGGGTGTGTGTTACATTACATTCAATAGTAGGAGTGAGAAAAACATCACGGGGTGGTGCACATTGTATGGGTGTTTGTTACATTATATTCACTAGTAGGAGTGAGAAAAACATCACGGGGTGGTGTGAATCGGAGGGTCTGAATTAGGATAGGCAGTGAGTGGCAATGTAGGATGGAGAAAAGCATTGCGGGGTGGTCAGCATGGGGAGGTCAGCGAACATGCAGTGGCAATGTAGGATAGGTTTCTGAAAAACATCACGGGGTGGTGCGCATTCTATGGGTGTGTGTTACATTACATTCACTAGTAGGAGTGAGAAAAACATCACGGGGTTGTGTGAATCGGAGGGTCTGAATTAGGATGGGCAGTGAGTGGAAATGTAGGATGGAGAAAAGCACCGTGGGGTGGTCAGCATGGGAAGGACAGGGAACATGCAGTATCAATGTAGGATAGGTTTCTGAAAAACATCGCGGGGTGGTGCGCATTGTATGGGTGTGTGTTACATTACATTCACTAGTAGGAGTGAGAAAAACATCACGGGGTGGTGCGCATTCTATGGGTGTGTGTTACATTAGATTCACTAGTAGGAATGTGAAAAACATCACGGGGTGGTGTGAATCGGAGGGTCTGAATTAGGATGGGCAGTGAGTGGAAATGTAGGATGGAGAAAAGCACCGTGGGGTGGTCAGCATGGGGAGGTCAGGGAACATGCAGTATCAATGTAGGATAGGTTTCTGAAAAACATCGCGGGGTGGTGCGCATTGTATGGGTGTGTGTTACATTACATTCACTAGTAGGAGTGAGAAAAACATCACGGGGTGGTGCGCATTGTGTGGGTGTGTGTTACATTACATTCACTAATAGGAGTGAGAAAATCATCACGGGGTGGTGCGCATTGTATGGGTGTGTGTTACATTACATTCAGTAGTAGGAGTGAGAAAAACATCACGGGGTGGTGCGCATTGTATGGGTGTGTGTTACATTACATTCACTAGTAGGAGTGAGAAAAACATCACGGCGTGGTGCGCATTGTATGGGTGTGTGTTACATTACATTCACTAGTAGCAGTGAGAAAAACATCACGGGGTGGTGTGAATCGGAGGGTCTGAATTAGGATAGGCAGTGAGTGGAAATGTAGGATGGAGAAAAGCACCGCGGGGTGGTCAGCATGGGGAGGTCAGGGAACATGCAGTATCAATGTAGGATAGGTTTCAGAAAAATATCGCGGGGTGGTGCGCATTGTATGGGTGTGTGTTACATTACATTCACTAGTAGGAGTGAGAAAAACATCACGGGGTGGTACGCATTGTGTGGGTGTGTGTCACATTACATTCACTAGTAGGAGTGAGAAAAATATCACGGGGTGGTGCGCATTGTATGGGTGTGTGTTACATTACATTCACTAGTAGGAGTGAGAAAAACATCACGGGGTGGTGCGCATTGTATGGGTGTGTGTTACATTACATTCACTAGTAGGAGTGAGAAAAACATCACGGGGAGGTGCGCATTGTATGGGTGTGTGTTACATTACATTCACTAGTAGCAGTGAGAAAAACATCACGGGGTGGTGTGAATCGGAGGGTCTGAATTAGGATAGGCAGTGAGTGGAAATGTAGGATGGAGAAAAGCACCGCGGGGTGGTCAGCATGGGGAGGTCAGGGAACATGCAGTATCAATGTAGGATAGGTTTCTGAAAAATAACGCGGGGTGGTGCGCATTGTATGGGTGTGTGTTACATTACATTCACTAGTAGGAGTGAGAAAAACATCACGGGGTGGTGCGCATTGTATGGGTGTGTGTTACATTACATTCACTAGTAGCAGTGAGAAAAACATCACGGGGTGGTGCGCATTGTATGGGTGTGTGTTACATTACTTTCACTAGTAGGAGTGAGAAAAACATCGCGGGGTGGTGCGCATTGTATGGGTGTGTGTTACATTACATTCAATAGTAGGAGTGAGAAAAACATCACGGGGTGGTGCACATTGTATGGGTGTTTGTTACATTATATTCACTAGTAGGAGTGAGAAAAACATCACGGGGTGGTGTGCATTGTATGGGTGTGTGTTACATTACATTCACTAGTAGGAGTGAGAAAAACATCACGGGGTTGTGTGAATCGGAGGGTCTGAATTAGGATGGGCAGTGAGTGGAAATGTAGGATGGAGAAAAGCACCGTGGGGTGGTCAGCATGGGAAGGACAGGGAACATGCAGTATCAATGTAGGATAGGTTTCTGATAAACATCGCGGGGTGGTGCGCATTGTATGGGTGTGTGTTACATTACATTCACTAGTAGGAGTGAGAAAAACATCACGGGGTGGTGCGCATTCTATGGGTGTGTGTTACATTAGATTCATTAGTAGGAGTGAGAAAAACATCACGGGGTGGTGCGCATTGTATGGGTGTGTGTTACATTCACTAGTAGGAGTGAGAAAAACATCACGGGGTGGTGCGCATTGTATGGGTGTGTGTTACATTACATTCACTAGTAGGAGTGAGAAAAACATCACGGGGTGGTGCGCATTGTATGGGTGTGTGTTACATTACATTCACTAGTAGGAGTGAGAAAAACATCACGGGGTGGTGTGAATCGGAGGGTCTGAATTAGGATGGGCAGTGAGTGGAAATGTAGGATGGAGAAAAGCACCGTGGGGTGGTCAGCATGGGGAGGTCAGGGAACATGCAGTATCAATGTAGGATAGGTTTCTGAAAAACATCGCGGGGTGGTGCGCATTGTATGGGTGTGTGTTACATTACATTCACTAGTAGGAGTGAGAAAAACATCACGGGGTGGTTCGCATTGTGTGGGTGTGTGTTACATTACATTCACTAATAGGAGTGAGAAAAACATCACGGGGTGGTGCGCATTGTATGGGTGTGTGTTACATTACATTCACTAATAGGAGTGAGAAAAACATCACGGGGTGGTGCGCATTGTATGGGTGTGTGTTACATTACATTCAGTAGTAGGAGTGAGAAAAACATCACGGGGTGGTGCGCATTGTATGGGTGTGTGTTACATTACATTCACTAGTAGGAGTGAGAAAAACATCACGGGGTGGTGCGCATTGTATGGGTGTGTGTTACATTACATTCACTAATAGTGATAAAAACATAACGGGGTGGTGCACATTGTATGGGTGTGTGTTACATTACATTCACTATTAGGAGTGAGAAAAACATCACGGTGTGGTGCGCATTGTATGGGTGTGTGTTACATTACATTCACTACTAGGTGTTTAAAAAACATCACGGGGTGGTGTGAATCGGAGGGTCTGAATTAGGATAGGCAGTGAGTGGAAATGTAGGATGGAGAAAAGCACCGCGGGGTGGTCAGCATGGGGAGGTCAGGGAACATGCAGTATCAATGTAGGATAGGTTTCTGAAAAATAACGCGGGGTGGTGCGCATTGTATGGGTGTGTGTTACATTACATTCACTAGTAGGAGTGAGGAAAACATCACGGGGTGGTGTGCATTGTGTGGGTGTGTGTTACATTACATTCAATAATAGTGAGAAAAACATAACGGGGTGGTGCACATTGTATGGGTGTGTGTTACATTACATTCACTAGTAGGAGTGAGAAAAACATCACGGGGTGGTGCGCATTGTATGGGTGTGTGTTACATTACATTCACTAGTAGGAGTGAGAAAAACATCACGGGGTGGTGCGCATTGTATGGGTGTGTGTTACATTACATTCACTATTAGGAGTGAGAAAAACATCACGGTGTGGTGCGCATTGTATGGGTGTGTGTTACATTACATTCACTACTAGGTGTGAAAAAAACATCACGGTGTGGTGTGAATCGGAGGGTCTGAATTAGGATAGGCTGTGAGTGGCAATGTAGGATGAAGAAAAGCACCGCGGGGTGGTCAGCATGGGGAGGTCAGGGAACATGCAGTGGCAATGTAGGATAGGTTTCTGAAAAACATCGTGGGGTGGTGCGCATTGTATGGGTGTGTGTTACATTACATTCACTAGTAGGAGTGAGAAAAACATCACGGGGTGGTGCGCATTTTATGGGTGTGTGTTACATTACATTCAGTAGTAGGAGTGAGAAAAACATCACGGGGTGGTGCGCATTGTATGGGTGTGTATTACATTACATTCTCTAATAGGAGTGAGAAAAACATCACGGGGTGGTGCGCATTGTATGGGTGTGTGTTACATTACATTCACTAGTAGGAGTGAGAAAAACATCACGGGGTGGTGTGCATTGTGTGGGTGTGTGTTACATTACATTCAATAATAGTGAGAAAAACATAACGGGGTGGTGCACATTGTATGGGTGTGTGTTACATTACATTCACTAGTAGGAGTGAGAAAAACATCACGGGGTGGTGCGCATTGTATGTGTGTGTGTTATATTACATTCACTAGTAGAAGTGAGAAAAACATCGCGGGGTGGTGCGCATTGTATGGGTGTGTGTTACATTACATTCACTAGTAGGAGTGAGAAAAACATCACGGGGTGGTGTGAATCGGAGGGTCTGAATTAGGATAGGCAGTGAGTGGCAATGTAGGATGGAGAAAAGCACCGCGGGGTGGTCAGCATGGGGAGGTCAGGGAACATGCAGTGGCAATGTAGGATATGTTTGTGAAAAACATCGTGGGGTGGTGCGCATTGTATGGGTGTGTGTTATATTACATTCATTAGTAGGAGTGAGAAAAACATCACGGGGTGGTGTGAATCGGAGGGTCAGAATTAGGATAGGCAGTGAGTGGCAATGTAGGATGGAGAAAAGCACCGCCGGGTGGTCAGCATGGGGAGGTCAGGGAACATGCAGTGGCAATGTAGGATAGGTTTCTGAAAAATATCGCGGGGTGGTGCGCATTTTATGGGTGTTTGTAACATTACATTCACTAGTAGGTGTGAGAAAAACATCACGGAGTGGTGCGCATTGTATGGGTGTTTGTTACATTATATTCACTAGTAGGAGTGTGAAAAACATCACGGGGTGGTGTGAATCGGAGGGTCTGAATTAGGATAGGCAGTGAGTGGCAATGTAGGATGGAGAAAAGCATTGCGGGATGGTCAGCATGGGGAGGTCAGGGAACATGCAGTGGCAATGTAGGATAGGTTTCTGAAAAACATCGTCGGGTGGTGCGCATTGTATGGGTGTGTGTTACATTAGATTCACTAGTAGGAGTGAGAAAAACATCACGGGGTGGTGTGAATTGGAGGGTCTGAATTAGTACGGGCAGTGAGTGGAAATGTAGGATGGAGAAAAGCACCGTGGTGTGGTCAACATGGGGAGGTCAGGGAACATGCAGTATCAATGTAGGATAGGTTTCTGAAAAACTTCGCGGGGGGGTGCGCATTGTATGGGTGTGTGTTACATTACATTCACTAGTAAGAGTGAGAAAAACATCACGGGGTGGTGCGCATTGTATGGGTGTGTGTTACATTACATTCACTAGTAGGAGTGAGAAAAACATCACGGTGTGGTGCGCATTGTATGGGTGTGTGTTACATTACATTCACTACTAGGTGTGAGAAAAACATCACGGGGTGGTGTGAATCGGAGGGTCTGAATTAGGATAGGCAGTGAGTGGCAATGTAGGATGGAGAAAAGCATTGCGGGGTGGTCAGCATTGGGAGGTCAGCGAACATGCAGTGGCAATGTAGGATAGGATTCTGAAAAACATCACGGGGTGGTGCGCATTGTATGGGTGTGTGTTACATTACATTCACTAGTAGGAGTGAGAAAAACATCACGGGGTGTTGTGAATCGGAGGGTCTGAATTAGGATAGGCAGAGAGTGGAAATGTAAAATAGAGAAAAGCACCGCGGGGTGGTCAGCATGGGGAGGTCAGGGAACATGAAGTATCAATGTAGGATAGGTTTCTGAAAAATATCGCGGGGTGGTGCGCATTGTATGGGTGTGTGTTACATTACATTCACTAGTAGGAGTGAGAAAAACATCACGGGGTGGTGCGCATTGTGTGGGTGTGTGTTACATTGCATTCACTAATAGTGAGAAAAACATAATGGGGTGGTGCGCATTGTATGGGTGTGTGTTACATTACATTCACTAGTAGGAGTGAGAAAAACATCACGGGGTGGTGCGCATTGTATGGGTGTGTGTTACATTACATTCACTAGTAGGAGTGAGAAAAACATCACGGGGTGGTGCGCATTGTATGGGTGTGTGTTACATTACATTCACTAGTAGGAGTGAGAAAAACATCACGGGGTGGTGTGAATCCGAGGGTCTGAATTAGGATAGGCAGTGAGTAACAATGTAGGATGGAGACAAGCACCGCGGGGTGGTCAGCATGGGGAGGTCAGGGAACATGCAGTGGCAATGTAGGATAGGTTTCTGAAAAACATCGCGGGGTGGTGCGCATTGTATGGGTGTGTGTTACATTAGATTCACTAGTAGGAGTGAGAAAAACATCACGGGGTGGTGTGCATTGTATGGGTGTGTGTTACATTACATTCTCTAATAGGAGTGAGAAAAACATCATGGGGTGGTGCGCACTGTATGGGTGTGTGTTACATTACATTCAATAGTAGGTGTGAGAAAAACATCACGGGGTGGTGCGCATTGTATGGGTGTTTGTTACATTATATTCACTAGTAGGAGTGAGAAAAACATCACGGGGTGGTGTGAATCGGAGGGTCTGAATTAGGATAGGCAGTGAGTGTCAATGTAGGATGGAGAAAAGCATTGCGGGGTGGTCAGCATGGGGAGGTCAGCGAACATGCAGTGGCAATGTAGGATAGGTTTCTGAAAAACATCACGGGGTGGTGTGCATTGTATGGGTGTGTGTTACATTACATTCACTAGTAGGAGTGAGAAAAACATCACGGGGTGGTGTCAATCGTAGGGTCTGAATTAGGATAGGCAGTGAGTGGAAATGTAGGATGGAGAAAAGCACTGCGGGGTGGTCAGCATGGGGAGGTCAGGGAACATGCCGTATCAATGTAGGATAGGTTTCTGAAAAATATCGCGGGGTGGTGCGCATTGTATGGGTGTGTGTTACATTACATTCACTAGTAGGAGTGAGAAAAACATCACGGGGTGGTGCGCATTGTATGGGTGTGTGTTACATTACATTCTCTAATAGGAGTGAGAAAAACATCACGGGGTGGTGCGCATTGTATGGGTGTGTGTTACATTACATTCACTAGTAGCAGTGAGAAAAATATCACGGGGTGGTGCGCATTGTATGGGTGTGTTACATTACATTCACTAGTAGGAGTGAGAAAAACATCACGGGGTGGTGCGCATTGTATGGGTGTGTGTTACATTACATTCACTAGTAGGAGTGAGAAAAACATCGCTGGGTGGTGCGCATTGTATGGGTGTGTGTTACATTACATTCAATAGTAGGAGTGAGAAAAACATCACGGGGTGGTGCACATTGTATGGGTGTTTGTTACATTATATTCACTAGTAGGAGTGAGAAAAACATCACGGGGTGGTGTGAATCGGAGGGTCTGAATTAGGATAGGCAGTGAGTGGCAATGTAGGATGGAGAAAAGCATTGCGGGGTGGTCAGCATGGGGAGGTCAGCGAACATGCAGTGGCAATGTAGGATAAGTTTCTGAAAAACATCACGGGGTGGTGCGCATTGCATGGGTGTGTGTTACATTACATTCACTAGTAGGAGTGAGAAAAACATCACGGGGTGGTGTGAATCTGAGGGTCTGAATTAGGATAGGCAGTGAGTGGAAATGTAGGATGGAGAAAAGCACCGCGGGGTGGTCAGCATCGGGAGGTCAGGGAACATGCTGTGGCAATGTAGGATAGGTTTCTGAAAAACATCACGGGGTGGTGCGCATTCTATGGGTGTGTGTTACATTAGATTCACTAGTAGGAATGTGAAAAACATCACGGGGTGGTGTGAATCGGAGGGTCTGAATTAGGATGGGCAGTGAGTGGAAATGTAGGATGGAGAAAAGCACCGTGGGGTGGTCAGCATGGGGAGGTCAGGGAACATGCAGTATCAATGTAGGATAGGTTTCTGAAAAACATCGCGGGGTGGTGCGCATTGTATGGGTGTGTGTTACATTACATTCACTAGTAGGAGTGAGAAAAACATCACGGGGTGGTGCGCATTGTGTGGGTGTGTGTTACATTACATTCACTAATAGGAGTGAGAAAAACATCACGGGGTGGTGCGCATTGTATGGGTGTGTGTTACATTACATTCACCAGTAGGAGTGAGAAAAACATCACGGGGTGGTGCGCATTGTATGGGTGTGTGTTACATTACATTCACTAGTAGGAGTGAGAAAAACATCACGGGGTGGTGCGCATTGTATGGGTGTGTGTTACATTACATTCACTATTAGGAGTGAGAAAAACATCACGGTGTGGTGCGCATTGTATGGGTGTGTGTTACATTACATTCACTACTAGGTGTGAAAAAAACATCACGGGGTGGTGTGAATCGGAGGGTCTGAATTAGGATAGGCAGTGAGTGGAAATGTAGGATGGAGAAAAGCACCGCGGGGTGGTCAGCATGGGGAGGTCAGGGAACATGCAGTATCAATGTAGGATAGGTTTCTGAAAAATAACGCGGGGTGATGCGCATTGTATGGGTGTGTGTTACATTACATTCACTAGTAGGAGTGAGAAAAACATCACGGGGTGGTGTGCATTGTGTGGGTGTGTGTTACATTACATTCAATAATAGTGAGAAAAACATAACGGGGTGGTGCACATTGTATGGGTGTGTGTTACATTACATTCACTAGTAGGAGTGAGAAAAACATCACGGGGTGGTGCGCATTGTATGGGTGTGTGTTACATTACATTCACTAGTAGGAGTGAGAAAAACATCACGGGGTGGTGCGCATTGTATGGGTGTGTGTTACATTACATTCACTATTAGGAGTGAGAAAAACATCACGGTGTGGTGCGCATTGTATGGGTGTGTGTTACATTACATTCACTACTAGGTGTGAAAAAAACATCACGGGGTGGTGTGAATCGGAGGGTCTGAATTAGGATAGGCTGTGAGTGGCAATGTAGGATGGAGAAAAGCACCGCGGGGTGGTCAGCATGGGGAGGTCAGGGAACATGCAGTGGCAATGTAGGATAGGTTTGTGAAAAACATCGTGGGGTGGTGCGCATTGTATGGGTGTGTGTTACATTACATTCACTAGTAGGAGTGAGAAAAACATCACGGGGTTGTGCGCATTGTATGGGTGTGTGTTACATTACATTCATTAATAGGAGTGAGAAAAACATCACGGGGTGGTGCGCATTTTATGGGTGTGTGTTACATTACATTCAGTAGTAGGAGTGAGAAAAACATCACGGGGTGGTGCGCATTGTATGGGTGTGTGTTACATTACATTCACTAGTAGAGTGAGAAAAACATCACGGGGTGGTGCCCATTGTATGGGTGTGTGTTACATTACATTCACTAGTAGCAGTGAGAAAAACATCACGGGGTGGTGTGAATCGGAGGGTCTGAATTAGGATAGGCAGTGAGTGGAAATGTAGGATGGAGAAAAGCACCGCGGGGTTGTCAGCATCGGGAGGTCAGGGAACATGCAGTATCAATGTAGGATAGGTTTCTGAAAAATATCGCGGGGTGGTGCGCATTGTATGGGTGTGTGTTACATTACATTCACTAGTAGGAGTGAGAAAATCATCACGGGATGGTGTGAATCGGAGGGTCTTAATAAGGGTAGGCAGTGAGTAGCAATGTAGGATGGAGAAAAGCACTGCGGGGTGGTCAGCATGGGGAGGTCAGGGAACATGCAGTGGCAGTGTAGGATAGGTTTTTGAAAAACATCGCGGGGTGGTGCGCATTGTATGGGGGTGTGTTACATTAGATTCACTAGTAGGAGTGAGAAAAACATCACGGGGTGGTGCGCATTGTATGGGTGTGTATTACATTACATTCTCTTAGAGGAGTGAGAAAAACATCACGGGGTGGTGCGCATTGTATGGGTGTGTGTTACATTACATTCAATAGTAGGAGTGAGAAAAACATCACGGGGTGGTGCGCATTGTATGGGTGTTTGTTACATTATATTCACTAGTAGGCGTGAGAAAAACATCACGGGGTTGTGGGAATCGGAGGGTCTGAATTAGGATAGGCAGTGAGTGGCAATGTAGGATGGAGAAAAGCATTGCGGGGTGGTCAGCATGGGGAGGTCAGGGAACATGCAGTGGCAATGTAGGATAGGTTTCTGAAAAACATCACGGGGTGGTGTGCATTGTATGGGTGTGTGTTACATTACATTCACTAGTAGGAGTGAGAAAAACATCACGGGGTGGTGTCAATCGTAGGGTCTGAATTAGGATAGGCAGTGAGTGGAAATGTAGGATGGAGAAAAGCACTGCGGGGTGGTCAGCATGGGGAGGTCAGGGAACATGCCGTATCAATGTAGGATAGGTTTCTGAAAAATATCGCGGGGTGGTGCGCATTGTATGGGTGTGTGTTACATTACATTCACTAGTAGGAGTGAGAAAAACATCACGGGGTGGTGCGCATTGTATGGGTGTGTGTTACATTACATTCTCTAATAGGAGTGAGAAAAACATCACGGGGTGGTGCGCATTGTATGGGTGTGTGTTACATTACATTCACTAGTAGCAGTGAGAAAAATATCACGGGGTGGTGCGCATTGTATGGGTGTGTTACATTACATTCACTAGTAGGAGTGAGAAAAACATCACGGGGTGGTGCGCATTGTATGGGTGTGTGTTACATTACATTCACTAGTAGGAGTGAGAAAAACATCGCTGGGTGGTGCGCATTGTATGGGTGTGTGTTACATTACATTCAATAGTAGGAGTGAGAAAAACATCACGGGGTGGTGCACATTGTATGGGTGTTTGTTACATTATATTCACTAGTAGGAGTGAGAAAAACATCACGGGGTGGTGTGAATCGGAGGGTCTGAATTAGGATAGGCAGTGAGTGGCAATGTAGGATGGAGAAAAGCATTGCGGGGTGGTCAGCATGGGGAGGTCAGCGAACATGCAGTGGCAATGTAGGATAAGTTTCTGAAAAACATCACGGGGTGGTGCGCATTGCATGGGTGTGTGTTACATTACATTCACTAGTAGGAGTGAGAAAAACATCACGGGGTGGTGTGAATCTGAGGGTCTGAATTAGGATAGGCAGTGAGTGGAAATGTAGGATGGAGAAAAGCACCGCGGGGTGGTCAGCATCGGGAGGTCAGGGAACATGCTGTGGCAATGTAGGATAGGTTTCTGAAAAACATCACGGGGTGGTGCGCATTCTATGGGTGTGTGTTACATTAGATTCACTAGTAGGAATGTGAAAAACATCACGGGGTGGTGTGAATCGGAGGGTCTGAATTAGGATGGGCAGTGAGTGGAAATGTAGGATGGAGAAAAGCACCGTGGGGTGGTCAGCATGGGGAGGTCAGGGAACATGCAGTATCAATGTAGGATAGGTTTCTGAAAAACATCGCGGGGTGGTGCGCATTGTATGGGTGTGTGTTACATTACATTCACTAGTAGGAGTGAGAAAAACATCACGGGGTGGTGCGCATTGTGTGGGTGTGTGTTACATTACATTCACTAATAGGAGTGAGAAAAACATCACGGGGTGGTGCGCATTGTATGGGTGTGTGTTACATTACATTCACCAGTAGGAGTGAGAAAAACATCACAGGGTGGTGCGCATTGTATGGGTGTGTGTTACATTACATTCACTAGTAGGAGTGAGAAAAACATCACGGGGTGGTGCGCATTGTATGGGTGTGTGTTACATTACATTCACTATTAGGAGTGAGAAAAACATCACGGTGTGGTGCGCATTGTATGGGTGTGTGTTACATTACATTCACTACTAGATGTGAAAAAAACATCACGGGGTGGTGTGAATCGGAGGGTCTGAATTAGGATAGGCAGTGAGTGGAAATGTAGGATGGAGAAAAGCACCGCGGGGTGGTCAGCATGGGGAGGTCAGGGAACATGCAGTATCAATGTAGGATAGGTTTCTGAAAAATAACGCGGGGTGATGCGCATTGTATGGGTGTGTGTTACATTACATTCACTAGTAGGAGTGAGAAAAACATCACGGGGTGGTGTGCATTGTGTGGGTGTGTGTTACATTGCATTCAATAATAGTGAGAAAAACATAACGGGGTGGTGCACATTGTATGGGTGTGTGTTACATTACTTTCACTAGTAGGAGTGAGAAAAACATCACGGGGTGGTGCGCATTGTATGGGTGTGTGTTACATTACATTCACTAGTAGGAGTGAGAAAAACATCACGGGGTGGTGCGCATTGTATGGGTGTGTGTTACATTACATTCACTATTAGGAGTGAGAAAAACATCACGGTGTGGTGCGCATTGTATGGGTGTGTGTTACATTACATTCACTACTAGGTGTGAAAAAAACATCACGGGGTGGTGTGAATCGGAGGGTCTGAATTAGGATAGGCTGTGAGTGGCAATGTAGGATGGAGAAAAGCACCGCGGGGTGGTCAGCATGGAGAGGTCAGGGAACATGCAGTGGCAATGTAGGATAGGTTTGTGAAAAACATCGTGGGGTGGTGCGCATTGTATGGGTGTGTGTTACATTACATTCACTAGTAGGAGTGAGAAAAACATCACGGGGTTGTGCGCATTGTATGGGTGTGTGTTACATTACATTCACTAATAGGAGTGAGAAAAACATCACGGGGTGGTGCGCATTTTATGGGTGTGTGTTACATTACATTCAGTAGTAGGAGTGAGAAAAACATCACGGGGTGGTGCACATTGTATGGGTGTGTGTTACATTACATTCACTAGTAGAGTGAGAAAAACATCACGGGGTGGTGCCCATTGTATGGGTGTGGGTTACATTACATTCACTAGTAGCAGTGAGAAAAACATCACGGGGTGGTGTGAATCGGATGGTCTGAATTAGGATAGGCAGTGAGTGGAAATGTAGGATGGAGAAAAGCACCGCGGGGTTGTCAGCATGGGGAGGTCAGGGAACATGCAGTATCAATGTAGGATAGGTTTCTGAAAAATATCGCGGGGTGGTGCGCATTGTATGGGTGTGTGTTACATTACATTCACTAGTAGGAGTGAGAAAAACATCACGGGATGGTGTGAATCAGAGGGTCTGAATAAGGGTAGGCAGTGAGTAGCAATGTAGGATGGAGAAAAGCACTGCGGGGTGGTCAGCATGGGGAGGTCAGGGAACATGCAGTGGCAGTGTAGGATAGGTTTTTGAAAAACATCGCGGGGTGGTGCGCATTGTATGGGGGTGTGTTACATTAGATTCACTAGTAGGAGTGAGAAAAACATCACGGGGTGGTGCGCAATGTATGGGTGTGTATTACATTACATTCTCTTAGAGGAGTGAGAAAAACATCACGGGGTGGTGCGCATTGTATGGGTGTGTGTTACATTACATTCAATAGTAGGAGTGAGAAAAACATCACGGGGTGGTGCGCATTGTATGGGTGTTTGTTACATTATATTCACTAGTAGGCGTGAGAAAAACATCACGGGGTTGTGGGAATCGGAGGGTCTGAATTAGGATAGGCAGTGAGTGGCAATGTAGGATGGAGAAAAGCATTGCGGGGTGGTCAGCATGGGGAGGTCAGCGAACATGCAGTGGCAATGTGGGATAGGTTGCTGAAAAACATCTCGGGGTGGTGCGCATTGCATGGGTGTGTGTTACATTACATTCACTAGTAGGAGTGAAAAAAACATCACGGGGTGGTGTGAATCGGAGGGTCTGAATTAGGATGGGCAGTGAGTGGAAATGTAGGATGGAGAAAAGCACCGTGGGGTGGTCAGCATGGGGAGGACAGGGAACATGCAGTATCAATGTAGGATAGGTTTCTGAAAAACATCGCGGGGTGGTGCGCATTGTATGGGTGTGTGTTACATTACATTCACTAGTAGGAGTGAGAAAAACATCACGGGGTGGTGCGCATTGTATGGGTGTGTGTTACATTAGATTCACTAGTAGGAGTGAGAAAAACATCACGGGGTGGTGCGCATTGTATGGGTGTGTGTTACATTACATTCACTAGTAGGAGTGACAAAAACATCACGGGGTGGTGCGCATTGTATGGGTGTGTGTTACATTACATTCACTAGTAGCAGTGAGAAAAACATCACGGGGTGGTGTGAATCGGAGGGTCTGAATTAGGATAGGCAGTGAGTGGAAATGTAGGATGGAGAAAAGCACCGCGGAGTGGACAGCATGGGGAGGTCAGGGAACATGCAGTATCAATGTAGGATAGGTTTCTGAAAAATATCGCGGGGTGGTGCGCATTGTATGGGTGTGTGTTACATTACATTCACTAGTAGGAGTGAGAAAAACATCACGGGGTGGTGCGCATTGTGTGGGTGTGTGTTACATTACATTCACTAATAGTGATAAAAACATAATGGGGTGGTGCACATTGTATGGGTGTGTGTTACATTACATTCACTAGTAGGAGTGAGAAAAACATCACGGGGTGGTGCGCATTGTATGGGTGTGTGTTACATTACATTCACTAGTAGGAGTGAGAAAAACATCACGGGGTGGTGCGCATTGTATGGGTGTGTGTTACATTACATTCACTAGTAGGAGTGAGAAAAACATCACGGGGTGGTGTGAATCGGAGTGTCTGAATTAGGATAGGCAGTGAGTGGAAATGTAGGATGGAGAAAAGCACCGCAGGGTTGTCAGCATGGGGAGGTCAGGGAACATGCAGTATCAGTGTAGGATAGGTTTCTGAAAAATATCGCGGGGTGGTGCGCATTGTATGGGTGTGTGTTACATTACATTCACTAGTAGGAGTGAGAAAAACATCACGGGGTGGTGCGCATTGTGTGGGTGTGTGTTACATTACATTCACTAGTAGGAGTGAGAAAAACATCACGGGGTGGTGCGCATTGTATGGGTGTGTGTTACATTACATTCACTAGTAGGAGTGAGAAAAACATCACGGGGTGGTGCGCATTGTATGGGTGTGTGTTACATTACATTCACTAGTAGGAGTGAGAAAAACATCACGGGGTGGTGTGAATCGGAGGGTCTGAATTAGGATGGGCAGTGAGTGGAAATGTAGGATGGAGAAAAGCACCGTGGGGTGGTCAGCATGGGGAGGTCAGGGAACATGCAGTATCAATGTAGGATAGGTTTCTGAAAAACATCGCGGGGTGGTGCGCATTGTATGGGTGTGTGTTACATTACATTCACTAGTAGGAGTGAGAAAAACATCACGGGGTGGTTCGCATTGTGTGGGTGTGTGTTACATTACATTCACTAATAGAAGTGAGAAAAACATCACGGGGTGGTGCGCATTGTATGGGTGTGTGTTACATTACATTCACTACTAGGAGTGAGAAAAACATCACGGGGTGGTGCGCATTGTATGGGTGTGTGTTACATTACATTCACTAGTAGGAGTGAGAAAAACTTCCCGGGGTGGTGCGCATTGTATGGGTGTGTGTTACATTACATTCACTATTAGGAGTGAGAAAAACATCACGGTGTGGTGCGCATTGTATGGGTGTGTGTTACATTACATTCACTACTAGGTGTGAAAAAAACATCACGGGGTGGTGTGAATCGGATGGTCTGAATTAGTATAGGCTGTGAGTGGCAATGTAGGATGGAGAAAAGCACCGCGGGGTGGTCAGCATGGGGAGGTCAGGGAACATGCAGTGGCAATGTAGGATAGGTTTCTGAAAAACATCGTGGGGTGGTGCGCATTGTATGGGTGTGTGTTACATTACATTCACTAGTAGGAGTGAGAAAAACATCACGGGGTGGTGCGCATTGTATGGGTGTGTGTTACATTACATTCACTAATAGGAGTGAGAAAAACATCACGGGGTGGTGCGCATTGTATGGGTGTGTGTTACATTACATTCAGTAGTAGGAGTGAGAAAAACATCACGGGGTGGTGCGCATTGTATGGGTGTGTGTTACATTACATTCACTAGTAGGAGTGAGAAAAACATCACGGGGTGGTGCGCATTGTATGGGTGTGTGTTACATTACATTCACTACTAGCAGTGAGAAATACATCACGGGGTGGTGTGAATCGGAGGGTCTGAATTAGGATAGGCAGTGAGTGGAAATGTAGGATGGAGAAAAGCACCGCGGGGTGGTCAGCATGGGGAGGTCAGGGAACATGCAGTATCAATGTAGGATAGGTTTCAGAAAAATATCGCGGGGTGGTGCGCATTGTATGGGTGTGTGTTACATTACATTCACTAGTAGGAGTGAGAAAAACATCACGGGGTGGTACGCATTGTGTGGGTGTGTGTCACATTACATTCACTAGTAGGAGTGAGAAAAACATCACGGGGTGGTGCGCATTGTATGGGTGTGTGTTACATTACATTCACTAGTAGGAGTGAGAAAAACATCACGGCGTGCTGCGCATTGTATGGGTGTGTGTTACATTACATTCACTAGTAGGAGTGAGAAAAACATCACGGGGAGGTGCGCATTGTATGGGTGTGTGTTACATTACATTCACTAGTAGCAGTGAGAAAAACATCACGGGGTGGTGTGAATCGGAGGGTCTGAATTAGGATAGGCAGTGAGTGGAAATGTAGGATGGAGAAAAGCACCGCGGGGTGGTCAGCATGGGGAGGTCAGGGAACATGCAGTATCAATGTAGGATAGGTTTCTGAAAAATAACGCGAGGTGGTGCGCATTGTATGGGTGTGTGTTACATTACATTCACTAGTAGAAGTGAGAAAAACATCACGGGGTGGTGCGCATTGTATGGGTGTGTGTTACATTACATTCACTAGTAGCAGTGAGAAAAACATCACGGGGTGGTGCGCATTGTATGGGTGTGTGTTACATTACATTCACTAGTAGGAGTGAGAAAAACATCGCGGGGTGGTGCGCATTGTATGGGTGTGTGTTACATTACATTCAATAGTAGGAGAGAGAAAAACATCACGGGGTGGTGCACATTGTATGGGTGTTTGTTACATTATATTCACTAGTAGGAGTGAGAAAAACATCACGGGGTGGTGTGAATCGGAGGGTCTGAATTAGGATGGGCAGTGAGTGGAAATGTAGGATGGAGAAAAGCACCGTGGGGTGGTCAGCATGGGGAGGTCAGGGAACATGCAGTATCAATGTAGGATAGGTTTCTGAAAAACATCGCGGGGTGGTGCGCATTGTATGGGTGTGTGTTACATTACATTCACTAGTAGGAGTGAGAAAAACATCATGGGGTGGTTCGCATTGTGTGGGTGTGTGTTACATTACATTCACTAATAGGAGTGAGAAAAACATCACGGGGTGGTGCGCATTGTATGGGTGTGTGTTACATTATATTCACTACTAGGAGTGAGAAAAACATCACGGGGTGGTGTGCATTGTATGGGTGTGTGTTACATTACATTCACTAGTAGGAGTGAGAAAAACATCCCGGGGTGGTGCGCATTGTATGGGTGTGTGTTACATTACATTCACTATTAGGAGTGAGAAAAACATCACGGTGTGGTGCGCATTGTATGGGTGTGTGTTACATTACATTCACTACTAGGTGTGAAAAAAACATCACGGGGTGGTGTGAATCGGAGGGTCTGAATTAGTATAGGCTGTGAGGGGCAATGTAGGATGGAGAAAAGCACCGCGGGGTGGTCAGCATGGGGAGGTCAGGGAAAATGCAGTGGCAATGTAGGATAGGTTTCTGAAAAACATCGTGGGGTGGTGCGCATTGTATGGGTGTGTGTTACATTACATTCACTAGTAGGAGTGAGAAAAACATCACGGGGTGGTGCGCATTGTATGGGTGTGTGTTACATTACATTCAGTAGTAGGAGTGAGAAAAACATCACGGGGTGGTGCGCATTGTATGGGTGTGTGTTACATTACATTCACTAGTAGGAGTGAGAAAAACATCACGGGGTGGTGCGCATTGTATGGGTGTGTGTTACATTACATTCACTAGTAGGAGTGAGAAAAACATCACGGGGTGGTGCGCATTGTATGGGTGTGTGTTACATTACATTCACTAATAGTGATAAAAACATAACGGGGTGGTGCACATTGTATGGGTGTGTGTTACATTACATTCACTATTAGGAGTGAGAAAAACATCATGGGGTGGTGCGCATTGTATGGGTGTGTGTTACATTACATTCACTACTAGGTGTTTAAAAAACATCACGGGGTGGTGTGAATCGGAGGGTCTGAATTAGGATAGGCAGTGAGTGGAAATGTAGGATGGAGAAAAGCACCGCGGGGTGGTCAGCATGGGGAGGTCAGGGAACATGCAGTATCAATGTAGGATAGGTTTCTGAAAAATAACGCGGGGTGGTGCGCATTGTATGGGTGTGTGTTACATTACATTCACTAGTAGGAGTGAGAAAAACATCACGGGGTGGTGTGCATTGTGTGGGTGTGTGTTACATTACATTCAATAATAGTGAGAAAAACATAACGGGGTGGTGCACATTGTATGGGTGTGTGTTACATTACATTCACTATTAGGAGTGAGAAAAACATCACGGTGTGGTGCGCATTGTATGGGTGTGTGTTACATTACATTCACTACTAGGTGTGAAAAAAACATCACGGGGTGGTGTGAATCGGAGGGTCTGAATTAGGATAGGCTGTGAGTGGCAATGTAGGATGAAGAAAAGCACCGCGGGGTGGTCAGCATGGGGAGGTCAGGGAACATGCAGTGGCAATGTAGGATAGGTTTCTGAAAAACATCGTGGGGTGGTGCGCATTGTATGGGTGTGTGTTACATTAGATTCACTAGTAGGAGTGAGAAAAACATCACGGGGTGGTGCGCATTGTATGGGTGTGTGTTACATTACATTCACTAATAGGAGTGAGAAAAACATCACGGGGTGGTGCGCATTTTATGGGTGTGTGTTACATTACATTCAGTAGTAGGAGTGAGAAAAACATCACGGGGTGGTGCGCATTGTATGGGTGTGTGTTACATTACATTCACTAGTAGGAGTGAGATAAATATCACGGGGTGGTGCGCATTGTATGGGTGTGTGTTACATTACATTCACTAGTAGCAGTGAGAAAAACATCACGGGGTGGTGTGAATCGGAGGGTCTGAATTAGGATAGGCAGTGAGTGGAAATGTAGGATGGAGAAAAGCACCGCGGGGTGGTCAGCATGGGGAGGTCAGGGAACATGCAGTATCAATGTAGGATAGGTTTCTGAAAAATATCGCGGGGTGGTGCGCATTGTATGGGTGTGTGTTACATTACATTCACTAGTAGGAGTGAGAAAAACATCACGGGGTGGTGCGCATTGTATGGGTGTGTATTACATTACATTCTCTAATAGGAGTGAGAAAAACATCACGGGGTGGTGCGCATTGTATGGGTGTGTATTACATTACATTCTCTAATAGGAGTGAGAAAAACATCACGGGGTGGTGCGCATTGTATGGGTGTGTGTTACATTACATTCAGTAGTAGGAGTGAGAAAAACATCACGGGGTGGTGCGCATTGTATGGGTGTTTGTTACATTATATTCACTAGTAGGCGTGAGAAAAACATCACGGGGTTGTGGGAATTGGAGGGTCTGAATTAGCATAGGCAGTGAGTGGCAATGTAGGATGGAGAAAAGCATTGCGGGGTGGTCAGCATGGGGAGGTCAGCGAACATGCAGTGGCAATGTGGGATAGGTTGCTGAAAAACATCACGGGGTGGTGCGCATTGCATGGGTGTGTGTTACATTACATTAACTAGTAGGAGTGAAAAAAACATCACGGGGTGGTGTGAATCTGCGGGTCTGAATTAGGATAGGCAGTGAGTGGAAATGTAGGATGGAGAAAAGCACCGCCGGGTGGTCAGCATGGGGAGGTCAGGGAACATGCAGTGGCAATGTAGGATAGGTTTCTGAAAAACATCACGGGGTGGTGCGCATTCTATGGGTGTGTGTTACATTACATTCACTAGTAGGAGTGAGAAAAACATCACGGGGTGGTGTGAATCGGAGGGTCTGAATTAGGATGGGCATTGAGTGGAAATGTAGGATGGAGAAAAGCACCGTGGGGTGGTCAGCATGGGGAGGACAGGGAACATGCAGTATCAATGTAGGATAGGTTTCTGAAAAACATCGCGGGGTGGTGCGCATTGTATGGGTGTGTGTTACATTACATTCACTAGTAGGAGTGAGAAAAACATCACGGGGTGGTGCACATTGTATGGGTGTGTGTTACATTAGATTCACTAGTAGGAGTGAGAAAAACATCACGGGGTGGTGCGCATTGTATGGGTGTGTGTTACATTACATTCACTAGTAGGAGTGAGAAAAACATCACGGGGTGGTGCGCATTGTATGGGTGTGTGTTACATTACATTCACTAGTAGCAGTGAGAAAAACATCACGGGGTGGTGTAAATCGGAGGGTCTGAATTAGGATAGGCAGTGAGTGGAAATGTAGGATAGAGAAAAGCACCGCGGAGTGGTCAGCATGGGGAGGTCAGGGAACATGCAGTATCAATGTAGGATAGGTTTCTGAAAAATATCGCGGGGTGGTGCGCATTGTATGGGTGTGTGTTACATTACATTCACTAGTAGGAGTGAGAAAAACATCACGGGGTGGTGCGCATTGTGTGGGTGTGTGTTACATTACATTCACTAATAGTGATAAAAACATAACTGGGTGGTGCACATTGTATGGGTGTGTGTTACATTACATTCACTAGTAGGAGTGAGAAAAACATCACGGGGTGGTGCGCATTGTATGGGTGTGTGTTACATTACATTCACTAGTAGGAGTGAGAAAAACATCACGGGGTGGTGCGCATTGTATGGGTGTGTGTTACATTACATTCACTAGTAGGAGTGAGAAAAACATCACGGGGTGGTGTGAATCGGAGGGTCTGAATTAGGATGGGCAGTGAGTGGAAATGTAGGATGGAGAAAAGCACCGTGGGGTGGTCATCATGGGGAGGTCAGGGAACATGCAGTATCAATGTAGGATAGGTTTCTGAAAAACATCGCGGGGTGGTGCACATTGTATGGGTGTGTGTTACATTACATTCACTAGTAGGAGTGAGAAAAACATCACGGGGTGGTGCGCATTGTATGGGTGTGTGTTACATTACATTCACTAGTAGGAGTGAGAAAAACATCACAGGGTGGTGTGAATCGGAGGGTCTGAATTAGGATGGGCAGTGAGTGGAAATGTAGGATGGAGAAAAGCACCGTGGGGTGGTCAGCATGGGGAGGTCAGGGAACATGCAGTATCAATGTAGGATAGGTTTCTGAAAAACATCGCGGGGTGGTGCGCATTGTATGGGTGTGTGTTACATTACATTCACTAGTAGGAGTGAGAAAAACATCACGGGGTGGTTCGCATTGTGTGGGTGTATGTTACATTGCATTCACTAATAGGAGTGAGAAAAACATCACGGGGTGGTGCGCATTGTATGGGTGTGTGTTACATTATATTCACTACTAGGAGTGAGAAAAACATCACGGGGTGGTGCGCATTGTATGGGTGTGTGTTACATTACATTCACTAGTAGGAGTGAGAAAAACATCCCGGGGTGGTGCGCATTGTATGGGTGTGTGTTACATTACATTCACTTTTAGGAGTGAGAAAAACATCACGGTGTGGTGCGCATTGTATGGGTGTGTGTTACATTACATTCACTACTAGGTGTGAAAAAAACATCACGGGGTGGTGTGAATCGGAGGGTCTGAATTAGTATAGGCTGTGAGTGGCAATGTAGGATGGAGAAAAGCACCGCGGGGTGGTCAGCATGGGGAGGTCAGGGAACATGCAGTGGCAATGTAGGATAGGTTTCTGAAAAACATCGTGGGGTGGTGCGCATTGTATGGGTGTGTGTTACATTACATTCACTAGTAGGAGTGAGAAAAACATCACGGGGTGGTGCGCATTGTATGGGTGTGTGTTACATTACATTCACTAATAGGAGTGAGAAAAACATCACCGGGTGGTGCGCATTGTATGGGTGTGTGTTACATTACATTCAGTAGTAGGAGTGAGAAAAACATCACGGGGTGGTGTGAATCGGAGGGTCTGAATTAGGATAGGCTGTGAGTGGCAATGTAGGATGAAGAAAAGCACCGCGGGGTGGTCAGCATGGGGAGGTCAGGGAACATGCAGTGGCAATGTAGGATAGGTTTCTGAAAAACATCGTGGGGTGGTGCGCATTGTATGGGTGTGTGTTACATTAGATTCACTAGTAGGAGTGAGAAAAACATCACGGGGTGGTGCGCATTGTATGGGTGTGTGTTACATTACATTCACTAATAGGAGTGAGAAAAACATCACGGGGTGGTGCGCATTTTATGGGTGTGTGTTACATTACATTCAGTAGTAGGAGTGAGAAAAACATCACGGGGTGGTGCGCATTGTATGGGTGTGTGTTACATTACATTCACTAGTAGGAGTGAGATAAATATCACGGGGTGGTGCGCATTGTATGGGTGTGTGTTACATTACATTCACTAGTAGCAGTGAGAAAAACATCACGGGGTGGTGTGAATCGGAGGGTCTGAATTAGGATAGGCAGTGAGTGGAAATGTAGGATGGAGAAAAGCACCGCGGGGTGGTCAGCATGGGGAGGTCAGGGAACATGCAGTATCAATGTAGGATAGGTTTCTGAAAAATATCGCGGGGTGGTGCGCATTGTATGGGTGTGTGTTACATTACATTCACTAGTAGGAGTGAGAAAAACATCACGGGGTGGTGCGCATTGTATGGGTGTGTATTACATTACATTCTCTAATAGGAGTGAGAAAAACATCACGGGGTGGTGCGCATTGTATGGGTGTGTATTACATTACATTCTCTAATAGGAGTGAGAAAAACATCACGGGGTGGTGCGCATTGTATGGGTGTGTGTTACATTACATTCAGTAGTAGGAGTGAGAAAAACATCACGGGGTGGTGCGCATTGTATGGGTGTTTGTTACATTATATTCACTAGTAGGCGTGAGAAAAACATCACGGGGTTGTGGGAATTGGAGGGTCTGAATTAGGATAGGCAGTGAGTGGCAATGTAGGATGGAGAAAAGCATTGCGGGGTGGTCAGCATGGGGAGGTCAGCGAACATGCAGTGGCAATGTGGGATAGGTTGCTGAAAAACATCACGGGGTGGTGCGCATTGCATGGGTGTGTGTTACATTACATTAACTAGTAGGAGTGAAAAAAACATCACGGGGTGGTGTGAATCTGCGGGTCTGAATTAGGATAGGCAGTGAGTGGAAATGTAGGATGGAGAAAAGCACCGCGGGGTGGTCAGCATGGGGAGGTCAGGGAACATGCAGTGGCAATGTAGGATAGGTTTCTGAAAAACATCACGGGGTGGTGCGCATTCTATGGGTGTGTGTTACATTACATTCACTAGTAGGAGTGAGAAAAACATCACGGGGTGGTGTGAATCGGAGGGTCTGAATTAGGATGGGCAGTGAGTGGAAATGTAGGATGGAGAAAAGCACCGTGGGGTGGTCAGCATGGGGAGGACAGGGAACATGCAGTATCAATGTAGGATAGGTTTCTGAAAAACATCGCGGGGTGGTGCGCATTGTATGGGTGTGTGTTACATTACATTCACTAGTAGGAGTGAGAAAAACATCACGGGGTGGTGCACATTGTATGGGTGTGTGTTACATTAGATTCACTAGTAGGAGTGAGAAAAACATCACGGGGTGGTGCGCATTGTATGGGTGTGTGTTACATTACATTCACTAGTAGGAGTGAGAAAAACATCACGGGGTGGTGCGCATTGTATGGGTGTGTGTTACATTACATTCACTAGTAGCAGTGAGAAAAACATCACGGGGTGGTGTAAATCGGAGGGTCTGAATTAGGATAGGCAGTGAGTGGAAATGTAGGATGGAGAAAAGCACCGCGGAGTGGTCAGCATGGGGAGGTCAGGGAACATGCAGTATCAATGTAGGATAGGTTTCTGAAAAATATCGCGGGGTGGTGCGCATTGTATGGGTGTGTGTTACATTACATTCACTAGTAGGAGTGAGAAAAACATCACGGGGTGGTGCGCATTGTGTGGGTGTGTGTTACATTACATTCACTAATAGTGATAAAAACATAACTGGGTGGTGCACATTGTATGGGTGTGTGTTACATTACATTCACTAGTAGGAGTGAGAAAAACATCACGGGGTGGTGCGCATTGTATGGGTGTGTGTTACATTACATTCACTAGTAGGAGTGAGAAAAACATCACGGGGTGGTGCGCATTGTATGGGTGTGTGTTACATTACATTCACTAGTAGGAGTGAGAAAAACATCACGGGGTGGTGTGAATCGGAGGGTCTGAATTAGGATGGGCAGTGAGTGGAAATGTAGGATGGAGAAAAGCACCGTGGGGTGGTCATCATGGGGAGGTCAGGGAACATGCAGTATCAATGTAGGATAGGTTTCTGAAAAACATCGCGGGGTGGTGCACATTGTATGGGTGTGTGTTACATTACATTCACTAGTAGGAGTGAGAAAAACATCACGGGGTGGTGCGCATTGTATGGGTGTGTGTTACATTACATTCACTAGTAGGAGTGAGAAAAACATCACAGGGTGGTGTGAATCGGAGGGTCTGAATTAGGATGGGCAGTGAGTGGAAATGTAGGATGGAGAAAAGCACCGTGGGGTGGTCAGCATGGGGAGGTCAGGGAACATGCAGTATCAATGTAGGATAGGTTTCTGAAAAACATCGCGGGGTGGTGCGCATTGTATGGGTGTGTGTTACATTACATTCACTAGTAGGAGTGAGAAAAACATCACGGGGTGGTTCGCATTGTGTGGGTGTATGTTACATTGCATTCACTAATAGGAGTGAGAAAAACATCACGGGGTGGTGCGCATTGTATGGGTGTGTGTTACATTATATTCACTACTAGGAGTGAGAAAAACATCACGGGGTGGTGCGCATTGTATGGGTGTGTGTTACATTACATTCACTAGTAGGAGTGAGAAAAACATCCCGGGGGGTGCGCATTGTATGGGTGTGTGTTACATTACATTCACTTTTAGGAGTGAGAAAAACATCACGGTGTGGTGCGCATTGTATGGGTGTGTGTTACATTACATTCACTACTAGGTGTGAAAAAAACATCACGGGGTGGTGTGAATCGGAGGGTCTGAATTAGTATAGGCTGTGAGTGGCAATGTAGGATGGAGAAAAGCACCGCGGGGTGGTCAGCATGGGGAGGTCAGGGAACATGCAGTGGCAATGTAGGATAGGTTTCTGAAAAACATTGTGGGGTGGTGCGCATTGTATGGGTGTGTGTTACATTACATTCACTAGTAGGAGTGAGAAAAACATCACGGGGTGGTGCGCATTGTATGGGTGTGTGTTACATTACATTCACTAGTAGGAGTGAGAAAAACATCACGGGGTGGTGTGAATCGGAGGGTCTGAATTAGGATGGGCAGTGAGTGGAAATGTAGGATGGAGAAAAGCACCGTGGGGTGGTCATCATGGGGAGGTCAGGGAACATGCAGTATCAATGTAGGATAGGTTTCTGAAAAACATCGCGGGGTGGTGCACATTGTATGGGTGTGTGTTACATTACATTCACTAGTAGGAGTGAGAAAAACATCACGGGGTGGTGCGCATTGTATGGGTGTGTGTTACATTACATTCACTAGTAGGAGTGAGAAAAACATCACAGGGTGGTGTGAATCGGAGGGTCTGAATTAGGATGGGCAGTGAGTGGAAATGTAGGATGGAGAAAAGCACCGTGGGGTGGTCAGCATGGGGAGGTCAGGGAACATGCAGTATCAATGTAGGATAGGTTTCTGAAAAACATCGCGGGGTGGTGCGCATTGTATGGGTGTGTGTTACATTACATTCACTAGTAGGAGTGAGAAAAACATCACGGGGTGGTTCGCATTGTGTGGGTGTATGTTACATTGCATTCACTAATAGGAGTGAGAAAAACATCACGGGGTGGTGCGCATTGTATGGGTGTGTGTTACATTATATTCACTACTAGGAGTGAGAAAAACATCACGGGGTGGTGCGCATTGTATGGGTGTGTGTTACATTACATTCACTAGTAGGAGTGAGAAAAACATCCCGGGGGGTGCGCATTGTATGGGTGTGTGTTACATTACATTCACTTTTAGGAGTGAGAAAAACATCACGGTGTGGTGCGCATTGTATGGGTGTGTGTTACATTACATTCACTACTAGGTGTGAAAAAAACATCACGGGGTGGTGTGAATCGGAGGGTCTGAATTAGTATAGGCTGTGAGTGGCAATGTAGGATGGAGAAAAGCACCGCGGGGTGGTCAGCATGGGGAGGTCAGGGAACATGCAGTGGCAATGTAGGATAGGTTTCTGAAAAACATTGTGGGGTGGTGCGCATTGTATGGGTGTGTGTTACATTACATTCACTAGTAGGAGTGAGAAAAACATCACGGGGTGGTGCGCATTGTATGGGTGTGTGTTACATTACATTCACTAATAGGAGTGAGAAAAACATTACCGGGTGGTGCGCATTGTATGGGTGTGTGTTACATTACATTCAGTAGTAGGAGTGAGAAAAACATCACGGGGTGGTGTGAATCGGAGGGTCTGAATTAGGATAGGCAGTGAGTGGAAATGTAGGATGGAGAAAAGCACCGCGGGGTGGTCAGAATGGGGAGGTCAGGGAACATGCAGTATCAATGTAGGATAGGTTTCAGAAAAATATCGCGGGGTGGTGCGCATTGTATGTGTGTGTGTTACATTACATTCACTAGTAGGAGTGAGAAAAACATCACGGGGTGGTGCGCATTGTGTGGGTGTGTGTCACATTACATTCACTAGTAGGAGTGAGAAAAACATCACGGTGTGGTGCGCATTGTATGGGTGTGTGTTACATTACATTCACTAGTAGGAGTGAGAAAAACATCACGGGGTGGTGCGCATTGTGTGGGTGTGTGTCACATTACATTCACTAGTAGGAGTGAGAAAAACATCACGGGGTGGTGCGCATTGTATGGGTGTGTGTTACATTACATTCACTAGTAGGAGTGAGAAAAACATCACGGGGTGGTGCGCATTGTAAGGGTGTGTGTTACATTACATTCACTAGTAGGAGTGAGAAAAACATCACGGGGTGGTGTGAATCGGAGGGTCTGAATTAGGATAGGCAGTGAGTAGCAATGTAGGATGGAGAAAAGCACCGCGGGGTGGTCAGCATGGGGAGGTCAGGGAACATGCAGTGGCAGTGTAGGATAGGTTTCTGAAAAACATCGCGGGGTGGTGCGCATTGTATGGGGGTGTGTTACATTAGATTCACTAGTAGGAGTGAGAAAAACATCACGGGGTGGTGCGCATTGTATGGGTGTGTGTTACATTACATTCTCTAATACGAGTGAGAAAAACATCACGGGGTGGTGCGCATTTTATTGGTGTGTGTTACATTACATTCACTAGCAGGAGTGAGAAAAACATCGCGGGGTGGTGCGCACTGTATGGGTGTGTGTTACATTACATTCAATAGTAGGAGTGAGAAAAACATCACGGGGTGGTGCGCATTGTATGGGTGTTTGTTACATTATATTCACTAGTAGGCGTGAGAAAAACATCACGGGGTGGTGTGAATCGGAGGGTCTGAATTAGGATAGGCAGTGAGTGGCAATGTAGGATGGAGAAAAGCATTGCGGGGTGGTCAGCATGGGGAGGTCAGCGAACATGCAGTGGCAATATAGGATAGGTTTCTGAAAAACATCACGGGGTGGTGTGCATTGTATGGGTGTGTGTTACATTACATTCACTAGTAGGAGTGAGAAAAACATCACGGGGTGGTGCGCATTGTATGGGTGTGTGTTACATTACATTCACTAGTAGGAGTGAGAAAAACATCCCGGGGGGTGCGCATTGTATGGGTGTGTGTTACATTACATTCACTTTTAGGAGTGAGAAAAACATCACGGTGTGGTGCGCATTGTATGGGTGTGTGTTACATTACATTCACTACTAGGTGTGAAAAAAACATCACGGGGTGGTGTGAATCGGAGGGTCTGAATTAGTATAGGCTGTGAGTGGCAATGTAGGATGGAGAAAAGCACCGCGGGGTGGTCAGCATGGGGAGGTCAGGGAACATGCAGTGGCAATGTAGGATAGGTTTCTGAAAAACATTGTGGGGTGGTGCGCATTGTATGGGTGTGTGTTACATTACATTCACTAGTAGGAGTGAGAAAAACATCACGGGGTGGTGCGCATTGTATGGGTGTGTGTTACATTACATTCACTAGTAGGAGTGAGAAAAACATCACGGGGTGGTGTGAATCGGAGGGTCTGAATTAGGATGGGCAGTGAGTGGAAATGTAGGATGGAGAAAAGCACCGTGGGGTGGTCATCATGGGGAGGTCAGGGAACATGCAGTATCAATGTAGGATAGGTTTCTGAAAAACATCGCGGGGTGGTGCACATTGTATGGGTGTGTGTTACATTACATTCACTAGTAGGAGTGAGAAAAACATCACGGGGTGGTGCGCATTGTATGGGTGTGTGTTACATTACATTCACTAGTAGGAGTGAGAAAAACATCACAGGGTGGTGTGAATCGGAGGGTCTGAATTAGGATGGGCAGTGAGTGGAAATGTAGGATGGAGAAAAGCACCGTGGGGTGGTCAGCATGGGGAGGTCAGGGAACATGCAGTATCAATGTAGGATAGGTTTCTGAAAAACATCGCGGGGTGGTGCGCATTGTATGGGTGTGTGTTACATTACATTCACTAGTAGGAGTGAGAAAAACATCACGGGGTGGTTCGCATTGTGTGGGTGTATGTTACATTGCATTCACTAATAGGAGTGAGAAAAACATCACGGGGTGGTGCGCATTGTATGGGTGTGTGTTACATTATATTCACTACTAGGAGTGAGAAAAACATCACGGGGTGGTGCGCATTGTATGGGTGTGTGTTACATTACATTCACTAGTAGGAGTGAGAAAAACATCCCGGGGGGTGCGCATTGTATGGGTGTGTGTTACATTACATTCACTTTTAGGAGTGAGAAAAACATCACGGTGTGGTGCGCATTGTATGGGTGTGTGTTACATTACATTCACTACTAGGTGTGAAAAAAACATCACGGGGTGGTGTGAATCGGAGGGTCTGAATTAGTATAGGCTGTGAGTGGCAATGTAGGATGGAGAAAAGCACCGCGGGGTGGTCAGCATGGGGAGGTCAGGGAACATGCAGTGGCAATGTAGGATAGGTTTCTGAAAAACATTGTGGGGTGGTGCGCATTGTATGGGTGTGTGTTACATTACATTCACTAGTAGGAGTGAGAAAAACATCACGGGGTGGTGCGCATTGTATGGGTGTGTGTTACATTACATTCACTAATAGGAGTGAGAAAAACATTACCGGGTGGTGCGCATTGTATGGGTGTGTGTTACATTACATTCAGTAGTAGGAGTGAGAAAAACATCACGGGGTGGTGTGAATCGGAGGGTCTGAATTAGGATAGGCAGTGAGTGGAAATGTAGGATGGAGAAAAGCACCGCGGGGTGGTCAGAATGGGGAGGTCAGGGAACATGCAGTATCAATGTAGGATAGGTTTCAGAAAAATATCGCGGGGTGGTGCGCATTGTATGTGTGTGTGTTACATTACATTCACTAGTAGGAGTGAGAAAAACATCACGGGGTGGTGCGCATTGTGTGGGTGTGTGTCACATTACATTCACTAGTAGGAGTGAGAAAAACATCACGGTGTGGTGCGCATTGTATGGGTGTGTGTTACATTACATTCACTAGTAGGAGTGAGAAAAACATCACGGGGTGGTGCGCATTGTGTGGGTGTGTGTCACATTACATTCACTAGTAGGAGTGAGAAAAACATCACGGGGTGGTGCGCATTGTATGGGTGTGTGTTACATTACATTCACTAGTAGGAGTGAGAAAAACATCACGGGGTGGTGCGCATTGTAAGGGTGTGTGTTACATTACATTCACTAGTAGGAGTGAGAAAAACATCACGGGGTGGTGTGAATCGGAGGGTCTGAATTAGGATAGGCAGTGAGTAGCAATGTAGGATGGAGAAAAGCACCGCGGGGTGGTCAGCATGGGGAGGTCAGGGAACATGCAGTGGCAGTGTAGGATAGGTTTCTGAAAAACATCGCGGGGTGGTGCGCATTGTATGGGGGTGTGTTACATTAGATTCACTAGTAGGAGTGAGAAAAACATCACGGGGTGGTGCGCATTGTATGGGTGTGTGTTACATTACATTCTCTAATACGAGTGAGAAAAACATCACGGGGTGGTGCGCATTTTATTGGTGTGTGTTACATTACATTCACTAGCAGGAGTGAGAAAAACATCGCGGGGTGGTGCGCACTGTATGGGTGTGTGTTACATTACATTCAATAGTAGGAGTGAGAAAAACATCACGGGGTGGTGCGCATTGTATGGGTGTTTGTTACATTATATTCACTAGTAGGCGTGAGAAAAACATCACGGGGTGGTGTGAATCGGAGGGTCTGAATTAGGATAGGCAGTGAGTGGCAATGTAGGATGGAGAAAAGCATTGCGGGGTGGTCAGCATGGGGAGGTCAGCGAACATGCAGTGGCAATATAGGATAGGTTTCTGAAAAACATCACGGGGTGGTGTGCATTGTATGGGTGTGTGTTACATTACATTCACTAGTAGGAGTGAGAAAAACATCACGGGGTGGTGCGCATTGTATGGGTGTGTGTTACATTACATTCACTAGTAGGAGTGAGAAAAACATCACGGGGTGGTGCGCATTGTATGGGTGTGTGTTACATTACATTCACTAGTAGGAGTGAGAAAAACATCACGGGGTGGTGCGCATTGTATGGGTGTGTATTACATTACATTCACTACTAGGTGTGAGAAAAACATCACGGGGTGGTGTGAATCGGAGGGTCTGAATTAGCATAGGCAGTGAGTGGCAATGTAGGATGGAGAAAAGCATTGCGGGGTGGTCAGCATGGGGAGGTCAGCGAACATGCAGTGGCAATGTAGGATAGGATTCTGAAAAACATCACGGGGTGGTGCGCATTGTATGGGTGTGTGTTACATTACATTCACTAGTAGGAGTGAGAAAAACATCACGGGGTGTTGTGAATCGGAGGGTCTGAATTAGGATAGGCAGTGAGTGGAAATGTAGGACGGAGAAAAGCACCGCGGAGTGGTCAGCATGGGGAGGTCAGGGAACATGCAGTATCAATGTAGGATAGGTTTCTGAAAAATATTGCGGGGTGGTGCGCATTGTATGGGTGTGTGTTACATTACATTCACTAGTAGGAGTGAGAAAAACATCACGGGGTGGTGCACATTGTGTGGGTGTGTGTTACATTACATTCACTAATAGTGAGAAAAACATAACGGGGTGGTGCGCATTGTATGGGTGTGTGTTACATTACATTCACTAGTAGGAGTGAGAAAAACATCACGGGGTGGTGCGCATTGTATGGGTGTGTGTTACATTACATTCACAAGTAGGAGTGAGAAAAACATCACGGGGTGGTGCGCATTGTATGGGTGTGTGTTACATTACAATCACTAGTAGGAGTGAGAAAAACATCACGGGGTGGTGTGAATCGGAGGGTCTGAATTATGATAGGCAGTGAGTAACAATATAGGATGGAGGCAAGCACCGCGGGGTGGTCAGCATGGGGAGGTCAGGGAACATGCAGTGGCAATGTAGGATAGGTTTCTGAAAAACATCGCGGGGTGGTGCGCATTGTATGGGTGTGTGTTACATTAGATTCACTAGTATGAGTGAGAAAAACATCACGGGGTGGTGCGCATTGTATGGGTGTGTGTTACATTACATTCTCTAACAGGAGTGAGAAAAACATCACGGGGTGGTGCGCATTGTATGGGTGTGTGTTACATTACATTCAGTAGTAGGAGTGAGAAAAACATCGCGGGGTGGTGCGCACTGTATGGGTGTGTGTTACATTACATTCAATAGTAGGAGTGAGAAAAACATCACGGGGTGGTGCGCATTGTATGGGTGTTTGTTACATTATATTCACTACTAGGAGTGAGAAAAAACATCACGGGGTGGTGTGAATCGGAGGGTCTGAATTAGGATAGGCAGTGAGTGGCAATGTAGGATGGAGAAAAGCATTGCGGGGTGGTCAGCATGGGGAGGTCAGCGAACACGCAGTGGAAATGTAGGATAGGTTTCTGAAAAACATCACGGGGTGGTGTGCATTGTATGGGTGTGTGTTACATTACATTCACTAGTAGGAGTGAGAAAAACATGACGGGGTGGTGTGAATCGGAGGGTCTGAATTAGGATAGGCAGTGAGTGGAAATGTAGGATGGAGAAAAGCACCGCGGGGTGGTCAGCATGGGGAGGTCAGGGAACATGCAGTATCAATGTAGGATAGGTTTCTGAAAAATATCGCGGGGTGGTGCGCATTGTATTGCTGTGTGTTACATTACATTCACTAGTAGGAGTGAGAAAAACATCACGGGGTGGTGTGAATCGGAGGGTCTGAATTAGGATGGGCAGTGAGTGGTAATGTAGGTTGGAGAAAAGCACCGTGGTGTGGTCAGCATGGGGAGGTCAGGGAACATGCAGTATCAATGTAGGATAGGTTTCTGAAAAACCTCGCGGGGTGGTGCGCATTGTATGGGTGTGTGTTACATTACATTCACTAGTAGGAGTGAGAAAAACATCACGGGGTGGTGCGCATGGTGTGGGTGTGTGTTACATTACATTCACTAATAGGAGTGAGAAAAACATCACGGGGTGGTGCGCATTGTATGGGTGTGTGTTACATTACATTCACTAGTAGGAGTGAGAAAAACATCACGGGGTCGTGCGCATTGTATGGGTGTGTGTTACATTACATTCACTAGTAGGAGTGAGAAAAACATCACGGGGTGGTGCGCATTGTATGGGTGTGTGTTACATTACATTCACTAGTAGGAGTGAGAAAAACATCACGGTGAGGTGCGCATTGTATGGGTGTGTGTTACATTACATTCACTACTAGGTGTGAGAAAAACATCACGGGGTGGTGTGAATCGGAGGGTCTGAATTAGGATAGGCAGTGAGTGGCAATGTAGGATGGAGAAAAGCATTGCGGGGTGGTCAGCATTGGGAGGTCAGCGAACATGCAGTGGCAATGTAGGATAGGATTCTGAAAAACATCACGGGGTGGTGCGCATTGTATGGGTGTGTGTTACATTACATTCACTAGTAGGAGTGAGAAAAATATCACGGGGTGGTGCGCATTGTGTGGGTGTGTGTTACATTACATTCACTAATAGGGAGAAAAACATAACGGGGTGGTGCGCATTGTATGGGTGTGTGTTACATTACATTCACTAGTAGGAGTGAGAAAAACATCACGGGGTGGTGCGCATTGTATGAGTGTGTGTTACATTACATTCACTAGTAGGAGTGAGAAAAACATCACGGGGTGGTGTGAATCGGAGGGTCTGAATTAGGATAGGCAGTGAGTAACAATGTAGGATGCAGACAAGCACAGCGGGGTCGTCAGCATGGGGAGGTCAGGGAACATGCAGTGGCAATGTAGGATAGGTTTCTGAAAAACATCGCGGGGTGGTGCGCATTGTATGGGTGTGTGTTACATTAGATTCACTAGTATGAGTGAGAAAAACATCACGGGGTGGTGCGCATTGTATGGGTGTGTGTTACATTACATTCTCTAATAGGAGTGAGAAAAACATCACGGGGTGGTGCGCATTGTATGGGTGTGTGTTACATTACATTCAGTAGTAGGAGTGAGAAAAACATCGCGGGGTGGTGCGCACTGTATGGGTGTGTGTTACATTACATTCAATAGTAGGAGTGAGAAAAACATCACGGGGTGGTGCGCATTGTATGGGTGTTTGTTACATTATATTCACTACTAGGAGTGAGAAAAACATCACGGGGTGGTGTGAATCGGAGGGTCTGAATTAGGATAGGCAGTGAGTGGCAATGTAGGATGGAGAAAAGCATTGCGGGGTGGTCAGCATGGGGCGGTCAGCGAATATGCAGTGGAAATATAGGATAGGTTTCTGAAAAACATCACGGGGTGGTGTGCATTGTATGGGTGTGTGTTACATTACATTCACTAGTAGGAGTGAGAAAAACATCACGGGGTGGTGTGAATCGGAGGGTCTGAATTAGGATAGGCAGTGAGTGGAAATGTAGGATGGAGAAAAGCACCGCGGGGTGGTCAGCATGGGGAGGTCAGGGAACATGCAGTATCAATGTAGGATAGGTTTCTGAAAAATATCGCGGGGTGGTGCGCATTGTATAGGTGTGTGTTACATTACATTCACTAGTAGGAGTGAGAAAAACATCACGGGGTGGTGTGAATCGGAGGGTCTGAATTAGGATGGGCAGTGAGTGGTAATGTAGGTTGGAGAAAAGCACCGTGGTGTGGTCAGCATGGGGAGGTCAGGGAACATGCAGTATCAATGTAGGATAGGTTTCTGAAAAACCTCGCGGGGTGGTGCGCATTTTATGGGTGTGTGTTACATTACATTCACTAGTAGGAGTGAGAAAAACATCACGGGGTGGTGCGCATTGTGTGGGTGTGTGTTACATTACATTCACTAATAGGAGTGAGAAAAACATCACGGGGTGGTGCGCATTGTATGGGTGTGTGTTACATTACATTCACTAGTAGGAGTGAGAAAAACATCACGGGGTGGTGCGCATTGCATGGGTGTGTGTTACATTACATTCACTAGTAGGAGTGAGAAAAACATCACGGGGTGGTGCGCATTGTATGGGTGTGTGTTACATTACATTCACTAGTAGGAGTGAGAAAAACATCACGGTGAGGTGCGCATTGTATGGGTGTGTGTTACATTACATTCACTACTAGGTGTGAGAAAAACTTCACGGGGTGGTGTGAATCGGAGGGTATGAATTAGGATAGGCAGTGAGTGGCAATGTAGGATGGAGAAAAGCATTGCGGGGTGGTCAGCATTGGGAGGTCAGCGAACATGCAGTGGCAATGTAGGATAGGATTCTGAAAAACATCACGGGGTGGTGCGCATTGTATGGGTGTGTGTTACATCACACTCACTAGTAGGAGTGAGAAAAATATCACGGGGTGGTGCGCATTGTGTGGGTGTGTGTTACATTACATTCACTAATAGTGAGAAAAACATAACGGGGTGGTGCGCATTGTATGGGTGTGTGTTAGATTACATTCACTAGTAGGAGTGAGAAAAACATCACGGGGTGGTGCGCATTGTATGGGTGTGTGTTACATTACATTCACTAGTAGGAGTGAGAAAAACATGACGGGGTGGTGCGCATTGTATGGGTGTGTGTTACATTACATTCACTAGTAGGAGTGAGAAAAACATCACGGGGTGGTGTGAATCGGAGGGTCTGAATTAGGATAGGCAGTGAGTAACAATGTAGGATGCAGACAAGCACCGCGGGGTCGTCAGCATGGGGAGGTCAGGGAACATGCAGTGGCAATGTAGGATAGTTTTCTGAAAAACATCGCGGGGTGGTGCGCATTGTATGGGTGTGTGTTACATTAGATTCACTAGTAGGAGTGAGAAAAACATCACGGTTTGGTGCGCATTGTATGGGTGTGTGTTACATTACATTCACTAGTAGGAGTGAGAAAAACATCACGGGGTGGTGCGCATTGTGTTGGTGTGTGTTACATTACATTCACTAATAGGAGTGAGAAAACATAACGGGGTGGTGCCCATTGTATGGGTGTGTGTTACATTACATTAACTAGTAGGAGTGAGAAAAACATCACGGGGTGGTGCGCATTGTATGGGTGTGTGTTACATTACATTCTCTAATAGGAGTGAGAAAAACATCGCGGGGTGGTGCGCATTGTATGGGTGTGTGTTACATTACATTCAATAGTAGGAGTGAGAAAAACATCACGGGGTGGTGCACATTGTATGGGTGTTTGTTACATTATATTCACTAGTAGGAGTGAGAAAAACATCACGGGGTGGTGTGAATCGGAGGGTCTGAATTAAGATAGGCAGTGAGTGGCAATGTAGGATGGAGAAAAGCATTGCGGGGTGGTCAGCATGGGGAGGTCAGCGAACATGCAGTGGCAATGCAGGATAGGTTTGTGAAAAACATCACGGGGTGGTGCGCATTGCATGGGTGTGTGTTACATTACATTCACTAGTAAGAGTGAGAAAAACATCACGGGGTGGTGTGAATCTGAGGGTCTGAATTAGGATAGGCAGTGAGTGGAAATGTAGGATACAGAAAAGCACCGCGGGGTGGTCAGCATGGGGAGGTCAGGGAACATGCAGTATCAATGTAGGATAGGTTTCTGAAAAATATCGCGGGGTGGTGCGCATTGTATGGGTGTGTGTTACATTACATTCACTAGTAGGAGTGAGAAAAACATCAAGGGGTGGTGCGCATTGTGTGGGTGTGTGTTACATTACATTCACTAATAGTGAGAAAAACATAACGGGGTGGTGCGCATTGTATGGGTGTGTGTTACATTACATTCACTAGTAGGAGTGAGAAAAACATCACGGGGTGGTGCGCATTGTATGGGTGTGTGTTACATTACATTCACAAGTAGGAGTGAGAAAAACATCACGGGGTGGTGCGCATTGTATGGGTGTGTGTTACATTACAATCACTAGTAGGAGTGAGAAAAACATCACGGGGTGGTGTGAATCGGAGGGTCTGAATTATGATAGGCAGTGAGTAACAATGTAGGATGGAGACAAGCACCGCGGGGTGGTCAGCATGGGGAGGTCAGGAAACATGCAGTGGCAATGTAGGATAGGTTTCTGAAAAACATCGCGGGGTGGTGCGCATTGTATGGGTGTGTGTTACATTAGATTCACTAGTATGAGTGAGAAAAACATCACGGGGTGGTGCGCATTGTATGGGTGTGTGTTACATTACATTCTCTAATAAGAGTGAGAAAAACATCACGGGGTGGTGCGCATTGTATGGGTGGGTGTTACATCACATTCAGTAGTAGGAGTGAGAAAAACATCGCGGGGTGGTGCGCACTGTATGGGTGTGTGTTACGTTACATTCAATAGTAGGAGTGAGAAAAACATCACGGGGTGGTGTGCATTGTATGGGTGTTTGTTACATTATATTCACTAGTAGGAGTGAGAAAAACATCACGGGGTGGTGCGCATTGTATGGGTGTGTGTTACATTACATTCACTAGTAGGAGTGAGAAATACATCACGGTGAGGTGCGCATTGTATGGGTGTGTGTTACATTACATTGACTACTAGGTGTGAGAAAAACATCACGGGGTGGTGTGAATCGGAGGGTCTGAATTAGGATAGGCCGTGAGTGGCAATGTAGGATGGAGAAAAGCATTGCGGGGTGGTCAGCATTGGGAGGTCAGCGAACATGCAGTGGCAATGTAGGATAGGATTCTGAAAAACATCACGGGGTGGTGCGCATTGTATGGGTGTGTGTTACATTACATTCACTAGTAGGAGTGAGAAAAACATCACGGGGTGGTGCGCATTGTGTGGGTGTGTGTTACATTACATTCACTAATAGTGAGAAAAACATAACGGGGTGGTGCGCATTGTATGGGTGTGTGTTACATTACATTCACTAGTAGGAGTGAGAAAAACATCACGGGGTGGTGCGCATTGTATGGGTGTGTGTTACATTACATTCACTAGTAGGAGTGAGAAAAACATCACAGGGTGGTGCGCATTGTATGGGTGTGTGTTACATTACATTCACTAGTAGGAGAGAGAAAAACATCACGGGGTGGTGTGAATCGGAGGGTCTGAATTAGGATAGGCAGTGAGTAACAATGTAGGATGGAGACAAGCACCGCGGGGTGGTCAGCATGGGGAGGTCAGGGAACATGCTGTGGCAATGTAGGATAGGTTTCTGAAAAACATCACGGGGTGGTGCGCATTCTATGGGTGTGTGTTACATTACATTCACTAGTAGGAGTGAGAAAAACATCACGGGGTGGTGCGCATTGTATGGGTTTGTTTTACATTACATTCTCTAATAGGAGTGAGAAAAACATCACGGGGTGGTGCGCATTGTATGGGTGTGTGTTACATTACATTCACTAGTAGGAGTGAGAAAAACATCACGGGGTGGTGCGAATTGTATGGGTTTGTGTTACATTACATTCTCTAATAGGAGTGAGAAAAACATCACGGGGTGGTGCGCATTGTATGGGTGTGTGTTACATTACATTCACTAGTAGCAGTGAGAAAAATATCACGGGGTGGTGCGCATTGTATGGGTGTGTTACATTACATTCACTAGTAGGAGTGAGAAAAACA
The DNA here is from genome assembly GCF_034190915.1 of Cavia porcellus. Taxonomy (NCBI): domain Eukaryota; kingdom Metazoa; phylum Chordata; class Mammalia; order Rodentia; family Caviidae; genus Cavia; species Cavia porcellus. Next base: position 1,561,408 of record NW_026947560.1, on the reverse strand, counting down.
TCACGGGGTGGTGCGCATTGTAAGGGTGTGTGTTACATTACATTCACTAGTAGGAGTGAGAAAAACATCGCGGGGTGGTGCGCATTGTATGGGTGTGTGTTACATTACATTCAATAGTAGGAGTGAGAAAAACATCACGGGGTGGTGTGAATCTGAGGGTCTGAATTAGGATAGGCAGTGAGTGGAAATGTAGGATGGAGAAAAGCACCGCGGGGTGGTCAGCATGGGGAGGTCAGGGAACATGCAGTGGCAATGTAGGATAGGTTTCTGAAAAACATCACGGGGTGGTGCGCATTCTATGGGTGTGTGTTACATTACATTCACTAGTAGGAGTGAGAAAAACATCACGGGGTGGTGCGCATTGTGTTGGTGTGTGTTACATTACATTCACTAATAGGAGTGAGAAATACATCACGGGGTGGTGCGCATTGTATGGGTGTGTGTTACATTACATTCACTACTAGGAGTGAGAAAAACATCACGGAGTGGTGCGCATTGTATGGGTGTGTGTTACATTACATTCACTAGTAGGAGTGAGAAAAACATCACGGGGTGGTGCGCATTGTATGGGTGTGTGTTACATTACATTCACTATTAGGAGTGAGAAAAACATCACGGGGTGGTGCGCATTGTATGGGTGGGTGTTACATCACATTCAGTAGTAGGAGTGAGAAAAACATCGCGGGGTGGTGCGCATTGTGTTGGTGTGTGTTACATTACATTCACTAATAGGAGTGAGAAATACATCACGGGGTGGTGCGCATTGTATGGGTGTGTGTTACATTACATTCACTAGTAGGAGTGAGAAAAACATCACGGGGTGGTGCGCATTGTATGGGTTTGTTTTACATTACATTCTCTAATAGGAGTGAGAAAAACATCACGGGGTGGTGCGCATTGTATGGGTGTGTGTTACATTACATTCACTAGTAGGAGTGAGAAAAACATCACGGGGTGGTGCGAATTGTATGGGTTTGTGTTACATTACATTCTCTAATAGGAGTGAGAAAAACATCACGGGGTGGTGCGCATTGTATGGGTGTGTGTTACATTACATTCACTAGTAGCAGTGAGAAAAATATCACGGGGTGGTGCGCATTGTATGGGTGTGTTACATTACATTCACTAGTAGGAGTGAGAAAAACATCACGGGGTGGTGCGCATTGTAAGGGTGTGTGTTACATTACATTCACTAGTAGGAGTGAGAAAAACATCGCGGGGTGGTGCGCATTGTATGGGTGTGTGTTACATTACATTCAATAGTAGGAGTGAGAAAAACATCACGGGGTGGTGTGAATCTGAGGGTCTGAATTAGGATAGGCAGTGAGTGGAAATGTAGGATGGAGAAAAGCACCGCGGGGTGGTCAGCATGGGGAGGTCAGGGAACATGCAGTGGCAATGTAGGATAGGTTTCTGAAAAACATCACGGGGTGGTGCGCATTCTATGGGTGTGTGTTACATTACATTCACTAGTAGGAGTGAGAAAAACATCACGGGGTGGTGCGCATTGTGTTGGTGTGTGTTACATTACATTCACTAATAGGAGTGAGAAATACATCACGGGGTGGTGCGCATTGTATGGGTGTGTGTTACATTACATTCACTACTAGGAGTGAGAAAAACATCACGGAGTGGTGCGCATTGTATGGGTGTGTGTTACATTACATTCACTAGTAGGAGTGAGAAAAACATCACGGGGTGGTGCGCATTGTATGGGTGTGTGTTACAGTACATTCACTACTAGGTGTGAAAAAAACATCACGGGGTGGTGTGAATCGGAGGGTCTGAATTAGGATAGGCTGTGAGTGGCAATGTAGGATGGAGAAAAGCACCGCAGGGTGGTCAGCTTGGGGAGGTCAGGGAACATGCAGTGGCAATGTAGGATAGGTTTCTGAAAAACATCGTGGGGTGGTGCGCATTGTATGGGTGTGTGTTACATTAGATTCACTAGTAGGAGTGAGAAAAACATCACGGGGTGGTGCGCATTGTATGGGTGTGTGTTACATTACATTCACTAATAGGAGTGAGAAAAACATCACGGGGTGGTGCGCATTGTATGGGTGTGTGTTACATTACATTCACTAGTAGCAGTGAGAAAAACATCACGGGGTGGTGTAAATCGGAGGGTCTGAATTAGGATAGGCAGTGAGTGGAAATGTAGGATGGAGAAAAGCACCGCGGAGTGGTCAGCATGGGGAGGTCAGGGAACATGCAGTATCAATGTAGGATAGGTTTCTGAAAAATATCGCGGGGTGGTGCGCATTGTATGGGTGTGTGTTACATTACATTCACTAGTAGGAGTGAGAAAAACATCACGGGGTGGTGCGCATTGTGTGGGTGTGTGTTACATTACATTCACTAATAGTGATAAAAACATAACTGGGTGGTGCACATTGTATGGGTGTGTGTTACATTACATTCACTAGTAGGAGTGAGAAAAACATCACGGGGTGGTGCGCATTGTATGGGTGTGTGTTACATTACATTCACTAGTAGGAGTGAGAAAAACATCACGGGGTGGTGCGCATTGTATGGGTGTGTGTTACATTACATTCACTAGTAGGAGTGAGAAAAACATCACGGGGTGGTGTGAATCGGAGGGTCTGAATTAGGATGGGCAGTGAGTGGAAATGTAGGATGGAGAAAAGCACCGTGGGGTGGTCATCATGGGGAGGTCAGGGAACATGCAGTATCAATGTAGGATAGGTTTCTGAAAAACATCGCGGGGTGGTGCACATTGTATGGGTGTGTGTTACATTACATTCACTAGTAGGAGTGAGAAAAACATCACGGGGTGGTGCGCATTGTATGGGTGTGTGTTACATTACATTCACTAGTAGGAGTGAGAAAAACATCACAGGGTGGTGTGAATCGGAGGGTCTGAATTAGGATGGGCAGTGAGTGGAAATGTAGGATGGAGAAAAGCACCGTGGGGTGGTCAGCATGGGGAGGTCAGGGAACATGCAGTATCAATGTAGGATAGGTTTCTGAAAAACATCGCGGGGTGGTGCGCATTGTATGGGTGTGTGTTACATTACATTCACTAGTAGGAGTGAGAAAAACATCACGGGGTGGTTCGCATTGTGTGGGTGTATGTTACATTGCATTCACTAATAGGAGTGAGAAAAACATCACGGGGTGGTGCGCATTGTATGGGTGTGTGTTACATTATATTCACTACTAGGAGTGAGAAAAACATCACGGGGTGGTGCGCATTGTATGGGTGTGTGTTACATTACATTCACTAGTAGGAGTGAGAAAAACATCCCGGGGGGTGCGCATTGTATGGGTGTGTGTTACATTACATTCACTTTTAGGAGTGAGAAAAACATCACGGTGTGGTGCGCATTGTATGGGTGTGTGTTACATTACATTCACTACTAGGTGTGAAAAAAACATCACGGGGTGGTGTGAATCGGAGGGTCTGAATTAGTATAGGCTGTGAGTGGCAATGTAGGATGGAGAAAAGCACCGCGGGGTGGTCAGCATGGGGAGGTCAGGGAACATGCAGTGGCAATGTAGGATAGGTTTCTGAAAAACATCGTGGGGTGGTGCGCATTGTATGGGTGTGTGTTACATTACATTCACTAGTAGGAGTGAGAAAAACATCACGGGGTGGTGCGCATTGTATGGGTGTGTGTTACATTACATTCACTAATAGGAGTGAGAAAAACATTACCGGGTGGTGCGCATTGTATGGGTGTGTGTTACATTACATTCAGTAGTAGGAGTGAGAAAAACATCACGGGGTGGTGTGAATCGGAGGGTCTGAATTAGGATAGGCAGTGAGTGGAAATGTAGGATGGAGAAAAGCACCGCGGGGTGGTCAGAATGGGGAGGTCAGGGAACATGCAGTATCAATGTAGGATAGGTTTCAGAAAAATATCGCGGGGTGGTGCGCATTGTATGTGTGTGTGTTACATTACATTCACTAGTAGGAGTGAGAAAAACATCACGGGGTGGTGCGCATTGTGTGGGTGTGTGTCACATTACATTCACTAGTAGGAGTGAGAAAAACATCACGGTGTGGTGCGCATTGTATGGGTGTGTGTTACATTACATTCACTAGTAGGAGTGAGAAAAACATCACGGGGTGGTGCGCATTGTGTGGGTGTGTGTCACATTACATTCACTAGTAGGAGTGAGAAAAACATCACGGGGTGGTGCGCATTGTATGGGTGTGTGTTACATTACATTCACTAGTAGGAGTGAGAAAAACATCACGGGGTGGTGCGCATTGTAAGGGTGTGTGTTACATTACATTCACTAGTAGGAGTGAGAAAAACATCACGGGGTGGTGTGAATCGGAGGGTCTGAATTAGGATAGGCAGTGAGTAGCAATGTAGGATGGAGAAAAGCACCGCGGGGTGGTCAGCATGGGGAGGTCAGGGAACATGCAGTGGCAGTGTAGGATAGGTTTCTGAAAAACATCGCGGGGTGGTGCGCATTGTATGGGGGTGTGTTACATTAGATTCACTAGTAGGAGTGAGAAAAACATCACGGGGTGGTGCGCATTGTATGGGTGTGTGTTACATTACATTCTCTAATACGAGTGAGAAAAACATCACGGGGTGGTGCGCATTTTATTGGTGTGTGTTACATTACATTCACTAGCAGGAGTGAGAAAAACATCGCGGGGTGGTGCGCACTGTATGGGTGTGTGTTACATTACATTCAATAGTAGGAGTGAGAAAAACATCACGGGGTGGTGCGCATTGTATGGGTGTTTGTTACATTATATTCACTAGTAGGCGTGAGAAAAACATCACGGGGTGGTGTGAATCGGAGGGTCTGAATTAGGATAGGCAGTGAGTGGCAATGTAGGATGGAGAAAAGCATTGCGGGGTGGTCAGCATGGGGAGGTCAGCGAACATGCAGTGGCAATATAGGATAGGTTTCTGAAAAACATCACGGGGTGGTGTGCATTGTATGGGTGTGTGTTACATTACATTCACTAGTAGGAGTGAGAAAAACATCACGGGGTGGTGCGCATTGTATGGGTGTGTGTTACATTACATTCACTAGTAGGAGTGAGAAAAACATCACGGGGTGGTGCGCATTGTATGGGTGTGTGTTACATTACATTCACTAGTAGGAGTGAGAAAAACATCACGGGGTGGTGCGCATTGTATGGGTGTGTATTACATTACATTCACTACTAGGTGTGAGAAAAACATCACGGGGTGGTGTGAATCGGAGGGTCTGAATTAGCATAGGCAGTGAGTGGCAATGTAGGATGGAGAAAAGCATTGCGGGGTGGTCAGCATGGGGAGGTCAGCGAACATGCAGTGGCAATGTAGGATAGGATTCTGAAAAACATCACGGGGTGGTGCGCATTGTATGGGTGTGTGTTACATTACATTCACTAGTAGGAGTGAGAAAAACATCACGGGGTGTTGTGAATCGGAGGGTCTGAATTAGGATAGGCAGTGAGTGGAAATGTAGGACGGAGAAAAGCACCGCGGAGTGGTCAGCATGGGGAGGTCAGGGAACATGCAGTATCAATGTAGGATAGGTTTCTGAAAAATATTGCGGGGTGGTGCGCATTGTATGGGTGTGTGTTACATTACATTCACTAGTAGGAGTGAGAAAAACATCACGGGGTGGTGCACATTGTGTGGGTGTGTGTTACATTACATTCACTAGTAGGAGTGAGAAAAACATCACGGGGTGGTGCGAATTGTATGGGTTTGTGTTACATTACATTCTCTAATAGGAGTGAGAAAAACATCACGGGGTGGTGCGCATTGTATGGGTGTGTGTTACATTACATTCACTAGTAGCAGTGAGAAAAATATCACGGGGTGGTGCGCATTGTATGGGTGTGTTACATTACATTCACTAGTAGGAGTGAGAAAAACATCACGGGGTGGTGCGCATTGTAAGGGTGTGTGTTACATTACATTCACTAGTAGGAGTGAGAAAAACATCGCGGGGTGGTGCGCATTGTATGGGTGTGTGTTACATTACATTCAATAGTAGGAGTGAGAAAAACATCACGGGGTGGTGTGAATCTGAGGGTCTGAATTAGGATAGGCAGTGAGTGGAAATGTAGGATGGAGAAAAGCACCGCGGGGTGGTCAGCATGGGGAGGTCAGGGAACATGCAGTGGCAATGTAGGATAGGTTTCTGAAAAACATCACGGGGTGGTGCGCATTCTATGGGTGTGTGTTACATTACATTCACTAGTAGGAGTGAGAAAAACATCACGGGGTGGTGCGCATTGTGTTGGTGTGTGTTACATTACATTCACTAATAGGAGTGAGAAATACATCACGGGGTGGTGCGCATTGTATGGGTGTGTGTTACATTACATTCACTACTAGGAGTGAGAAAAACATCACGGAGTGGTGCGCATTGTATGGGTGTGTGTTACATTACATTCACTAGTAGGAGTGAGAAAAACATCACGGGGTGGTGCGCATTGTATGGGTGTGTGTTACAGTACATTCACTACTAGGTGTGAAAAAAACATCACGGGGTGGTGTGAATCGGAGGGTCTGAATTAGGATAGGCTGTGAGTGGCAATGTAGGATGGAGAAAAGCACCGCAGGGTGGTCAGCTTGGGGAGGTCAGGGAACATGCAGTGGCAATGTAGGATAGGTTTCTGAAAAACATCGTGGGGTGGTGCGCATTGTATGGGTGTGTGTTACATTAGATTCACTAGTAGGAGTGAGAAAAACATCACGGGGTGGTGCGCATTGTATGGGTGTGTGTTACATTACATTCACTAATAGGAGTGAGAAAAACATCACGGGGTGGTGCGCATTGTATGGGTGTGTGTTACATTACATTCACTAGTAGCAGTGAGAAAAACATCACGGGGTGGTGTAAATCGGAGGGTCTGAATTAGGATAGGCAGTGAGTGGAAATGTAGGATGGAGAAAAGCACCGCGGAGTGGTCAGCATGGGGAGGTCAGGGAACATGCAGTATCAATGTAGGATAGGTTTCTGAAAAATATCGCGGGGTGGTGCGCATTGTATGGGTGTGTGTTACATTACATTCACTAGTAGGAGTGAGAAAAACATCACGGGGTGGTGCGCATTGTGTGGGTGTGTGTTACATTACATTCACTAATAGTGATAAAAACATAACTGGGTGGTGCACATTGTATGGGTGTGTGTTACATTACATTCACTAGTAGGAGTGAGAAAAACATCACGGGGTGGTGCGCATTGTATGGGTGTGTGTTACATTACATTCACTAGTAGGAGTGAGAAAAACATCACGGGGTGGTGCGCATTGTATGGGTGTGTGTTACATTACATTCACTAGTAGGAGTGAGAAAAACATCACGGGGTGGTGTGAATCGGAGGGTCTGAATTAGGATGGGCAGTGAGTGGAAATGTAGGATGGAGAAAAGCACCGTGGGGTGGTCATCATGGGGAGGTCAGGGAACATGCAGTATCAATGTAGGATAGGTTTCTGAAAAACATCGCGGGGTGGTGCACATTGTATGGGTGTGTGTTACATTACATTCACTAGTAGGAGTGAGAAAAACATCACGGGGTGGTGCGCATTGTATGGGTGTGTGTTACATTACATTCACTAGTAGGAGTGAGAAAAACATCACAGGGTGGTGTGAATCGGAGGGTCTGAATTAGGATGGGCAGTGAGTGGAAATGTAGGATGGAGAAAAGCACCGTGGGGTGGTCAGCATGGGGAGGTCAGGGAACATGCAGTATCAATGTAGGATAGGTTTCTGAAAAACATCGCGGGGTGGTGCGCATTGTATGGGTGTGTGTTACATTACATTCACTAGTAGGAGTGAGAAAAACATCACGGGGTGGTTCGCATTGTGTGGGTGTATGTTACATTGCATTCACTAATAGGAGTGAGAAAAACATCACGGGGTGGTGCGCATTGTATGGGTGTGTGTTACATTATATTCACTACTAGGAGTGAGAAAAACATCACGGGGTGGTGCGCATTGTATGGGTGTGTGTTACATTACATTCACTAGTAGGAGTGAGAAAAACATCCCGGGGGGTGCGCATTGTATGGGTGTGTGTTACATTACATTCACTTTTAGGAGTGAGAAAAACATCACGGTGTGGTGCGCATTGTATGGGTGTGTGTTACATTACATTCACTACTAGGTGTGAAAAAAACATCACGGGGTGGTGTGAATCGGAGGGTCTGAATTAGTATAGGCTGTGAGTGGCAATGTAGGATGGAGAAAAGCACCGCGGGGTGGTCAGCATGGGGAGGTCAGGGAACATGCAGTGGCAATGTAGGATAGGTTTCTGAAAAACATCGTGGGGTGGTGCGCATTGTATGGGTGTGTGTTACATTACATTCACTAGTAGGAGTGAGAAAAACATCACGGGGTGGTGCGCATTGTATGGGTGTGTGTTACATTACATTCACTAATAGGAGTGAGAAAAACATTACCGGGTGGTGCGCATTGTATGGGTGTGTGTTACATTACATTCAGTAGTAGGAGTGAGAAAAACATCACGGGGTGGTGTGAATCGGAGGGTCTGAATTAGGATAGGCAGTGAGTGGAAATGTAGGATGGAGAAAAGCACCGCGGGGTGGTCAGAATGGGGAGGTCAGGGAACATGCAGTATCAATGTAGGATAGGTTTCAGAAAAATATCGCGGGGTGGTGCGCATTGTATGTGTGTGTGTTACATTACATTCACTAGTAGGAGTGAGAAAAACATCACGGGGTGGTGCGCATTGTGTGGGTGTGTGTCACATTACATTCACTAGTAGGAGTGAGAAAAACATCACGGTGTGGTGCGCATTGTATGGGTGTGTGTTACATTACATTCACTAGTAGGAGTGAGAAAAACATCACGGGGTGGTGCGCATTGTGTGGGTGTGTGTCACATTACATTCACTAGTAGGAGTGAGAAAAACATCACGGGGTGGTGCGCATTGTATGGGTGTGTGTTACATTACATTCACTAGTAGGAGTGAGAAAAACATCACGGGGTGGTGCGCATTGTAAGGGTGTGTGTTACATTACATTCACTAGTAGGAGTGAGAAAAACATCACGGGGTGGTGTGAATCGGAGGGTCTGAATTAGGATAGGCAGTGAGTAGCAATGTAGGATGGAGAAAAGCACCGCGGGGTGGTCAGCATGGGGAGGTCAGGGAACATGCAGTGGCAGTGTAGGATAGGTTTCTGAAAAACATCGCGGGGTGGTGCGCATTGTATGGGGGTGTGTTACATTAGATTCACTAGTAGGAGTGAGAAAAACATCACGGGGTGGTGCGCATTGTATGGGTGTGTGTTACATTACATTCTCTAATACGAGTGAGAAAAACATCACGGGGTGGTGCGCATTTTATTGGTGTGTGTTACATTACATTCACTAGCAGGAGTGAGAAAAACATCGCGGGGTGGTGCGCACTGTATGGGTGTGTGTTACATTACATTCAATAGTAGGAGTGAGAAAAACATCACGGGGTGGTGCGCATTGTATGGGTGTTTGTTACATTATATTCACTAGTAGGCGTGAGAAAAACATCACGGGGTGGTGTGAATCGGAGGGTCTGAATTAGGATAGGCAGTGAGTGGCAATGTAGGATGGAGAAAAGCATTGCGGGGTGGTCAGCATGGGGAGGTCAGCGAACATGCAGTGGCAATATAGGATAGGTTTCTGAAAAACATCACGGGGTGGTGTGCATTGTATGGGTGTGTGTTACATTACATTCACTAGTAGGAGTGAGAAAAACATCACGGGGTGGTGCGCATTGTATGGGTGTGTGTTACATTACATTCACTAGTAGGAGTGAGAAAAACATCACGGGGTGGTGCGCATTGTATGGGTGTGTGTTACATTACATTCACTAGTAGGAGTGAGAAAAACATCACGGGGTGGTGCGCATTGTATGGGTGTGTATTACATTACATTCACTACTAGGTGTGAGAAAAACATCACGGGGTGGTGTGAATCGGAGGGTCTGAATTAGCATAGGCAGTGAGTGGCAATGTAGGATGGAGAAAAGCATTGCGGGGTGGTCAGCATGGGGAGGTCAGCGAACATGCAGTGGCAATGTAGGATAGGATTCTGAAAAACATCACGGGGTGGTGCGCATTGTATGGGTGTGTGTTACATTACATTCACTAGTAGGAGTGAGAAAAACATCACGGGGTGTTGTGAATCGGAGGGTCTGAATTAGGATAGGCAGTGAGTGGAAATGTAGGACGGAGAAAAGCACCGCGGAGTGGTCAGCATGGGGAGGTCAGGGAACATGCAGTATCAATGTAGGATAGGTTTCTGAAAAATATTGCGGGGTGGTGCGCATTGTATGGGTGTGTGTTACATTACATTCACTAGTAGGAGTGAGAAAAACATCACGGGGTGGTGCACATTGTGTGGGTGTGTGTTACATTACATTCACTAATAGTGAGAAAAACATAACGGGGTGGTGCGCATTGTATGGGTGTGTGTTACATTACATTCACTAGTAGGAGTGAGAAAAACATCACGGGGTGGTGCGCATTGTATGGGTGTGTGTTACATTACATTCACAAGTAGGAGTGAGAAAAACATCACGGGGTGGTGCGCATTGTATGGGTGTGTGTTACATTACAATCACTAGTAGGAGTGAGAAAAACATCACGGGGTGGTGTGAATCGGAGGGTCTGAATTATGATAGGCAGTGAGTAACAATATAGGATGGAGGCAAGCACCGCGGGGTGGTCAGCATGGGGAGGTCAGGGAACATGCAGTGGCAATGTAGGATAGGTTTCTGAAAAACATCGCGGGGTGGTGCGCATTGTATGGGTGTGTGTTACATTAGATTCACTAGTATGAGTGAGAAAAACATCACGGGGTGGTGCGCATTGTATGGGTGTGTGTTACATTACATTCTCTAACAGGAGTGAGAAAAACATCACGGGGTGGTGCGCATTGTATGGGTGTGTGTTACATTACATTCAGTAGTAGGAGTGAGAAAAACATCGCGGGGTGGTGCGCACTGTATGGGTGTGTGTTACATTACATTCAATAGTAGGAGTGAGAAAAACATCACGGGGTGGTGCGCATTGTATGGGTGTTTGTTACATTATATTCACTACTAGGAGTGAGAAAAAACATCACGGGGTGGTGTGAATCGGAGGGTCTGAATTAGGATAGGCAGTGAGTGGCAATGTAGGATGGAGAAAAGCATTGCGGGGTGGTCAGCATGGGGAGGTCAGCGAACACGCAGTGGAAATGTAGGATAGGTTTCTGAAAAACATCACGGGGTGGTGTGCATTGTATGGGTGTGTGTTACATTACATTCACTAGTAGGAGTGAGAAAAACATGACGGGGTGGTGTGAATCGGAGGGTCTGAATTAGGATAGGCAGTGAGTGGAAATGTAGGATGGAGAAAAGCACCGCGGGGTGGTCAGCATGGGGAGGTCAGGGAACATGCAGTATCAATGTAGGATAGGTTTCTGAAAAATATCGCGGGGTGGTGCGCATTGTATTGCTGTGTGTTACATTACATTCACTAGTAGGAGTGAGAAAAACATCACGGGGTGGTGTGAATCGGAGGGTCTGAATTAGGATGGGCAGTGAGTGGTAATGTAGGTTGGAGAAAAGCACCGTGGTGTGGTCAGCATGGGGAGGTCAGGGAACATGCAGTATCAATGTAGGATAGGTTTCTGAAAAACCTCGCGGGGTGGTGCGCATTGTATGGGTGTGTGTTACATTACATTCACTAGTAGGAGTGAGAAAAACATCACGGGGTGGTGCGCATGGTGTGGGTGTGTGTTACATTACATTCACTAATAGGAGTGAGAAAAACATCACGGGGTGGTGCGCATTGTATGGGTGTGTGTTACATTACATTCACTAGTAGGAGTGAGAAAAACATCACGGGGTCGTGCGCATTGTATGGGTGTGTGTTACATTACATTCACTAGTAGGAGTGAGAAAAACATCACGGGGTGGTGCGCATTGTATGGGTGTGTGTTACATTACATTCACTAGTAGGAGTGAGAAAAACATCACGGTGAGGTGCGCATTGTATGGGTGTGTGTTACATTACATTCACTACTAGGTGTGAGAAAAACATCACGGGGTGGTGTGAATCGGAGGGTCTGAATTAGGATAGGCAGTGAGTGGCAATGTAGGATGGAGAAAAGCATTGCGGGGTGGTCAGCATTGGGAGGTCAGCGAACATGCAGTGGCAATGTAGGATAGGATTCTGAAAAACATCACGGGGTGGTGCGCATTGTATGGGTGTGTGTTACATTACATTCACTAGTAGGAGTGAGAAAAATATCACGGGGTGGTGCGCATTGTGTGGGTGTGTGTTACATTACATTCACTAATAGGGAGAAAAACATAACGGGGTGGTGCGCATTGTATGGGTGTGTGTTACATTACATTCACTAGTAGGAGTGAGAAAAACATCACGGGGTGGTGCGCATTGTATGAGTGTGTGTTACATTACATTCACTAGTAGGAGTGAGAAAAACATCACGGGGTGGTGTGAATCGGAGGGTCTGAATTAGGATAGGCAGTGAGTAACAATGTAGGATGCAGACAAGCACAGCGGGGTCGTCAGCATGGGGAGGTCAGGGAACATGCAGTGGCAATGTAGGATAGGTTTCTGAAAAACATCGCGGGGTGGTGCGCATTGTATGGGTGTGTGTTACATTAGATTCACTAGTATGAGTGAGAAAAACATCACGGGGTGGTGCGCATTGTATGGGTGTGTGTTACATTACATTCTCTAATAGGAGTGAGAAAAACATCACGGGGTGGTGCGCATTGTATGGGTGTGTGTTACATTACATTCAGTAGTAGGAGTGAGAAAAACATCGCGGGGTGGTGCGCACTGTATGGGTGTGTGTTACATTACATTCAATAGTAGGAGTGAGAAAAACATCACGGGGTGGTGCGCATTGTATGGGTGTTTGTTACATTATATTCACTACTAGGAGTGAGAAAAACATCACGGGGTGGTGTGAATCGGAGGGTCTGAATTAGGATAGGCAGTGAGTGGCAATGTAGGATGGAGAAAAGCATTGCGGGGTGGTCAGCATGGGGCGGTCAGCGAATATGCAGTGGAAATATAGGATAGGTTTCTGAAAAACATCACGGGGTGGTGTGCATTGTATGGGTGTGTGTTACATTACATTCACTAGTAGGAGTGAGAAAAACATCACGGGGTGGTGTGAATCGGAGGGTCTGAATTAGGATAGGCAGTGAGTGGAAATGTAGGATGGAGAAAAGCACCGCGGGGTGGTCAGCATGGGGAGGTCAGGGAACATGCAGTATCAATGTAGGATAGGTTTCTGAAAAATATCGCGGGGTGGTGCGCATTGTATAGGTGTGTGTTACATTACATTCACTAGTAGGAGTGAGAAAAACATCACGGGGTGGTGTGAATCGGAGGGTCTGAATTAGGATGGGCAGTGAGTGGTAATGTAGGTTGGAGAAAAGCACCGTGGTGTGGTCAGCATGGGGAGGTCAGGGAACATGCAGTATCAATGTAGGATAGGTTTCTGAAAAACCTCGCGGGGTGGTGCGCATTTTATGGGTGTGTGTTACATTACATTCACTAGTAGGAGTGAGAAAAACATCACGGGGTGGTGCGCATTGTGTGGGTGTGTGTTACATTACATTCACTAATAGGAGTGAGAAAAACATCACGGGGTGGTGCGCATTGTATGGGTGTGTGTTACATTACATTCACTAGTAGGAGTGAGAAAAACATCACGGGGTGGTGCGCATTGCATGGGTGTGTGTTACATTACATTCACTAGTAGGAGTGAGAAAAACATCACGGGGTGGTGCGCATTGTATGGGTGTGTGTTACATTACATTCACTAGTAGGAGTGAGAAAAACATCACGGTGAGGTGCGCATTGTATGGGTGTGTGTTACATTACATTCACTACTAGGTGTGAGAAAAACTTCACGGGGTGGTGTGAATCGGAGGGTATGAATTAGGATAGGCAGTGAGTGGCAATGTAGGATGGAGAAAAGCATTGCGGGGTGGTCAGCATTGGGAGGTCAGCGAACATGCAGTGGCAATGTAGGATAGGATTCTGAAAAACATCACGGGGTGGTGCGCATTGTATGGGTGTGTGTTACATCACACTCACTAGTAGGAGTGAGAAAAATATCACGGGGTGGTGCGCATTGTGTGGGTGTGTGTTACATTACATTCACTAATAGTGAGAAAAACATAACGGGGTGGTGCGCATTGTATGGGTGTGTGTTAGATTACATTCACTAGTAGGAGTGAGAAAAACATCACGGGGTGGTGCGCATTGTATGGGTGTGTGTTACATTACATTCACTAGTAGGAGTGAGAAAAACATCACGGGGTGGTGCGCATTGTATGGGTGTGTGTTACATTACATTCACTAGTAGGAGTGAGAAAAACATCACGGGGTGGTGTGAATCGGAGGGTCTGAATTAGGATAGGCAGTGAGTAACAATGTAGGATGCAGACAAGCACCGCGGGGTCGTCAGCATGGGGAGGTCAGGGAACATGCAGTGGCAATGTAGGATAGTTTTCTGAAAAACATCGCGGGGTGGTGCGCATTGTATGGGTGTGTGTTACATTAGATTCACTAGTAGGAGTGAGAAAAACATCACGGTTTGGTGCGCATTGTATGGGTGTGTGTTACATTACATTCACTAGTAGGAGTGAGAAAAACATCACGGGGTGGTGCGCATTGTGTTGGTGTGTGTTACATTACATTCACTAATAGGAGTGAGAAAACATAACGGGGTGGTGCCCATTGTATGGGTGTGTGTTACATTACATTAACTAGTAGGAGTGAGAAAAACATCACGGGGTGGTGCGCATTGTATGGGTGTGTGTTACATTACATTCTCTAATAGGAGTGAGAAAAACATCGCGGGGTGGTGCGCATTGTATGGGTGTGTGTTACATTACATTCAATAGTAGGAGTGAGAAAAACATCACGGGGTGGTGCACATTGTATGGGTGTTTGTTACATTATATTCACTAGTAGGAGTGAGAAAAACATCACGGGGTGGTGTGAATCGGAGGGTCTGAATTAAGATAGGCAGTGAGTGGCAATGTAGGATGGAGAAAAGCATTGCGGGGTGGTCAGCATGGGGAGGTCAGCGAACATGCAGTGGCAATGCAGGATAGGTTTGTGAAAAACATCACGGGGTGGTGCGCATTGCATGGGTGTGTGTTACATTACATTCACTAGTAAGAGTGAGAAAAACATCACGGGGTGGTGTGAATCTGAGGGTCTGAATTAGGATAGGCAGTGAGTGGAAATGTAGGATACAGAAAAGCACCGCGGGGTGGTCAGCATGGGGAGGTCAGGGAACATGCAGTATCAATGTAGGATAGGTTTCTGAAAAATATCGCGGGGTGGTGCGCATTGTATGGGTGTGTGTTACATTACATTCACTAGTAGGAGTGAGAAAAACATCAAGGGGTGGTGCGCATTGTGTGGGTGTGTGTTACATTACATTCACTAATAGTGAGAAAAACATAACGGGGTGGTGCGCATTGTATGGGTGTGTGTTACATTACATTCACTAGTAGGAGTGAGAAAAACATCACGGGGTGGTGCGCATTGTATGGGTGTGTGTTACATTACATTCACAAGTAGGAGTGAGAAAAACATCACGGGGTGGTGCGCATTGTATGGGTGTGTGTTACATTACAATCACTAGTAGGAGTGAGAAAAACATCACGGGGTGGTGTGAATCGGAGGGTCTGAATTATGATAGGCAGTGAGTAACAATGTAGGATGGAGACAAGCACCGCGGGGTGGTCAGCATGGGGAGGTCAGGAAACATGCAGTGGCAATGTAGGATAGGTTTCTGAAAAACATCGCGGGGTGGTGCGCATTGTATGGGTGTGTGTTACATTAGATTCACTAGTATGAGTGAGAAAAACATCACGGGGTGGTGCGCATTGTATGGGTGTGTGTTACATTACATTCTCTAATAAGAGTGAGAAAAACATCACGGGGTGGTGCGCATTGTATGGGTGGGTGTTACATCACATTCAGTAGTAGGAGTGAGAAAAACATCGCGGGGTGGTGCGCACTGTATGGGTGTGTGTTACGTTACATTCAATAGTAGGAGTGAGAAAAACATCACGGGGTGGTGTGCATTGTATGGGTGTTTGTTACATTATATTCACTAGTAGGAGTGAGAAAAACATCACGGGGTGGTGCGCATTGTATGGGTGTGTGTTACATTACATTCACTAGTAGGAGTGAGAAATACATCACGGTGAGGTGCGCATTGTATGGGTGTGTGTTACATTACATTGACTACTAGGTGTGAGAAAAACATCACGGGGTGGTGTGAATCGGAGGGTCTGAATTAGGATAGGCCGTGAGTGGCAATGTAGGATGGAGAAAAGCATTGCGGGGTGGTCAGCATTGGGAGGTCAGCGAACATGCAGTGGCAATGTAGGATAGGATTCTGAAAAACATCACGGGGTGGTGCGCATTGTATGGGTGTGTGTTACATTACATTCACTAGTAGGAGTGAGAAAAACATCACGGGGTGGTGCGCATTGTGTGGGTGTGTGTTACATTACATTCACTAATAGTGAGAAAAACATAACGGGGTGGTGCGCATTGTATGGGTGTGTGTTACATTACATTCACTAGTAGGAGTGAGAAAAACATCACGGGGTGGTGCGCATTGTATGGGTGTGTGTTACATTACATTCACTAGTAGGAGTGAGAAAAACATCACAGGGTGGTGCGCATTGTATGGGTGTGTGTTACATTACATTCACTAGTAGGAGAGAGAAAAACATCACGGGGTGGTGTGAATCGGAGGGTCTGAATTAGGATAGGCAGTGAGTAACAATGTAGGATGGAGACAAGCACCGCGGGGTGGTCAGCATGGGGAGGTCAGGGAACATGCTGTGGCAATGTAGGATAGGTTTCTGAAAAACATCACGGGGTGGTGCGCATTCTATGGGTGTGTGTTACATTACATTCACTAGTAGGAGTGAGAAAAACATCACGGGGTGGTGCGCATTGTATGGGTTTGTTTTACATTACATTCTCTAATAGGAGTGAGAAAAACATCACGGGGTGGTGCGCATTGTATGGGTGTGTGTTACATTACATTCACTAGTAGGAGTGAGAAAAACATCACGGGGTGGTGCGAATTGTATGGGTTTGTGTTACATTACATTCTCTAATAGGAGTGAGAAAAACATCACGGGGTGGTGCGCATTGTATGGGTGTGTGTTACATTACATTCACTAGTAGCAGTGAGAAAAATATCACGGGGTGGTGCGCATTGTATGGGTGTGTTACATTACATTCACTAGTAGGAGTGAGAAAAACATCACGGGGTGGTGCGCATTGTAAGGGTGTGTGTTACATTACATTCACTAGTAGGAGTGAGAAAAACATCGCGGGGTGGTGCGCATTGTATGGGTGTGTGTTACATTACATTCAATAGTAGGAGTGAGAAAAACATCACGGGGTGGTGTGAATCTGAGGGTCTGAATTAGGATAGGCAGTGAGTGGAAATGTAGGATGGAGAAAAGCACCGCGGGGTGGTCAGCATGGGGAGGTCAGGGAACATGCAGTGGCAATGTAGGATAGGTTTCTGAAAAACATCACGGGGTGGTGCGCATTCTATGGGTGTGTGTTACATTACATTCACTAGTAGGAGTGAGAAAAACATCACGGGGTGGTGCGCATTGTGTTGGTGTGTGTTACATTACATTCACTAATAGGAGTGAGAAATACATCACGGGGTGGTGCGCATTGTATGGGTGTGTGTTACATTACATTCACTACTAGGAGTGAGAAAAACATAACGGAGTGGTGCGCATTGTATGGGTGTGTGTTACATTACATTCACTAGTAGGAGTGAGAAAAACATCACGGGGTGGTGCGCATTGTATGGGTGTGTGTTACATTACATTCACTATTAGGAGTGAGAAAAACATCACGGGGTGGTGCGCATTGTATGGGTGGGTGTTACATCACATTCAGTAGTAGGAGTGAGAAAAACATCGCGGGGTGGTGCGCATTGTGTTGGTGTGTGTTACATTACATTCACTAATAGGAGTGAGAAATACATCACGGGGTGGTGCGCATTGTATGGGTGTGTGTTACATTACATTCACTAGTAGGAGTGAGAAAAACATCACGGGGTGGTGCGCATTGTATGGGTTTGTTTTACATTACATTCTCTAATAGGAGTGAGAAAAACATCACGGGGTGGTGCGCATTGTATGGGTGTGTGTTACATTACATTCACTAGTAGGAGTGAGAAAAACATCACGGGGTGGTGCGAATTGTATGGGTTTGTGTTACATTACATTCTCTAATAGGAGTGAGAAAAACATCACGGGGTGGTGCGCATTGTATGGGTGTGTGTTACATTACATTCACTAGTAGCAGTGAGAAAAATATCACGGGGTGGTGCGCATTGTATGGGTGTGTTACATTACATTCACTAGTAGGAGTGAGAAAAACATCACGGGGTGGTGCGCATTGTAAGGGTGTGTGTTACATTACATTCACTAGTAGGAGTGAGAAAAACATCGCGGGGTGGTGCGCATTGTATGGGTGTGTGTTACATTACATTCAATAGTAGGAGTGAGAAAAACATCACGGGGTGGTGTGAATCTGAGGGTCTGAATTAGGATAGGCAGTGAGTGGAAATGTAGGATGGAGAAAAGCACCGCGGGGTGGTCAGCATGGGGAGGTCAGGGAACATGCAGTGGCAATGTAGGATAGGTTTCTGAAAAACATCACGGGGTGGTGCGCATTCTATGGGTGTGTGTTACATTACATTCACTAGTAGGAGTGAGAAAAACATCACGGGGTGGTGCGCATTGTGTTGGTGTGTGTTACATTACATTCACTAATAGGAGTGAGAAATACATCACGGGGTGGTGCGCATTGTATGGGTGTGTGTTACATTACATTCACTACTAGGAGTGAGAAAAACATCACGGAGTGGTGCGCATTGTATGGGTGTGTGTTACATTACATTCACTAGTAGGAGTGAGAAAAACATCACGGGTGGTGCGCATTGTATGGGTGTGTGTTACAGTACATTCACTACTAGGTGTGAAAAAAACATCACGGGGTGGTGTGAATCGGAGGGTCTGAATTAGGATAGGCTGTGAGTGGCAATGTAGGATGGAGAAAAGCACCGCAGGGTGGTCAGCTTGGGGAGGTCAGGGAACATGCAGTGGCAATGTAGGATAGGTTTCTGAAAAACATCGTGGGGTGGTGCGCATTGTATGGGTGTGTGTTACATTAGATTCACTAGTAGGAGTGAGAAAAACATCACGGGGTGGTGCGCATTGTATGGGTGTGTGTTACATTACATTCACTAATAGGAGTGAGAAAAACATCACGGGGTGGTGCGCATTGTACGGGTGTGTGTTACATTAGATTCACTAGTAGGAGTGAGAAAAACATCACGGGGTGGTGCGCATTGTATGGGTGTGTGTTACATTACATTCTCTAATAAGAGTGAGAAAAACATCACGGGGTGGTGCGCATTGTATGGGTGGGTGTTACATCACATTCAGTAGTAGGAGTGAGAAAAACATCGCGGGGTGGTGCGCACTGTATGGGTGTGTGTTACGTTACATTCAATAGTAGGAGTGAGAAAAACATCACGGGGTGGTGCGCATTGTATGGGTGTTTGTTACATTATATTCACTAGTAGGAGTGAGAAAAGCATCACGGGGTGGTGCGCATTGTATGGGTGTGTGTTACATTACATTCACTAGTAGGAGTGAGAAATACATCACGGTGAGGTGCGCATTGTATGGGTGTGTGTTACATTACATTGACTACTAGGTGTGAGAAAAACATCACGGGGTGGTGTGAATCGGAGGGTCTGAATTAGGATAGGCAGTGAGTGGCAATGTAGGATGGAGAAAAGCATTGCGGGGTGGTCAGCATTGGGAAGTCAGCGAACATGCAGTGGCAATGTAGGATAGGATTCTGAAAAACATCACGGGGTGGTGCGCATTGTATGGGTGTGTGTTACATTACATTCACTAGTAGGAGTGAGAAAAACATCACGGGGTGGTGCGCATTGTGTGGGTGTGTGTTACATTACATTCACTAATAGTGAGAAAAACATAACGGGGTGGTGCGCATTGTATGGGTGTGTGTTACATTACATTCACTAGTAGGAGTGAGAAAAACATCACGGGGTGGTGCGCATTGTATGGGTGTGTGTTACATTACATTCACTGGTAGGAGTGAGAAAAACATCACAGGGTGGTGCGCATTGTATGGGTGTGTGTTACATTACATTCACTAGTAGGAGAGAGAAAAACATCACGGGGTGGTGTGAATCGGAGGGTCTGAATTAGGATAGGCAGTGAGTAACAATGTAGGATGGAGACAAGCACCGCGGGGTGGTCAGCATGGGGAGGTCAGGGAACATGCTGTGGCAATGTAGGATAGGTTTCTGAAAAACATCACGGGGTGGTGCGCATTCTATGGGTGTGTGTTACATTACATTCACTAGTAGGAGTGAGAAAAACATCACGGGGTGGTGCGCATTGTATGGGTTTGTTTTACATTACATTCTCTAATAGGAGTGAGAAAAACATCACGGGGTGGTGCGCAATGTATGGGTGTGTTTTACATTACATTCACTAGTAGGAGTGAGAAAAACATCACGGGGTGGTGCGAATTGTATGGGTTTGTGTTACATTACATTCTCTAATAGGAGTGAGAAAAACATCACGGGGTGGTGCGCATTGTATGGGTGTGTGTTACATTACATTCACTAGTAGCAGTGAGAAAAATATCACGGGGTGGTGCGCATTGTATGGGTGTGTTACATTACATTCACTAGTAGGAGTGAGAAAAACATCACGGGGTGGTGCGCATTGTATGGGTGTGTGTTACATTACATTCACTAGTAGGAGTGAGAAAAACATCGCGGGGTGGTGCGCATTGTATGGGTGTGTGTTACATTACATTCAATAGTAGGAGTGAGAAAAACATCACGGGGTGGTGTGAATCTGAGGGTCTGAATTAGGATAGGCAGTGAGTGGAAATGTAGGATGGAGAAAAGCACCGCGGGGTGGTCTGCATGGGGAGGTCAGGGAACATGCAGTGGCAATGTAGGATAGGTTTCTGAAAAACATCACGGGGTGGTGCGCATTCTATGGGTGTGTGTTACATTACATTCACTAGTAGGAGTGAGAAAAACATCACGGGGTGGTGCGCATTGTGTTGGTGTGTGTTACATTACATTCACTAATAGGAGTGAGAAATACATCACGGGGTGGTGCGCATTGTATGGGTGTGTGTTACATTACATTCACTACTAGGAGTGAGAAAAACATCACGGAGTGGTTCGCATTGTATGGGTGTGTGTTACATTACATTCACTAGTAGGAGTGAGAAAAACATCACGGGGTGGTGCGCATTGTATGGGTGTGTGTTACATTACATGCACTATTAGGAGTGAGAAAAACATCACGGTGTGGTGCGCATTGTATGGGTGTGTGTTACAGTACATTCACTACTAGGTGTGAAAAAAACATCACGGGGTGGTGTGAATCGGAGGGTCTGAATTAGGATAGGCTGTGAGTGGCAATGTAGGATGGAGAAAAGCACCGCAGGGTGGTCAGCTTGGGGAGGTCAGGGAACATGCAGTGGCAATGTAGGATAGGTTTCTGAAAAACATCGTGGGGTGGTGCGCATTGTATGGGTGTGTGTTACATTAGATTCACTAGTAGGAGTGAGAAAAACATCACGGGGTGGTGCGCATTGTATGGGTGTGTGTTACATTACATTCACTAATAGGAGTGAGAAAAACATCACGGGGTGGTGCGCATTGTACGGGTGTGTGTTACATTAGATTCACTAGTAGGAGTGAGAAAAACATCACGGGGTGGTGCGCATTGTATGGGTGTGTGTTACATTACATTCTCTAATAAGAGTGAGAAAAACATCACGGGGTGGTGCGCATTGTATGGGTGTGTGTTACATTACATTCAGTAGTAGGAGTGAGAAAAACATCACGTGGTGGTGCGCATTGTATGGGTGTGTGTTACATTACATTCACTAGTAGGAGTGAGAAAAACATCACGGGGTGGTGCGCATTGTGTGGGTGTGTGTTACATTACATTCACTAATAGTGAGAAAAACATAACGGGGTGGTGCGCATTGTATGGGTGTGTGTTACATTACATTCACTAGTAGGAGTGAGAAAAACATCACGGGGTGGTGCGCATTGTATGGGTGTGTGTTACATTACATTCACAAGTAGGAGTGAGAAAAACATCACGGGGTGGTGCGCATTGAATGGGTGTGTGTTACATTACAATCACTAGTAGGAGTGAGAAAAACATCACGGGGTGGTGTGAATCGGAGGGTCTGAATTATGATAGGCAGTGAGTAACAATGTAGGATGGAGACAACCACCGCGGGGTGGTCAGCATGGGGAGGTCAGGGAACATGCAGTGGCAATGTAGGATAGGTTTCTGAAAAACATCGCGGGGTGGTGCGCATTGTATGGGTGTGTGTTACATTAGATTCACTAGTATGAGTGAGAAAAACATCACGGGGTGGTGCGCATTGTATGGGTGTGTGTTACATTACATTCTCTAATAGGAGTGAGAAAAACATCACGGGGTGGTGCGCATTGTATGGGTGTGTGTTACATTACATTCAGTAGTAGGAGTGAGAAAAACATCGCGGGGTGGTGCGCACTGTATGGCTGTGTGTTACATTACATTCAATAGTAGGAGTGAGAAAAACATCACGGGGTGGTGCGCATTGTATGGGTGTTTGTTACATTATATACACTAGTAGGAGTGAGAAAAACATCATGGGGTGGTGCGCATTGTATGGGTGTGTGTTACATTACATTCACTAGTAGGAGTGAGAAAAACATCACGGTGAGGTGCGCATTGTATGGGTGTGTGTTACATTACATTCACTACTAGGTGTGAGAAAAACATCACGGGGTGGTGTGAATCGGAGGGTCTGAATTAGGATAGGCAGTGAGTGGCAATGTAGGATGGAGAAAAGCATTGCGGGGTGGTCAGCATTGGGAGGTCAGCGAACATGCAGTGGCAATGTAGGATAGGATTCTGAAAAACATCACGGGGTGGTGCGCATTGTATGGGTGTGTGTTACATTACATTCACTAGTAGGAGTGAGAAAAACATCACGGGTTTTTGTGAATCGGAAGGTCTGAATTAGGATAGGCAGTGAGTGGAAATGTAGGATAGAGAAAAGCATCGCGGGGTGGTCAGCATGGGGAGGTCAGGGAACATGCAGTTTCAATGTAGGATAGGTTTCTGAAAAATATCGCGGGGTGGTGCGCATTATATGGGTGTGTGTTACATTACATTCACTAGTAGGAGTGAGAAAAACATCACGGGGTGGTGCGCATTGTGTGGGTGTGTGTTACATTACATTCACTAATAGTGATAAAAACATAACGGGGTGGTGCGCATTGTACGGGTGTGTGTTACATTACATTCACTAGTAGGAGTGAGAAAAACATCACGGGGTGGTGCGCATTGTATGGGTGTGTGTTACATTACATTCACTAGTAGGAGTGAGAAAAACATCACGGGTGGTGCGCATTGTATGGGTGTGTGTTACATTACATTCACTAGTAGGAGTGAGAAAAACATCACGGGGTGGTGTGAATCGGAGGGTCTGAATTTGGATAGGCAGTGAGTAACAATGTAGGATGGAGACAAGCACCGCGGGGTGGTCAGCATGGGGAGGTCAGGGAACATGCAGTGGCAATGTAGGATAGGTTTCTGAAAAACATCGCGGGGTGGTGCGCATTGTATGGGTGTGTGTTACATTAGATTCACTAGTAGGAGTGAGAAAAACATCACGGGGTGGTGCGCATTGTATGGGTGTGTGTTACATTACATTCACTAGTAGGAGTGAGAAAAACATCACGGGGTGGTGCGCATTGTGTGGGTGTGTGTTACATTACATTCACTAATAGGAGTGAGAAAAACATAACGGGGTGGTGCGCATTGTATGGGTGTGTGTTACATTACATTCACTAGTAGGAGTGAGAAAAACATCACGGGGTGGTGCGCATTGTATGGGTGTGTGTTACATTACATTCTCTAATAGGAGTGAGAAAAACATCACGGGGTGGTGCGCATTCTATGGGTGTGTGTTACATTACATTCACTAGTAGCAGTGAGAAAAATATCACGGGGTGGTGCGCATTGTATGGGTGTGTTACATTACATTCACTAGTAGGAGTGAGAAAAACATCACGGGGTGGTGCGCATTGTATGGGTGTGTGTTACATTACATTCACTAGTAGGAGTGAGAAAAACATCGCGGGGTGGTGCGCATTGTATGGGTGTGTGTTACATTACATTCAATAGTAGGAATGAGAAAAACATCACGGGGTGGTGCACATTGTATGGGTGTTTGTTACATTATATTCACTAGTAGGAGTGAGAAAAACATCACGGGGTGGTGTGAATCGGAGGGTCTGAATTAAGATAGGCAGTGAGTGGCAATGTAGGATGGAGAAAAGCATTGCGGGGTGGTCAGCATGTGGAGGTCAGCGAACATGCAGTGGCAATGTAAGATAGGTTTCTGAAAAACATCACGGGGTGGTGCGCATTGCATGGGTGTGTGTTACATTACATTGACTAGTAGGAGTGAGAAAAACATCACGGGGTGGTGTGAATCGGAGGGTCTGATTTAGGATGGGCAGTGAGTGGTAATGTAGGTTGGAGAAAAGCACCGTGGTGTGGTCAGCATGGGGAGGTCAGGGAACATGCAGTATCAATGTAGGATAGGTTTCTGAAAAACCTCGAGGGGTGGTGCGCATTGTATGGGTGTGTGTTACATTACATTCACTAGTAGGAGTGAGAAAAACATCACGGGGTTGTGCGCATTGTGTGGGTGTGTGTTACATTACATTCACTAATAGGAGTGAGAAAAACATCACGGGGTGTTGCGCATTGTATGGGTGTGTGTTACATTACATTCACTAGTAGGAGTGAGAAAAACATCACGGGGTGGTGCGCATTGCATGGGTGTGTGTTACATTACATTCACTAGTAGGAGTGAAAAAAACATCACGGGGTGGTGCGCATTGTATGGGTGTGTGTTACCTTACATTCACTAGTAGGAGTGAGAAAAACATCACGGTGAGGTGCGCATTGTATGGGTGTGTGTTACATTACATTCACTACTAGGTGTGAGAAAAACTTCACGGGGTGGTGTGAATCGGAGGGTCTGAATTAGGATAGGCAGTGAGTGGCAATGTAGGATGGACAAAAGCATTGCGGGGTGGTCAGCATTGGGAGGTCAGCGAACATGCAGTGGCAATGTAGGATAGGATTCTGAAAAACATCACGGGGTGGTGCGCATTGTATGGGTGTGTGTTACATCACATTCACTAGTAGGAGTGAGAAAAATATCACGGGGTGGTGCGCATTGTGTGGGTGTGTGTTACATTACATTCACTAATAGTGAGAAAAACATAACGGGGTGGTGCGCATTGTATGGGTGTGTGTTACATTACATTCACTATTAGGAGTGAGAAAAACATCACGGGGTGGTGCGCATTGTATGGGTGTGTATTACATTACATTCACTAGTAGGAGTGAGAAAAACATCACGGGGTGGTGTCCATTGTATGGGTGTGTGTTACATTACATTCACTAGTAGGAGTGAGAAAAACATCACGGGGTGTTGTGAATCGGAGGGTCTGAATTAGGATAGGCAGTGAGTGGAAATGTAGGATGGAGAAAAACACCGCGCGGTGGTCAGCATGGGGAGGTCAGGGAACATGCAGTATCAATGTAGGATAGGTTTCTGAAAAATATTGCGGGGTGGTGCGCATTGAATGGGTGTGTGTTACATTACATTCACTAGTAGGAGTGAGAAAAACATCACGGGGTGGTGCGCATTGTGTGGGTGTGTGTTACATTACATTCACTAGTAGGAGTGAGAAAAACATCACGGGGTGTTGTGAATCGGAGGGTCTGAATTAGGATAGGCAGTGAGTGGCAATATAGGATGGAGAAAAGCATTGCGGGGTGGTCAGCATGGGGAGGTCAGCGAACATGCAGTGGCAATGTAGGATAGGATTCTGAAAAACATCACGGGGTGGTGCGCACTGTATGGGTGTGTGTTACATTACATTCACTAGTAGGAGTGAGAAAAACATCACGGGGTGTTGTGAATCGGAGGGTCTGAATTAGGATAGGCAGTGAGTGGAAATGTAGGATGGAGAAAAACACCGCGCGGTGGTCAGCATGGGGAGGTCAGGGAACATGCAGTATCAATGTAGGATAGGTTTCTGAAAAATATTGCGGGGTGGTGCGCATTGTATGGGTGTGTGTTACATTACATTCACTAGTAGGAGTGAGAAAAACATCACGGGGTGGTGCGCATTGTGTGGGTGTGTGTTACATTACATTCACTAATAGTGAGAAAAACATAACGGGGTGGTGCGCATTGTATGGGTGTGTGTTACATTAGATTCACTAGTAGGAGTGAGAAAAACATCACGGGGTGGTGCGCATTGTATGGGTGTGTGTTACATTACATTCACAAGTAGGAGTGAGAAAAACATCACGGGGTGGTGCGCATTGTATGGGTGTGTGTTACATTACAATCACTAGTAGGAGTGAGAAAAACATCACGGGGTGGTGTGAATCGGAGGGTCTGAATTATGATAGGCAGTGAGTAACAATGTAGGATGGAGACAAGCACCGCGGGGTGGTCAGCATGGGGAGGTCAGGGAACATGCAGTGGCAATGTAGGATAGGTTTCTGAAAAACATCGCGGGGTGGTGCGCATTGTATGGGTGTGTGTTACATTACATTCACTAGTAGGAGTGAGAAAAACATCACGGGGTGGTGCGCATTGTATGGTTGTTTGTTACATTATATTCACTAGTAGGAGTGAGAAAAACATCACGGGGTGGTGCGCATTGTATGGTTGTTTGTTACATTATATTCACTAGTAGGAGTGAGAAAAACATCACGGGGTGGTGCGCATTGTATGGGTGTGTGTTACATTACATTCACTAGTAGGAGTGAGAAATACATCACGGTGAGGTGCGCATTGTATGGGTGTGTGTTACATTACATTGACTACTAGGTGTGAGAAAAACATCACGGGGTGGTGTGAATCGGAGGGTCTGAATTAGGATAGGCAGTGAGTGGCAATGTAGGATGGAGAAAAGCATTGCGGGGTGGTCAGCATTGGGAGGTCAGCGAACATGCAGTGGCAATGTAGGATAGGATTCTGAAAAACATCACGGGGTGGTGCGCATTGTATGGGTGTGTGTTACATTACATTCACTAGTAGGAGTGAGAAAAACATCACGGGGTGGTGCGCATTGTGTGGGTGTGTGTTACATTACATTCACTAATAGTGAGAAAAACATAACGGGGTGGTGCGCATTGTATGGGTGTGTATTACATTACATTCACTAGTAGGAGTGAGAAAAACATCACGGGGTGGTGCGCATTGTATGGGTGTGTGTTACATTACATTCACTAGTAGGAGTGAGAAAAACATCACAGGGTGGTGCGCATTGTATGGGTGTGTGTTACATTACATTCACAAGTAGGAGTGAGAAAAACATCACGGGGTGGTGTGAATCGGAGGGTCTGAATTAGGATAGGCAGTGAGTAACAATGTAGGATGGAGACAAGCACCGCGGGGTGGTCAGCATGGGGAGGTCAGGGAACATGCTGTGGCAATGTAGGATAGGTTTCTGAAAATCATCACGGGGTGGTGCGCATTCTATGGGTGTGTGTTACATTACATTCACTAGTAGGAGTGAGAAAAACATCACGGGGTGGTGCGCATTGTATGGGTTTGTGTTACATTACATTCTCTAATAGGAGTGAGAAAAACATCACGGGGTGGTGCGCATTGTATGGGTGTGTGTTACATTACATTCACCAGTCGGAGTGAGAAAAACATCACGGGGTGGTGCGCATTGTATGGGTTTGTGTTACATTACATTCTCTAATAGGAGTGAGAAAAACATCACGGGGTGGTGCGCATTGTATGGGTGTGTGTTACATTACATTCACTAGTAGCAGTGAGAAAAATATCACCGGGTGGTGCCCATTGTATGGGTGTGTTACATTACATTCACTAGTAGGAGTGAGAAAAACATCACGGGGTGGTGCGCATTGTATGGGTGTGTGTTACATTACATTCACTAGTAGGAGTGAGAAAAACATCGCGGGGTGGTGCGCATTGTATGGGTGTGTGTTACATTACATTCAATAGTAGGAGTGAGAAAAACATCACGGGGTGGTGTGAATCTGAGGGTCTGAATTAGGATAGGCAGTGAGTGGAAATGTAGGATGGAGAAAAGCAACGCGGGGTGGTCAGCATGGGGAGGTCAGGGAACATGCAGTGGCAATGTAGGATAGGATTCTGAAAAACATCGCGGGGTGGTGTGCATTGTATGGGTGTGTGTTACATTAGATTCACTAGTAGGAGTGAGAAAAACATCACGGGGTGGTGCGCATTGTATGGGTGTGTGTTACATTACATTCACTAGTAGGAGTGAGAAAAACATCACGGGGTGGTGCGCATTGTATGGGTGTGTGTTACATTACATTCACTATTAGGAGTGAGAAAAACATCACGGTGTGGTGCGCATTGTATGGGTGTGTGTTACAGTACATTCACTGCTAGGTGTGAAAAAAACATCACGGGGTGGTGTGAATCGGAGGGTCTGAATTAGGATAGTCTGTGAGTGGCAATGTAGGATGGAGAAAAGCACCGCAGGGTTGTCAGCATGGGGAGGTCAGGGAACATGCAGTGGCAATGTAGGATAGGTTTCTGAAAAACATCGTGGGGTGGTGCGCATTGTATGGGTGTGTTTTACATTAGATTCACTAGTAGGAGTGAGAAAAACATCACGGGGTGGTGCGCATTGTATGGGTGTGTGTTACATTACATTCACTAATAGGAGTGAGAAAAACATCACGGGGTGGTGCGCATTGTACGGGTGTGTGTTACATTACATTCACTAATAGTGAGAAAAACATAACGGGGTGGTGCGCATTGTATGGGTGTGTGTTACATTACATTCACTAGTAGGAGTGAGAAAAACATCACGGGGTGGTGCGCATTGTATGGGTGTGTGTTACATTACATTCACAAGTAGGAGTGAGAAAAACATCACGGGGTGGTGCGCATTGAATGGGTGTGTGTTACATTACAATCACTAGTAGGAGTGAGAAAAACATCACGGGGTGGTGTGAATCGGAGGGTCTGAATTATGATAGGCAGTGAGTACCAATGTAGGATGGAGACAACCACCGCGGGGTGGTCAGCATGGGGAGGTCAGGGAACATGCAGTGGCAATGTAGGATAGGTTTCTGAAAAACATCGCGGGGTGGTGCGCATTGTATGGGTGTGTGTTACATTAGATTCACTAGTATGAGTGAGAAAAACATCACGGGGTGGTGCGCATTGTATGGGTGTGTGTTACATTACATTCTCTAATAGGAGTGAGAAAAACATCACGGGGTGGTGCGCATTGTATGGGTGTGTGTTACATTACATTCAGTAGTAGGAGTGAGAAAAACATCGCGGGGTGGTGCGCACTGTATTTCTGTGTGTTACATTACATTCAATAGTAGGAGTGAGAAAAACATCACGGGGTGGTGCGCATTGTATGGGTGTTTGTTACATTATATTCACTAGTAGGAGTGAGGAAAACATCACGGGGTGGTGCGCATTGTATGGGTGAGTGTTACATTACATTCTATAATAGGAGTGAGAAAAACATCACGGGGTGGTGCGCATTGTATGGGTGTGTGTTACATTACATTCACTAATAGGAGTGAGAAAAACATCACGGGGTGGTGCGCATTGTATGGGTGTGTGTTACATTACATTCAGTAGTTGGAGTGAGAAAAACATCACGGGGTGGTGCGCATTGTATGGGTGTGTATTACATTACATTCACTAGTAGCAGTGAGAAAAACATCACGGGGTGGTGTGAATCGGAGGGTCTGAATAAGGATAGGCAGTGAGTGGAAATGGAGGATGGAGAAAAGCACCGCGGGGTGGTCAGCATGGGGAGGTCAGGGAACATGCAGTATCAATGTAGGATAGGTTTCTGAAAAATATCGCGGGGTGGTGCGCATTGTATGGGTGTGTGTTACATTACATTCACTACTAGGAGTGAGAAAAACATCACGGGGTGGTGCGCATTGTGTGGGTGTGTGTTACATTACATTCACTAATAGTGAGAAAAACATAACGGGGTGGTGCACATTGTATGGGTGTGTGTTACATTACATTCACTAGTAGGAGTGAGAAAAACATCACGGGGTGGTGCGCATTGTATGGGTGTGTGTTACATTACATTCACTAGTAGGAGTGAGAAAAACATCACGGGGTGGTGCGCATTGTATGGGTGTGTGTTACATTACATTCACTAGTAGGAGTGAGAAAAACATCACGGGGTGGTGTGAATCGGAGGGTCTGAATTAGGATAGGCAGTGAGTAGCAATGCAGGATGGAGAAAAGCACCGCGGGGTGGTCAGCATGGGGAGGTCAGGAAACATGCAGTGGCAGTGTAGGATAGGTTTCTGAAAAACATCGCGGGGTGGTGCGCATTGTATGGGGGTGTGTTACATTAGATTCACTAGTAGGAGTGAGAAAAACATCACGGGGTGGTGCGCATTGTATGGGTGTGTTTTACATTACATTCTCTAATAGGAGTGAGAAAAACATCACGGGTTGGTGCGCATTGTATGGGTGTGTGTTACATTACATTCACTAGTAGGAGTGAGAAAAACATCGCGGGGTGGTGCGCACTGTATGGGTCTGTGTTACATTACATTCAGTAGTAGGAGTGAGAAAAACATCACGGGGTGGTGCGCATTGTATGGGTGTGTGTTACATTACATTCACTAGTAGGAGTGAGAAAAACATCACGGGGTGGTGCGCATTGTGTGGGTGTGTGTTACATTACATTCACTAATAGTGAGAAAAACATAACGGGGTGGTGCGCATTGTATGGGTGTGTGTTACATTACATTCACTAGTAGGAGTGAGAAAAACATCACGGGGTGGTGCGCATTGTATGGGTGTGTGTTACATTACATTCACAAGTAGGAGTGAGAAAAACATCACGGGGTGGTGCGCATTGAATGGGTGTGTGTTACATTACAATCACTAGTAGGAGTGAGAAAAACATCACGGGGTGGTGTGAATCGGAGGGTCTGAATTATGATAGGCAGTGAGTACCAATGTAGGATGGAGACAACCACCGCGGGGTGGTCAGCATGGGGAGGTCAGGGAACATGCAGTGGCAATGTAGGATAGGTTTCTGAAAAACATCGCGGGGTGGTGCGCATTGTATGGGTGTGTGTTACATTAGATTCACTAGTATGAGTGAGAAAAACATCACGGGGTGGTGCGCATTGTATGGGTGTGTGTTACATTACATTCTCTAATAGGAGTGAGAAAAACATCACGGGGTGGTGCGCATTGTATGGGTGTGTGTTACATTACATTCAGTAGTAGGAGTGAGAAAAACATCGCGGGGTGGTGCGCACTGTATTTCTGTGTGTTACATTACATTCAATAGTAGGAGTGAGAAAAACATCACGGGGTGGTGCGCATTGTATGGGTGTTTGTTACATTATATTCACTAGTAGGAGTGAGAAAAACATCACGGGGTGGTGCGCATTGTATGGGTGAGTGTTACATTACATTCTATAATAGGAGTGAGAAAAACATCACGGGGTGGTGCGCATTGTATGGGTGTGTGTTACATTACATTCACTAATAGGAGTGAGAAAAACATCACGGGGTGGTGCGCATCGTATGGGTGTGTGTTACATTACATTCAGTAGTTGGAGTGAGAAAAACATCACGGGGTGGTGCGCATTGTATGGGTGTGTATTACATTACATTCACTAGTAGCAGTGAGAAAAACATCACGGGGTGGTGTGAATCGGAGGGTCTGAATAAGGATAGGCAGTGAGTGGAAATGGAGGATGGAGAAAAGCACCGCGGGGTGGTCAGCATGGGGAGGTCAGGGAACATGCAGTATCAATGTAGGATAGGTTTCTGAAAAATATCGCGGGGTGGTGCGCATTGTATGGGTGTGTGTTACATTACATTCACTACTAGGAGTGAGAAAAACATCACGGGGTGGTGCGCATTGTGTGGGTGTGTGTTACATTACATTCACTAATAGTGAGAAAAACATAACGGGGTGGTGCACATTGTATGGGTGTGTGTTACATTACATTCACTAGTAGGAGTGAGAAAAACATCACGGGGTGGTGCGCATTGTATGGGTGTGTGTTACATTACATTCACTAGTAGGAGTGAGAAAAACATCACGGGGTGGTGCGCATTGTATGGGTGTGTGTTACATTACATTCACTAGTAGGAGTGAGAAAAACATCACGGGGTGGTGTGAATCGGAGGGTCTGAATTAGGATAGGCAGTGAGTAGCAATGCAGGATGGAGAAAAGCACCGCGGGGTGGTCAGCATGGGGAGGTCAGGAAACATGCAGTGGCAGTGTAGGATAGGTTTCTGAAAAACATCGCGGGGTGGTGCGCATTGTATGGGGGTGTGTTACATTAGATTCACTAGTAGGAGTGAGAAAAACATCACGGGGTGGTGCGCATTGTATGGGTGTGTTTTACATTACATTCTCTAATAGGAGTGAGAAAAACATCACGGGTTGGTGCGCATTGTATGGGTGTGTGTTACATTACATTCACTAGTAGGAGTGAGAAAAACATCGCGGGGTGGTGCGCACTGTATGGGTCTGTGTTACATTACATTCAATAGTAGGAGTGAGAAAAACATCACGGGGTGGTGAGCATTGTATGGGTGTTTGTTACATTATATTCACTAGTAGGCGTGAGAAAAACATCACGGGGTGGTGTGAATCGGAGGGTCTGAATTAGGATAGGCAGTGAGTGGCAATGTAGGATGGAGAAAAGCATTGCGGGGTGGTCAGCATGGGGAGGTCAGCGAACATGCAGTGGCAATGTAGGATAGGTTTCTGAAAAACATCACGGGGTGGTGTGCATTGTATGGGTGTGTTACATTACATTCACTAGTAGGAGTGAGAATAACATCACGGGGTGGTGTGAATCAGAGGGTCTGAATTAGGATAGGCAGTGAGTGGCAATGTAGGATGGAGAAAAGCTTTGCGGGGTGGTCAGCATGGGGAGGTCAGCGAACATGCAGTGGCAATGTAGGATAGGTTTCTGAAAAACATCACGGAGTGGTGCGAATTGTATGGGTGTGTTTTACATTACATTCACTAATAGGAGTGAGAAAAACATCCCGGGGTGGTGTGAATCGGAGGGTCTGAATTAGGATAGGCAGTGAGTGGAAATGTAGGATGGAGAAAAGCACCGCGGGGTGGTCAGCATGTGGAGGTCAGGGAACATGCAGTATCAATGTAGGATATGTTTCTGAAAAATATCGCGGGGTGGTGCGCATTGTATGGGTGTGTGTTACATTACATTCACTAGTAGGAGTGAGAAAAACATCAAGGGGTGGTGCGCATTGTGTGGGTGTGTGTTACATTACATTCACTAATAGGAGTGAGAAAAACAAAACGGGGTTGTGCGCATTGTATGGGTGTGTGTTACATTACATTCACTAGTAGGAGTGAGAAAAACATCACGGGGTGGTGCGCATTGTATGGGTGAGTGTTACATTACATTCTCTAATAGGAGTGAGAAAAACATCACGGGGTGGTGCGCATTGTATGGTTGTGTGTTACATTACATTCACTAGTAGCAGTGAGAAAAATATCACGGGGTGGTGCGCATTGTATGGGTGTGTGTTACATTACATTCACTAGTAGGAGTGAGAAAAACATCACGGGGTGGTGCGCATTGTATGGGTGTGTGTTACATTACATTCACTAGTAGGAGTGAGAAAAACATCGCGGGGTGGTGCGCATTGTATGGGTGTGTGTTACATTATATTAAATAGTAGGAGTGAGAAAAACATCACGGGGTGGTGTGAATCGGAGGGTCTGAATTAGGATAGGCAGTGAGTGGCAATGTAGGATGGAGAAAAGCATTGCGGGGTGGTCAGCATGGGGAGGTCAGCGAACATGCAGTGGAAATGTAGGATAGGTTTCTGAAAAATATCACGGGGTGGTGCGCATTGTATGGGTGTGTGTTACATTACATTCACTAGTAGGAGTGAGAAAAACATCACGGGGTGGTGTGAATCTGAGGGTCTGTATTAGGATAGGCAGTGAGTGGAAATGTAGGATGGAGAAAAGCACCACGGGGTAGTCAGCATGGGGAGGTCAGCGAACATGCAGTGGCAATGTAGGATAGGTTTCTGAAAAACATCGTGGGGTGGTGCGCATTGTATGGGTGTGTGTTACATTAGATTCACTAGTAGGAGTGAGAAAATCATCACGGGGTGGTGTGAATCGGAGGGTCTGAATGAGGATGGGTAGTGAGTGGAAATGTAGGATGGAGAAAAGCACCGTAGGGTGGTCAGCATGGGGAGGTCAGGGCACATGCAGTATCAATGTAGGATAGGTTTCTGAAAAATATCGCGGGGTGGTGCGCATTGTATGGGTGTGTGTTACATTACATTCACTAGTAGGAGTGAGAAAAACATCACGGGGTTGTGCGCATTGTGTGGGTGTGTGTTACATTACATTCACTAGTAGGAGTGAGAAAAACATCACGGGGTGGTGTGAATCGGAGGGTCTGAATTAGGATAGGCAGTGAGTGGCAATGTAGGATGGAGAAATGCATTGCGGGGTGGTCAGCATGGGGAGGTCAGCGAACATGCAGTGGCAATGTAGGATAGGTTTCTGAAAAATATCACGGGGTGGTGAGCATTGTATGTGTGTGTGTTACATTACATTAAATAGTAAGAGTGAGAAAAACATCACGGGGTGGTGTGAATCTGAGGGTCTGAATTAGGATAGGCAGTGAGTGGAAATGTAGGATGGAGAAAAGCACCACGGGGTGGTCAGCATGGGGAGGTCAGGGAACATGCAGTGGCAATGTAGGATAGGTTTCTGAAAAACATCGCGGGGTGGTGCGCATTGTATGGGTGTGTGTTACATTAGATTCACTAGTAGGAGTGAGAAAAACATCACGGGGTGGTGTGAATCGGAGGGTCTGAATTAGAATGGGCAGTGAGTGGAAATGTAGGATGGAGAAAAGAACCGCGGGGTGGTCACCATGTTGAGGTCAGGGAACATGCAGCGGCAATGTAGGATAGGTTTCTGAAAAACATCGTGGGGTGGTGCGCATTGTGTGGGTGTGTGTTACATTACATTCACTAATAGTGAGAAAAACATCACGGGGTGGTGCGCATTGTGTGGGTGTGTGTTACATTACATTCACTAATAGGAGTGAGAAAAACATCACGGGGTGGTGCGCATTGTATGGGTGTGTGTTACATTACATTCACTAGTAGGAGTGAAAAAAACATCACGGGGTGGTGCGCATTGTATGGGTGTGTGTTACATTACATTCACTAGTAGGAGTGAGAAAAACATCACGGGGTGGTGCGCATTGTATGGGTGTGTGTTACATTACATTCACTAGTAGGAGTGAGAAAAACATCACGGGGAGGTGCGCATTGTATGGGTGTGTGTTACATTACATTCACTACTAGGTGTGAGAAAAACATCACGGGGTGGTGTGAATCGGAGGGTCTGAATTAGGATAGGCAGTGAGTGGAAATGTAGGATGGAGAAAAGCACCGCGGGGTGGTCAGCATGGGGAGGTCAGGGAACATGCAGTATCAATGTAGTATAGGTTTCTGAAAAATATTGCGGGGTGGTGCGCATTGTATGGGTGTGTGTTACATTACATTCACTAGTAGGAGTGAGAAAAACATCACGGGGTGGTGCGCATTGTGTGGGTGTGTGTTCCATTACATTCACTAATAGTGAGAAAAACATAACGGGGTGGTGCGCATTGTATGGGTGTGTGTTACATTACATTCACTAGTAGGAGTGAGAAAAACATCACGGGGTGGTGCGCATTGTATGGGTGTGTGTTACATTACATTCACAAGTAGGAGTGAGAAAAACATCACGGGGTGGTGTGAATCGGAGGGTCTGAATTATGATAGGCAGTGAGTAACAATGTAGATTGGAGGCAAGCACCGCGGGGTGGTCAGCATGCGGAGGTCAGGGAACATGCAGTGGCAATGTAGGATAGGTTTCTGAAAAACATCGCGGGGTGGTGCGCATTGTATGCGTGTGTGTTACATTAGATTCACTAGTATGAGTGAGAAAAATATCACGGGGTGGTGCGCATTGTATGGGTGTGTGTTACATTACATTCTCTAATAGGAGTGAGAAAAACATCACGGGGTGGTGCGCATTGTATGGGTGTGTGTTACATTACATTCAGTAGTAGGAGTGAGAAAAACATCGCGGGGTGGTGCGCACTGTATGGGTGTGTGTTACATTACATTCAATAGTAGGAGTGAGAAAAACATCACGGGGTGGTGCGCATTGTATGGGTGTTTGTTACATAATATTCACTACTAGGAGTGAGAAAAATATCACGGGGTGGTGTGAATCGCAGGGTCTGAATTAGGATAGGCAGTGAGTGGCAATGTAGGATGGAGAAAAGCATTGCGGGGTGGTCAGCATGGGGAGTTCAGCGAACATGCAGTGGAAATGTAGGATAGGTTTCTGAAAATCATCACGGGGTGGTGTGCATTGTATGGGTGTGTGTTACATTACATTCACTAGTAGGAGTGAGAAAAACATCACGGGGTGGTGTGAATCGGAGGGTCTGAATTAGGATAGGCAGTGAGTGGCAATGTAGGATGGAGAAAAGCACCGCGGGGTGGTCAGCATGGGGAGGTCAGGGAATATGCAGTATCAATGTAGGATAGGTTTCTGAAAAATATCGCGGGGTGGTGCGCATTGTATAGGTGTGTGTTACATTACATTCACTAGTAGGAGTGAGAAAAACATCACGGGGTGGTGTGAATCGGAGGGTCTGAATTAGGATGGGCAGTGAGTGGAAATGTAGGTTGGAGAAAAGCACCGTGGTGTGGTCAGCATGGGGAGGTCAGGGAACATGCAGTATCAATGTAGGATAGGTTTCTGAAAAACCTCGCGGGGTGTTGTGCATTGTATGGGTGTGTGTTACATTACATTCACTAGTAGGAGTGAGAAAAACATCACGGGGTGGTGCGCATTGTGTGGGTGTGTGTTACATTACATTCAAATAGGAGTGAGAAAAACATCACGGGGTGGTGCGCACTGTATGGGTGTGTGTTACATTACATTCACTAGTAGGAGTGAGAAAAACATCGCGGGGTGGTGCGCACTGTATGGGTGTGTGTTACATTACATTCAATAGTAGGAGTGAGAAAAACATCACGGGGTGGTGTGCATTGTGTGGGTGTGTGTTACATTACATTCACTAGTAGGAGTGAGAAAAACATCACGGGGTGGTGCGCATTGTATGGGTGTGTGTTACATTACATTCACTAGTAGGAGTGAGAAAAACATCACGGGGTGGTGCGCATTGTATGGGTGTGTGTTACATTACATTCACTAGTAGCAGTGAGAAAAACATCCCGGGGTGGTGTGAATCGGAGGGTCTGAATTAGGATAGGCAGTGAGTGGAAATGTAGGATGGAGAAAAGCACAGCGGGGTGGTCAGCATGGGGAGGTCAGGGAACATGCAGTATCAATGTAGGATAGGTTTCTGAAAAATATCGCGGGGTGGTGCGCATTGTATGGGTGTGTTTTACATTACATTCACTAGTAGGAGTGAGAAAAACATCACAGGGTGGTGCGCATTGTGTGGGTGTGTGTTACATTACATTCACTAATAGTGAGAAAAACATAAC
This sequence comes from Cavia porcellus, assembly GCF_034190915.1. Classification (NCBI taxonomy): domain Eukaryota; kingdom Metazoa; phylum Chordata; class Mammalia; order Rodentia; family Caviidae; genus Cavia; species Cavia porcellus. Next base: position 1,523,630 of record NW_026947560.1, on the reverse strand, counting down.
GGGGTGGTGCACATTGTATGGGTGTGTGTTACGTTACATTCACTAGTAGGAGTGAGAAAAACCTCACGGGGTGGTGCGCATTGTATGGGTGTGTGTTACATTACATTCACTAGTAGGAGTGAGAAAAACATCACGGGGTGGTGCGCATTGTATGGGTGTTTGTTACATTATATTCACTAGTAGGAGTGAGAAAAACATCACGGGGTGGTGTGAATCGGAGTGTCTGAATTAAGATAGGCAGTCAGTGGCAATGTAGGATGGAGAAAAGCATTGCGGGGTGGTCAGCATGTGGAGGTCAGCGAACATGCAGTGGCAATGTAAGATAGGTTTCTGAAAAACATCACGGGGTGGTGCGCATTGCATGGGTGTGTGTTACATTACATTGACTAGTAGGAGTGAGAAAAACATCACGGGGTGGTGTGAATCTGAGGGTTTGAATTAGGATAGGCAGTGAGTGGAAATGTAGGATGGAGAAAAGCACCGCGGGGTGGTCAGCATGGGGAGGTCAGGGAACATGCAGTGGCAATGTAGGATAGGTTTCTGAAAAACATCACGGGGTGGTGCGCATTCTATGGGTGTGTGTTACATTACATTCAGTAGTAGGAGTGAGAAAAACATCACGGGGTGGTGCGCATTGTGTTGGTGTGTGTTACATTACATTCACTAATAGGAGTGAGAAATACATCACGGGGTGGTGCGCATTGTATGGGTGTGTGTTACATTACATTCACTACTAGGAGTGAGAAAAACATCGCGGAGTGGTGCGCATTGTATGGGTGTGTGTTACATTACATTCACTAGTAGGAGTGAGAAAAACATCACGGGGTGGTGCGCATTGTATGGGTGTGTGTTACATTACATTCACTTTTAGGAGTGAGAAAAACATCACGGTGTGGTGCGCATTGTATGGGTGTGTGTTACAGTACATTCACTACTAGGTGTGAAAAAAACATCACGGGGTGGTGTGAATCGGAGGGTCTGAATTAGGATAGGCTGTGAGTGGCAATGTAGGATGGAGAAAAGCACCGCGGGGTGGTCAGCATGGGGAGGTCAGGGAACATGCAGTGGCAATGTAGGATAGTTTTCTGAAAAACATCGTGGGGTGGTGCGCATTGTATGGGTGTGTGTTACATTAGATTCACTAGTAGGAGTGAGAAAAACATCACGGGGTGGTGCGCATTGTATGGGTGTGTGTTACATTACATTCACTAATAGGAGTGAGAAAAACATCACGGGGTGGTGCGCATTGTACGAGTGTGTGTTACATTACATTCAGTAGTAGGAGTGAGAAAAACATCACGGGGTGGTGCGCATTGTATGGGTGTGTGTTACATTACTTTCACTAGTAGGAGTGAGAAAAACATCACGGGGTGGTGCGCATTGTATGGGTGTGTGTTACATTACATTCACTAGTAGCAGTGAGAAAAACATCCCGGGGTGGTGTGAATCGGAGGGTCTGAATTAGGATAGGCAGTGAGTGGAAATGTAGGATGGAGAAAAGCACCGCGGGGTGGTAAGCATGGGGAGGTCAGGGAACATGCAGTATCAATGTAGGATAGGTTTCTGAAAAATATCGCGGGGTGGTGCGCATTGTATGGGTGTGTGTTACATTACATTCACTAGTAGGAGTGAGAAAAACATCACACGGTGGTGCGCATTGTGTGGGTGTGTGTTACATTACATTCACTAATAGTGAGAAAAACATAACGGGGTGATGCGCATTTTATGGGTGTGTGTTACATTACATTCACTAGTAGGAGTGAGAAAAACATCGCGGGGTGGTGCGCACTGTATGGGTGTGTGTTACATTACATTCAATAGTAGGAGTGAGAAAAACATCACGGGGTGGTGCGCATTGTATGGGTGTTTGTTACATTATATTCACTAGTAGGCGTGAGAAAAACATCACGGGGTGGTGTGAATCGGAGGGTCTGAATTAAGATAGGCAGTGAGTGGCAATGTAGGATGGAGAAAAGCATTGCGGCGTGGTCAGCATGGGGAGGTCAGGGAACATGCAGTGGCAATGTAGGATAGGTTTCTGAAAAAGATCGCGGGGTGGTGCGCATTGTATGGGTGTGTGTTACATTAGATTCACTAGTATGAGTGAGAAAAACATCACGGGGTGGTGCGCATTGTATGGGTGTGTGTTACATTACATTCTCTAATAGGAGTGAGAAAAACATCACGGGGTGGTGCGCATTGTATGGGTGTGTGTTACATTACATTCAGTAGTAGGAGTGAGAAAAACATCGCGGGGTGGTGCGCACTGTATGGGTGTGTGTTACATTACATTCAATAGTAGGAGTGAGAAAAACATCACGGGGTGGTGCGCATTGTATGGGTGTGTGTTACATTACATTCACTAGTAGGAGTGAGAAAAACATCGCGGGGTGGTGCGCATTGTATGGGTGTGTGTTACATTACATTCAATAGTAGGAGTGAGAAAAACATCACGGGGTGGTGCACATTGTATGGGTGTTTGTTACATTATATTCACTAGTAGGAGTGAGAAAAACATCACGGGGTGGTGTGAATCGGAGGGTCTGAATTAAGATAGGCAGTGAGTGCCAATGTAGGATGGAGAAAAGCATTGCGGGGTGGTCAGCATGTGGAGGTCAGCGAACATGCAGTGGCAATGTAAGATAGGTTTCTGAAAAACATCACGGGGTGGTGCGCATTGCATGGGTGTGTGTTACATTACATTGACTAGTAGGAGTGAGAAAAACATCACGGGGTGGTGTGAATCTGAGGGTCTGAATTAGGATAGACAGTGAGTGGAAATTTAGGATGGAGAAAAGCACCGCGGGGTGGTCAGCATGGGGAGGTCAGGGAACATGCAGTGGCAATGTAGGATAGGTTTCTGAAAAACATCACGGGGTGGTGCGCATTCTATGGGTGTGTGTTACATTACATTCACTAGTAGGAGTGAGAAAAACATCACGGGGTGGTGCGCATTGTGTGGGTGTGTGTTACATTACATTCACTAATAGGAGTGAGAAAAACATCACGGGGTGGTGCGCATTGTATGGGTGTGTGTTATATTACATTCACTACTAGGAGTGAGAAAAACATCACGGAGTGGTGCGCATTGTATGGGTGTGTGTTACATTACATTCACTAGTAGGAGTGAGAAAAAAATCACGGGGTGGTGCGCATTGTATGGGTGTGTGTTACATTACATTCACTAATAGTGAGAAAAACATAACGGGGTGGTGCACATTGTATGGGTGTGTGTTATGTTACATTCACTAGTAGGAGTGAGAAAAACATCACGGGGTGGTGCGCATTGTATGGGTGTGTGTTACATTACATTCACTAGTAGGAGTGAGAAAAACATCACGGGGTGGTGCGCATTGTATGGGTGTGTGTTACATTACATTCACTAGTAGGAGTGAGAAAAACATCACGGGGTGGTGTGAATCGGAGGGTCTGAATTAGGATAGGCAGTGAGTAGCAATGTAGGATGGAGAAAAGCACCGCCGGGTGGTCAGCATGGGGAGGTCAGGGTACATGCAGTGGCAGTGTAGGATAGGTTTCTGAAAAACATCGCGGGGTGTTGCGCATTATATGGGTGTGTGTTACATTAGATTCACTAGTAGGAGTGAGAAAAACATCACGGGGTGGTGCGCACTGTATGTGTGTGAGTTACATTACATTCACTCGTAGGAGTGGAAAAACATCACGGGGTGGTGCGCATTTTATGGGTGTGTGTTACATTAGATTCACTAGTAGGAGTGAGAAAAACATCACGTGGTGGTGCGCATTGTATGTGTGTGAGTTACATTACATTCACTCGTAGGAGTGGAAAAACATCACGGGGTGGTGCGCATTTTATGGGTGTGTGTTACATTAGATTCACTAGTAGGAGTGAGAAAAACATCACGGGGTGGTGCGCATTGTATGGGTGTGTGTTACATTACATTCACTAGTAGGAGTGAGAAAAACATCGCGGGGTGGTGCGCATTGTATGGGTGTGTGTTACATTACATTCAATAGTAGGAGTGAGAAAAACATCACGGGGTGGTGCACATTGTATGGGTGTTTGTTACATTATATTCACTAGTAGGAGTGAGAAAAACATCACGGGGTGGTGTGAATCGGAGGGTCTGAATTAAGATAGGCAGTGAGTGGCAATGTAGGATGGAGAAAAGCATTGCGGGGTGGTCAGCATGGGGAGGTCAGCGAACATGCAGTGGCAATGTAGGATATGTTTCTGAAAAACATCACGGGGTGGTGTGCATTGTATGGGTGTGTGTCACATTACATGCACTAGTAGGAGTGAGAAAAACATCACGGGGTGGTGTGAATTGGAGGGTCTGAATTAGGATAGGCAGTGAGTGGCAATGTAGGATGGAGAAAAGCATTGCGGGGTGGTCAGCATGGGGAGGTCAGCGAACATGCAGTGGCAATGTAGGCTAGGTTTCTGAAAAACATCACGGTGTGGTGCGCATTGTATGGGTGTGTGTTACATTACAATCATTACTAGGTGTGAAAAAAACATCACGGGGTGGTGTGAATCGGAGGGTCTGAATTAGGATAGGCTGTGAGTGGCAATATAGGATGGAGAAAAGCACCGCGGGGTGGTCAGCATAGGGAGGTCAGGGAACATGCAGTGGCAATGTAGAATAGGTTTCTGAAAAACATCGTGGGGTGGTGCGCATTGTATGGGTGTGTGTTACATTAGATTCACTAGTAGGAGTGAGAAAAACATCACGGGGTGGTGCGCATTGTATGGGTGTGTGTTACGTTACATTCACTAATAGGAGTGAGAAAAACATCACGTTGTGGTGCGCATTGTATGGGTGTGTGTTACATTACATTCAGTAGTTGGAGTGAGAAAAACATCACGGGGTGGTGCGCATTGTATGGGTGTGTGTTACATTACATTCACTAGTAGCAGTGAGAAAAACATCACGGGGTGGTGTGAATCGGAGGGTTCAAATAAGGATAGGCAGTGAGTGGAAATGTAGGATGGAGAAAAGCACCGCGGGGTGGTCAGCATGGGGAGGTCAGGGATCATGCAGTATCAATGTAGGATAGGTTTCTGAAAAATATCGCGGGGTGGTGCGCATTGTATGGGTGTGTGTTACATTACATTCACTACTAGGAGTGAGAAAAACATCACGGGGTGGTGCGCATTGTGTGGGTGTGTGTTACATTACATTCACTAATAGTGAGAAAAACATAAGGGGTGGTGCACATTGTATGGGTGTGTGTTACATTACATTCACTAGTAGGAGTGAGAAAAACATCACGGGGTGGTGCGCATTGTATGGGTGTGTGTTACATTACATTCACTAGTAGGAGTGAGAAAAACATCACGGGGTGGTGCGCATTGTATGGGTGTGTGTTACATTACATTCACTAGTAGGAGTGAGAAAAACATCGCGGGGTGGTGCGCACTGTATGGGTCTGTGTTACATTACATTCAATAGTAGGAGTGAGAAAAACATCACGGGGTGGTGTGAATCGGAGGGTCTGAATTAGGATGGACAGTGAGTGGAAATGTAGGATGGAGAAAAGCACCGCGGGGTGGTCAGCATGGGGAGGTCAGCGAACATGCAGTGGCAATGTAGGATAGGTTTCTGAAAAACATCACGGAGTGGTGCGCATTGTATGGGTGTGTTTTACATTACATTCACTAATAGGAGTGAGAAAAACATCACGGGGTGGTGTGAATCGGAGGGTCTGAATTAGGATAGGCAGTGAGTGGAAATGTAGGATGGAGAAAAGCACCGCGGGGTGGTCAGCATGGGGAGGTCAGGGAACATGCAGTATCAATGTAGGATAGGTTTCTGAAAAATATCGCGGGGTGGTGCGCATTGTATGGGTGTGTGTTACATTACATTCACTAGTAGGAGTGAAAAAAACATCAAGGGGTGGTGCGCATTGTGTGGGTGTGTGTTACATTACATTCACTAATAGGAGGGAGAAAAACATAACGGGGTGGTGCGCATTGTATGGGTGTGTGTTACATTTCATTCACTAGTAGGAGTGAGAAAAACATCACGGGGTGGTGCGCATTGTATGGGTGTGTGTTACATTACATTCTCTAATAGGAGTGAGAACAACATCACGGGGTGGTGCGCATTGTATGGGTGTGTGTTACATTACATTCACTAGTAGCAGTGAGAAAAATATCACGGGGTGGTGCGCATTGTATGGGTGTGTGTTACATTACATTCACTAGTAGGAGTGAGAAAAACATCACGGGGTGGTGCGCATTGTAGGGTGTGTGTTACATTACATTCACTAGTAGGAGTGAGAAAAACATCGCGGGGTGGTGCGCATTGTATGGGTGTGTGTTACATTACATTCAATAGTAGTAGTGAGAAAAACATCACGGGGTGGTGTGAATCGGAGGGTCTGAATTAGGATAGGCAGTGAGTGGCAATGTAGGATGGAGAAAAGCACTGCGGGGTGGTCAGCATGGGAAGGTCAGCGAACATGCAGTGGCAATGTAGGATAGGTTTCTGAAAAATATCACGGGGTGGTGCGCATTGTATGGGTGTGTGTTACATTACATTCACTAGTAGGAGTGAGAAAAACATCACGGGGTGGTGTGAATCTGAGGGTCTGTATTAGGATAGGCAGTCAGTGGAAATGTAGGATGGAGAAAAGCACCACGGGGTAGTCAGCATGGGGAGGTCAGGGAACATGCAGTGGCAATGTAGGATAGGTTTCTGAAAAACATCGTGTGGTGGTGCGCATTGTATGGGTGTGTGTTACATTAGATTCACTAGTAGGAGTGAGAAAAACATCACGGGGTGGTGTGAATCGGAGGGTCTGAATGAGGATGGGTAGTGAGAGGAAATGTAGGATGGAGAAAAGCACCGTGGGGTGGTCAGCATGGGGAGGTCAGGGCACATGCAGTATCAATGTAGGATAGGTTTCTGAAAAATATCGCGGGGTGGTGCGCATTGTATGGGTGTGTGTTACATTACATTCACTAGTAGGAGTGAGAAAAACATCACGGGGTGGTGCGCATTGTGTGGGTGTGTGTTACATTTCATTCACTAATAGGAGTGACAAAAACATAACGGGGTGGTGCGCATTGTATGGGTGTGTGTTACATTACATTCACTAGTAGGAGTGAGAAAAACATCACGGGGTGGTGCGCATTGTATGGGTGTGTGTTACATTACATTCTCTAATAGGAGTGAGAAAAACATCACGGGGTGGTGCGCATTAAATGGGTGTGTGTTACATTACATTCACTAGTAGCAGTGAGAAAAATATCACGGGGTGGTGCGCATTGTATGGGTGTGTGTTACATTACATTCTCTAATAGGAGTGAGAAAAACATCACGGGGTGTTGCGCATTGTATGGGTGTGTGTTACATTACATTCACTAGTAGGAGTGAGAAAAACATCACGGGGTGGTGCGCATTGTATCGGTGTGTGTTACATTACATTCACTAGTAGGAGTGAGAAAAACATCGCGGGGTGGTGCGCATTGTATGGGTGTGTGTTACGTTACATTCAATAGTAGGAGTGAGAAAAACATCACGGGGTGGTACGCATTGTATGGGTGTTTGTTACATTATATTCACTAGTAGGAGTGAGAAAAACATCACGGGGTGGTGTGAATCGGAGGGTCTGAATTAGGATAGGCAGTGAGTGGCAATGTAGGATGGAGAAATGCATTGCGGGGTGGTCAGCATGGGGAGGTCAGCGAACATGCAGTGGCAATGTAGGATAGGTTTCTGAAAAATATCACGGGGTGGTGAGCATTGTATGTGTGTGTGTTACATTACATTCACTAGTAAGAGTGAGAAAAACATCACGGGGTGGTGCGCATTGTATGGGTGTGTGTTACATTACATTCACTAGTAGGAGTGAGAAAAACATCACGGGGTGGTGTGAATCTGAGGGTCTGTATTAGGATAGGCAGTCAGTGGAAATGTAGGATGGAGAAAAGCACCACGGGGTAGTCAGCATGGGGAGGTCAGGGAACATGCAGTGGCAATGTAGGATAGGTTTCTGAAAAACATCGTGTGGTGGTGCGCATTGTATGGGTGTGTGTTACATTAGATTCACTAGTAGGAGTGAGAAAAACATCACGGGGTGGTGTGAATCGGAGGGTCTGAATGAGGATGGGTAGTGAGAGGAAATGTAGGATGGAGAAAAGCACCGTGGGGTGGTCAGCATGGGGAGGTCAGGGCACATGCAGTATCAATGTAGGATAGGTTTCTGAAAAATATCGCGGGGTGGTGCGCATTGTATGGGTGTGTGTTACATTACATTCACTAGTAGGAGTGAGAAAAACATCACGGGGTGGTGCGCATTGTGTGGGTGTGTGTTACATTTCATTCACTAATAGGAGTGACAAAAACATAACGGGGTGGTGCGCATTGTATGGGTGTGTGTTACATTACATTCACTAGTAGGAGTGAGAAAAACATCACGGGGTGGTGCGCATTGTATGGGTGTGTGTTACATTACATTCTCTAATAGGAGTGAGAAAAACATCACGGGGTGGTGCGCATTGTATGGGTGTGTGTTACATTACATTCACTAGTAGCAGTGAGAAAAATATCACGGGGTGGTGCGCATTGTATGGGTGTGTGTTACATTACATTCTCTAATAGGAGTGAGAAAAACATCACGGGGTGTTGCGCATTGTATGGGTGTGTGTTACATTACATTCACTAGTAGGAGTGAGAAAAACATCACGGGGTGGTGCGCATTGTATCGGTGTGTGTTACATTACATTCACTAGTAGGAGTGAGAAAAACATCGCGGGGTGGTGCGCATTGTATGGGTGTGTGTTACGTTACATTCAATAGTAGGAGTGAGAAAAACATCACGGGGTGGTACGCATTGTATGGGTGTTTGTTACATTATATTCACTAGTAGGAGTGAGAAAAACATCACGGGGTGGTGTGAATCGGAGGGTCTGAATTAGGATAGGCAGTGAGTGGCAATGTAGGATGGAGAAATGCATTGCGGGGTGGTCAGCATGGGGAGGTCAGCGAACATGCAGTGGCAATGTAGGATAGGTTTCTGAAAAATATCACGGGGTGGTGAGCATTGTATGTGTGTGTGTTACATTACATTCACTAGTAAGAGTGAGAAAAACATCACGGGGTGGTGCGCATTGTATGGGTGTGTGTTACATTACATTCACTAGTAGGAGTGAGAAAAATATCACGGCGTGTTGTGAATCGGAGGGTCTGAATTAGGATAGGCAGTGAGTGGAAATGTAGGTTGGAGAAAAGCACCGCGGGGTGGTCAGCATGGGGAGGTCAGGGAACATGCAGTATCAATGTAGTATAGGTTTCTGAAAAATATTGCGGGGTGGTGCGCATTGTATGGGTGTGTGTTACATTACATTCACTAGTAGGAGTGAGAAAAACATCACGGGGTGGTGCGCATAGTGTGGGTGTGTGTTCCATTACATTCACTAATAGTGAGAAAAACATAACGGGGTGCTGCGCATTGTATGGGTGTGTGTTACATTACATTCACAAGTAGGAGTGAAAAAAACATCACGGGGTGGTGTGAATCGGAGGGTCTGAATTATGATAGGCAGTGAGTAACAATGTAGGATGGAGGCAAGCACCGCGGGGTGGTCAGCATGGGGAGGTCAGGGAACATGCAGTGGCAATGTAGGATAGGTTTCTGAAAAACATCGCGGGGTGGTGCGCATTGTATGCGTGTGTGTTACATTAGATTCACTAGTATGAGTGAGAAAAACATCACGGGGTGGTGCGCATTGTATGGGTGTGTGTTATATTACATTCTCTAATAGGAGTGAGAAAAACATCACGGGGTGGTGCGCATTGTATGGGTGTGTGTTACATTACATTCACTAGTAGGAGTGAGAAAAACATCGCGGGGTGGTGCGCACTGTATGGGTGTGTGTTACATTACATTCAATAGTAGGAGTGAGAAAAACATCACGGGGTGGTGCGCATTGTATGGTTGTTTGTTACATTATATTCACTACTAGGAGTGAGAAAAACATCACGGGGTGGTGTGAATCGGAGGGTCTGAATTAGGATAGGCAGTGAGTGGCAATGTAGGATGGAGAAAAGCATTGCGGGGTGGTCAGCATGGGGAGGTCAGCGAACATGCAGTGGAAATGTAGGATAGGTTACTGAAAATCATCACGGGGTGGTGTGCATTGTATGGGTGTGTGTTACATTACATTCACTAGTAGGAGTGAGAAAAACATCACGGGGTGGTGTGAATCGGACGGTCTGAATTAGGATAGGCAGTGAGTGGAAATGTAGGATGGAGAAAAGCACCGCGGGGTGGTCAGCATGGGGAGGTCAGGGAACATGCAGTATCAATGTAGGATAGGTTTCTGAAAAATATCGCGGGGTGGTGCGCATTGTATAGGTGTGTGTTACATTACATTCACTAGTAGGAGTGAGAAAAACATCACGGGGTGGTGCGCATTGTGTGGGTGTGTGTTACATTACATTCACTAATAGGAGTGAGAAAAACATCACGGGGTGGTGCGCATTGTATGGGTGTGTGTTACATTACATTCACTAGTAGGAGTGAGAAAAACATCGCGGGGTGGTGCGCACTGTATGGGTGTGTGTTACATTACATTCAATAGTAGGAGTGAGAAAAACATCACGGGGTGGTGCGCATTGTGTGGGTGTGTGTTACATTACATTCACTAATAGGAGTGAGAAAAACATCACGGGGTGGTGCGCATTGTATGGGTGTGTGTTACATTACATTCACTAGTAGGAGTGAGAAAAACATCACGGGGTGGTGCGCATTGTATGGGTGTGTGTTACATTACATTCACTAGTAGGAGTGAGAAAAACATCACGGAGTGGTGCGCACTGTATGGGTGTGTGTTACATTACATTCACTAGTAGGAGTGAGAAAAACATCACGGTGAGGTGCGCATTGTATGGGTGTGTGTTACATTACATTCACTACTAGGTGTGAGAAAAACATCACGGGGTGGTGTGAATCGGAGGGTCTGAATTAGGATAGGCAGTGAGTGGCAATGTAGGATGGAGAAAAGCATTGCGGGGTGGTCAGCATGGGGAGGTCAGCGAACATGCAGTGGAAATGTAGGATAGGATTCTGAAAAACATCACGGGGTGGTGCGCATTGTATGGGTGTGTGTTTCATTACATTCACTAGTAGGAGTGAGAAAAATATCACGGGGTGGTGCGCATTGTGTGGGTGTGTGTTACATTACGTTCACTAATAGGAGTGACAAAAACATAACGGGGTGGTGCGCATTGTATGGGTGTGTGTTACATTACATTCACTAGTAGGAGTGAGAAAAACATCACGGGGTGATGCGCATTTTATGGGTGTGTGTTACATTACATTCTCTAATAGGAGTGAGAAAAACATCACGGGGTGGTGCGCATTGTATGGGTGTGTGTTACATTACATTCACTAGTAGCAGTGAGAAAAATATCACGGGGTGGTGCGCATTGTATGGGTGTGTTACATTACATTCACTAGTAGGAGTGAGAAAAACATCACGGGGTGGTGCGCATTGTATGGGTGTGTGTTACATTACATTCACTAGTAGGAGTGAGAAAAACATCGCGGGGTGGTGCGCATTGTATGGGTGTGTGTTACATTACATTCAATAGTAGGAGTGAGAAAAACATCACGGGGTGGTGTGAATCGGAGTGTCTGAATTAAGATAGGCAGTGAGCGGAAATGTAGGATGGAGCAAAGCATTGCGGGGTGGTCAGCATGGGGAGGTCAGCGAACATGCAGTGGCAATGTAGGATAGGTTTCTGAAAAACATCACGGGGTGGTGGGCATTGCATGGGTGTGTGTTACATTACATTCACTAGTAGGAGTGAGAAAAACATCACGGGGTGGTGCGCATTGTATGGGTGTGTGTTACATTACATTCACTAGTAGGAGTGAGAAAAACATCGCGGGGTGGTGCGCATTGTATGGGTGTGTGTTACATTACATTCAATAGTAGGAGTGAGAAAAACATCACGGGGTGGTGCACATTGTATGGGTGTTTGTTACATTATATTCACTAGTAGGAGTGAGAAAAACATCATGTGGTGGTGTGAATCTGAGGGTCTGAATTAGGATAGGCAGTGAGTGGAAATGTAGGATGGAGAAAAGCACCGCGGGGTGGTCAGCATGGGGAGGTCAGGGAACATGCAGTGGCAATGTAGGATAGGTTTATGAAAAACATCACGGGGTGGTGCGCATTCTATGGGTGTGTGTTACATTACATTCACTAGTAGGAGTGAGAAAAACATCACGGGGTGGTGCGCATTGTGTGGGTGTGTGTTACATTACATTCACTAATAGGAGTGAGAAAAACATCACGGGGTGGTGCGCATTGTATGGGTGTGTGTTACATTACATTCACTACTAGGAGTGAGAAAAACATCACGGAGTGGTGCGCATTGTATGGGTGTGTGTTACATTACATTCCCTAGTAGGAGTGAGAAAAACATCACGGGGTGGTGCGCATTGTATGGGTGTGTGTTACATTACATTCACTATTAGGAGTGAGAAAAACATCACGGTGTGGTGCGCATTGTATGGGTGTGTGTTACATTACATTCACTACTAGGTGTGAAAAAAACATCACGGGGTGGTGTGAATCGGAGGGTCTGAATTAGGATAGGCTGTGAGTGGCAATGTAGAATGGAGAAAAGCACCGCGGGGTGGTCAGCATGGGGAGGTCAGGGAACATGCAGTGGCAATGTAGGATAGGTTTCTGAAAAACATCGTGGGGTGGTGCGCATTGTATGGGTGTGTGTTACATTAGATTCACTAGTAGGAGTGAGAAAAACATCACGGGGTGGTGCGCATTGTATGGGTGTGTGTTACATTACATTCACTAATAGGAGTGAGAAAAACATCACGGGGTGGTGCGCATTGTACTTGTGTGTGTTACATTACATTCAGTAGTAGGAGTGAGAAAAACATCACGGGGTGGTGCGCATTGTATGGGTGTGTGTTACATTACATTCACTAGTAGGAGTGAGAAAAACATCACGGGGTGGTGCGCATTGTATGGGTGTGTGTTACATTACATTCACTAGTAGCAGTGAGAAAAACATCCCGGGGTGGTGTGAATCGGAGGGTCTGAATTAGGATAGGCAGTGAGTGGAAATGTAGGATGGAGAAAAGCACCGCGGGGTGGTCAGCATCGGGAGGTCAGGGAACATGCAGTATCAATGTAGGATAGGTTTCTGAAAAATATCGCGGGGTGGTGCGCATTGTATGGGTGTGTGTTACATTACATTCACTAGTAGGAGTGAGAAAAACATCACAGGGTGGTGCGCATTGTGTGGGTGTGTGTTACATTACATTCACTAATAGTGAGAAAAACATAACGGGGTGGTGCACATTGTATGGGTGTGTGTTACGTTACATTCACTAGTAGGAGTGAGAAAAACATCACGGGGTGGTGCGCATTGTATGGGTGTGTGTTACATTACATTCACTAGTAGGAGTGAGAAAAACATCACGGGGTGGTGCGCATTGTATGGGTGTGTGTTACATTACATTCACTAGTAGGAGTGAGAAAAACATCCCGGGGTGGTGTGATTCGGAGGGTCTGAATTAGGATAGGCAGTGAGTAGCAATGTAGGATGGAGAAAAGCACCGCGGGGTGGTCAGCATGGGGAGGTCAGGGAACATGCAGTGGCAGTGTAGGATAGGTTTCTGAAAAACATCGCGGGGTGTTGCGCATTATATGGGTGTGTGTTACATTAGATTCACTAGTAGGAGTGAGAAAAACATCACGGGGTGGTGCGCATTGTATGGGTGTGTGTCACATTACATTCTCTAATAGGAGTGAGAAAAACATCACGGGGTGGTGCGCATTGTATGGGTGTGTGTTACATTACATTCACTAGTAGGAGTGAGAAAAACATCGCGGGGTGGTGCGCATTGTATGGGTGTTTGTTACATTATATTCACTAGTAGGCGTGAGAAAAAAATCACGGGGTGGTGTGAATCGGAGGGTCTGAATTAGGATAGGCAGTGAGTTGCAATGTAGGATGGAGAAAAGCATTGCGGGGTGGTCAGCATGGGGAGGTCAGCGAACATGCAGTGGCAATGTAGGATAGGTTTCTGAAAAACATCACGGGGTGTTGTGCATTTTAAGGGTGTGTGTTACATTACATGCACTAGTAGGAGTGAGAAAAACATCACGGGGTGGTGTGAATCGGAGGGTCTGAATTAGGATAGGCAGTGAGTGGCAATGTAGGATGGAGAAAAGCATTGCGGGGTGATCAGCATGGGGAGGTCAGCGAACATGCAGTGGCAATGTAGGAGAGGTATCTGAAAAACATCACGGTGTGGTGCGCATTGTATGGGTGTGTGTTACATTACATTCACTACTAGGTGTGAAAAAAACATCACGGGGTGGTGTGAATCGGAGGGTCTGAATTAGGATAGGCTGTGAGTGGCACTGTAGGATGGAGAAAAGCACCGCGGGGTGGTCAGCATGGGGAGGTCAGGGAACATGCAGTGGCAATGTAGGATAGGTTTCTGAAAAACATCGTGGGGTGGTGCGCATTTTATGGGTGTGTGTTACATTAGATTCACTAGTAGGAGTGAGAAAAACATCACGGGGTCGTGCACATTGTATGGGTGTGTGTTACATTACATTCACTAATAGGAGTGAGAAAAACATCACGGGGTGGTGCGCATTGTATGGGTGTGTGTTACATTACATTCACTAGTAGGAGTGAGAAAAACATGACGGGGTGTTGTGAATCGGAAAGTCTGAATTAGGATAGGCAGTGAGTGGAAATATAGGATAGAGAAAAGCACCGCGGTGTGGTCAGCATGGGGAGGTCAGGGAACATGCAGTATCAATGTAGGATAAGTTTCTGAAAAATATCGCGGGGTGGTGCGCATTGTATGGGTGTGTGTTACATTACATTCACTAGTAGGAGTGAGAAAAACATCACGGGGTGGTGCGCATTGTGTGGGTGTGTGTTACATTACATTCACTATTAGGAGTGAGAAAAACATCACGGTGTGGTGCGCATTGTATGGGTGTGTGTTACATTACATTCACTAGTAGGAGTGAGAAAAACATCGCGGGGTGGTGCGCATTGTATGGGTGTGTGTTACATTACATTCAATAGTAGGAGTGAGAAAAACATCACGGGGTGGTGTGAATCGGAGTGTCTGAATTAAGATAGGCAGTGAGCGGAAATGTAGGATGGAGCAAAGCATTGCGGGGTGGTCAGCATGGGGAGGTCAGCGAACATGCAGTGGCAATGTAGGATAGGTTTCTGAAAAACATCACGGGGTGGTGGGCATTGCATGGGTGTGTGTTACATTACATTCACTAGTAGGAGTGAGAAAAACATCACGGGGTGGTGCGCATTGTATGGGTGTGTGTTACATTACATTCACTAGTAGGAGTGAGAAAAACATCGCGGGGTGGTGCGCATTGTATGGGTGTGTGTTACATTACATTCAATAGTAGGAGTGAGAAAAACATCACGGGGTGGTGCACATTGTATGGGTGTTTGTTACATTATATTCACTAGTAGGAGTGAGAAAAACATCATGTGGTGGTGTGAATCTGAGGGTCTGAATTAGGATAGGCAGTGAGTGGAAATGTAGGATGGAGAAAAGCACCGCGGGGTGGTCAGCATGGGGAGGTCAGGGAACATGCAGTGGCAATGTAGGATAGGTTTATGAAAAACATCACGGGGTGGTGCGCATTCTATGGGTGTGTGTTACATTACATTCACTAGTAGGAGTGAGAAAAACATCACGGGGTGGTGCGCATTGTGTGGGTGTGTGTTACATTACATTCACTAATAGGAGTGAGAAAAACATCACGGGGTGGTGCGCATTGTATGGGTGTGTGTTACATTACATTCACTACTAGGAGTGAGAAAAACATCACGGAGTGGTGCGCATTGTATGGGTGTGTGTTACATTACATTCCCTAGTAGGAGTGAGAAAAACATCACGGGGTGGTGCGCATTGTATGGGTGTGTGTTACATTACATTCACTATTAGGAGTGAGAAAAACATCACGGTGTGGTGCGCATTGTATGGGTGTGTGTTACATTACATTCACTACTAGGTGTGAAAAAAACATCACGGGGTGGTGTGAATCGGAGGGTCTGAATTAGGATAGGCTGTGAGTGGCAATGTAGAATGGAGAAAAGCACCGCGGGGTGGTCAGCATGGGGAGGTCAGGGAACATGCAGTGGCAATGTAGGATAGGTTTCTGAAAAACATCGTGGGGTGGTGCGCATTGTATGGGTGTGTGTTACATTAGATTCACTAGTAGGAGTGAGAAAAACATCACGGGGTGGTGCGCATTGTATGGGTGTGTGTTACATTACATTCACTAATAGGAGTGAGAAAAACATCACGGGGTGGTGCGCATTGTACTTGTGTGTGTTACATTACATTCAGTAGTAGGAGTGAGAAAAACATCACGGGGTGGTGCGCATTGTATGGGTGTGTGTTACATTACATTCACTAGTAGGAGTGAGAAAAACATCACGGGGTGGTGCGCATTGTATGGGTGTGTGTTACATTACATTCACTAGTAGCAGTGAGAAAAACATCCCGGGGTGGTGTGAATCGGAGGGTCTGAATTAGGATAGGCAGTGAGTGGAAATGTAGGATGGAGAAAAGCACCGCGGGGTGGTCAGCATCGGGAGGTCAGGGAACATGCAGTATCAATGTAGGATAGGTTTCTGAAAAATATCGCGGGGTGGTGCGCATTGTATGGGTGTGTGTTACATTACATTCACTAGTAGGAGTGAGAAAAACATCACAGGGTGGTGCGCATTGTGTGGGTGTGTGTTACATTACATTCACTAATAGTGAGAAAAACATAACGGGGTGGTGCACATTGTATGGGTGTGTGTTACGTTACATTCACTAGTAGGAGTGAGAAAAACATCACGGGGTGGTGCGCATTGTATGGGTGTGTGTTACATTACATTCACTAGTAGGAGTGAGAAAAACATCACGGGGTGGTGCGCATTGTATGGGTGTGTGTTACATTACATTCACTAGTAGGAGTGAGAAAAACATCCCGGGGTGGTGTGATTCGGAGGGTCTGAATTAGGATAGGCAGTGAGTAGCAATGTAGGATGGAGAAAAGCACCGCGGGGTGGTCAGCATGGGGAGGTCAGGGAACATGCAGTGGCAGTGTAGGATAGGTTTCTGAAAAACATCGCGGGGTGTTGCGCATTATATGGGTGTGTGTTACATTAGATTCACTAGTAGGAGTGAGAAAAACATCACGGGGTGGTGCGCATTGTATGGGTGTGTGTCACATTACATTCTCTAATAGGAGTGAGAAAAACATCACGGGGTGGTGCGCATTGTATGGGTGTGTGTTACATTACATTCACTAGTAGGAGTGAGAAAAACATCGCGGGGTGGTGCGCATTGTATGGGTGTTTGTTACATTATATTCACTAGTAGGCGTGAGAAAAAAATCACGGGGTGGTGTGAATCGGAGGGTCTGAATTAGGATAGGCAGTGAGTTGCAATGTAGGATGGAGAAAAGCATTGCGGGGTGGTCAGCATGGGGAGGTCAGCGAACATGCAGTGGCAATGTAGGATAGGTTTCTGAAAAACATCACGGGGTGTTGTGCATTTTAAGGGTGTGTGTTACATTACATGCACTAGTAGGAGTGAGAAAAACATCACGGGGTGGTGTGAATCGGAGGGTCTGAATTAGGATAGGCAGTGAGTGGCAATGTAGGATGGAGAAAAGCATTGCGGGGTGATCAGCATGGGGAGGTCAGCGAACATGCAGTGGCAATGTAGGAGAGGTATCTGAAAAACATCACGGTGTGGTGCGCATTGTATGGGTGTGTGTTACATTACATTCACTACTAGGTGTGAAAAAAACATCACGGGGTGGTGTGAATCGGAGGGTCTGAATTAGGATAGGCTGTGAGTGGCACTGTAGGATGGAGAAAAGCACCGCGGGGTGGTCAGCATGGGGAGGTCAGGGAACATGCAGTGGCAATGTAGGATAGGTTTCTGAAAAACATCGTGGGGTGGTGCGCATTTTATGGGTGTGTGTTACATTAGATTCACTAGTAGGAGTGAGAAAAACATCACGGGGTCGTGCACATTGTATGGGTGTGTGTTACATTACATTCACTAATAGGAGTGAGAAAAACATCACGGGGTGGTGCGCATTGTATGGGTGTGTGTTACATTACATTCACTAGTAGGAGTGAGAAAAACATGACGGGGTGTTGTGAATCGGAAAGTCTGAATTAGGATAGGCAGTGAGTGGAAATATAGGATAGAGAAAAGCACCGCGGTGTGGTCAGCATGGGGAGGTCAGGGAACATGCAGTATCAATGTAGGATAAGTTTCTGAAAAATATCGCGGGGTGGTGCGCATTGTATGGGTGTGTGTTACATTACATTCACTAGTAGGAGTGAGAAAAACATCACGGGGTGGTGCGCATTGTGTGGGTGTGTGTTACATTACATTCACTATTAGGAGTGAGAAAAACATCACGGTGTGGTGCGCATTGTATGGGTGTGTGTTACATTACATTCACTACTAGGTGTGAAAAAAACATCACGGGGTGGTGTGAATCGGAGGGTCTGAATTAGGATAGGCTGTGAGTGGAAATGTAGGATGGAGAAAAGCACCGCGGGGTGGTCAGCATGGGGAGGTCAGGGAACATGCAGTATCAATGTAGGATAGGTTTCTGAAAAATATCGCGGGGTGGTGCGCATTGTATGGGTGTGTGTTACATTACATTCACTACTAGGAGTGAGAAAAACATCACGGTGAGGTGAATTGTATGGGTGTGTGTTACATTACATTCACTACTAGGTGTGAGAAAAACATCACGGGGTGGTGTGAATCGGAGGGTCTGAATTAGGATAGGCAGTGAGTGGCAATGTAGGATAGAGAAAAGCACCGCGGGGTGGTCAGCATGGGGAGGTCAGGGAACATGCAGTATCAATGTAGGATAGGTTTCTGAAAAATATCGCGGGGTGGTGCGCATTGTATGGGTGTGTGTTACATTACATTCACTAGTAGGAGTGAGAAAAACATCACGGGGTGGTGCGCATTGTGTGGGTGTGTGTTACATTACATTCACTAATAGTGAGAAAAACATAACGGGGTGGTGCGCATTGTATGGGTGTGTGTTACATTACATTTACTAGTAGGAGTGAGAAAAACATCACGGGGTTGTGCGCATTGTATGGGTGTGTGTTACATTACATTCACTAGTAGGAGTGAGAAAAACATCACGGGGTGGTGCGCATTGTATGGGTGTGCGTTACATTACATTCTCTAGTAGGAGTGAGAAAAACATCACAGGGTGGTGTGAATCGGAGGGTCTGAATTAGGATAGGCAGTGAGTAACAATGTAGGATGGAGACAAGCACCGCGGGGTGGTCAGCATGGGGAGGTCAGGGAACATGCAGTGGCAATGTAGGATAGGTTTCTGAAAAATATCGCGGGGTGGTGCGCATTGTATGGGTGTGTGTTACATTACATTCACTACTAGGAGTGAGAAAAACATCACGGTGAGGTGAATTGTATGGGTGTGTGTTACATTACATTCACTACTAGGTGTGAGAAAAACATCACGGGGTGGTGTGAATCGGAGGGTCTGAATTAGGATAGGCAGTGAGTGGCAATGTAGGATAGAGAAAAGCACCGCGGGGTGGTCAGCATGGGGAGGTCAGGGAACATGCAGTATCAATGTAGGATAGGTTTCTGAAAAATATCGCGGGGTGGTGCGCATTGTATGGGTGTGTGTTACATTACATTCACTAGTAGGAGTGAGAAAAACATCACGGGGTGGTGCGCATTGTGTGGGTGTGTGTTACATTACATTCACTAATAGTGAGAAAAACATAACGGGGTGGTGCGCATTGTATGGGTGTGTGTTACATTACATTCACTAGTAGGAGTGAGAAAAACATCACGGGGTGGTGCGCATTGTATGGGTGTGTGTTACATTACATTCACTAGTAGCAGTGAGAAAAACATCCCGGGGTGGTGTGAATCGGAGGGTCTGAATTAGGATAGGCAGTGAGTGGAAATGTAGGATGGAGAAAAGCACCGCGGGGTGGTCAGCATCGGGAGGTCAGGGAACATGCAGTATCAATGAAGGATAGGTTTCTGAAAAATATCGCGGGGTGGTGCGCATTGTATGGGTGTGTGTTACATTACATTCACTAGTAGGAGTGAGAAAAACATCACAGGGTGGTGCGCATTGTGTGGGTGTGTGTTACATTACATTCACTAATAGTGAGAAAAACATAACGGGGTGGTGCACATTGTATGGGTGTGTGTTACGTTACATTCACTAGTAGGAGTGAGAAAAACATCACGGGGTGGTGCGCATTGTATGGGTGTGTGTTACATTACATTCACTAGTAGGAGTGAGAAAAACATCACGGGGTGGTGCGCATTGTATGGGTGTGTGTTACATTACATTCACTAGTAGGAGTGAGAAAAACATCCCGGGGTGGTGTGATTCGGAGGGTCTGAATTAGGATAGGCAGTGAGTAGCAATGTAGGATGGAGAAAAGCACCGCGGGGTGGTCAGCATGGGGAGGTCAGGGAACATGCAGTGGCAGTGTAGGATAGGTTTCTGAAAAACATCGCGGGGTGTTGCGCATTATATGGGTGTGTGTTACATTAGATTCACTAGTAGGAGTGAGAAAAACATCACGGGGTGGTGCGCATTGTATGGGTGTGTGTCACATTACATTCTCTAATAGGAGTGAGAAAAACATCACGGGGTGGTGCGCATTGTATGGGTGTGTGTTACATTACATTCACTAGTAGGAGTGAGAAAAACATCGCGGGGTGGTGCGCATTGTATGGGTGTTTGTTACATTATATTCACTAGTAGGCGTGAGAAAAAAATCACGGGGTGGTGTAAATCGGAGGGTCTGAATTAGGATAGGCAGTGAGTTGCAATGTAGGATGGAGAAAAGCATTGCGGGGTGGTCAGCATGGGGAGGTCAGCGAACATGCAGTGGCAATGTAGGATAGGTTTCTGAAAAACATCACGGGGTGGTGTGCATTTTAAGGGTGTGTGTTACATTACATGCACTAGTAGGAGTGAGAAAAACATCACGGGGTGGTGTGAATCGGAGGGTCTGAATTAGGATAGGCAGTGAGTGGCAATGTAGGATGGAGAAAAGCATTGCGGGGTGGTCAGCATGGGGAGGTCAGCGAACATGCAGTGGCAATGTAGGAGAGGTATCTGAAAAACATCACGGTGTGGTGCGCATTGTATGGGTGTGTGTTACATTACATTCACTACTAGGTGTGAAAAAAACATCACGGGGTGGTGTGAATCGGAGGGTCTGAATTAGGATAGGCTGTGAGTGGCACTGTAGGATGGAGAAAAGCACCGCGGGGTGGTCAGCATGGGGAGGTCAGGGAACATGCAGTGGCAATGTAGGATAGGTTTCTGAAAAACATCGTGGGGTGGTGCGCATTTTATGGGTGTGTGTTACATTAGATTCACTAGTAGGAGTGAGAAAAACATCACGGGGTCGTGCACATTGTATGGGTGTGTGTTACATTACATTCACTAATAGGAGTGAGAAAAACATCACGGGGTGGTGCGCATTGTATGGGTGTGTGTTACATTACATTCACTAGTAGGAGTGAGAAAAACATGACGGGGTGTTGTGAATCGGAAAGTCTGAATTAGGATAGGCAGTGAGTGGAAATATAGGATAGAGAAAAGCACCGCGGTGTGGTCAGCATGGGGAGGTCAGGGAACATGCAGTATCAATGCAGGATAAGTTTCTGAAAAATATCGCGGGGTGGTGCGCATTGTATGGGTGTGTGTTACATTACATTCACTAGTAGGAGTGAGAAAAACATCACGGGGTGGTGCGCATTGTGTGGGTGTGTGTTACATTACATTCACTATTAGGAGTGAGAAAAACATCACGGTGTGGTGCGCATTGTATGGGTGTGTGTTACATTACATTCACTACTAGGTGTGAAAAAAACATCACGGGGTGGTGTGAATCGGAGGGTCTGAATTAGGATAGGCTGTGAGTGGAAATGTAGGATGGAGAAAAGCACCGCGGGGTGGTCAGCATGGGGAGGTCAGGGAACATGCAGTATCAATGTAGGATAGGTTTCTGAAAAATATCGCGGGGTGGTGCGCATTGTATGGGTGTGTGTTACATTACATTCACTACTAGGAGTGAGAAAAACATCACGGTGAGGTGAATTGTATGGGTGTGTGTTACATTACATTCACTACTAGGTGTGAGAAAAACATCACGGGGTGGTGTGAATCGGAGGGTCTGAATTAGGATAGGCAGTGAGTGGCAATGTAGGATAGAGAAAAGCACCGCGGGGTGGTCAGCATGGGGAGGTCAGGGAACATGCAGTATCAATGTAGGATAGGTTTCTGAAAAATATCGCGGGGTGGTGCGCATTGTATGGGTGTGTGTTACATTACATTCACTAGTAGGAGTGAGAAAAACATCACGGGGTGGTGCGCATTGTGTGGGTGTGTGTTACATTACATTCACTAATAGTGAGAAAAACATAACGGGGTGGTGCGCATTGTATGGGTGTGTGTTACATTACATTTACTAGTAGGAGTGAGAAAAACATCACGGGGTTGTGCGCATTGTATGGGTGTGTGTTACATTACATTCACTAGTAGGAGTGAGAAAAACATCACGGGGTGGTGCGCATTGTATGGGTGTGCGTTACATTACATTCTCTAGTAGGAGTGAGAAAAACATCACAGGGTGGTGTGAATCGGAGGGTCTGAATTAGGATAGGCAGTGAGTAACAATGTAGGATGGAGACAAGCACCGCGGGGTGGTCAGCATGGGGAGGTCAGGGAACATGCAGTGGCAATGTAGGATAGGTTTCTGAAAAATATCGCGGGGTGGTGCGCATTGTATGGGTGTGTGTTACATTACATTCACTACTAGGAGTGAGAAAAACATCACGGTGAGGTGAATTGTATGGGTGTGTGTTACATTACATTCACTACTAGGTGTGAGAAAAACATCACGGGGTGGTGTGAATCGGAGGGTCTGAATTAGGATAGGCAGTGAGTGGCAATGTAGGATAGAGAAAAGCACCGCGGGGTGGTCAGCATGGGGAGGTCAGGGAACATGCAGTATCAATGTAGGATAGGTTTCTGAAAAATATCGCGGGGTGGTGCGCATTGTATGGGTGTGTGTTACATTACATTCACTAGTAGGAGTGAGAAAAACATCACGGGGTGGTGCGCATTGTGTGGGTGTGTGTTACATTACATTCACTAATAGTGAGAAAAACATAACGGGGTGGTGCGCATTGTATGGGTGTGTGTTACATTACATTCACTAGTAGGAGTGAGAAAAACATCACGGGGTGGTGCGCATTGTATGGGTGTGTGTTACATTACATTCACTAGTAGGAGTGAGAAAAACATCACGGGGTGGTGCGCATTGTGTGGTTGTGTGTTACATTACATTCACTAATAGGAGTGAGAAAAACATAACGGGGTGGTGCACATTGTATGGGTGTGTGTTACATTACATTCACTAGTAGGTGTGAGAAAAACATCACGGGGTGGTGCGCATTTTATGGGTGTGTGTTACATTACATTCTCTAATAGGAGTGAGAAAAACATCACGGGGTGGTGCGCATTGTATGGGTGTGTGTTACATTACATTCACTAGTAGCAGTGAGAAAAGTATCCCGGGGTGGTGCACATTGTATGGGTGTGTTACATTACATTCACTAGTAGGAGTGAGAAAAACATCACGGGGTGGTGCGCATTGTATGGGTGTGTGTTACATTACATTCACTAGTAGGAGTGAGAAAAACATCGCGGGGTGGTGCGCATTGTATGGGTGTGTGTTACATTACATTCAATAGTAGGAGTGAGAAAAACATCACGGGGTGGTGCACATTGCATGGGTGTTTGTTACATTATATTCACTAGTAGGAGTGAGAAAAACATCACGGGGTGGTGTGAATCGGAGGGTCTGAATTAAGATAGGCAGTGAGTGGCAATGTAGGATGGAGAAAAGCATTGCGGGGTGGTCAGCATGGGGAGGTCATCGAACATGCAGTGGCAATGTAGGATAGGTTTCTGAAAAACATCACGGGGTGGTGCGCATGGCATGGGTGTGTGTTACATTACATTCACTAGTAGGAGTGAGAAAAACATCACGGGGTGGTGCGCATTGTGTGGGTGTGTGTTACATTACATTCACTAATAGGAGTGAGAAAAACATCACGGGGTGGTGCGCATTGTATGGGTGTGTGTTACATTACATTCACTACCAGGAGTGAGAAAAACATCACGGAGTGGTGCGCATTGTATGGGTGTGTGTTACATTACATTCACTAGTAGGAGTGAGAAAAACATCACGGGGTGGTGCGCATTGTATGGGTGTGTGTTACATTACATTCACTAGTAGGAGTGAGAAAAACATCGCGGGGTGGTGCGCATTGTATGGGTGTGTGTTACATTACATTCAATAGTAGGAGTGAGAAAAACATCACGGGGTGGTGCACATTGTATGGGTGTTTGTTACATTATATTCTCTAGTAGGAGTGAGAAAAACATCACGGGGTGGTGTGAATCGGAGGGTCTGAATTAAGATACGCAGTGAGTGGCAATGTAGGATGGAGAAAAGCATTGCGGGGTGGTCAGCATGGGGAGGTCAGCGAACATGCAGTGGCAATGTAGGATAGGTTTCTGAAAAACATCACGGGGTGGTGCGCATTGCATGGGTGTGTGTTACATTACATTGACTAGTAGGAGTGAGAAAAACATCACGGGGTGGTGCGCATTGTATGGGTGTGTGTTACATTACATTCACTAGTAGGAGTGAGAAAAACATCACGGGGTGGTGCGCATTGTATGGGTGTGTGTTACATTACATTCACTATTAGGAGTGAGAAAAACATCACGGTGTGGTGCGCATTGTATGGGTGTGTGTTACTTTACATTCACTACTAGGTGTGAAAAAAACATCACGGGGTGGTGTGAATCGGAGGGTCTGAATTAGGATAGGCTGTGAGTGGAAATGTAGGATGGAGAAAAGCACCGCGGGGTGGTCAGCATGGGGAGGTCAGGGAACATGCAGTATCAATGTAGGATAGGTTTCTGAAAAATATCGCGGGGTGGTGCGCATTGTATGGGTGTGTGTTACATTACATTCACTACTAGGAGTGAGAAAAACATCACGGTGAGGTGAATTGTATGGGTGTGTGTTACATTACATTCACTACTAGGTGTGAGAAAAACATCACGGGGTGGTGTGAATCGGAGGGTCTGAATTAGGATAGGCAGTGAGTGGCAATGTAGGATAGAGAAAAGCACCACGGGGTGGTCAGCATGGGGAGGTCAGGGAACATGCAGTATCAATGTAGGATAGGTTTCTGAAAAATATCGCGGGGTGGTGCGCATTGTATGGGTGTGTGTTACATTACATTCACTAGTAGGAGTGAGAAAAACATCACGGGGTGGTGCGCATTGTGTGGGTGTGTGTTACATTACATTCACTAATAGTGAGAAAAACATAACGGGGTGGTGCGCATTGTATGGGTGTGTGTTACATTACATTCACTAGTAGGAGTGAGAAAAACATCACGGGGTTGTGCGCATTGTATGGGTGTGTGTTACATTACATTCACTAGTAGGAGTGAGAAAAACATCACGGGGTGGTGCGCATTGTATGGGTGTGCGTTACATTACATTCTCTAGTAGGAGTGAGAAAAACATCACGGGGTGGTGTGAATCGGAGTGTCTGAATTAGGATAGGCAGTGAGTAACAATGTAGGATGGAGACAAGCACCGCGGGGTGGTCAGCATGGGGAGGTCAGGGAACATGCAGTGGCAATGTAGGATAGGTTTCTGAAAAACATCGCGGGGTGGTGCGCATTGCATGGGTGTGTGTTACATTAGATTCACTAGTAGGAGTGAGAAAAACATCACGGGGTGGTGCGCATTGTATGGGTGTGTGTTACATTACATTCACTAGTAGGAGTGAGAAAAACATCACGGGGTGGTGCGCATTGTGTGGTTGTGTGTTACATTACATTCACTAATAGGAGTGAGAAAAACATAACGGGGTGGTGCACATTGTATGGGTGTGTGTTACATTACATTCACTAGTAGGTGTGAGAAAATCATCACGGGGTGGTGCGCATTTTATGGGTGTGTGTTACATTACATTCTCTAATAGGAGTGAGAAAAACATCACGGGGTGGTGCGCATTGTATGGGTGTGTGTTACATTACATTCACTAGTAGCAGTGAGAAAAGTATCCCGGGGTGGTGCGCATTGTATGGGTGTGTTACATTACATTCACTAGTAGGAGTGAGAAAAACATCACGGGGTGGTGCGCATTGTATGGGTGTGTGTTACATTACATTCACTAGTAGGAGTGAGAAAAACATCGCGGGGTGGTGCGCATTGTATGGGTGTGTGTTACATTACATTCAATAGTAGGAGTGAGAAAAACATCACGGGGTGGTGCACATTGCATGGGTGTTTGTTACATTATATTCACTAGTAGGAGTGAGAAAAACATCACGGGGTGGTGTGAATCGGAGGGTCTGAATTAAGATAGGCAGTGAGTGGCAATGTAGGATGGAGAAAAGCATTGCGGGGTGGTCAGCATGGGGAGGTCATCGAACATGCATTGGCAATGTAGGATAGGTTTCTGAAAAACATCACGGGGTGGTGCGCATGGCATGGGTGTGTGTTACATTACATTCACTAGTAGGAGTGAGAAAAACATCACGGGGTGGTGCGCATTGTGTGGGTGTGTGTTACATTACATTCACTAATAGGAGTGAGAAAAACATCACGGGGTGGTGCGCATTGTATGGGTGTGTGTTACATTACATTCACTACCAGGAGTGAGAAAAACATCACGGAGTGGTGCGCATTGTATGGGTGTGTGTTACATTACATTCACTAGTAGGAGTGAGAAAAACATCACGGGGTGGTGCGCATTGTATGGGTGTGTGTTACATTACATTCACTAGTAGGAGTGAGAAAAACATCGCGGGGTGGTGCGCATTGTATGGGTGTGTGTTACATTACATTCAATAGTAGGAGTGAGAAAAACATCACGGGGTGGTGCACATTGTATGGGTGTTTGTTACATTATATTCTCTAGTAGGAGTGAGAAAAACATCACGGGGTGGTGTGAATCAGAGGGTCTGAATTAAGATACGCAGTGAGTGGCAATGTAGGATGGAGAAAAGCATTGCGGGGTGGTCAGCATGGGGAGGTCAGCGAACATGCAGTGGCAATGTAGGATAGGTTTCTGAAAAACATCACGGGGTG
The DNA here is from genome assembly GCF_034190915.1 of Cavia porcellus. NCBI lineage: Eukaryota > Metazoa > Chordata > Mammalia > Rodentia > Caviidae > Cavia > Cavia porcellus. Next base: position 1,496,362 of record NW_026947560.1, on the reverse strand, counting down.
GTGCGCATTGCATGGGTGTGTGTTACATTACATTGACTAGTAGGAGTGAGAAAAACATCACGGGGTGGTGCGCATTGTATGGGTGTGTGTTACATTACATTCACTAGTAGGAGTGAGAAAAACATCAGGGGTGGTGCGCATTGTATGGGTGTGTGTTACATTACATTCACTATTAGGAGTGAGAAAAACATCACGGTGTGGTGCGCATTGTATGGGTGTGTGTTACATTACATTCACTACTAGGTGTGAAAAAAACATCACGGGGTGGTGTGAATCGGAGGGTCTGAGTTAGGATAGGCTGTGAGTGGAAATGTAGGATGGAGAAAAGCACCGCGGGGTGGTCAGCATGGGGAGGTCAGGGAACATGCAGTATCAATGTAGGATAGGTTTCTGAAAAATATCGCGGGGTGGTGCGCATTGTATGGGTGTGTGTTACATTACATTCACTACTAGGAGTGAGAAAAACATCACGGTGAGGTGAATTGTATGGGTGTGTGTTACATTACATTCACTACTAGGTGTGAGAAAAACATCACGGGGTGGTGTGAATCGGAGGGTCTGAATTAGGATAGGCAGTGAGTGGCAATGTAGGATAGAGAAAAGCACCGCGGGGTGGTCAGCATGGGGAGGTCAGGGAACATGCAGTATCAATGTAGGATAGGTTTCTGAAAAATATCGCGGGGTGGTGCGCATTGTATGGGTGTGTGTTACATTACATTCACTTGTAGGAGTGAGAAAAACATCACGGGGTGGTGCGCATTGTGTGGGTGTGTGTTACATTACATTCACTAATAGTGAGAAAAACATAACGGGGTGGTGCGCATTGTATGGGTGTGTGTTACATTACATTCACTAGTAGGAGTGAGAAAAACATCACGGGGTTGTGCGCATTGTATGGGTGTGTGTTACATTACATTCACTAGTAGGAGTGAGAAAAACATCACGGGGTGGTGCGCATTGTATGGGTGTGCGTTACATTACATTCTCTAGTAGGAGTGAGAAAAACATCACGGGGTGGTGTGAATCGGAGGGTCTGAATTAGGATAGGCAGTGAGTAACAATGTAGGATGGAGACAAGCACCGCGGGGTGGTCAGCATGGGGAGGTCAGGGAACATGCAGTGGCAATGTAGGATAGGTTTCTGAAAAACATCGCGGGGTGGTGCGCATTGCATGGGTGTGTGTTACATTAGATTCACTAGTAGGAGTGAGAAAAACATCACGGGGTGGTGCGCATTGTATGGGTGTGTGTTACATTACATTCACTAGTAGGAGTGAGAAAAACATCACGGGGTGGTGCGCATTGTGTGGTTGTGTGTTACATTACATTCACTAATAGGAGTGAGAAAAACATAACGGGGTGGTGCACATTGTATGGGTGTGTGTTACATTACATTCACTAGTAGGTGTGAGAAAAATATCACGGGGTGGTGCGCATTGTATGGGTGTGTGTTACATTACATTCTCTAATAGGAGTGAGAAAAACATCACGGGGTGGTGCGCATTGTATGGGTGTGTGTTACATTACATTCACTAGTAGCAGTGAGAAAAATATCACGGGGTGGTGCGCATTGTATGGGTGTGTTACATTACATTCACTAGTAGGAGTGAGAAAAACATCACGGGGTGGTGCGCATTGTATGGGTGTGTGTTACATTACATTCACTAGTAGGAGTGAGAAAAACATCGCGGGGTGGTGCGCATTGTATGGGTGTGTGTTACATTACATTCAATAGTAGGAGTGAGAAAAACATCACGGGGTGGTGCACATTGCATGGGTGTTTGTTACATTATATTCACTAGTAGGAGTGAGAAAAACATCACGGGGTGGTGTGAATCGGAGGGTCTGAATTAAGATAGGCAGTGAGTGGCAATGTAGGATGGAGAAAAGCATTGCGGGGTGGTCAGCATGGGGAGGTCAGCGAACATGCAGTGGCAATGTAGGATAGGTTTCTGAAAAACATCACGGGGTGGTGCGCATGGCATGGGTGTGTGTTACATTACATTCACTAGTAGGAGTGAGAAAAACATCACGGGGTGGTGCGCATTGTGTGGGTGTGTGTTACATTACATTCACTAATAGGAGTGAGAAAAACATCACGGGGTGGTGCGCATTGTATGGGTGTGTGTTACATTACATTCACTACTAGGAGTGAGAAAAACATCACGGGGTGGTGCGCATTGTATGGGTGTGTGTTACATTACATTCACTATTAGGAGTGAGAAAAACATCACGGTGTGGTGCGCATTGTATGGGTGTGTGTTACATTACATTCACTACTAGGTGTGAAAAAAACATCACGGGGTGGTGTGAATCGGAGGGTCTGAATTAGGATAGGCTGTGAGTGGAAATGTAGGATGGAGAAAAGCACCGCGGGGTGGTCAGCATGGGGAGGTCAGGGAACATGCAGTATCAATGTCGGATAGGTTTCTGAAAAATATCGCGGGGTGGTGCGCATTGTATGGGTGTGTGTTACATTACATTCACTACTAGGAGTGAGAAAAACATCACGGTGAGGTGAATTGTATGGGTGTGTGTTACATTACATTCACTACTAGGTGTGAGAAAAACATCACGGGGTGGTGTGAATCGGAGGGTCTGAATTAGGATAGGCAGTGAGTGGCAATGTAGGATAGAGAAAAGCACCGCGGGGTGGTCAGCATGGGGAGGTCAGGGAACATGCAGTATCAATGTAGGATAGGTTTCTGAAAAATATCGCGGGGTGGTGCGCATTGTATGGGTGTGTGTTACATTACATTCACTAGTAGGAGTGAGAAAAACATCACGGGGTGGTGCGCATTGTGTGGGTGTGTGTTACATTACATTCACTAATAGTGAGAAAAACATAACGGGGTGGTGCGCATTGTATGGGTGTGTGTTACATTACATTCACTAGTAGGAGTGAGAAAAACATCACGGGGTTGTGCGCATTGTATGGGTGTGTGTTACATTACATTCACTAGTAGGAGTGAGAAAAACATCACGGGGTGGTGCGCATTGTATGGGTGTGCGTTACATTACATTCTCTAGTAGGAGTGAGACAAACATCCCGGGGTGGTGTGATTCGGAGGGTCTGAATTAGGATAGGCAGTGAGTAACAATGTAGGATGGAGACAAGCACCGCGGGGTGGTCAGCATGGGGAGGTCAGGGAACATGCAGTGGCAATGTAGGATAGGTTTCTGAAAAACATCGCGGGGTGGTGCGCATTGCATGGGTGTGTGTTACATTAGATTCACTAGTAGGAGTGAGAAAAACATCACGGGGTGGTGCGCATTGTATGGGTGTGTGTTACATTACATTCACTAGTAGGAGTGAGAAAAACATCACGGGGTGGTGCGCATTGTGTGGTTGTGTGTTACATTACATTCACTAATAGGACTGAGAAAAACATAACGGGGTGGTGCACATTGTAAGGGTGTGTGTTACATTACATTCACTAGTAGGTGTGAGAAAAACATCACGGGGCGGTGCGCATTGTATGGGTGTGTGTTACATTACATTCTCTAATAGGAGTGAGAAAAACATCACGGGGTGGTGCGCATTGTATGGGTGTGTGTTACATTACATTCACTAGTAGCAGTGAGAAAAATATCCCGGGGTGGTGCGCATTGTATGGGTGTGTTACATTACATTCACTAGTAGGAGTGAGAAAAACATCACGGGGTGGTGCGCATTGTATGGGTGTGTGTTACATTACATTCACTAGTAGGAGTGAGAAAAACATCGCGGGGTGGTGCGCATTGTATGGGTGTGTGTTACATTACATTCAATAGTAGGAGTGAGAAAAACATCACGGGGTGGTGCACATTGCATGGGTGTTTGTTACATTATATTCACTAGTAGGAGTGAGAAAAACATCACGGGGTGGTGTGAATCGGAGGGTCTGAATTAAGATAGGCAGTGAGTGGCAATGTAGGATGGAGAAAAGCATTGCGGGGTGGTCAGCATGGGGAGGTCATCGAACATGCAGTGGCAATGTAGGATAGGTTTCTGAAAAACATCACGGGGTGGTGCGCATGGCATGGGTGTGTGTTACATTACATTCACTAGTAGGAGTGAGAAAAACATCACGGGGTGGTGCGCATTGTATGGGTGTGTGTTACATTACATTCACTAGTAGGAGTGAGAAAAACATCGCGGGGTGGTGCGCATTGTATGGGTGTGTGTTACATTACATTCAATAGTAGGAGTGAGAAAAACATCACGGGGTGGTGCACATTGCTTGGGTGTTTGTTACATTATATTCACTAGTAGGAGTGAGAAAAACATCACGGGGTGGTGTGAATCGGAGGGTCTGAATTAAGATAGGCAGTGAGTGGCAATGTAGGATGGAGAAAAGCATTGCGGGGTGGTCAGCATGGGGAGGTCATCGAACATGCATTGGCAATGTAGGATAGGTTTCTGAAAAACATCACGGGGTGGTGCGCATGGCATGGGTGTGTGTTACATTACATTCACTAGTAGGAGTGAGAAAAACATCACGGGGTGGTGCGCATTGTGTGGGTGTGTGTTACATTACATTCACTAATAGGAGTGAGAAAAACATCACGGGGTGGTGCGCATTGTATGGGTGTGTGTTACATTACATTCACTACCAGGAGTGAGAAAAACATCACGGAGTGGTGCGCATTGTATGGGTGTGTGTTACATTACATTCACTAGTAGGAGTGAGAAAAACATCACGGGGTGGTGCGCATTGTATGGGTGTGTGTTACATTACATTCACTAGTAGGAGTGAGAAAAACATCGCGGGGTGGTGCGCATTGTATGGGTGTGTGTTACATTACATTCAATAGTAGGAGTGAGAAAAACATCACGGGGTGGTGCACATTGTATGGGTGTTTGTTACATTATATTCTCTAGTAGGAGTGAGAAAAACATCACGGGGTGGTGTGAATCAGAGGGTCTGAATTAAGATACGCAGTGAGTGGCAATGTAGGATGGAGAAAAGCATTGCGGGGTGGTCAGCATGGGGAGGTCAGCGAACATGCAGTGGCAATGTAGGATAGGTTTCTGAAAAACATCACGGGGTGGTGCGCATTGCATGGGTGTGTGTTACATTACATTGACTAGTAGGAGTGAGAAAAACATCACGGGGTGGTGCGCATTGTATGGGTGTGTGTTACATTACATTCACTAGTAGGAGTGAGAAAAACATCACGGGGTGGTGCGCATTGTATGGGTGTGTGTTACATTACATTCACTATTAGGAGTGAGAAAAACATCACGGTGTGGTGCGCATTGTATGGGTGTGTGTTACATTACATTCACTACTAGGTGTGAAAAAAACATCACGGGGTGGTGTGAATCGGAGGGTCTGAGTTAGGATAGGCTGTGAGTGGAAATGTAGGATGGAGAAAAGCACCGCGGGGTGGTCAGCATGGGGAGGTCAGGGAACATGCAGTATCAATGTAGGATAGGTTTCTGAAAAATATCGCGGGGTGGTGCGCATTGTATGGGTGTGTGTTACATTACATTCACTACTAGGAGTGAGAAAAACATCACGGTGAGGTGAATTGTATGGGTGTGTGTTACATTACATTCACTACTAGGTGTGAGAAAAACATCACTGGGTGGTGTGAATCGGAGGGTCTGAATTAGGATAGGCAGTGAGTGGCAATGTAGGATAGAGAAAAGCACCGCGGGGTGGTCAGCATGGGGAGGTCAGGGAACATGCAGTATCAATGTAGGATAGGTTTCTGAAAAATATCGCGGGGTGGTGCGCATTGTATGGGTGTGTGTTACATTACATTCACTAGTAGGAGTGAGAAAAACATCACGGGGTGGTGCGCATTGTGTGGGTGTGTGTTACATTACATTCACTAATAGTGAGAAAAACATAACGGGGTGGTGCGCATTGTATGGGTGTGTGTTACATTACATTCACTAGTAGGAGTGAGAAAAACATCACGGGGTTGTGCGCATTGTATGGGTGTGTGTTACATTACATTCACTAGTAGGAGTGAGAAAAACATCACGGGGTGGTGCGCATTGTATGGGTGTGCGTTACATTACATTCTCTAGTAGGAGTGAGAAAAACATCACGGGGTGGTGTGAATCGGAGGGTCTGAATTAGGATAGGCAGTGAGTAACAATGTAGGATGGAGACAAGCACCGCGGGGTGGTCAGCATGGGGAGGTCAGGGAACATGCAGTGGCAATGTAGGATAGGTTTCTGAAAAACATCGCGGGGTGGTGCGCATTGCATGGGTGTGTGTTACATTAGATTCACTAGTAGGAGTGAGAAAAACATCACGGGGTGGTGCGCATTGTATGGGTGTGTGTTACATTACATTCACTAGTAGGAGTGAGAAAAACATCACGGGGTGGTGCGCATTGTGTGGTTGTGTGTTACATTACATTCACTAATAGGAGTGAGAAAAACATAACGGGGTGGTGCACATCGTATGGGTGTGTGTTACATTACATTCACTAGTAGGTGTGAGAAAAACATCACGGGGTGGTGCGCATTGTATGGGTGTGTGTTACATTACATTCTCTAATAGGAGTGAGAAAAACAACACGGGGTGGTGCGCATTGTATGGGTGTGTGTTACATTACATTCACTAGTAGCAGTGAGAAAAATATCACGGGGTGGTGCGCATTGTATGGGTGTGTTACATTACATTCACTAGTAGGAGTGAGAAAAACATCACGGGGTGGTGCGCATTGTATGGGTGTGTGTTACATTACATTCACTAGTAGGAGTGAGAAAAACATCGCGGGGTGGTGCGCATTGTATGGGTGTGTGTTACATTACATTCAATAGTAGGAGTGAGAAAAACATCACGGGGTGGTGCACATTGCATGGGTGTTTGTTACATTATATTCACTAGTAGGAGTGAGAAAAACATCACGGGGTGGTGTGAATCGGAGGGTCTGAATTAAGATAGGCAGTGAGTGGCAATGTAGGATGGAGAAAAGCATTGCGGGGTGGTCAGCATGGGGAGGTCAGCGAACATGCAGTGGCAATGTAGGATAGGTTTCTGAAAAACATCACGGGGTGGTGCGCATGGCATGGGTGTGTGTTACATTACATTCACTAGTAGGAGTGAGAAAAACATCACGGGGTGGTGCGCATTGTGTGGGTGTGTGTTACATTACATTCACTAATAGGAGTGAGAAAAACATCACGGGGTGGTGCGCATTGTATGGGTGTGTGTTACATTACATTCACTACTAGGAGTGAGAAAAACATCACGGAGTGGTGCGCATTGTATGGGTGTGTGTTACATTACATTCACTAGTAGGAGTGAGAAAAACATCACGGGGTGGTGCGCATTGTATGGGTGTGTGTTACATTACATTCACTATTAGGAGTGAGAAAAACATCACGGTGTGGTGCGCATTGTATGGGTGTGTGTTACATTACATTCACTACTAGGTGTGAAAAAAACATCACGGGGTGGTGTGAATCGGAGGGTCTGAATTAGGATAGGCTGTGAGTGGAAATGTAGGATGGAGAAAAGCACCGCGGGGTGGTCAGCATGGGGAGGTCAGGGAACATGCAGTATCAATGTAGGATAGGTTTCTGAAAAATATCGCGGGGTGGTGCGCATTGTATGGGTGTGTGTTACATTACATTCACTACTAGGAGTGAGAAAAACATCACGGTGAGGTGAATTGTATGGGTGTGTGTTACATTACATTCACTACTAGGTGTGAGAAAAACATCACGGGGTGGTGTGAATCGGAGGGTCTGAATTAGGATAGGCAGTGAGTGGCAATGTAGGATAGAGAAAAGCACCGCGGGGTGGTCAGCATGGGGAGGTCAGGGAACATGCAGTATCAATGTAGGATAGGTTTCTGAAAAATATCGCGGGGTGGTGCGCATTGTATGGGTGTGTGTTACATTACATTCACTAGTAGGAGTGAGAAAAACATCACGGGGTGGTGCGCATTGTGTGGGTGTGTGTTACATTACATTCACTAATAGTGAGAAAAACATAACGGGGTGGTGCGCATTGTATGGGTGTGTGTTACATTACATTCACTAGTAGGAGTGAGAAAAACATCACGGGGTTGTGCGCATTGTATGGGTGTGTGTTACATTACATTCACTAGTAGGAGTGAGAAAAACATCACGGGGTGGTGCGCATTGTATGGGTGTGCGTTACATTACATTCTCTAGTAGGAGTGAGACAAACATCCCGGGGTGGTGTGATTCGGAGGGTCTGAATTAGGATAGGCAGTGAGTAACAATGTAGGATGGAGACAAGCACCGCGGGGTGGTCAGCATGGGGAGGTCAGGGAACATGCAGTGGCAATGTAGGATAGGTTTCTGAAAAACATCGCGGGGTGGTGCGCATTGCATGGGTGTGTGTTACATTAGATTCACTAGTAGGAGTGAGAAAAACATCACGGGGTGGTGCGCATTGTATGGGTGTGTGTTACATTACATTCACTAGTAGGAGTGAGAAAAACATCACGGGGTGGTGCGCATTGTGTGGTTGTGTGTTACATTACATTCACTAATAGGACTGAGAAAAACATAACGGGGTGGTGCACATTGTAAGGGTGTGTGTTACATTACATTCACTAGTAGGTGTGAGAAAAACATCACGGGGTGGTGCGCATTGTATGGGTGTGTGTTACATTACATTCTCTAATAGGAGTGAGAAAAACATCACGGGGTGGTGCGCATTGTATGGGTGTGTGTTACATTACATTCACTAGTAGCAGTGAGAAAAATATCCCGGGGTGGTGCGCATTGTATGGGTGTGTTACATTACATTCACTAGTAGGAGTGAGAAAAACATCACGGGGTGGTGCGCATTGTATGGGTGTGTGTTACATTACATTCACTAGTAGGAGTGAGAAAAACATCGCGGGGTGGTGCGCATTGTATGGGTGTGTGTTACATTACATTCAATAGTAGGAGTGAGAAAAACATCACGGGGTGGTGCACATTGCATGGGTGTTTGTTACATTATATTCACTAGTAGGAGTGAGAAAAACATCACGGGGTGGTGTGAATCGGAGGGTCTGAATTAAGATAGGCAGTGAGTGGCAATGTAGGATGGAGAAAAGCATTGCGGGGTGGTCAGCATGGGGAGGTCATCGAACATGCAGTGGCAATGTAGGATAGGTTTCTGAAAAACATCACGGGGTGGTGCGCATGGCATGGGTGTGTGTTACATTACATTCACTAGTAGGAGTGAGAAAAACATCACGGGGTGGTGCGCATTGTGTGGGTGTGTGTTACATTACATTCACTAATAGGAGTGAGAAAAACATCACGGGGTGGTGCGCATTGTATGGGTGTGTGTTACATTACATTCACTACTAGGAGTGAGAAAAACATCACGGAGTGGTGCGCATTGTATGGGTGTGTGTTACATTACATTCACTAGTAGGAGTGAGAAAAACATCACGGGGTGGTGCGCATTATATGGGTGTGTGTTACATTACATTCACTATTAGGAGTGAGAAAAACATCACGGTGTGGTGCGCATTGTATGGGTGTGTGTTACATTACATTCACTACTAGGTGTGAAAAAAACATCACGGGGTGGTGTGAATCGGAGGGTCTGAATTAGGATAGGCTGTGAGTGGCAATGTAGGATGGAGAAAAGCACTGCGGGGTGGTCAGCATGGGGAGGTCAGGGAACATGCAGTGGCAATGTAGGATAGGTTTCTGAAAAACATCGTGGGGTGGTGCGCATTGTATGGGTGTGTGTTACATTAGATTCACTAGTAGGAGAGAGAAAAACATCACGGGGTGGTGCGCATTGTATGGGTGTGTGTTACATTACATTCACTAATAGGAGTGAGAAAAACATCACGGGGTGGTGCGCATTGTACGGGTGTGTGTTACATTACATTCAATAGTAGGAGTGAGAAAAACATCACGGGGTGGTGCGCATTGTATGGGTGTGTGTTACATTACATTCACTAGTAGGAGTGAGAAAAACATCACGGGGTGGTGCGCATTGTATGGGTGTGTGTTACATTACATTCACTAGTAGGAGTGAGAAAAACATCACGGGGTGGTGTGAATCGGAGGGTCTGAATTAGTATAGGCAGTGAGTAGCAATGTAGGATGAAGAAAAGCACCGCGGGGTGGTCAGCATGGGGAGGTCAGGAAACATGCAGTGGCAATATAGGATAGGTTTCTGAAAAACATCGCGGGGTGGTGCGCATTGTATGGGTGTGTAACACTACATTCACTAGTAGGAGTGAGAAAAACATCACGGGGTGGTGTGAATCGGAGGGTCTGAATTAGTATAGGCAGTGAGTAGCAATGTAGGATGAAGAAAAGCACCGCGGGGTGGTCAGCATGGGGAGGTCAGGGAACATGCAGTATCAATGTAGCATAGGTTTCTGAAAAATATCGCGGGGTGGTGCGCATTGTATGGGTGTGTGTTACATTACATTCACTAGTAGGAGTGAGAAAAACATCACAGGGTGGTGCGCATTGTGTGGGTGTGTGTTACATTAGATTCACTAATAGTGAGAAAAGCATAACGGGGTGGTGCACATTGTATGGGTGTGTGTTACGTTACATTCACTAGTAGGAGTGAGAAAAACATCACGGGGTGGTGCGCATTGTATGGGTGTGTGTTACATTACATTCACTAGTAGGAGTGAGAAAAACATCACGGGGTGGTGCGCATTGTATGGGTGTGTGTTACATTACATTCACTAGTAGGAGTGAGAAAAACATCACGGGGTGGTGTGAATCGGAGGGTCTGAATTAGGATAGGCAGTGAGGGGCAATGTAGGATGGAGAAAAGCATTGCGGGGTGGTCAGCATGGGGAGGTCAGCGAACATGCAGTGGCAATGTAGGATAGGTTTCTGAAAAACATCACGGGGTGGTGTGCATTGTATGGGTGTGTGTTACATTACATGCACTAGTAGGAGTGAGAAAAACATCACGGGGTGGTGTGAATCGGAGGGTCTGAATTAGGATAGGCAGTGAGTGGCAATGTAGGATGGAGAAAAGCATTGCGGGGTGGTCAGCATGGGGAGGTCAGCGAACATGCAGTGGCAATGTAGGATAGGTTTCTGAAAAACATCATGGTGTGGTGCGCATTGTATGGGTGTGTGTTACATTACATTCACTACTAGGTGTGAAAAAAACATCACGGGGTGTTGTGAATCGGAGGGTCTGAATTAGGATAGGCTGTGAGTGGCAATGCAGGATGGAAAAAAGCACCGCGGGGTGGTCAGCATGGGGAGGTCAGGGAACATGCAGTGGCAATGTAGGATAGGTTTCTGAAAAACATCGTGGGGTGGTGCGCATTTTATGGGTGTGTGTTACATTAGATTCACTAGTAGGAGTGAGAAAAACATCACGGGGTCGTGCGCATTGTATGGGCGTGTGTTACATTACATTCACTAATAGGAGTGAGAAAAACATCACGGGGTGGTGCGCATTGTATGGGTGTGTGTTACATTACATTCAGTAGTAGGAGTGAGAAAAACATCACGAGGTGGTGCGCATTGTATGGGTGTGTGTTACATTACATTCACTAGTAGGAGTGAGAAAAACATCACGGGGTGGTGCGCATTGTATGGGTGTGTGTTACATTACATTCACTAGTAGCAGTGAGAAAAACATCACGGGGTGGTGTGAATCGGAGGGTCTGAATAAGGATAGGCAGTGAGTGGAAATGTAGGATGGAGAAAAGCACCGCGGGGGGTCAGCATGGGGAGGTCAGGGAACATGCAGTATCAATGTAGGATAGGTTTCTGAAAAATATCGCGGGGTGGTGCGCATTGTATGGGTGTGTGTTACATTACATTCACTACTAGGAGTGAGAAAAACATCACGGGGTCGTGCGCATTGTGTGGGTGTGTGTTACATTACATTCACTAATAGTGAGAAAAACATAACGGGGTGGTGCACATTGTATGGGTGTGTGTTACATTACATTCACTAGTAGGAGTGAGAAAAACATCACGGGGTGGTGCGCATTGTATGGGTGTGTGTTACATTACATTCACTAGTAGGAGTGAGAAAAACATCACGGGGTGGTGCGCATTGTATGGGTGTGTGTTACATTACATTCACTAGTAGGAGTGAGAAAAACATCACGGGGTGGTGCGCATTGTGTGGGTGTGTGTTACATTACATTCACTAATAGGAGTGAGAAAAACATCACGGGGTGGTGCGCATTGTATGGGTGTGTGTTACATTACATTCAGTAGTAGGAGAGAGAAAAACATCGCGGGGTGGTGCGCACTGTATGGGTGTGTGTTACATTAGATTCACTAGTAGGAGTGAGAAAAACATCACGGGGTGGTGTGAATCGGAGGGTCTGAATTAAGATAGGCAGTGAGTGGCAATGTAGGATGGAGAAAAGCATTGCGGGGTGGTCAGCATGGGGAGGTCAGCGAACATGCAGTGGAAATGTAGGATAGGTTTCTGAAAAACATCACGGGGTGGTGCGCATGGCATGGGTGTGTGTTACATTACATTGACTAGTAGGAGTGAGAAAAATATCACGGGGTGGTGTGAATCTGAGGGTCTGAATTAGGATAGGCAGTGAGTGGAAATGTAGGATGGAGAAAAGCACCGCGGGGTGGTCAGCATGGGGAGGTCAGGGAACATGCAGTGGCAATGTAGGATAGGTTTCTGAAAAACATCACGGGGTGGTGCGCATTCTATGGGTGTGTGTTACATTACATTCACTAGTAGGAGTGAGAAAAACATCACGGGGTGGTGCGCATTGTGTGGGTGTGTGTTACATTAAATTCACTAATAGGAGTGAGAAAAACATCACGGGGTGGTGCGCATTGTATGGGTGTGTGTTACATTACATTCACTACTAGGAGTGAGAAAAACATCACGGAGTAGTGCGCATTGTATGGGTGTGTGTTACATTACATTCACTAGTAGGAGTGAGAAAAACATCACGGGGTGGTGCGCATTGTATGGGTGTGTGTTACATTACATTCACTATTAGGAGTGAGAAAAACATCACGGTGTGGTGCGCATTGTATGGGTGTGTGTTACATTACATTCACTACTAGGTGTGAAAAAAACATCACGGGGTGGTGTGAATCGGAGGGTCTGAATTAGGATAGGCTGTGAGTGGCAATGTAGGATGGAGAAAAGCACCGCGGGGTGGTCAGCATGGGGAGGTCAGGGAACATGCAGTGGCAATGTAGGATAGGTTTCTGAAAAACATCGTGGGGTGGTGCGCATTGTATGGGTGTGTGTTACATTAGATTCACTAGTAGGAGTGAGAAAAACATCGTGGGGTGGTGCGCATTGTATGGGTGTGTGTTACATTACATTCACTAATAGGAGTGAGAAAAACATCACGGGGTGGTGCGCATTGTACGGGTGTGTGTTACATTACATTCAGTAGTAGGAGTGAGAAAAACATCACGGGGTGGTGCGCATTGTATGGGTGTGTGTTACATTACATTCACTAGTAGGAGTGAGAAAAACATCACGGGGTGGTGCGCATTGTATGGGTGTGTGTTACATTACATTCACTAGTAGCAGTGAGAAAAACATCCCGGGGTGGTGTGAATCGGAGGGTCTGAATTAGGATAGGCAGTGAGTGGAAATGTAGGATGGAGAAAAGCACCGCGGGGTGGTCAGCATGGGGAGGTCAGGGAACATGCAGTATCAATGTAGCATAGGTTTCTGAAAAATATCGCGGGGTGGTGCGCATTGTATGGGTGTGTGTTACATTACATTCACTAGTAGGAGTGAGAAAAACATCACAGGGTGGTGCGCATTGTGTGGGTGTGTGTTACATTACATTCACTAATAGTGAGAAAAACATAACGGGGTGGTGCACATTGTATGGGTGTGTGTTACGTTACATTCACTAGTCGGATTGAGAAAAACATCACGGGGTGGTGCGCATTGTATGGGTGTGTGTTACATTACATTCACTAGTAGGAGTGAGAAAAACATCACGGGGTGGTGTGAATCGGAGGGTCTGAATTAGGATAGGCAGTGAGTGGCAATGTAGGATGGAGAAAAGCATTGCGGGGTGGTCAGCATGGGGAGGTCAGCGAACATGCAGTGGCAATGTAGGATAGGTTTCTGAAAAACATCACGGGGTGGTGTGCATTGTATGGGTGTGTGTTACATTACATGCACTAGTAGGAGTGAGAAAAACATCACGGGGTGGTGTGAATCGGAGGGTCTGAATTAGGATAGGCAGTCAGTGGCAATGTGGGATGGAGAAAAGCATTGCGGGGTGGTCAGCATGGGGAGGTCAGCGAACATGCAGTGGCAATGTAGGATAGGTTTCTGAAAAACATCATGGTGTGGTGCGCATTGTATGGGTGTGTGTTACATTATATTCACTACTAGGTGTGAAAAAAACATCACGGGGTGGTGTGAATCGGAGGGTCTGAATTAGGATAGGCTGTGAGTGGCAATGTAGGATGGAGAAAAGCACCGCGGGGTGGTCAGCATGGGGAGGTCAGGGAAAATGCAGTGGCAATGTAGGATAGGTTTCTGAAAAACATCGTGGGGTGGTGCGCATTTTATGGGTGTGTGTTACATTAGATTCACTAGTAGGAGTGAGAAAAACATCACGGGGTGGTGCGCATTGTATGGGTGTGTGTTACATTACATTCACTAATAGGAGTGAGAAAAACATCACGGGGTGGTGCGCATTGTATGGGTGTGTGTTACATTACATTCAGTAGTATTAGTGAGAAAAACATCACGGGGTGGTGCGCATTGTATGGGTGTGTGTTACATTACATTCACTAGTAGGAGTGAGAAAAACATCACGGGGTGGTGCGCATTGTATGGGTGTGTGTTACATTACATTCACTAATAGCACTGAGAAAAACATCACGGGGTGGTGTGAATCGGAGGGTCTGAATAAGGATAGGCAGTGAGTGGAAATGTAGGATGGAGAAAAGCACCGCGGGGTGGTCAGCATGGGGAGGTCAGGGAACATGCAGTATCAATGTAGGATAGGTTTCTGAAAAATATCGCGGGGTGGTGCGCATTGTATGGGTGTGTGTTACATTACATTCACTAGTAGGAGTGAGAAAAACATCACGGGGTGGTGCGCATTGTATGGGTGTGTGTTACATTACATTCACTAGTAGGAGTGAGAAAAACATCACGGGGTGGTGCGCATTTTATGGGTGTGTGTTACATTACATTCACTAGTAGGAGTGAGAAAAACATCACGGGGTGGTGCGCATTGTGTGGGTGTGTGTTACATTACATTCACTACTAGGAGTGAGAAAAACATCACGGGGTGGTGCGCATTGTATGGGTGTGTGTTACATTACATTCAGTAGTAGGAGAGAGAAAAACATCGCGGGGTGGTGCGCACTGTATGGGTGTGTGTTACATTACATTCAATAGTAGGAGTGAGAAAAACATCACGGGGTGGTGTGCATTGTATGGGTGTTTGTTACATTATATTCACTACTAGGAGTGAGAAAAACATCACGGGGTGGTGTGAATCGGAGGGTCTGAATTAGGATAGGCAGTGAGTGGCAATGTAGGATGGAGAAAACCATTGCGGGGTGGTCAGCATGTGGAGGTCAGCGAACATGCAGTGGAAATGTAGGATAGGTTTCTGAAAAACATCACGGGGTGGTGTGCATTGTATGGGTGTGTGTTACATTACATTCACTAGTAGGAGTGAGAAAAACATCACGGGGTGGTGTGAATCTGAGGGTCTGAATTAGGATAGGCAGTGAGTGGAAATGTAGGATGGAGAAAAGCACCGCGGGGTGGTCAGCATGGGGAGGTCAGGGAACATGCAGTATCAATGTAGGATAGGTTTCTGAAAAATATCCCGGGGTGGTGCGCATTGTATGGGTGTGTGTTACATTACATTCACTAGTAGCAGTGAGAAAAACATCACGGGGTGGTGTGAATCGGAGGGTCTGAATTAGGATGGGCAGTGAGTGGAAATGTAGGTTGGAGAAAAGCACCGTGGTGTGTTCAGCATGGGGAGGTCAGGGAACATGCAGTATCAATGTAGGATAGGTTTCTGAAAAACCTCGCGGGGTGGTGAGCATTGTATGGGTGTGTGTTACATTACATTCACTAGTAGGAGTGAAAAAAACATCACGGGGTGGTGCGCATTGTGTGGGTGTGTGTTACATTACATTCACTAATAGTGAGAAAAACATAACGGGGTGGTGCACATTGTATGGGTGTGTGTTACGTTACATTCACTAGTAGGAGTGAGAAAAACATCACGGGGTGGTGCGCATTGTATGGGTGTGTGTTACATTACATTCACTAGTAGGAGTGAGAAAAACATCACGGGGTGTTGTGAATCGGAGGGTCTGAATTAGGATAGGCAGTGAGTGGCAATGTAGGATGGAGAAAAGCATTGCGGGGTGGTCAGCATGGGGAGGTCAGCGAACATGCAGTGGCAATGTAGGATAGGTTTCTGAAAAACATCACGGGGTGGTGTGCATTGTATGGGTGTGTGTTACATTACATGCACTAGTAGGAGTGAGAAAAACATCACGGGGTGGTGTGAATCGGAGGGTCTGAATTAGGATAGGCAGTGAGTGGCAATGTAGGATGGAGAAAAGCATTGCGGGGTGGTCAGCATGGGGAGGTCAGCGAACATGCAGTGGCAATGTAGGATAGGTTTCTGAAAAACATCATGGTGTGGTGCGCATTGTATGTGTGTGTGTTACATTACATTCACTACTAGGTGTGAAAAAAACATCACGGGGTGGTGTGAATCGGAGGGTCTGAATTAGGATAGGCTGTGAGTGGCAATGTAGGATGGAGAAAAGCACCGCGGGGTGGTCAGCATGGGGAGGTCAGGGAACATGCAGTGGCAATGTAGGATAGGTTTCTGAAAAACATCGTGGGGTGGTGCGCATTTTATGGGTGTGTGTTACATTAGATTCACTAGTAGGAGTGAGAAAAACATCACGGGGTCGTGCGCATTGTATAGGTGTGTGTTACATTACATTCAGTAGTATTAGTGAGAAAAACATCACGGGGTGGTGCGCATTGTATGGGTGTGTGTTACATTACATTCACTAGTAGGAGTGAGAAAAACATCACAGGGTGGTGCGCATTGTATGGGTGTGTGTTACATTACATTCACTAGTAGCAGTGAGAAAAACATCACGGGGTGGTGTGAATCGGAGGGTGTGAATAAGGATAGGCAGTGAGTGGAATTGTAGGATGGAGAAAAGCACCGCGGGGTGGTCAGCATGGGGAGGTCAGGGAACATGCAGTATCAATGTAGGATAGGTTTCTGAAAAATATCGCGGGGTGGTGCGCATTGTATGGGTGTGTGTTACATTACATTCACTAGTAGGAGTGAGAAAAACATCACGGGGTGGTGCGCATTGTATGGGTGTGTGTTACATTACATTCACTAGTAGGAGTGAGAAAAACATCACGGGGTGGTGCGCATTGTATGGGTGTGTGTTACATTACATTCACTAGTAGGAGTGAGAAAAACATCACGGGGTGGTGCGCATTGTGTGGGTGTGTGTTACATTACATTCACTAATACGAGTGAGAAAAACATCACGGGGTGGTGTGCATTGTATGGGTGTGTGTTACATTACATTCAGTAGTAGGAGAGAGAAAAACATCGCGGGGTGGTGCGCACTGTATGGGTGTGTGTTACATTACATTCAATAGTAGGAGTGAGAAAAACATCAAGGGGTGGTGCGCATTGTATGGGTGTTTGTTACATTATATTCACTACTAGGAGTGAGAAAAACATCACGGGGTGGTGTGAATCGGAGGGTCTGAATTAGGATAGGCAGTGAGTGGCAATGTAGGATGGAGAAAAGCATTGCGGGGTGGTCAGCATGTGGAGGTCAGCGAACATGCAGTGGAAATGTAGGATAGGTTTCTGAAAAACATCACGGGGTGGTGTGCATTGTATGGGTGTGTGTTACATTACATTCACTAGTAGGAGTGAGAAAAACATCACGGGGTGGTGTGAATCGGAGGGACTGAATTAGGATAGGCAGTGAGTGGAAATGTAGGATGGAGAAAAGCACCGCGGGGTGGTCAGCATGGGGAGGTCAGGGAACATGCAGTATCAATGTAGGATAGGTTTCTGAAAAATATCGCGGGGTGGTGCGCATTGTATAGGTGTGTGTTACATTACATTCACTAGTAGCAGTGAGAAAAACATCACGGGGTGGTGTGAATCGGAAGGTCTGAATTAGGATGGGCAGTGAGTGGAAATGTAGGTTGGAGAAAAGAACCGTGGTGTGGTCAGCATGGGGAGGTCAGGGAACATGCAGTATCAATGTAGGATAGGTTTCTGAAAAACCTCGCGGGGTGGTGCGCATTGTATGGGTGTGTGTTACATTACATTCACTAGTAGGAGTGAGAAAAACATCACGGGGTGGTGCGCATTGTGTGGGTGTGTGTTACATTACATTCACTAATAGGAGTGAGAAAAACATCACGGGGTGGTGCGCATTGTATGGGTGTGTGTTACATTACATTCACTAGTAGGAGTGAGAAAAACATCACGGGGTGGTGCGCATTGTATGGGTGTGTGTTACATTACATTCACTAGTAGGAGTGAGAAAAACATCACGGGGTGGTGCGCATTGTATGGGTGTGTGTTACATTACATTCACTAGTAGGAGTGAGAAAAACATCACGGTGAGGTGCGCATTGTATGGGTGTGTGTTACATTACATTCACTACTAGGTGTGAGAAAAACATCACGGGGTGGTGTGAATCGGAGGGTCTGAATTAGGATAGGCAGTGAGTGGCAATGTAGGATGGAGAAAAGCATTGCGGGGTGGTCAGCATTGGGAGGTCAGCGAACATGCAGTGGCAATGTAGGATAGGATTCTGAAAAACGTCACGGGGTGGTGCGCATTGTATGGGTGTGTGTTACATTACATTCACTAGTAGGAGTGAGAAAAATATCACGGGGTGGTGCGCATTGTGTGGGTGTGTGTTACATTACATTCACTAATAGTGAGAAAAACATAACGGGGTGGTGCGCATTGTATGGGTGTGTGTTACCTTACATTCACTAGTAGGAGTGAGAAAAACATCACGGGGTGGTGCGCATTGTATGGGTGTGTGTTACACTACATTCACTAGTAGGAGTGAGAAAAACATCAAGGGGTGGTGTGCATTGTATGGGTGTGTGTTACATTACATTCACTAGTAGGAGTGAGAAAAACATCACGGGGTGGTGTGAATCGGAGGGTCTGAATTAGGATAGGCAGTGAGTAACAATGTAGGATGCAGACAAGCACCGCGGGGTCGTCAGCATGGGGAGGTCAGGGAACATGCAGTGGCAATGTAGGATAGGTTTCTGAAAAACATCGCGGGGTGGTGCGCATTGTATGGGTGTGTGTTACATTAGATTCACTAGTAGGAGTGAGAAAAACATCACGGGATGGTGCGCATTGTATGGGTGTGTGTTACATTACATTCACTAGTAGGAGTGAGAAAAACATCACGGGGTGGTGCGCATTGTGTGGGTGTGTGTTACATTACATTCACTAATAGGAGTTAGAAAAACATAACGGGGTGGTGCGCATTGTATGGGTGTGTGTTACATTACATTCACTAGTAGGAGTGAGAAAAACATCACGGGGTGGTGCGCATTGTATGGGTGTGTGTTACATTACATTCTCTAATAGGAGTGAGAAAAACATCACGAGGTGGTGCGCATTGTATGGTTGTGTGTTACATTACATTCACTAGTAGCAGTGCGAAAAATATCACTGGGTGGTGCGCATTGTATGGGTGTTTGTTACATTATATTCACTAGTAGGAGTGAGAAAAACATCACGGGGTGGTGTGAATCGGAGGATCTGAATTAAGATAGGCAGTGAGTGGAAATGTAGGATGGAGCAAAGCATTGCGGGGTGGTCAGCATGGGGAGGTCAGCGAACATGCAGTGGCAATGTAGGATAGGTTTCTGAAAAACATCACGGGGTGGTGTGCATTGCATGGGTGTGTGTTACATTACATTCACTAGTAGGAGTGAGAAAAACATCACGGGGTGGTGTGAATCTGAGGGTCTGAATTAGGATAGGCAGTGAGTGGAAATGTAGGATGGAGAAAAGCACCGCGGGGTGGTCAGCATGGGGAGGTCAGGGAACATGCAGTGGCAATGTAGAATAGGTTTCTGAAAAACATCGCGGGGTGGTGCGCATTGTATGGGTGTGTGTTACATTAGATTCACTAGTAGGAGTGAGAAAAACATCACGGGGTGGTGTGAATCGGAGGGTCTGAATTAGGATGGGCAGTGAGTGGAAATGTAGGATGGAGAAAAGCACCGTGGGGTGGTCAGCATGGGGAGCTCAGGGAACATGCAGTATCAATGTAGGATAGGTTTCTGAAAAATATCGCGGGGTGGTGCGCATTGTATGGGTGTGTGTTACATTACATTCACTAGTAGGAGTGAGAAAAACATCACGGGGTGGTGCGCATTGTGTGGGTGTGTGTTACATTACATTCACTAGTAGGAGTGAGAAAAACATCACGGGGTGGTGCGCATTTTATGGGTGTGTGTTACATTACATTCACTAGTAGGAGTGAGAAAAACATCACGGGGTGGTGCGCATTGTATGGGTGTGTGTTACATTACATTCACTAGTAGGAGTGAGAAAAACATCACGGGGTGGTGCGCATTGTATGGGTGTGTGTTACATTACATTCACTAGTAGGAGTGAGAAAAACATCACGGGGTGGTGCGCATTGTATGGGTGTGTGTTACATTACATTCACTACTAGGTGTGAGAAAAACATCACGGGGTGGTGTGAATCGGAGGGTCTGAATTAGGATAGGCAGTGAGTGGCAATGTAGGATGGAGAAAAGCATTGCGGGGTGGTCTGCATGGGGAGGTCAGCGAACATGCAGTGGCAATGTAGGATAGGATTCTGAAAAACATCACGGGGTGGTGCGCATTGTATGGGTGTGTGTTACATTACATTCACTAGTAGGAGTGAGAAAAACATCACGGGGTGTTGTGAATCGGAGGGTCTGAATTAGGATAGGCAGTGAGTGGAAATGTAGGATGGAGAAAAACACCGCGGAAAGGTCAGCATGGGGAGGTCAGGGAACATGCAGTATCAATGTAGGATAGGTTTCTGAAAAATATTGCGGGGTGGTGCGCATTGTATGGGTGTGTTTTACATTACATTCACTAGTAGGAGTGAGAAAAACATCACGGGGTGGTGCGCATTGTGTGGGTGTGTGTTACATTACATTCACTAATAGTGAGAAAAACATAACGGGGTGGTGCGCATTGTATGGGTGTGTGTTACATTACATTCACTAGTAGGAGTGAGAAAAACATCACGGGGTGGTGCGCATTGTATGGGTGTGTGTTACATTACATTCACAAGTAGGAGTGAGAAAAACATCACGGGGTGGTGCGCATTGTATGGGTGTGTTTTACATTACAATCACTAGTAGGAGTGAGAAAAACATCACGGGGTGGTGTGAATCGGAGGGTCTGAATTATGATAGGCAGTGAGTAACAATGTAGGATGGAGACAAGCACCGCGGGGTGGTCAGCATGGGGAGGTCAGGGAACATGCAGTATCAATGTAGGATAGGTTTCTGAAAAACATCGCGGGGTGGTGCGCATTGTATGGGTGTGTGTTACATTAGATTCACTAGTATGAGTGAGAAAAACATCACGGGGTGGTGCGCATTGTATGGGTGTGTGTTACATTTCATTCTCTAATAGGAGTGAGAAAAACATCACGGGGTGGTGCGCATTGTATGGGTGTGTGTTACATTACATTCAGTAGTAGGAGTGAGAAAAACATCGCGGGGTGGTGCGCACTGTATGGCTGTGTGTTACATTACATTCAATAGTAGGAGTGAGAAAAACATCACGGGGTGGTGCGCATTGTATGGGTGTTTGTTACATTATATTCACTAGTAGGAGTGAGAAAAACATCACGGGGTGGTGCGCATTGTATGGGTGTGTGTTACATTACATTCACTAGTAGGAGTGAGAAAAACATCACGGTGAGGTGCGCATTGTATGGGTGTGTGTTACATTACATTCACTACTAGGTGTGAGAAAAACATCACGGGGTGGTGCGCATTGTATGGGTGTGTGTTACATTACATTCACTAGTAGGAGTGAGAAAAACATCACGGTGAGGTGCGCATTGTATGGGTGTGTGTTACATTACATTCACTACTAGGTGTGAGAAAAACATCACGGGGTGGTGTGAATCGGAGGGTCTGAATTAGGATAGGCAGTGAGTGGCAATGTAGGATGGAGAAAAGCATTGCGGGGTGGTCAGCATTGGGAGGTCAGCGAACATGCAGTGGCAATGTAGGATAGGATTCTGAAAAACGTCACGGGGTGGTGCGCATTGTATGGGTGTGTGTTACATTACATTCACTAGTAGGAGTGAGAAAAATATCACGGGGTGGTGCGCATTGTGTGGGTGTGTGTTACATTACATTCACTAATAGTGAGAAAAACATAACCGGGTGGTGCGCATTGTATGGGTGTGTGTTACATTACATTCACTAGTAGGAGTGAGAAAAACATCACGGGGTGGTGCGCATTGTATGGGTGTGTGTTACACTACATTCACTAGTAGGAGTGAGAAAAACATCACGGGGTGGTGTGCATTGTATGGGTGTGTGTTACATTACATTCACTAGTAGGAGTGAGAAAAACATCACGGGGTGGTGTGAATCGGAGGGTCTGAATTAGGATAGGCAGTGAGTAACAATGTAGGATGCAGACAAGCACCGCGGGGTCGTCAGCATGGGGAGGTCAGGGAACATGCAGTGGCAATGTAGAATAGGTTTCTGAAAAACATCGCGGGGTGGTGCGCATTGTATGGGTGTGTGTTACATTAGATTCACTAGTAGGAGTGAGAAAAACATCACGGGATGGTGCGCATTGTATGGGTGTGTGTTACATTACATTCACTAGTAGGAGTGAGAAAAACATCACGGGGTGGTGCGCATTGTGTGGGTGTGTGTTACATTACATTCACTAATAGGAGTTAGAAAAACATAACGGGGTGGTGCGCATTGTAAGGGTGTGTGTTACATTACATTCACTAGTAGGAGTGAGAAAAACATCACGGGGTGGTGCGCATTGTATGGGTGTGTGTTACATTACATTCTCTAATAGGAGTGAGAAAAACATCACGGGGTGGTGCGCATTGTATGGTTGTGTGTTACATTACATTCACTAGTAGCAGTGCGAAAAATATCACTGGGTGGTGCGCATTGTATGGGTGTTTGTTACATTATATTCACTAGTAGGAGTGAGAAAAACATCACGGGGTGGTGTGAATCGGAGGATCTGAATTAAGATAGGCAGTGAGTGGAAATGTAGGATGGAGCAAAGCATTGCGGGGTGGTCAGCATGGGGAGGTCAGCGAACATGCAGTGGCAATGTAGGATAGGTTTCTGAAAAACATCACGGGGTGGTGTGCATTGCATGGGTGTGTGTTACATTACATTCACTAGTAGGAGTGAGAAAAACATCACGGGGTGGTGTGAATCTGAGGGTCTGAATTAGGATAGGCAGTGAGTGGAAATGTAGGATGGAGAAAAGCACCGCGGGGAGGTCAGCATGGGGAGGTCAGGGAACATGCAGTGGCAATGTAGGATAGGTTTCTGAAAAACATCGCGGGGTGGTGCGCATTGTATGGGTGTGTGTTACATTAGATTCACTAGTAGGAGTGAGAAAAACATCACGGGGTGGTGTGAATCGGAGGGTCTGAATTAGGATGGGCAGTGAGTGGAAATGTAGGATGGAGAAAAGCACCGTGGGGTGGTCAGCATGGGGAGGTCAGGGAACATGCAGTATCAATGTAGGATAGGTTTCTGAAAAATATCGCGGGGTGGTGCGCATTGTATGGGTGTGTGTTACATTACATTCACTAGTAGGAGTGAGAAAAACATCACGGGGTGGTGCGCATTGTGTGGGTGTGTGTTACATTACATTCACTAATAGGAGTGAGAAAAACATCACGGGGTGGTGCGCATTGTATGGGTGTGTGTTACATTACATTCACTAGTAGGAGTGAGAAAAACATCACGGGGTGGTGCGCATTGTATGGGTGTGTGTTACATTACATTCACTAGTAGGAGTGAGAAAAACATCACGGGGTGGTGCGCATTGTATGGGTGTGTGTTACATTACATTCACTAGTAGGAGTGAGAAAAACATCACGGGGTGGTGCGCATTGTATGGGTGTGTGTTACATTACATTCACTACTAGGTGTGAGAAAAACATCACGGGGTGGTGTGAATCGGAGGGTCTGAATTAGGATAGGCAGTGAGTGGCAATGTAGGATGGAGAAAAGCATTGCGGGGTGGTCTGCATGGGGAGGTCAGCGAACATGCAGTGGCAATGTAGGATAGGATTCTGAAAAACATCAGGGGGTGGTGCGCATTGTATGGGTGTGTGTTACATTACATTCACTAGTAGGAGTGAGAAAAACATCACGGGGTGTTGTGAATCGGAGGGTCTGAATTAGGATAGGCAGTGAGTGGAAATGTAGGATGGAGAACAACACCGCGGAGTGGTCAGCATGGGGAGGTCAGGGAACATGCAGTATCAATGTAGGATAGGTTTCTGAAAAATATTGCGGGGTGGTGCGCATTGTATGGGTGTGTTTTACATTACATTCACTAGTAGGAGTGAGAAAAACATCACGGGGTGGTGCGCATTGTGTGGGTGTGTGTTACATTACATTCACTAATAGTGAGAAAAACATAACGGGGTGGTGCGCATTGTATGGGTGTGTGTTACATTACATTCACTAGTAGGAGTGAGAAAAACATCACGGGGTGGTGCGCATTGTATGGGTGTGTGTTACATTACATTCACAAGTAGGAGTGAGAAAAACATCACGGGGTGGTGCGCATTGTATGGGTGTGTGTTACATTACAATCACTAGTAGGAGTGAGCAAAACATCACGGGGTGGTGTGAATCGGAGGGTCTGAATTATGATAGGCAGTGAGTAACAATGTAGGATGGAGACAAGCACCGCGGGGTGGTCAGCATGGGGAGGTCAGGGAACATGCAGTGGCAATGTAGGATAGGTTTCTGAAAAACATCGCGGGGTGGTGCGCATTGTATGGGTGTGTGTTACATTAGATTCACTAGTATGAGTGAGAAAAACATCACGGGGTGGTGCGCATTGTATGGGTGTGTGTTACATTTCATTCTCTAATAGGAGTGAGAAAAACATCACGGGGTGGTGCGCATTGTATGGGTGTGTGTTACATTACATTCAGTAGTAGGAGTGAGAAAAACATCGCGGGGTGGTGCGCACTGTATGGCTGTGTGTTACATTACATTCAATAGTAGGAGTGAGAAAAACATCACGGGGTGGTGCGCATTGTATGGGTGTTTGTTACATTATATTCACTAGTAGGAGTGAGAAAAACATCACGGGGTGGTGCGCATTGTATGGGTGTGTGTTACATTACATTCACTAGTAGGAGTGAGAAAAACATCACGGTGAGGTGCGCATTGTATGGGTGTGTGTTACATTACATTCACTACTAGGTGTGAGAAAAACATCACGGGGTGGTGCGCATTGTATGGGTGTGTGTTACATTACATTCACTAGTAGGAGTGAGAAAAACATCACGGTGAGGTGCGCATTGTATGGGTGTGTGTTACATTACATTCACTACTAGGTGTGAGAAAATCATCACGGGGTGGTGTGATTCGGAGGGTCTGAATTAGGATAGGCAGTGAGTAGCAATGTAGGATGGAGAAAAGCATTGCGGGGTGGTCAGCATTGGGAGGTCAGCGAACATGCAGTGGCAATGTAGGATAGGATTCTGAAAAACGTCACGGGGTGGTGCGCATTGTATGGGTGAGTGTTACATTACATTCACTAGTAGGAGTGAGAAAAATATCACGGGGTGGTGCGCATTGTGTGGGTGTGTGTTACATTACATTCACTAATAGTGAGAAAAACATAACGGGGTGGTGCGCATTGTATGGGTGTGTGTTACATTACATTCACTAGTAGGAGTGAGAAAAACATCACGGGGTGGTGCGCATTGTATGGGTGTGTGTTACACTACATTCACTCGTAGGAGTGAGAAAAACATCACGGGGTTGTGTGCATTGTATGGGTGTGTGTTACATTACATTCACTAGTAGGAGTGAGAAAAACATCCCGGGGTGGTGTGATTCGGAGGGTCTGAATTAGGATAGGCAGTGAGTAGCAATGTAGGATGGAGAAAAGCACCGCGGGGTGGTCAGCATGGGGAGGTCAGGGAACATGCAGTGGCAATGTAGGATAGGTTTCTGAAAAACATCGCGGGGTGGTGCGCATTGTATGGGTGTGTGTTACATTAGATTCACTAGTAGGAGTGAGAAAAACATCACGGGGTGGTGTGAATCGGAGGGTCTGAATTAGGATGGGCAGTGAGTGGAAATGTAGGATGGAGAAAAGCACCGTGGGGTGGTCAGCATGGGGAGGTCAGGGAACATGCAGTATCAATGTAGGATAGGTTTCTGAAAAATATCGCGGGGTGGTGCGCATTGTATGGGTGTGTGTTACATTACATTCACTAGTAGGAGTGAGAAAAACATCACGGGGTGGTGCGCATTGTGTGGGTGTGTGTTACATTACATTCACTAATAGGAGTGAGAAAAACATCACGGGGTGGTGCGCATTGTATGGGTGTGTGTTACATTACATTCACTAGTAGGAGTGAGAAAAACATCACGGGGTGGTGCGCATTGTATGGGTGTGTGTTACATTACATTCACTAGTAGGAGTGAGAAAAACATCACGGGGTGGTGCGCATTGTATGGGTGTGTGTTACATTACATTCACTAGTAGGAGTGAGAAAAACATCACGGGGTGGTGCGCATTGTATGGGTGTGTGTTACATTACATTCACTACTAGGTGTGAGAAAAACATCACGGGGTGGTGTGAATCGGAGGGTCTGAATTAGGATAGGCAGTGAGTGGCAATGTAGGATGGAGAAAAGCATTGCGGGGTGGTCTGCATGGGGAGGTCAGGGAACATGCAGTATCAATGTAGGATAGGTTTCTGAAAAATATTGCGGGGTGGTGCGCATTGTATGGGTGTGTTTTACATTACATTCACTAGTAGGAGTGAGAAAAACATCACGGGGTGGTGCGCATTGTGTGGGTGTGTGTTACATTACATTCACTAATAGTGAGAAAAACATAACGGGGTGGTGCGCATTGTATGGGTGTGTGTTACATTACATTCACTAGTAGGAGTGAGAAAAACATCACGGGGTGTTGTGAATCGGAGGGTCTGAATTAGGATAGGCAGTGAGTGGAAATGTAGGATGGAGAAAAACACCGCGGAGTGGTCAGCATGGGGAGGTCAGGGAACATGCAGTATCAATGTAGGATAGGTTTCTGAAAAATATTGCGGGGTGGTGCGCATTGTATGGGTGTGTTTTACATTACATTCACTAGTAGGAGTGAGAAAAACATCACGGGGTGGTGCGCATTGTGTGGGTGTGTGTTACATTACATTCACTAATAGTGAGAAAAACATAACGGGGTGGTGCGCATTGTATGGGTGTGTGTTACATTACATTCACTAGTAGGAGTGAGAAAAACATCACGGGGTGGTGCGCATTGTATGGGTGTGTGTTACATTACATTCACAAGTAGGAGTGAGAAAAACATCACGGGGTGGTGCGCATTGTATGGGTGTGTGTTACATTACAATCACTAGTAGGAGTGAGAAAAACATCACGGGGTGGTGTGAATCGGAGGGTCTGAATTATGATAGGCAGTGAGTAACAATGTAGGATGGAGACAAGCACCGCGGGGTGGTCAGCATGGGGAGGTCAGGGAACATGCAGTGGCAATGTAGGATAGGTTTCTGAAAAACATCGCGGGGTGGTGCGCATTGTATGGGTGTGTGTTACATTAGATTCACTAGTATGAGTGAGAAAAACATCACGGGGTGGTGCGCATTGTATGGGTGTGTGTTACATTTCATTCTCTAATAGGAGTGAGAAAAACATCACGGGGTGGTGCGCATTGTATGGGTGTGTGTTACATTACATTCAGTAGTAGGAGTGAGAAAAACATCGCGGGGTGGTGCGCACTGTATGGCTGTGTGTTACATTACATTCAATAGTAGGAGTGAGAAAAACATCCCGGGGTGGTGCGCATTGTATGGGTGTTTGTTACATTATATTCACTAGTAGGAGTGAGAAAAACATCACGGGGTGGTGCGCATTGTATGGGTGTGTGTTACATTACATTCACTAGTAGGAGTGAGAAAAACATCACGGTGAGGTGCGCATTGTATGGGTGTGTGTTACATTACATTCACTACTAGGTGTGAGAAAAACATCACGGGGTGGTGCGCATTGTATGGGTGTGTGTTACATTACATTCACTAGTAGGAGTGAGAAAAACATCACGGTGAGGTGCGCATTGTATGGGTGTGTGTTACATTACATTCACTACTAGGTGTGAGAAAAACATCACGGGGTGGTGTGAATCGGAGGGTCTGAATTAGGATAGGCAGTGAGTGGCAATGTAGGATGGAGAAAAGCATTGCGGGGTGGTCAGCATTGGGAGGTCAGCGAACATGCAGTGGCAATGTAGGATAGGATTCTGAAAAACGTCACGGGGTGGTGCGCATTGTATGGGTGTGTGTTACATTACATTCACTAGTAGGAGTGAGAAAAATATCACGGGGTGGTGCGCATTGTGTGGGTGTGTGTTACATTACATTCACTAATAGTGAGAAAAACATAACGGGGTGGTGCGCATTGTATGGGTGTGTGTTACATTACATTCACTAGTAGGAGTGAGAAAAACATCACGGGGTGGTGCGCATTGTATGGGTGTGTGTTACACTACATTCACTAGTAGGAGTGAGAAAAACATCACGGGGTGGTGTGCATTGTATGGGTGTGTGTTACATTACATTCACTAGTAGGAGTGAGAAAAACATCACGGGGTGGTGTGAATCGGAGGGTCTGAATTAGGATAGGCAGTGAGTAACAATGTAGGATGCAGACAAGCACCGCGGGGTCGTCAGCATGGGGAGGTCAGGGAACATGCAGTGGCAATGTAGAATAGGTTTCTGAAAAACATCGCGGGGTGGTGCGCATTGTATGGGTGTGTGTTACATTAGATTCACTAGTAGGACTGAGAAAAACATCACGGGATGGTGCGCATTGTATGGGTGTGTGTTACATTACATTCACTAGTAGGAGTGAGAAAAACATCACGGGGTGGTGCGCATTGTGTGGGTGTGTGTTACATTACATTCACTAATAGGAGTTAGAAAAACATAACGGGGTGGTGCGCATTGTATGGGTGTGTGTTACATTACATTCACTAGTAGGAGTGAGAAAAACATCACGGGGTGGTGCGCATTGTATGGGTGTGTGTTACATTACATTCTCTAATAGGAGTGAGAAAAACATCACGGGGTGGTGCGCATTGTATGGTTGTGTGTTACATTACATTCACTAGTAGCAGTGCGAAAAATATCACTGGGTGGTGCGCATTGTATGGGTGTTTGTTACATTATATTCACTAGTAGGAGTGAGAAAAACATCACGGGGTGGTGTGAATCGGAGGATCTGAATTAAGATAGGCAGTGAGTGGAAATGTAGGATGGAGCAAAGCATTGCGGGGTGGTCAGCATGGGGAGGTCAGCGAACATGCAGTGGCAATGTAGGATAGGTTTCTGAAAAACATCACGGGGTGGTGTGCATTGCATGGGTGTGTGTTACATTACATTCACTAGTAGGAGTGAGAAAAACATCACGGGGTGGTGTGAATCTGAGGGTCTGAATTAGGATAGGCAGTGAGTGGAAATGTAGGATGGAGAAAAGCACCGCGGGGTGGTCAGCATGGGGAGGTCAGGGAACATGCAGTGGCAATGTAGGATAGGTTTCTGAAAAACATCGCGGGGTGGTGCGCATTGTATGGGTGTGTGTTACATTAGATTCACTAGTAGGAGTGAGAAAAACATCACGGGGTGGTGTGAATCGGAGGGTCTGAATTAGGATGGGCAGTGAGTGGAAATGTAGGATGGAGAAAAGCACCGTGGGGTGGTCAGCATGGGGAGGTCAGGGAACATGCAGTATCAATGTAGGATAGGTTTCTGAAAAATATCGCGGGGTGGTGCGCATTGTATGGGTGTGTGTTACATTACATTCACTAGTAGGAGTGAGAAAAACATCACGGGGTGGTGCGCATTGTGTGGGTGTGTGTTACATTACATTCACTAATAGGAGTGAGAAAAACATCACGGGGTGGTGCGCATTGTATGGGTGTGTGTTACATTACATTCACTAGTAGGAGTGAGAAAAACATCACGGGGTGGTGCGCATTGTATGGGTGTGTGTTACATTACATTCACTAGTAGGAGTGAGAAAAACATCACGGGGTGGTGCGCATTGTATGGGTGTGTGTTACATTACATTCACTAGTAGGAGTGAGAAAAACATCACGGGGTGGTGCGCATTGTATGGGTGTGTGTTACATTACATTCACTACTAGGTGTGAGAAAAACATCACGGGGTGGTGTGAATCGGAGGGTCTGAATTAGGATAGGCAGTGAGTGGCAATGTAGGATGGAGAAAAGCATTGCGGGGTGGTCTGCATGGGGAGGTCAGCGAACATGCAGTGGCAATGTAGGATAGGATTCTGAAAAACATCACGGGGTGGTGCGCATTGTATGGGTGTGTGTTACATTACATTCACTAGTAGGAGTGAGAAAAACATCACGGGGTGTTGTGAATCGGAGGGTCTGAATTAGGATAGGCAGTGAGTGGAAATGTAGGATGGAGAAAAACACCGCGGAGTGGTCAGCATGGGGAGGTCAGGGAACATGCAGTATCAATGTAGGATAGGTTTCTGAAAAATATTGCGGGGTGGTGCGCATTGTATGGGTGTGTTTTACATTACATTCACTAGTAGGAGTGAGAAAAACATCACGGGGTGGTGCGCATTGTGTGGGTGTGTGTTACATTACATTCACTAATAGTGAGAAAAACATAACGGGGTGGTGCGCATTGTATGGGTGTGTGTTACATTACATTCACTAGTAGGAGTGAGAAAAACATCACGGGGTGGTGCGCATTGTATGGGTGGGTGTTACATTACATTCACAAGTAGGAGTGAGAAAAACATCACGGGGTGGTGCGCATTGTATGGGTGTGTGTTACATTACAATCACTAGTAGGAGTGAGAAAAACATCACGGGGTGGTGTGAATCGGAGGGTCTGAATTATGATAGGCAGTGAGTAACAATGTAGGATGGAGACAAGCACCGCGGGGTGGTCAGCATGGGGAGGTCAGGGAACATGCAGTGGCAATGTAGGATGGGTTTCTGAAAAACATCGCGGGGTGGTGCGCATTGTATGGGTGTGTGTTACATTAGATTCACTAGTATGAGTGAGAAAAACATCACGGGGTGGTGCGCATTGTATGGGTGTGTGTTACATTTCATTCTCTAATAGGAGTGAGAAAAACATCACGGGGTGGTGCGCATTGTATGGGTGTGTGTTACATTACATTCAGTAGTAGGAGTGAGAAAAACATCGCGGGGTGGTGCGCACTGTATGGCTGTGTGTTACATTACATTCAATAGTAGGAGTGAGAAAAACATCACGGGGTGGTGCGCATTGTATTGGTGTTTGTTACATTATATTCACTAGTAGGAGTGAGAAAAACATCACGGGGTGGTGCGCATTGTATGGGTGTGTGTTACATTACATTCACTAGTAGGAGTGAGAAAAACATCACGGTGAGGTGCGCATTGTATGGGTGTGTGTTACATTACATTCACTACTAGGTGTGAGAAAAACATCATGGGGTGGTGTGAATCGGAGGGTCTGAATTAGGATAGGCAGTGAGTGGCAATGTAGGATTTAGAAAAGCATTGCGGGGTGGTCAGCATTGGGAGGTCAGCGAACATGCAGTGGCAATGTAGGATAGGATTCTGAAAAACATCACGGGGTGGTGCACATTGTATGGGTGTGTGTTACATTACATTCACTAGTAGGAGTGAGAAAAACATGACGGGGTGTTGTGAATCGGAAGGTCTGAATTAGGATAGGCAGTGAGTGGAAATGTAGGATAGAGAAAAGCACCGCGGGGTGGTCAGCATGGGGAGGTCAGGGAACATGCAGCATCAATGTAGGATAGGTTTCTGAAAAATATCGCGGGGTGGTGCGCATTGTATGGGTGTGTGTTACATTAGATTCACTAGTAGGAGTGAGAAAAACATCACGGGGTGGTGCGCATTGTGTGGGTGTGTGTTACATTACATTCACTAATAGTGAGAAAAACATAACGGGGTGGTGCGCATTGTATGGGTGTGTGTTACATTACATTCACTAGTAGGAGTGAGAAAAACATCACGGGGTGGTGCGCATTGTATGGGTGTGTGTTACATTACATTCACTAGTAGGAGTGAGAAAAACATCACGGGGTGGTGCGCATTGTATGGGTGTGTGTTACATTATATTCACTAGTAGGAGTGAGAAAAACATCACGGGGTGGTGTGAATCGGAGGGTCTGAATTAAGATAGGCAGTGAGTGGCAATGTAGGATGGAGAAAAGCATTGCGGGGTGGTCAGCATGGGGAGGTCAGCGAACATGCAGTGGCAATGTAGGATAGGTTTCTGAAAAACATCACGGGGTGGTGCGCATTGCATGGGTGTGTGTTACATTACATTGACTAGTAGGAGTGAGAAAAACATCACGGGGTGGTGTGAATCTGAGGGTCTGAATTAGGATAGGCAGTGAGTGGAAATGTAGGATGGAGAAAAGCACCGCGGGTTGGTCAGCATGGGGAGGTCAGGGAACATGCAGTGGCAATGTAGGATAGGTTTCTGAAAAACATCACGGGGTGGTGCGCATTCTATGGGTGTGTGTTACATTACATTCACTAGTAGGAGTGAGAAAAACATCACGGGGTGGTGCGCATTGTGTGGGTGTGTGTTACATTACATTCACTAGCAGGAGTGAGAAAAACATCACGGGGTGGTGCGCATTGTATGGGTGTGTGTTACATTACATTCACTACTAGGTGTGAAAAAAACATCACGGGGTGGTGTGAATCGGAGGGTCTGAATTAGGATAGGCTGTGAGTGGCAATGTAGGATGGAGAAAAGCACCGCGGGGTGGTCAGCATGGGGAGGTCAGGGAACATGCAGTGGCAATGTAGGATAGGTTTCTGAAAAACATCGTGGGATGGTGCGCATTGTATGGGTGTGTGTTACATTAGATTCACTAGTAGGAGTGAGAAAAACATCACGGGGTGGTGCGCATTGTATGGGTGTGTGTTACATTACATTCACTAGTAGGAGTGAGAAAAACATCACGGGGTGGTGCGCATTGTATGGGTGTGTGTTACGTTACATTCACTAGTAGGAGTGAGAAAAACATCACGGGGTGGTGCGCATTGTATGGGTGTTTGTTACATTACATTCTCTAATAGGAGTGAGAAAAACATCACGGGGTGGTGCACATTGTATGGGTGTTTGTTACATTACATTCTCTAATAGGAGTGAGAAAAACATCACGGGGTGGTGCGCATTGTATGGGTGTGTGTTACATTACATTCACTAGTAGGAGTGAGAAAAACATCGCGGGGTGGTGCGCATTGTATGGGTGTGTGTTACATTACATTCAATAGTAGGAGTGAGAAAAACATCACGGGGTGGTGCACATTGTATGGGTGTTTGTTACATTATATTCACTAGTAGGAGTGAGAAAAACATCACGGGGTGGTGTGAATCGGAGGGTCTGAATTAAGATAGGCAGTGAGTGGCAATGTAGGATGGAGAAAAGCATTGCGGGGTGGTCAGCATGGGGAGGTCAGCGAACATGCAGTGGCAATGTAGGATAGGTTTCTGAAAAACATCACGGGGTGGTGCGCATTGCATGGGTGTGTGTTACATTACATTGACTAGTAGGAGTGAGAAAAACATCACGGGGTGGTGTGAATCTGAGGGTCTGAATTAGGATAGGCAGTGAGTGGAAATGTAGGATGGAGAAAAGCACCGCGGGGTGGTCAGCATGGGGAGGTCAGGGAACATGCAGTGGCAATGTAGGATAGGTTTCTGAAAAACATCACGGGGTGGTGCGCATTCTATGGGTGTGTGTTACATTACATTCACTAGTAGGAGTGAGAAAAACATCACGGGGTGGTGCGCATTGTGTGGGTGTGTGTTACATTACATTCACTAATAGGAGTGAGAAAAACATCATGGGGTGGTGCGCATTGTATGGGTGTGTGTTACATTACATTCACTACTAGGAGTGAGAAAAACATCACGGAGTGGTGCGCATTGTATGGGTGTGTGTTACATTACATTCACTAGTAGGAGTGAGAAAAACATCACGGGGTGGTGCGCATTGTATGGGTGTGTGTTACATTACATTCACTAGTAGGAGTGAGAAAAACATCACGGTGAGGTGCGCATTGTATGGGTGTGTGTTACATTACATTCACTACTAGGTGTGAGAAAAACATCACGGGGTGGTGTGAATCGGAGGGTCTGAATTAGGATAGGCAGTGAGTGGCAATGTAGGATGGAGAAAAGCATTGCGGGGTGGTCAGCATTGGGAGGTCAGCGAACATGCAGTGGCAATGTAGGATAGGATTCTGAAAAACATCACGGGGTGGTGCGCATTGTATGGGTGTGTGTTACATTACATTCACTAGTAGGAGTGAGAAAAACATGACGGGGTGTTGTGAATCGGAAGGTCTGAATTAGGATAGGCAGTGAGTGGAAATGTAGGATAGAGAAAAGCACCGCGGGGTGGTCAGCATGGGGAGGTCAGGGAACACGCAGTATCAATGTAGGATAGGTTTCTGAAAAATATCGCGGGGTGGTGCGCATTGTATGGGTGTGTGTTACATTACATTCACTAGTAGGAGTGAGAAAAACATCACGGGGTGGTGCGCATTGTATGGGTGTGTGTTACATTACATTCACTAGTAGGAGTGAGAAAAACATCACGGGGTGGTGCGCATTGTACGGGTGTGTGTTACATTACATTCACTAGTAGGAGTGAGAAAAACATCACGGGGTGGTGCGCATTGTATGGGTGTGTGTTACATTACATTCTCTAATAGGAGTGAGAAAAACATCACGCGGTGGTGCGCATTGTATGGGTGTGTGTTACATTACATTCACTAGTAGCAGTGAGAAAAATATCACGGGGTGGTGCGCATTGTATGGGTGTGTTACATTTCATTCACTAGTAGGAGTGAGAAAAACATCACGGGGTGGTGCGCATTGTATGGGTGTGTGTTACATTACATTCACTAGTAGGAGTGAGAAAAACATCGCGGGGTGGTGCGCATTGTATGGGGGTGTGTTACATTACATTCAATAGTAGGAGTGAGAAAAACATCACGGGGTGGTGCACATTGTATGGGTGTTTGTTACATTATATTCACTAGTAGGAGTGAGAAAAACATCACGGGGTGGTGTGAATCGGAGGGTCTGAATTAAGATAGGCAGTGAGTGGCAATGTAGGATGGAGAAAAGCATTGCGGGGTGGTCAGCATGGGGAGGTCAGCGAACATGCAGTGGCAATGTAGGATAGGTTTCTGAAAAACATCACGGGGTGGTGCGCATTGCATGGGTGTGTGTTACATTACATTGACTAGTAGGAGTGAGAAAAACATCACGGGGTGGTGTGAATCTGAGGGTCTGAATTAGGATAGGCAGTGAGTGGAAATGTAGGATGGAGAAAAGCACCGCGGGTTGGTCAGCATGGGGAGGTCAGAGAACATGCAGTGGCAATGTAGGATAGGTTTCTGAAAAACATCACGGGGTGGTGCGCATTCTATGGGTGTGTGTTACATTACATTCACTAGTAGGAGTGAGAAAAACATCACGGGGTGGTGCGCATTGTGTGGGTGTGTGTTACATTACATTCACTAGCAGGAGTGAGAAAAACATCACGGGGTGGTGCGCATTGTATGGGTGTGTGTTACATTACATTCACTACTAGGTGTGAAAAAAACATCACGGGGTGGTGTGAATCGGAGGGTCTGAATTAGGATAGGCTGTGAGTGGCAATGTAGGATGGAGAAAAGCACCGCGGGGTGGTCAGCATGGGGAGGTCAGGGAACATGCAGTGGCAATGTAGGATAGGTTTCTGAAAAACATCGTGGGATGGTGCGCATTGTATGGGTGTGTGTTACATTAGATTCACTAGTAGGAGTGAGAAAAACATCACGGGGTGGTGCGCATTGTATGGGTGTGTGTTACATTACATTCACTAGTAGGAGTGAGAAAAACATCACGGGGTGGTGCGCATTGTATGGGTGTGTGTTACGTTACATTCACTAGTAGGAGTGAGAAAAACATCACGGGGTGGTGCGCATTGTATGGGTGTGTGTTACATTACATTCACTAGTAGGAGTGAGAAAAACATCACGGGGTGGTGCGCATTGTATGGGTGTGTGTTACATTACATTCACTAGTAGGAGTGAGAAAAACATAACGGGGTGGTGCGCATTGTATGGGTGTGTGTTACGTTACATTCACTAGTAGGAGTGAGAAAAACATCACGGGGTGGTGCGCATTGTATGGGTGTGTGTTACATTACATTCACTAGTAGGAGTGAGAAAAACATCACGGGGTGGTGCGCATTGTATGGGTGTGTGTTACATTACATTCACTAGTAGGAGTGAGAAAAACATCACGGGGTGGTGTGAATCGGAGGGTCTGAATTAGGATAGGCAGTGAGTAGCAATGTAGGATGGAGAAAAGCACCGCGGGGTTGTCAGCATGGGGAGGTCAGGGAACATGCAGTGGCAGTGTAGGATAGGTTTCTGAAAAACATCACGGGTGTTGCGCATTATATGGGTGTGTGTTACATTAGATTCACTAGTAGGAGTGAGAAAAACATCACGGGGTGGTGCGCATTGTATGGGTGTGTGTTACATTACATTCTCTAATAGGAGTGAGAAAAACATCACGGGGTGGTGCGCATTGTATGGGTGTGTGTTACATTACATTCACAAGTAGGAGTGAGAAAAACATCGCGGGGTGGTGCGCACTGTATGGGTGTGTGTTACATTACATTCAATAGTAGGAGTGAGAAAAACATCACGGGGTGGTGCGCATTGTATGGGTGTTTGTTACATTATATTCACTAGTAGGCGTGAGAAAAGCATCACGGGGTGGTGTGAATCGGAGGGTCTGAATTAGGATAGGCAGTGAGTGGCAATGTAGGATGGAGAAAAGCATTGCGGGGTGGTCAGCATGGGGAGGTCAGCGAACATGCAGTGGCAATGTAGGATAGGTTTCTGAAAAACATCACGGGGTGGTGTGCATTGTATGGGTGTGTGTTACATTACATGCACTAGTAGGAGTGAGAAAAACATCACGGGGTGGTGTGAATCGGAGGGTCTGAATTAGGATAGGCAGTGAGTGGCAATGTAGGATGGAGAAAAGCATTGCGGGGTGGTCAGCATGGGGAGGTCAGCGAACATGCAGTGGCAATGTAGGATAGGTTTCTGAAAAACATCACGGTGTGGTGCGCATTGTATGGGTGTGTGTTACATTACATTCACTACTAGGTGTGAAAAAAACATCACGGGGTGGTGTGAATCGGAGGGTCTGATTTAGGATAGGCTGTGAGTGGCAATGTAGGATGGAGAAAAGCACCGCGGGGTGGTCAGCATGGGGAGGTCAGGGAACATGCAGTGGCAATGTAGGATAGGTTTCTGAAAAACATCGTGGGGTGGTGCGCATTTTATGGGTGTGTGTTACATTAGATTCACTAGTAGGAGTGAGAAAAACATCACGGGGTGGTGCGCATTGTATGGGTGTGTGTTACATTACATTCACTAATAGGAGTGAGAAAAACATCACGGGGTGGTGCGCATTGTATGGGTGTGTGTTACATTACATTCAGTAGTAGGAGTGAGAAAAACATCACGGGGTGGTGCGCATTGTATGGGTGTGTGTTACATTACATTCACTAGTAGGTGTGAGAAAAACATCACGGGGTGGTGCGCATTGTATGGGTGTGTGTTACATTACATTCACTAGTAGAAGTGAGAAAAACATCACGGGGTGGTGTGAATCGGAGGGTCTGAATAAGGATAGGCAGTGAGTGGAAATGTAGGATGGAGAAAAGCACCGCGGGGTGGTCAGCATGGGGAGGTCAGGGAACATGCAGTATCAATGTAGGATAGGTTTCTGAAAAACATCGCGGGGTGGTGCGCATTGTATGGGTGTGTGTTACATTACATTCACTACTAGGAGTGAGAAAAACATCACGGGGTGGTGCGCATTGTGTGGGTGTGTGTTACATTACATTCACTAATAGTGAGAAAAACATAACGGGGTGGTGCACATTGTATGGGTGTGTGTTACATTACATTCACTAGTAGGAGTGAGAAAAATATCACGGGGTGGTGCGCATTGTATGGGTGTGTGTTACATTACATTCACTAGTAGGAGTGAGAAAAACATCACAGGGTGGTGCGCATTGTGTGGGTGTGTGTTACATTACATTCACTAATAGTGAGAAAAACATAACGGGGTGGTGCACATTGTATGGGTGTGTGTTACGTTACATTCACTAGTAGGAGTGAGAAAAACATCACGGGGTGGTGCGCATTGTATGGGTGTGTGTTACATTACATTCTCTAATAGGAGTGAGAAAAACATCACGGGGTGGTGCGCATTGTATGGGTGTGTGTTACATTACATTCACTAGTAGGAGTGAGAAAAACATCGCGGGGTGGTGCGCATTGTATGGGGTTGTGTTATATTACATTCAATAGTAGGAGTGAGAAAAACATCACGTGGTGGTGCACATTGTATGGGTGTTTGTTACATTATATTCACTAGTAGGAGTGAGAAAAACATCACGGGGTGGTGTGAATCGGAGGGTCTGAATTAGGATAGGCAGTGAGTGGCAATGTAGGATGGAGAAAAGCACCGCGGGGTGGTCAGCATGGGGAGGTCAGGGAAAATGCAGTATCAATGTAGGATAGGTTTCTGAAAATATCGCGGGGTGGTGCGCATTTTATGGGTGTGTGTTACATTAGATTCACTAGTAGGAGTGAGAAAAACATCACGGGGTGGTGCGCATTGTATGGGTGTGTGTTACATTACATTCACTAATAGGAGTGAGAAAAACATCACGGGGTGGTGCGCATTGTATGGGTGTGTGTTACATTACATTCAGTAGTAGGAGTGAGAAAAACATCACGGGGTGGTGCGCATTGTATGGGTGTGTGTTACATTACATTCACTAGTAGGTGTGAGAAAAACATCACGGGGTGGTGCGCATTGTATGGGTGTGTGTTACATTACATTCACTAGTAGAAGTGAGAAAAACATCACGGGGTGGTGTGAATCGGAGGGTCTGAATAAGGATAGGCAGTGAGTGGAAATGTAGGATGGAGAAAAGCACCGCGGGGTGGTCAGCATGGGGAGGTCAGGGAACATGCAGTATCAATGTAGGATAGGTTTCTGAAAAACATCGCGGGGTGGTGCGCATTGTATGGGTGTGTGTTACATTACATTCACTACTAGGAGTGAGAAAAACATCACGGGGTGGTGCGCATTGTGTGGGTGTGTGTTACATTACATTCACTAATAGTGAGAAAAACATAACGGGGTGGTGCACATTGTATGGGTGTGTGTTACATTACATTCACTAGTAGGAGTGAGAAAAATATCACGGGGTGATGCGCATTGTATGGGTGTGTGTTACATTACATTCACTAGTAGGAGTGAGAAAAACATCACGGGGTGGTGCGCATTGTATGGGTGTGTGTTACATTACATTCACTAGTAGGAGTGAGAAAAACATCACGGGGTGGTGTGAATCGGAGGGTCTGAATTAGGATAGGCAGTGAGCAGCAATGTAGGATGGAGAAAAGCACCGCGGGGTGGTCAGCATGGGGAGGTCAGGAAACATGCAGTGGCAGTGTAGGATAGGTTTCTGAAAAACATCGCGGGGTGGTGCGCATTGTATGGGGGTGTGTTACATTAGATTCACTAGTAGGAGTGACAAAAACATCACGGGGTGGTGCGCATTGTATGGGTGTGTGTTACATTACATTCTCTAATAAGAGTGAGAAAAACATCACGGGGTGGTGCGCATTGTATGGGTGTGTGTTACATTACATTCACTAGTAGGAGTGAGAATAACATCACGGGGTGGTGCGCATTGTATGGGTGTGTGTTACATTACATTCACTAGTAGCAGTGAGAAAAACATCCCGGGGTGGTGTGAATCGGAGGGTCTGAATTAGGATAGGCAGTGAGTGGAAATGTAGGATGGAGAAAAGCACCGCGGGCTGGTCAGCATGGGGAGGTCAGGGAACATGCAGTATCAATGTAGGATAGGTTTCTGAAAAATATCGTGGGGTGGTGCGCATTGTATGGGTGTGTGTTACATTACATTCACTAGTAGGAGTGAGAAAAACATCACAGGGTGGTGCGCATTGTGTGGGTGTGTGTTACATTACATTCACTAATAGTG
Organism: Cavia porcellus; assembly: GCF_034190915.1. NCBI lineage: Eukaryota > Metazoa > Chordata > Mammalia > Rodentia > Caviidae > Cavia > Cavia porcellus. Next base: position 1,455,961 of record NW_026947560.1, on the reverse strand, counting down.
AGAAAAACATAACGGGGTGGTGCACATTGTATGGGTGTGTGTTACGTTACATTCACTAGTAGGAGTGAGAAAAACATCACGGGGTGGTGCGCATTGTATGGGTGTGTGTTACATTACATTCACTAGTAGGAGTGAGAAAAACATCACGGGGTGGTGCGCATTGTATGGGTGTGTGTTACATTACATTCACTAGTAGCAGTGAGAAAAACATCACGGGGTGGTGTGAATCGGAGGGTCTGAATTAGGATAGGCAGTGAGTAGCAATGTAGGATGGAGAAAAGCACCGCGGGGTGGTTAGCATGGGGAGGTCAGGGAACATGCAGTGGCAGTGTAGGATAGGTTTCTGAAAAACATCGAGGGGTGTTGCGCATTACATGGGTGTGTGTTACATTAGATTCACTAGTAGGAGTGAGAAAAACATCACGGGGTGGTGCGCATTGTATGGGTGTGTGTTACATTACATTCTCTAATAGGAGTGAGAAAAACATCACGGGGTGGTGCGCATTGTATGGGTGTGTGTTACATTACATTCACAAGTAGGAGTGTGAAAAACATCTCGGGGTGGTGCGCATTGTATGGGTGTGTGTTACATTACATTCTCTAATAGGAGTGAGAAAAACATCACGGGGTGGTGCGCATTTTATGGGTGTGTGTTACATTACATTCTCTAATAGGAGTGAGAAAAACATCACGGGGTGGTGCGCATTGTATGGGTGTGTGTTACATTACATTCACTAGTAGCAGTGAGAAAAATATCACGGGGTGGTGCGCATTGTATGGGTGTGTTACATTACATTCACTAGTAGGAGTGAGAAAAACATCACGGGCTGGTGCGCATTGTATGGGTGTGTGTTACATTACATTCACTAGTAGGAGTGAGAAAAACATCGCGGGGTGGTGCGCATTGTATGGGGGTGTGTTACATTACATTCAATAGTAGGAGTGAGAAAAACATCACGGGGTGGTGCACATTGTATGGGTGTTTGTTACATTATATTCACTAGTAGGAGTGAGAAAAACATCACGGCGTGGTGTGAATCGGAGGGTCTGAATTAAGATAGGCAGTGAGTGGCAATGTAGGATGGAGAAAAGCATTGCGGGGTGGTCAGCATGGGGAGGTCAGCGAACATGCAGTGGCAATGTAGGATAGGTTTCTGAAAAACATCACGGGGTGGTGCGCATTGCATGGGTGTGTGTTACATTACATTGACTAGTAGGAGTGAGAAAAACATCACGGGGTGGTGTGAATCTGAGGGTCTGAATTAGGATAGGCAGTGAGTGGAAATGTAGGATGGAGAAAAGCACCGCGGGGTGGTCAGCATGGGGAGGTCAGGGAACATGCAGTGGCAATGTAGGATAGGTTTCTGAAAAACATCACGGGGTGGTGCGCATTCTATGGGTGTGTGTTACATTAGATTCACTAGTAGGAGTGAGAAAAACCTCACGGGGTGGTGCGCATTGTATGGGTGTTTGTTACATTACATTCACTAGTAGGAGTGAGAAAAACATCACGGGGTGGTGCGCATTGTATGGGTGTGTGTTCCATTACATTCACTAGTAGCAGTGAGAAAAACATCCCGGGGTGGTGTGAATCGGAGGGTCTGAATTAGGATAGGCAATGAGTGGAAATGTAGGATGGAGAAAAGCACCGCGGGGTGGTCAGCATGGGGAGGTCAGGGAACATGCAGTATCAATGTAGGATAGGTTTCTGAAAAATATCGCGGGGTGGTGCGCATTGTATGGGTGTGTGTTACATTACATTCACTAGTAGGAGTGAGAAAAACATCACAGGGTGGTGCGCATTGTGTGGGTGTGTGTTACATTACATTCACTAATAGTGAGAAAAATATAACGGGGTGGTGCACATTGTATGGGTGTGTGTTACGTTACATTCACTAGTAGGAGTGAGAAAAACATCACGGGGTGGTGCGCATTGTATGGGTGTGTGTTACATTACATTCACTAGTAGGAGTGAGAAAAACATCACGGGGTGGAGCGCATTGTATGGGTGTGTGTTACATTACATTCACTAGTAGGAGTGAGAAAAACATCACGGGGTGGTGTGAATCGGAGGGTCTGAATTAGGATAGGCAGTGAGTAGCAATGTAGGATGGAGAAAAGCACCACGGGGTGGTCAGCATGGGGAGGTCAGGGAACATGCAGTGGCAGTGTAGGATAGGTTTCTGAAAAACATCGCGGGTGTTGCGCATTATATGGGTGTGTGTTACATTAGATTAACTAGTATGAGTGAGAAAAACATCACGGGGTGGTGCGCATTGTATGGGTGTGTGTTACATTACATTCTCTAATAGGAGTGAGAAAAACATCACGGGGTGGTGCGCATTGTATGGGTGTGTGTTACATTACATTCAGTAGTAGGAGTGAGAAAAACATCACGGGGTGGTGTGCATTGTATGGGTGTGTGTTACATTACATTCACTAGTAGGAGTGAGAAAAACATCACGGGGTGGTGCGCATTGTATGGTGTGTGTTACATTACATTCACTAGTAGACGTGAGAAAAACATCACGGGGTGGTGTGAATCGGAGGGTCTGAATAAGGATAGGCAGTGAGTGGAAATGTAGGATGGAGAAAAGCACCGCGGGGTGGTCAGCATGGGGAGGTCAGGGAACATGCAGTATCAATGTAGGATAGGTTTCTGAAAAATATCGCGGGGTGGTGCGCATTGTATGGGTGTGTGTTACATTACATTCACTACTAGGAGTGAGAAAAACATCACGGGGTGGTGCGCATTGTGTGGGTGTGTGTTACATTACATTCACTAATAGTGAGAAAAACATAACGGGGTGGTGCACATTGTATGGGTGTGTGTAACATTACATTCACTAGTAGGAGTGAGAAAAATATCACGGGGTGGTGCGCATTGTATGGGTGTGTGTTACATTACATTCACTAGTAGGAGTGAGAAAAACATCACGGGGTGGTGCGCATTGTATGGGTGTGTGTTACATTACATTCACTAGTAGGAGTGAGAAAAACATCACGGGGTGGTGTGAATCGGAGGGTCTGAATTAGGATAGGCAGTGAGTAGCAATGTAGGATGGAGAAAAGCACCGCGGGGTGGTCAGCATGGGGAGGTCAGGAAACATGCAGTGGCAGTGTAGGATAGGTTTCTGAAAAACATCGCGGGGTGGTGCGCATTGTATGGGGGTGTGTTACATTAGATTTACTAGTAGGAGTGAAAAAAACATCACGGGGTGGTGCGCATTGTATGGGTGTGTGTTACATTACATTCTCTAATAGGAGTGAGAAAAACATCACGGGGTGGTGCGCATTGTATGGGTGTGTGTTACATTACATTCACTAGTAGGAGTGAGAAAAACATCACGGGGTGGTGCGCATTGTATGGGTGTGTGTTACATTACATTCACTAGTAGCAGTGAGAAAAACATCCCGGGGTGGTGTGAATCGGAGGGTCTGAATTAGGATAGGCAGTGAGTGGAAATGTAGGATGGAGAAAAGCACCGCGGGGTGGTCAGCATGGGGAGGTCAGGGAACATGCAGTATCAATGTAGGATAGGTTTCTGAAAAATATTGCGGGGTGGTGCGCATTGTATGGGTGTGTGTTACATTACATTCACTAGTAGGAGTGAGAAAAACATCACAGGGTGGTGCGCATTGTGTGGGTGTGTGTTACATTACATTCACTAATAGTGAGAAAAACATAACGGGGTGGTGCACATTGTATGGGTGTGTGTTACGTTACATTCACTAGTAGGAGTGAGAAAAACATCACGGGGTGGTGCGCATTGTATGGGTGTGTGTTACATTACATTCACTAGTAGGAGTGAGAAAAACATCACGGGGTGGTGCGCATTGTATGGGTGTGTGTTACATTACATTCACTAGTAGGAGTGAGAAAAACATCACGGGGTGGTGTGAATCGGAGGGTCTGAATAAGGATAGGCAGTGAGTAGCAATGTAGGATGGAGAAAAGCACCGCGGGGTGGTTAGCATGGGGAGGTCAGGGAACATGCAGTGGCAGTGTAGGATAGGTTTCTGAAAAACATCGCGGGGTGTTGCGCATTATATGGGTGTGTGTTACATTAGATTCACTAGTAGGAGTGAGAAAAACATCACGGGGTGGTGCGCCTTGTATAGGTGTGTGTTACATTACATTCTCTAATAGGAGTGAGAAAAACATCACGGGGTGGTGCGCATTGTATGGGTGTGTGTTACATTACATTCACAAGTAGGAGTGTGTAAAACATCGCGGGGTGGTGCGCACTGTATGGGTGTGTGTTACATTACATTCAATAATAGGAGTGAGAAAAACATCACGGGGTGGTGCGCATTGTATGGGTGTTTGTTACATTATATTCACTAGTAGGAGTGAGAAAAACATGACGGGGTGTTGTGAATCGGAAGGTCTGAATTAGGATAGGCAGTGAGTGGAAATGTAGGATAGAGAAAAGCACCGCGGGGTGGTCAGCATGGGGAGGTCAGGGAACATGCAGTATCAATGTAGGATAGGTTTCTGAAAAATATCGCGGGGTGGTGCGCATTGTATGGGTGTGTGTTACATTACATTCACTAGTAGGAGTGAGAAAAAACATCACGGGGTGGTGCGCATTGTGTGGGTGTGTGTTACATTACATTCACTAATAGTGAGAAAAACATAACGGGGTGGTGCGCATTGTATGGGTGTGTGTTACATTACATTCACTAGTAGGAGTGAGAAAAACATCACGGGGTGGTGCGCATTGTATGGGTGTGTGTTACATTACATTCACTAGAAGGAGTGAGAAAAACATCACGGGGTGGTGCGCATTGTATGGGTGTGTGTTACATTACATTCACTAGTAGAAGTGAGAAAAACATCACGGGGTGGTGCGCATTGTATGGGTGTGTGTTACATTACATTCTCTAATAGGAGTGTGAAAAACATCACGGGGTGGTGCGCATTGTATGGGTGTGTGTTACATTACATTCACTAGTAGCAGTGAGAAAAATATCACGGGGTGGTGCGCATTGTATGGGTGTGTTACATTACATTCACTAGTAGGAGTGAGAAAAACATCACGGGGTGGTGCGCATTGTATGGGTGTGTGTTACATTGCATTCACTAGTAGGAGTGAGAAAAACATCGCGGGGTGTTGCGCATTGTATGGGTGTGTGTTAAATTACATTCAATAGTAGGAGTGAGAAAAACATCACGGGGTGGTGCACATTGTATGGGTGTTTGTTACATTATATTCACTAGTAGGAGTGAGAAAAACATCACGGGGTGGTGTGAATCGGAGGGTCTGAATTAAGATAGGCAGTGAGTGGCAATGTAGGATGGAGAAAAGCATTGCGGCGTGGTCAGCATGGGGAGGTCAGCGAAGATGCAGTGGCAATGTAGGATAGGTTTCTGAAAAACATCACGGGGTGGTGCGCATTGCATGGGTGTGTGTTACATTACATTGACTAGTAGGAGTGAGAAAAACATCACGGGGTGGTGTGAATCTGAGGGTCTGAATTAGGATAGGCAGTGAGTGGAAATGTAGGATGGAGAAAAGCACCGCGGGGTGGTCAGCATGGGGAGGTCAGGGAACATGCAGTGGCAATGTAGGATAGGTTTCTGAAAAACATCACGGGGTGGTGCGCATTCTATGGGTGTGTGTTACATTACATTCACTAGTAGGAGTGTGAAAAACATCGCGGGGTGGTGCGCACTGTATGGGTTTGTGTTACATTACATTCAATAGTAGGAGTGAGAAAAACATCACGGGGTGGTGCGCATTGTATGGGTGTTTGTTACATTATATTCACTAGTAGGAGTGAGAAAAACATGACGGGGTGTTGTGAATCGGAAGGTCTGAATTAGGATAGGCAGTGAGTGGAAATGTAGGATAGAGAAAAGCACCGCGGGGTGGTCAGCATGGGGAGGTCAGGGAACATGCAGTATCAATGTAGGATAGGTTTCTGAAAAATATCGCGGGGTGGTGCGCATTGTATGGGTGTGTGCTACATTACATTCACTAGTAGGAGTGAGAAAAACATCACGGGGTGGTGCGCATTGTGTGGGTGTGTGTTACATTACATTCACTAATAGTGAGAAAAACATAACGGGGTGGTGCGCATTGTATGGGTGTGTGTTACATTACATTCACTAGTAGGAGTGAGAAAAACATCACGGGGTGGTGCGCATTGTATGGGTGTGTGTTACATTACATTCACTAGTAGGAGTGAGAAAAACATCACGGGGTGGTGCGCATTGTATGGGTGTGTGTTACATTACATTCACTAGTAGGAGTGAGAAAAACATCACGGGGTGGTGCGCATTGTATGGGTGTGTGTTACATTACGTTCTCTAATAGGAGTGAGAAAAACATCACGGGGTGGTGCGCATTGTATGGGTGTGTGTTACATTACATTCACTAGTAGCAGTGAGAAAAATATCACGGGGTGGTGCGCATTGTATGCGTGTGTTACATTACATTCACTAGTAGGAGTGAGAAAAACATCACGGGGTGGTGCGCATTGTATGGGTGTGTGTTACATTGCATTCACTAGTAGGAGTGAGAAAAACATCGCGGTGTGGTGCGCATTGTATGGGTGTGTGTTACATTACATTCAATAGTAGGAGTGAGAAAAACATCACGGGGTGGTGCACATTGTATGGGTGTTTATTACATTATATTCACTAGTAGGAGTGAGAAAAATATCACGGGGTGGTGTGAATCGGAGGGTCTGAATTATGATAGGCAGTGAGTGGCAATGTAGGATGGAGAAAAGCATTGCGGGGTGGTCAGCATGGGGAGGTCAGCGAACATGCAGTGGCAATGTAGGATAGGTTTCTGAAAAACATCACGGGGTGGTGCGCATTGCATGGGTGTGTGTTACATTACATTGACTAGTAGGAGTGAGAAAAACATCACGGGGTGGTGTGAATCTGAGGGTCTGAATTAGGATAGGCAGTGAGTGGAAATGTAGGATGGAGAAAAGCACCGCGGGGTTCTCAGCATGGGGAGGTCAGGGAACATGCAGTGGCAATGTAGGATAGGTTTCTGAAAAACATCGCGGGGTGTTGCGCATTATATGGGTGTGTGTTACATTAGATTCACTAGTAGGAGTGAGAAAAACATCACGGGGTGGTGCGCCTTGTATAGGTGTGTGTTACATTACATTCTCTAATAGGAGTGAGAAAAACATCACGGTGTGGTGCGCATTGTATGGGTGTGTGTTACATTACATTCACTACTAGGTGTGAAAAAAACATCACGGGGTGGTGTGAATCGGAGGGTCTGAATTAGGATAGGCTGTGAGTGGCAATGTAGGATGCAGAAAAGCACCGCGGGGTGGTCAGCATGGGGAGGTCAGGGAACATGCAGTGGCAATGTAGGATAGGTTTCTGAAAAACATCGTGGGGTGGTGCGCATTGTATGGGTGTGTGTTACATTAGATTCACTAGTAGGAGTGAGAAAAACATCACAGGGTGGTGCGCATTGTGTGGGTGTGTGTTACATTACATTCACTAATAGTGAGAAAAATATAACGGGGTGGTGCACATTGTATGGGTGTGTGTTACGTTACATTCACTAGTAGGAGTGAGAAAAACATCACGGGGTGGTGCGCATTGTATGGGTGTGTGTTACATTACATTCACTAGTAGGAGTGAGAAAAACATCACGGGGTGGTGCGCATTGTATGGGTGTTTGTTACATTACATTCACTAGTAGGAGTGAGAAAAACATCACGGGGTGGTGCGCATTGTATGGGTGTGTGTTACATTACATTCACTAGTAGCAGTGAGAAAAACATCCCGGGGTGGTGTGAATCGGAGGGTCTGAATTAGGATAGGCAGTGAGTGGAAATGTAGGATGGAGAAAAGCACCGCGAGGTGGTCAGCATGGGGAGGTCAGGGAACATGCAGTATCAATGTAGGATAGGTTTCTGAAAAATATCGCGGGGTGGTGCGCATTGTATGGGTGTGTGTTACATTACATTCACTAGTAGGAGTGAGAAAAACATCACAGGGTGGTGCGCATTGTGTGGGTGTGTTTTACATTACATTCACTAATAGTGAGAAAAATATAACGGGGTGGTGCACATTGTATGGGTGTGTGTTACGTTACATTCACTAGTAGGAGTGAGAAAAACATCACGGGGTGGTGCGCATTGTATGGGTGTGTGTTACATTACATTCACTAGTAGGAGTGAGAAAAACATCACGGGGTGGTGCGCATTGTATGGGTGTGTTTTACATTAAATTCACTAGTAGGAGTGAGAAAAACATCACGGGGTGGTGTGAATCGGAGGGTCTGAATTAGGATAGGCAGTGAGTAGCAATGTAGGATGGAGAAAAGCACCGCGGGGTGGTCAGCATGGGGAGGTCAGGGAACATGCAGTGGCAGTGTAGGATAGGTTTCTGAAAAACATCGCGGGTGTTGCGCATTATATGGGTGTGTGTTACATTAGATTCACTAGTATGAGTGAGAAAAACATCACGGGGTGGTGCGCATTGTATGGGTGTGTGTTACATTACATTCTCTAATAGGAGTGAGAAAAACATCACGGGGTGGTGCGCATTGTATGGGTGTGTGTTACATTACATTCACTAGTAGAAGTGAGAAAAACATCACGGGGTGGTGTGAATCGGAGGGTCTGAATAAGGATAGGCAGTGAGTGGAAATGTAGGATGGAGAAAAGCACCGCGGGGTGGTCAGCATGGGGAGGTCAGGGAACATGCAGTATCAATGTAGGATAGGTTTCTGAAAAATATCGCGGGGTGGTGCGCATTGTATGGGTGTGTGTTACATTACATTCACTACTAGGAGTGAGAAAAACATCACGGGGTGGTGCGCATTGTGTGGGTGTGTGTTACATTACATTCACTAATAGTGAGAAAAACATAATGGGGTGGTGCACATTGTATGGGTGTGTGTAACATTACATTCACTAGTAGGAGTGAGAAAAATATCACGGGGTGGTGCGCATTGTATGGGTGTGTGTTACATTACATTCACTAGTAGGAGTGAGAAAAACATCACGGGGTGGTGCGCATTGTATGGGTGTGTGTTACATTACATTCACTAGTAGGAGTGAGAAAAACATCACGGGGTGGTGTGAATCGGAGGGTCTGAATTAGGATAGGCAGTGAGTAGCAATGTAGGATGGAGAAAAGCACCGCGGGGTGGTCAGCATGGGGAGGTCAGGGAACATGCAGTGGCAGTGTAGGATAGGTTTCTGAAAAACATCGCGGGTGTTGCGCATTATATGGGTGTGTGTTACATTAGATTCACTAGTATGAGTGAGAAAAACATCACGGGGTGGTGCGCATTGTATGGGTGTGTGTTACATTACATTCTCTAATAGGAGTGAGAAAAACATCACGGGGTGGTGCGCATTGTATGGGTGTGTGTTACATTACATTCACTAGTAGAAGTGAGAAAAACATCACGGGGTGGTGTGAATCGGAGGGTCTGAATAAGGATAGGCAGTGAGTGGAAATGTAGGATGGAGAAAAGCACCGCGGGGTGGTCAGCATGGGGAGGTCAGGGAACATGCAGTATCAATGTAGGATAGGTTTCTGAAAAATATCGCGGGGTGGTGCGCATTGTATGGGTGTGTGTTACATTACATTCACTACTAGGAGTGAGAAAAACATCACGGGGTGGTGCGCATTGTGTGGGTGTGTGTTACATTACATTCACTAATAGTGAGAAAAACATAACGGGGTGGTGCACATTGTATGGGTGTGTGTAACATTACATTCACTAGTAGGAGTGAGAAAAATATCACGGGGTGGTGCGCATTGTATGGGTGTGTGTTACATTACATTCACTAGTAGGAGTGAGAAAAACATCACGGGGTGGTGCGCATTGTATGGGTGTGTGTTACATTACATTCACTAGTAGGAGTGAGAAAAACATCACGGGGTGGTGTGAATCGGAGGGTCTGAATTAGGATAGGCAGTGAGTAGCAATGTAGGATGGAGAAAAGCACCGCGGGGTGGTCAGCATGGGGAGGTCAGGAAACATGCAGTGGCAGTGTAGGATAGGTTTCTGAAAAACATCGCGGGGTGGTGCGCATTGTATGGAGGTGTGTTACATTAGATTCACTAGTAGGAGTGAGAAAAACATCACGCGGTGGTGCGCATTGTATGGGTGTGTGTTACATTACATTCTCTAATAGGAGTGAGAAAAACATCACGGGGTGGTGCGCATTTTATGGGTGTGTGTTACATTACATTCACTAGTAGGAGTGAGAAAAACATCACGGGGTGGTGCGCATTGTATGGGTGTGTGTTACATTACATTCACTAGTAGCAGTGAGAAAAACATCCCGGGGTGGTGTGAATCGGAGGGTCTGAATTAGGATAGGCAGTGAGTGGAAATGTAGGATGGAGAAAAGCACCGCGGGGTGGTCAGCATGGGGAGGTCAGGGAACATGCAGTATCAATGTAGGATAGGTTTCTGAAAAATATCGCGGGGTGGTGCGCATTGTATGGGTGTGTGTTACATTACATTCACTAGTAGGAGTGAGAAAAACATCACAGGGTGGTGCGCATTGTGTGGGTGTGTGTCACATTACATTCACTAATAGTGAGAAAAATATAACGGGGTGGTGCACATTGTATGGGTGTGTGTTACGTTACATTCACTAGTAGGAGTGAGAAAAACATCACGGGGTGGTGCGCATTGTATGGGTGTGTGTTACATTACATACACTAGTAGGAGTGAGAAAAACATCACGGGGTGGTGCGCATTGTATGGGTGTTTGTTACATTACATTCACTAGTAGGAGTGAGAAAAACATCACGGGGTGGTGCGCATTGTATGGGTGTGTGTTACATTACATTCACTAGTAGCAGTGAGAAAAACATCCCGGGGTGGTGTGAATCGGAGGGTCTGAATTAGGATAGGCAGTGAGTGGAAATGTAGGATGGAGAAAAGCACCGCGGGGTGGTCAGCATGGGGAGGTCAGGGAACATGCAGTGGCAATGTAGGATAGGATTCTGAAAAACATCGCGGGGTGGTGTGCATTGTATGGGTGTGTGTTACATTAGATTCACTAGTAGGAGTGAGAAAAACATCACAGGGTGGTGCGCATTGTGTGGGTGTGTGTTACATTACATTCACTAATAGTGAGAAAAATATAACGGGGTGGTGCACATTGTATGGGTGTGTGTTACGTTACATTCACTAGTAGGAGTGAGAAAAACATCACGGGGTGGTGCGCATTGTATGGGTGTGTGTTACATTACATTCACTAGTAGGAGTGAGAAAAACATCACGGGGTGGTGCGCATTGTATGGGTGTGTTTTACATTAAATTCACTAGTAGGAGTGAGAAAAACATCACGGGGTGGTGTGAATCGGAGGGTCTGAATTAGGATAGGCAGTGAGTAGCAATGTAGGATGGAGAAAAGCACCGCGGGGTGGTCAGCATGGGGAGGTCAGGGAACATGCAGTGGCAGTGTAGGATAGGTTTCTGAAAAACATCGCGGGTGTTGCGCATTATATGGGTGTGTGTTACATTAGATTCACTAGTATGAGTGAGAAAAACATCACGGGGTGGTGCGCATTGTATGGGTGTGTGTTACATTACATTCTCTAATAGGAGTGAGAAAAACATCACGTGGTGGTGCGCATTGTATGGGTGTGTGTTACATTACATTCACTAGTAGAAGTGAGAAAAACATCACGGGGTGGTGTGAATCGGAGGGTCTGAATAAGGATAGGCAGTGAGTGGAAATGTAGGATGGAGAAAAGCACCGCGGGGTGGTCAGCATGGGGAGGTCAGGGAACATGCAGTATCAATGTAGGATAGGTTTCTGAAAAATATCGCGGGGTGGTGCGCATTGTATGGGTGTGTGTTACATTACATTCACTACTAGGAGTGAGAAAAACATCACGGGGTGGTGCGCATTGTGTGGGTGTGTGTTACATTACATTCACTAATAGTGAGAAAAACATAACGGGGTGGTGCACATTGTATGGGTGTGTGTAACATTACATTCACTAGTAGGAGTGAGAAAAATATCACGGGGTGGTGCGCATTGTATGGGTGTGTGTTACATTACATTCACTAGTAGGAGTGAGAAAAACATCACGGGGTGGTGCGCATTGTATGGGTGTGTGTTACATTACATTCACTAGTAGGAGTGAGAAAAACATCACGGGGTGGTGTGAATCGGAGGGTCTGAATTAGGATAGGCAGTGAGTAGCAATGTAGGATGGAGAAAAGCACCGCGGGGTGGTCAGCATGGGGAGGTCAGGGAACATGCAGTGGCAGTGTAGGATAGGTTTCTGAAAAACATCGCGGGTGTTGCGCATTATATGGGTGTGTGTTACATTAGATTCACTAGTATGAGTGAGAAAAACATCACGGGGTGGTGCGCATTGTATGGGTGTGTGTTACATTACATTCTCTAATAGGAGTGAGAAAAACATCACGGGGTGGTGCGCATTGTATGGGTGTGTGTTACATTACATTCACTAGTAGAAGTGAGAAAAACATCACGGGGTGGTGTGAATCGGAGGGTCTGAATAAGGATAGGCAGTGAGTGGAAATGTAGGATGGAGAAAAGCACCGCGGGGTGGTCAGCATGGGGAGGTCAGGGAACATGCAGTATCAATGTAGGATAGGTTTCTGAAAAATATCGCGGGGTGGTGCGCATTGTATGGGTGTGTGTTACATTACATTCACTACTAGGAGTGAGAAAAACATCACGGGGTGGTGCGCATTGTGTGGGTGTGTGTTACATTACATTCACTAATAGTGAGAAAAACATAACGGGGTGGTGCACATTGTATGGGTGTGTGTAACATTACATTCACTAGTAGGAGTGAGAAAAATATCACGGGGTGGTGCGCATTGTATGGGTGTGTGTTACATTACATTCACTAGTAGGAGTGAGAAAAACATCACGGGGTGGTGTGCATTGTATGGGTGTGTGTTACATTACATTCACTAGTAGGAGTGAGAAAAACATCACGGGGTGGTGTGAATCGGAGGGTCTGAATTAGGATAGGCAGTGAGTAGCAATGTAGGATGGAGAAAAGCACCGCGGGGTGGTCAGCATGGGGAGGTCAGGAAACATGCAGTGGCAGTGTAGGATAGGTTTCTGAAAAACATCGCGGGGTGGTGCGCATTGTATGGAGGTGTGTTACATTAGATTCACTAGTAGGAGTGAGAAAAACATCACGCGGTGGTGCGCATTGTATGGGTGTGTGTTACATTACATTCTCTAATAGGAGTGAGAAAAACATCACGGGGTGGTGCGCATTGTATGGGTGTGTGTTACATTACATTCACTAGTAGGAGTGAGAAAAACATCACGGGGTGGTGCGCATTGTATGGGTGTGTGTTACATTACATTCACTAGTAGCAGTGAGCAAAACATCCCGGGGTGGTGTGAATCGGAGGGTCTGAATTAGGATAGGCAGTGAGTGGAAATGTAGGATGGAGAAAAGCACCGCGGGGTGGTCAGCATGGGGAGGTCAGGGAACATGCAGTATCAATGTAGGATAGGTTTCTGAAAAATATCGCGGGGTGGTGCGCATTGTATGGGTGTGTGTTACATTACATTCACTAGTAGGAGTGAGAAAAACATCACAGGGTGGTGCGCATTGTGTGGGTGTGTGTTACATTACATTCACTAATAGTGAGAAAAACATAACGGGGTGCTGCACATTGTATGGGTGTGTGTTACGTTACATTCACTAGTAGGAGTGAGAAAAACATCACGGGGTGGTGCGCATTGTATGGGTGTGTGTTACATTACATTCACTAGTAGGAGTGAGAAAAACATCACGGGGTGGTGCGCATTGTATGGGTGTGTGTTACATTACATTCACTAGTAGGAGTGAGAAAAACATCACGGGGTGGTGTGAATCGGAGGGTCTGAATTAGCATAGGCAGTGAGTAGCAATGTAGGATGGAGAAAAGCACCGCGGGGTGGTTAGCATGGGGAGGTCAGGGAACATGCAGTGGCAGTGTAGGATAGGTTTCTGAAAAACATCGCGGGGTGTTGCGCATTATATGGGTGTGTGTTACATTAGATTCACTAGTAGGAGTGAGAAAAACATCACTGGGTGGTGCGCCTTGTATAGGTGTGTGTTACATTACATTCTCTAATAGGAGTGAGAAAAACATCACGGGGTGGTGCGCATTGTATGGGTGTGTGTTACATTACATTCACAAGTAGGAGTGTGAAAAACATCGCGGGGTGGTGCGCACTGTATGGGTGTGTGTTACATTACATTCAATAATAGGAGTGAGAAAAACATCACGGGGTGGTGCGCATTGTATGGGTGTTTGTTACATTATATTCACTAGTAGGAGTGAGAAAAACATGACGGGGGGTTGTGAATCGGAAGGTCTGAATTAGGATAGGCAGTGAGTGGAAATGTAGGATAGAGAAAAGCACCGCGGGGTGGTCAGCATGGGGAGGTCAGGGAACATGCAGTATCAATGTAGGATAGGTTTCTGAAAAATATCGCGGGGTGGTGCGCATTGTATGGGTGTGTGTTACATTACATTCACTAGTAGGAGTGAGAAAAACATCACGGGGTGGTGCGCATTGTGTGGGTGTGTGTTACATTACATTCACTAATAGTGAGAAAAACATAACGGGGTGGTGCGCATTGTATGGGTGTGTGTTACATTACATTCTCTAGTAGGAGTGAGAAAAACATCACGGGGTGGTGCGCATTGTATGGGTGTGTGTTACATTACATTCACTAGTAGGAGTGAGAAAAACATCACGGGGTGGTGTGAATCGGAGGGTCTGAATTAGGATAGGCAGTGAGTAGCAATGTAGGATGGAGAAAAGCACCGCGGGGTGGTCAGCATGGGGAGGTCAGGAAACATGCAGTGGCAGTGTAGGATAGGTTTCTGAAAAACATCGCGGGGTGGTGCGCATTGTATGGGGGTGTGTTACATTAGATTCACTAGTAGGAGTGAGAAAAACATCACGGGGTGGTGCGCATTGTATGGGTGTGTGTTACATTACATTCTCTAATAGGAGTGAGAAAAACATCACGGGGTGGTGCGCATTGTATGGGTGTGTGTTACATTACATTCACTAGTAGGAGTGAGAAAAACATCACGGGGTGGTGCGCATTGTATGGGTGTGTGTTACATTACATTCACTAGTAGGAGTGAGAAAAACATCACGGGGTGGTGCGCATTGTATGGGTGTGTGTTACATTACATTCACTAGTAGGAGTGAGAAAAACATCACGGGGTGGTGCGCATCGTATGGGTGTGTGTTACATTACATTCTCTAATAGGAGTGAGAAAAACATCACGGGGTGGTGCGCATTGTATGGGTGTGTGTTACATTACATTCACTAGTAGCAGTGAGAAAAATATCACGGGGTGGTGCGCATTGTATGGGTGTGTTACATTACATTCACTAGTAGGAGTGAGAAAAACATCACGGGGTGGTGCGCATTGTATGGGTGTGTGTTACATTGCATTCACTAGTAGGAGTGAGAAAAACATCGCGGGGTGGTGCGCATTGTATGGGTGTGTGTTACATTACATTCAATAGTAGGAGTGAGAAAAACATCACGGGGTGGTGCACATTGTATGGGTGTTTGTTACATTATATTCACTAGTAGGAGTGAGAAAAACATCACGGGGTGGTGTGAATCGGAGGGTCTGAATTAAGATAGGCAGTGAGTGGCAATGTAGGATGGAGAAAAGCATTGCGGGGTGGTCAGCATGGGGAGGTCAGCGAACATGCAGTGGCAATGTAGGATAGGTTTCTGAAAAACATCACGGGGTGGTGCGCATTGCATGGGTGTGTGTTATATTACACTGACTAGTAGGAGTGCGAAAAACATCACGGGGTGGTGTGAATCTGAGGGTCTGAATAAGGATAGGCAGTGAGTGGAAATGTAGGATGGAGAAAAGCACCGCGGGGTGGTCAGCATGGGGAGGTCAGGGAACATGCAGTGGCAATGTAGGATAGGTTTCTGAAAAACATCACGGGGTGGTGCGCATTCTATGGGTGTGTGTTACATTACATTCAATAGTAGGAGTGAGAAAAACATCACGGGGTGGTGCGCATTGTGTGGGTGTGTGTTACATTACATTCACTAATAGGAGTGAGAAAAACGTCACGGGGTGGTGCGCATTGTATGGGTGTGTGTTACATTACATTCACTACTAGGAGTGAGAAAAACATCACGGAGTGGTGCGCATTGTATGGGTGTGTGTTACATTACATTCACTAGTAGGAATGAGAAAAACATCACGGGGTGGTGCGCATTGTATGGGTGTGTGTTACGTTACATTCACTAGTAGGAGTGAGAAAAACATCACGGGGTGGTGCGCATTGTATGGGTGTGTGTTACATTACATTCACTAGTAGGAGTGAGAAAAACATCACGGGGTGGTGCGCATTGTATGGGTGTGTGTTACATTACATTCACTAGTAGCAGTGAGAAAAACATCCCGGGGTGGTGTGAATCGGAGGGTCTGAATTAGGATAGGCAGTGAGTGGAAATGTAGGATGGAGAAAAGCACCGCGGGGTGGTCAGCATGGGGAGGGCAGGGAACATGCAGTATCAATGTAGGATAGGTTTCTGAAAAATATCGCGGGGTGGTGAGCATTGTATGGGTGTGTGTTACATTACATTCACTAGTAGGAGTGAGAAAAACATCACAGGGTGGTGCGCATTGTGTGGGTGTGTGTTACATTACATTCACTAATAGTGAGTAGTGAGAAAAACATAACGGGGGGGTGCACATTGTATGGGTGTGTGTTACGTTACATTCACTAGTAGGAGTGAGAAAAACATCACGGGGTGGTGCGCATTGTATGGGTGTGTGTTACATTACATTCACTAGTAGGAGTGAGAAAAACATCACGGGGTGGTGCGCATTGTATGGGTGTGTGTTACATTACATTCACTAGTAGGAGTGAGAAAAACCTCACGGGGTGGTGTGAATCGGAGGGTCTGAATTAGGATAGGCAGTGAGTAGCAATGTAGGATGGAGAAAAGCACCGCGGGGTGGTCAGCATGGGGAGGTCAGGGAACATGCAGTGGCAGTGTAGGATAGGTTTCTGAAAAACATCGCGGGTGTTGCGCATTATATGGGTGTGTGTTACATTAGATTCACTAGTATGAGTGAGAAAAACATCACGGGGTGGTGCGCATTGTATGGGTGTGTGTTACATTACATTCTCTAATAGGAGTGAGAAAAACATCACGGGGTGGTGCGCATTGTATGGGTGTGTGTTACATTACATTCACAAGTAGGAGTGAGAAAAACATCGCGGGGTGGTGCGCACTGTATGGGTGTGTGTTACATTACATTCAATAGTAGGAGTGAGAAAAACATCACGGGGTGGTGCGCATTGTATGGGTGTTTGTTACATTATATTCACTAGTAGGCGTGAGAAAAGCATCACGGGGTGGTGTGAATCGGAGGGTCTGAATTAGGATAGGCAGTGAGTGGCAATGTAGGACGGAGAAAAGCATTGCGGGGTGGTCAGCATGGGGAGGTCAGCGAACATGCAGTGGCAATGTAGGATAGGTTTCTGAAAAACATCACGGGGTGGTGTGCATTGTATGGGTGTGTGTTACATTACATGCACTAGTAGGAGTGAGAAAAACATCACGGGGTGGTGTGAATCGGAGGGTCTGATTTAGGATAGGCTGTGAGTGGCAATGTAGGATGGAGAAAAGCACCGCGGGGTGGTCAGCATGGGGAGGTCAGGGAACATGCAGTGGCAATGTAGGATAGGTTTCTGAAAAACATCGTGGGGTGGTGCGCATTTTATGGGTGTGTGTTACATTAGATTCACTAGTAGGAGTGAGAAAAACATCACGGGGTCGTGCGCATTGTATGGGTGTGTGTTACATTACATTCACTAATAGGAGTGAGAAAAACATCACGGGGTGGTGCGCATTGTATGGGTGTGTGTTACATTACATTCAGTAGTAGGAGTGAGAAAAACATCACGGGGTGGTGCGCATTGTATGGGTGTGTGTTACATTACATTCACTAGTAGGAGTGAGAAAAACATCACGGGGTGGTGCGCATTGTATGGGTGTGTGTTACATTACATTCACTAGTAGAAGTGAGAAAAACATCACGGGGTGGTGTGAATCGGAGGGTCTGAATAAGGATAGGCAGTGAGTGCAAATGTAGGATGGAGAAAAGCACCGCGGGGTGGTCAGCATGGGGAGGTCAGGGAACATGCAGTATCAATGTAGGATAGGTTTCTGAAAAATATCGCGGGGTGGTGCGCATTGTATGGGTGTGTGTTACATTACATTCACTACTAGGAGTGAGAAAAACATCACGGGGTGGTGCGCATTGTGTGAGTGTGTGTTACATTACATTCACTAATAGTGAGAAAAACATAACGGGGTGGTGCACATTTTATGGGTGTGTGTTACATTACATTCACTAGTAGGAGTGAGAAAAATATCAGGGGTGGTGCGCATTGTATGGGTGTGTGTTACATTACATTCACTAGTAGGAGTGAGAAAAACATCACGGGGTGGTGCCAATTGTATGGGTGTGTGTTACATTACATTCACTAGTAGGAGTGAGAAAAGCATCACGGGGTGGTGTGAATCGGAGGGTCTGAATTAGGATAGGCAGTGAGTAGCAATGTAGGATGGAGAAAAGCACCGCGGGGTGGTCAGCATGGGGAGGTCAGGAAACATGCAGTGGCAGTGTAGGATAGGTTTCTGAAAAACATCGCGGGGTGGTGCGCATTGTATGGGGGTGTGTTACATTAGATTCACTAGTAGGAGTGAGAAAAACATCACGGGGTGGTGCGCATTGTATGGGTGTGTGTTACATTACATTCTCTAATAGGAGTGAGAAAAACATCACGGGGTGGTGCGCATTGTATGGGTGTGTGTTACATTACATTCACAAGTAGGAGTGAGAAAAACATCACGGGGTGGTGCGCATTGTATGGGTGTGTGTTACATTACATTCACTAGTAGCAGTGAGAAAAACATCCCGGGGTGGTGTGAATCGGAGGGTCTGAATTAGGATAGGCAGTGAGTGGAAATGTAGGATGGAGAAAAGCACCGCGGGGTGATCAGCATGGGGAGGTCAGGGAACATGCAGTATCAATGTAGGATAGGTTTCTGAAAAATATCGCGGGGTGGTGCGCATTGTATGGGTGTGTGTTACATTACATTCACTAGTAGGAGTGAGAAAAACATCCCAGGGTGGTGCGCATTGTGTGGGTGTGTGTTACATTACATTCACTAATAGTGAGAAAAACATAACGGGGTGGTGCACATTGTATGGGTGTGTGTTACGTTACATTCACTAGTAGGAGTGAGAAAAACATCAGGGGTGGTGCGCATTGTATGGGTGTGTGTTACATTACATTCACTAGTAGGAGTGAGAAAAACATCACGGGGTGGTGTGCATTGTATGGGTGTGTGTTACATTACATTCACTAGTAGGAGTGAGAAAAACATCACGGGGTGGTGTTAATCGGAGGGTCTGAATTAAGATAGGCAGTGAGTAGCAATGTAGGATGGAGAAAAGCACCGCGGGGTGGTTAGCATGGGGAGGTCAGGGAACATGCAGTGGCAGTGTAGGATAGGTTTCTGAAAAACATCGCGGGGTGTTGCGCATTATATGGGTGTGTGTTACATTAGATTCACTAGTAGGAGTGCGAAAAACATCACGGGGTGGTGCGCATTGTATGGGTGTGTGTTACATTACATTCTCTAATAGGAGTGAGAAAAACATCACGGGGTGGTGCGCATTGTATGGGTGTGTGTTACATTACATTCACAAGTAGGAGTGTGAAAAACATCGCGGGGTGGTGCGCACTGTATGGGTGTGTGTTACATTACATTCGATAGTAGGAGTGAGAAAAACATCACGGGGTGGTGCGCATTGAATGTTTGTTTGTTACATTATATTCACTAGTAGGCGTGAGAAAAACATCACGGGGTGGTGTGAATCGGAGGGTCTGAATTAGGATAGGCAGTGAGTGGCAATGTAGGATGGAGAAAAGCATTGCGGGGTGGTCAGCATGGGGAGGTCAGCGAACATGCAGTGGCAATGTAGGATAGGTTTCTGAAAAACATCACGGGGTGGTGTGCATTGTATGGGTGTGTGTTACATTACATGCACTAGTAGGAGTGAGAAAAACATCACGGGGTGGTGTGAATCGGAGGGTCTGAATTAGGATAGGCAGTGAGTGGCAATGTAGGATGGAGAAAAGCATAGCGGGGTGGTCAGCATGGGGAGGTCAGCGAACATGCAGTGGCAATGTAGGATAGGTTTCTCAAAAACATCACGGTGTGGTGCGCATTGTATGGGTGTGTGTTACATTACATTCACTACTAGGTGTGAAAAAAACATCACGGGGTGGTGTGAATCGGAGGGTCTGAATTAGGATAGGCTGTGAGTGGCAATGTAGGATGGAGAAAAGCACCGCGGGGTGGTCAGCATGGGGAGGTCAGGGAACATGCAGTGGCAATGTAGGATAGGTTTCTGAAAAACATCGTGGGGTGGTGCGCATTTTATGGGTGTGTGTTACATTAGATTCACTAGTAGGAGTGAGAAAAACATCACGGGGTCGTGCGCATTGTATGGGTGTGTGTTACATTACATTCACTAATAGGAGTGAGAAAAACATCACGGGGTGGTGCGCATTGTATGGGTGTGTGTTACATTACATTCAGTAGTAGGAGTGAGAAAAACATCACGGGGTGGTGCGCATTGTATGGGTGTGTGTTACATTACATTCACTAGTAGGAGTGAGAAAAACATCACGGGGTGGTGCGCATTGTATGGGTGTGTGTTACATTACATTCACTAGTAGCAGTGAGAAAAACATCACGGGGTGGTGTGAATCGGAAGGTCTGAATAAGGATAGGCAGTGAGTGGAAATGTAGGATGGAGAAAAGCACCGCGGGGTGGTCAGCATGGGGAGGTCAGGGAACATGCAGTATCAATGTAGGATAGGTTTCTGAAAAATATCGCGGGGTGGTGCGCATTGTATGGGTGTGTGTTACATTACATTCACTACTAGGAGTGAGAAAAACATCACGGGGTGGTGCGCATTGTGTGGGTGTGTGTTACATTACATTCACTAATAGTGAGAAAAACATAACGGGGTGGTGCACATTGTATGGGTGTGTGTTACATTACATTCACTAGTAGGAGTGAGAAAAACATCACGGGGTGGTGCGCATTGTATGGGTGTGTGTTACATTACATTCACTAGTAGGAGTGAGAAAAACATCACGGGGTGGTGCGCATTGTATGGGTGTGTGTTACATTACATTCACTAGTAGGAGTGAGAAAAACATCACGGGGTGGTGTGAATCGGAGGGTCTGAATTAGGATAGGCAGTGAGTAGCAATGTGGGTTGGAGAAAAGCAACGCGGGGTGGTCAGCATGGGGAGGTAAGGAAACATGCAGTGGCAGTGTAGGATAGGTTTCTGAAAAACATCGCGGGGTGGTGCGCATTGTATGGGGGTGTGTTACATTAGATTCACTAGTAGGAGTGAGAAAAACATCACGGGGTGGTGCGCATTGTATGGGTGTGTGTTACATTACATTCTCTAATAGGAGTGAGAAAAACATCACGGGGTGGTGCGCATTGTATGGGTGTGTGTTACATTACATTCACTAGTAGGAGTGAGAAAAACATCGCGGGGTGGGGCGCACTGTATGGGTTTGTGTTACATTACATTCAATAGTAGGAGTGAGAAAAACATCACGGGGTGGTGCGCATTGTATGGGTGTTTGTTACATTATATTCACTAGTAGGCGTGAGAAAAACATCACGGGGTGGTGTGAATCGGAGGGTCTGAATTAGGATAGGCAGTTAGTGGCAATGTAGGATGGAGAAAAGCATTGCGGGGTGGTCAGCATGGGGAGGTCAGCGAACATGCAGTGGCAATGTAGGATAGGTTTCTGAAAAACATCCCGGGGTGGTGTGCATTGTATGGGTGTGTGTTACATTACATTCACTAGTAGGAGTGAGAAAAACATCACGGGGTGGTGCGCATTGTATGGGTGTGTGTTACATTACATTCACTAGTAGGAGTGAGAAAAACATCACGGGGTGGTGTGAATCGGAGGGTCTGAATTAGGATAGGCAGTGAGTAGCAATGTAGGATGGAGAAAAGCACCGCGGGATGGTTAGCATGGGGAGGTCAGGGAACATGCAGTGGCAGTGTAGGATAGGTTTCTGAAAAACATCGCGGGGTGTTGCGCATTATATGGGTGTGTGTTACATTAGATTCACTAGTAGGAGTGAGAAAAACGTCACGGGGTGGTGCGCCTTGTATAGGTGTGTGTTACATTACATTCTCTAATAGGAGTGAGAAAAACATCACGGGGTGGTGCGCATTGTATGGGTGTGTGTTACATTACATTCACAAGTAGGAGTGTGAAAAACATCACGGGGTGGTGCGCATTGTGTGGGTGTGTGTTACATTACATTCACTAATAGTGAGAAAAACATAACGGGGTGGTGCGCATTGTATGGGTGTGTGTTACATTATATTCACTAGTAGGAGTGAGAAAAACATGACGGGGTGTTGTGAATCGGAAGGTCTGAATTAGGATAGGCAGTGAGTGGAAATGTAGGATAGAGAAAAGCACCGCGGGGTGGTCAGCATGGGGAGGTCAGGGAACATGCAGTATCAATGTAGGATAGGTTTCTGAAAAATATCGCGGGGTGGTGCGCATTGTATGGGTGTGTGTTACATTACATTCACTAGTAGGAGTGAGAAAAACATCACGGGGTGGTGCGCATTGTGTGGGTGTGTGTTACATTACATTCACTAATAGTGAGAAAAACATAACGGGGTGGTGCGCATTGTATGGGTGTGTGTTACATTACATTCACTAGTAGGAGTGAGAAAAACATCACGGGGTGGTGCGCATTGTATGGGTGTGTGTTACATTACATTCACTAGTAGGAGTGAGAAAAACATCACGGGGTGGTGCGCATTGTATGGGTGTGTGTTACATTACATTCACTAGTAGGAGTGAGAAAAACATCACGGGGTGGTGCGCATTGTATGGGTGTGTGTTACATTACATTCTCTAATAGGAGTGAGAAAAACATCACGGGGTGGTGCGCATTGTATGGGTGTGTGTTACATTACATTCACTAGTAGCAGTGAGAAAAATATCACGGGGTGGTGCGCATTGTATGGGTGTGTTACATTACATTCACTAGTAGGAGTGAGAAAAACAACACGGGGTGGTGCGCATTGTATGGGTGTGTGTTACATTGCATTCACTAGTAGGAGTGAGAAAAACATCGCGGGGTGGTGCGCATTGTATGGGTGTGTGTTACATTACATTCAATAGTAGGAGTGAGAAAAACATCACGGGGTGGTGCACATTGTATGGGTGTTTGTTACATTATATTCACTAGTAGGAGTGAGAAAAACATCACGGGGTGGTGTGAATCGCAGGGTCTGAATTAAGATAGGCAGTGAGTGGCAATGTAGGATGGAGAAAAGCATTGCGGGGTGGTCAGCATGGGGAGGTCAGCGAACATGCAGTGGCAATGTAGGATAGGTTTCTGAAAAACATCACGGGGTGGTGCGCATTGCATGGGTGTGTGTTACATTACCTTGACTAGTAGGAGTGAGAAAAACATCACGGGGTGGTGTGAATCTGAGGGTCTGAATTAGGATAGGCAGTGAGTGGAAATGTAGGATGGAAAAAAGCACCGCGGGGTGGTCAGCATGGGGAGGTCAGGGAACATGCAGTGGCAATGTAGGATAGGTTTCTGAAAAACATCACGGGGTGGTGCGCATTCTATGGGTGTGTGTTACATTACATTCACTAGTAGGAGTGAGAAAAACATCACGGTGTGGTGCGCATTGTGTGGGTGTGTGTTACATTACATTCACTAATAGGAGTGAGAAAAACATCACGGGGTGGTGCGCATTGTATGGGTGTGTGTTACATTACATTCACTACTAGGAGTGAGAAAAACATCACGGGGTGGTGTGAATCATAGAGCCTGAATTAGGATAGGCAGTGAGTGGCACTGTAGGATGGAGAAAAGCGCCACGGGGTGGTCAGCATGGGGAGGTCAGGAAACATGCAGTGGCAATGTAGGATAGGTTTCTGAAAAACATTGCGGGGTCGTGCGAATTGTAACGGTTTCTAACACGCCAATCACTATTAGGAGTGAGAAAACCATCATGGGGTGGTGTGAATCGGAGGGCCTGAATTGGGATAGGCAGTGATTGGCAATGTAGGATGGAGAATAGCGCCACGGGGTGGTCAGCATCGGGAGGTCAGGAAACATGCAGTGGCAATGTAGGATAGTTTTCTGAAAAACATCGCGGGCTGGTGCGCAATGTAAGGGTTTCTAACAGGCCATTCACTAGTAGGATTGTGAAAAATATCACGGGGTGGTGTGAATCGGAGTGCCTGAATTAGTATAGGCAGTGGGTGGCAATGTAGGATGGAGAAAAGCGCCACGGGGTGGTCAGCATGTGTAGGTCAGGGAACATGCAGTGGCAATGTAGGATAGGTTTTTGAAAAATATCGCGGGGTGGTGCCCATTTTAAGGGTTTCTAATAGGCCATTCACTAGGAGGAGTGAGAAAAACATCACGGGGTTGTGTGAATCGGAGGGCCTGAATTAGTATAGGCAGTGAGTGGCAATGTATGATGGAGAAAAGCGGCACGGGGTGGTCAGCATGGGGAGGTCAGGAAACATGCAGTGGCAATGTAGGATAGGTTTCTGAAAAACATCGCGGGGTCGTGCGAATTGTAAGGGTTTCTAATAGGCCATTAACTAGTAGGAGTGAGAAAACCATCACGGGGTCGTGTGAATCGGAGGGCCTGAATTGGGATAGGCAGTGAGTGGCAATGTAGGATGGAGAAAAGCGCCACGGGGAGGTCAGCATGGGGAGGTCAGGAAACATGCATTGGCAATGTAGGATAGTTTTCTGAAAAACATCGCGGGGTGGTGCGCATTGTAAGGATTTCTAACAGGCCATTCACTAGGAGGAGTGAGAAAAACATCACCGGGTGGTGTAAATCGGAGGGCCTGAATTAGTATAGGTAGTGAGTGGCAATGTAGGATGGAGAAAAGCTCCACGGGGTGGTCAGCATGGGGAGGTCAGGAAACATGCAGTTGCAATGTAGCATAGGATTCTTAAAATCATCGCGGGGTGGTGCGCATTGTAAGGCTTTCTAACAGGCCATTCACTAGTAAGAGTGAGAAAAAATCACGGGGTGGTGTGAATCGGAGGGCCTGAATTAGAATAGGCAGTGAGTGGCAATGTAGGATGGAGAAAATGGCCACGGGGTGGTCAGCATGGGGAGGTCAGGAAACATGCAGTGGCAAAGTAGGATATTTTTCTGAAAAATATGGCGGGGTGCTGCGCATTTTAAGGGTTTCTAATAGGCCATTCACTAGTAGGAGTGAGAAAACCATCACGGGGTGGTGTGAATCGGAGGGCCTGAATTGGGATAGGCAGTGAGTGGCAATGTAGGATGGAGAAAAGCTCCACGGGGTGTTCAGCATGGGGAGGTCAGGAAACATGCAGTGGCAATGTAGGATAGGTTTCTGAAAAACATCGCGGGGTTGTGCGGATTGTAAGGGTTTCTAACAGGCCATTCATTAGTAGGAGTGAGATAAACATCACGGGGTGGTGTGAATCGGAGGGCCTGAATTAGTATAGGCAGTGAGTGGCAATGTAGGATGGAGAAAAGCGTCACGGGGTGGTCAGCATGGGTAGTTCAAGAAACATGCATTGGCAAAGTAGCATAGGATTCTGAAAAACATCGCAGGGTGGTACGAATTGTAAGGGTTTCTAACAGGCCATTCACTAGTAAGAGTGAGAAAAAATCACGGGGTGCTGTGAATTGGAGGGCCTGAATTAGAATAGGCAGTGAGTGGCAATGTAGGATGGAGAAAATGGCCACGGGGTGGTCAGCATGGGGAGGTCAGGAAACATGCAGTGGCAATGTAGGATAGTATTCTGAAAATCATCGCGGTGTGGTGCGCATTTTAATTGTTTCTAACACGCCATGCAGTAGTAGCAGTGAGAAAAGCATCATGGGTTTGTGTGAATCAGAAGGCCTGAATTAGGATAGGCAGTGAGTGGCAATGTAGGATGGAGAAAAGGGCCATGGGGTGGTCAGCATGGGGAGGTCAGGAAACATGCAGTGGCAATGTAGGATAGGTTTCTGAAAAACATCACGGGGTGGTGCGCATTGTAAGGGCTTCTAACAGGCCATTCACAAGTAGGATTGAGAAAAACATCACGTGGTGGTGTGAATCATAGGGCCTGAATTAGGATAGGCAGTGAGTGGCACTGTAGGATGGAGCAAAGGTCCACGGGGTGGTCAGCATGGGGAGGTCAGGAATCATGCAGTGGCAATGTAGGATAGGTTTCTGAAAAATATCGCGGGGTGGTGCGCATTTTAAGGGTTTCTAATAGGCCATTCACTAGTAGGATTGAGATAAAAATCACGAGGTGGTGTGAATCGGAGGGCCTGAATTATTATAGGCAGTGAGTGGCAATGTAGGATGGAGAAAAGCGGCACGGGGTGGTCAGCATGTGGAGGTCAGGAAACATGCAGTGGCAAAGTAGGAAAGTTTTCTGAAAAATATGGCGGGGTGGTGCGCATTTTAAGGGTTTCTAATAGGCCATTCACTAGTAGGAGTGAGAAAACCATCATGGGGTGGTGTGAATCGGAGGGCCTGAATTGGGATAGGCAGTGAGTGGCAATGTAGGATGGAGAAAAGCTCCACGGGGTGGTCAGCATGGGGAGGTCAGGAAACATGCAGTGGGATTGTAGGATAGGTTTCTGAAAAACGTCACGGGGTGGTGCGCATTGTAAGGGTTTCTATCAGGCCTTTCACTAGTAGGAGTGAGATTAACATCACGGGGTGGTGTGAATCGGAGGGCCTGAATAAGTATAGGCAGTGATTGGCAATGTAGGATGGAGAAAAGTGGCACGGGGTGGTCAGCATGGGTAGGTCAGGAAACATGCAGTGGCAAAGTAGCATAGGATTCTGAAAAACATCGCGGGGTGGTACGCATTTTAAGGGTTTCTAACAGGCCATTCACTAGTAAGAGTGAGAAAAAATCACGGGGTGCTGTGAATCGGAGGGCCTGAATTAGAATAGGCAGTGAGTGGCAATGTAGGATGGAGAAAATGGCCATGGGGTGGTCAGCATGGGGAGGTCAGGAAACATGCAGTGGCAATGTAGGATAGTATTCTGAAAATCATCGCGATGTGGTGCGCATTTTAATTGTTTCTAACACGCCATGCACTAGTAGCAGTGAGAAAAACATCACGGGTTTGTGTGAATCAGAAAGCCTGAATTAGGATAGGCAGTGTGTGGCAATGTAGGATGGAGAAAAGGGCCATGGGGTGGTCAGCATGGGGAGGTCAGGAAACATGCAGTGGCAATGTAGGATAGGTTTCTGAAAAACATCACGGGGTGGTGCGCATTGTAAGGGCTTCTAACAGGCCATTCACTAATAGGATTGAGAAAAACATCACGTGGTGGTGTTAATCGTAGGGCCTGAATTAGGATAGGCAGTGAGTGGCACTGTAGGATGGAGAAAAGGGCCACGGGGTGGTCAGCATTGGGAGTTCAGGAATAATGCAGTGGCAATGTAGGATAGGTTTCTGAAAAACATTGCGGGGTCGTGCGAATTGTAAGGGTTTCTAAAACGCCATTAACTAGTAGGAGTGAGAAAACCATCACGGGGTGGTGTGAATCGGAGGGCCTGAATTAGAATAGGCAGTGAGTGGCAATGTAGGATGGAGTAAATGGCCACGGGGTGGTCAGCATGGGGAAGTCAGGAAACATGCAGTGGCAATGTAGGATAGTATTCTGAAAATCATCGTGGTGTGGTGCGCATTTTATTTGTTTCTAACACGCCATACACTAGTAGCAGTGAGAAAAACATCACAGGGTTGTGTGAATCGGAGGGCCTGAATTAGGATAGGCAGTGAGTGGCAATGAAGGATGGAGAAAAGCGGCACGGGGTGGTCAGCATGGGTTGGTCAGGAAACATGCAGTGGCAATGTAGGATAGGTTTCTGAAAAAGATCGCGGGGTAGTGCATTGTAAGGGTTTCTAACAGGCCATTTACTAGTAGGAGTGAAAAAATCATCACGGGGTGTTTTGAATCGGAGTGTCTGAATTAGGATAGGCAGTGAGTGGCACTGTAGGATGGAGAAAAGCGCCATGGGTTGTTCAGCATGGGGAGGTCAGGAAACATGCAGTGGCAATGTAGGATAGGTTTCTTAAAAACATCACGGGGTCGTGCGCATTGTAAGGGCTTCTAACAGGCCATTCACTAGTAGGAGTGAGAAAAACATCACGTAGTGGTATGAATCATAGAGCCTGAATTAGGATAGGCAGTGAGTGGCACTGTAGGATGGAGAAAAGCGCCACGGGGTGGTCAGCATTGGGAGGTCAGGAAACATTCAGTGGCAATGTAGGATAGTTTTCTGAAAAACATCGCGGGCTGGTGCGCAATGTAAGGGTTTCTAACAGGCCATTCACTAGTAGGATTGTGAAAAATATCACGGGGTGGTGTGAATCGGAGTGCCTGAATTAGTATAGGCAGTGAGTGGCAATGTAGGATGGAGAAAAGCGCCACGGGGTGGTCAGCATGGGGAGGTCAGGAAACTTGCAGTGGCAATGTAGGATAGGTTTCTGAAAAACATCACGGGGTGGTGCGCATTGCATGGGTGTGTGTTACATTACCTTGACTAGTAGGAGTGAGAAAAACATCACGGGGTGGTGTGAATCTGAGGGTCTGAATTAGGATAGGCAGTGAGTGGAAATGTAGGATGGAAAAAAGCACCGCGGGGTGGTCAGCATGGGGAGGTCAGGGAACATGCAGTGGCAATGTAGGATAGGTTTCTGAAAAACATCACGGGGTGGTGCGCATTCTATGGGTGTGTGTTACATTACATTCACTAGTAGGAGTGAGAAAAACATCACGGGGTGGTGCGCATTGTGTGGGTGTGTGTTACATTACATTCACTAATAGGAGTGAGAAAAACATCACGGGGTGGTGCGCATTGTATGGGTGTGTGTTACATTACATTCACTACTAGGAGTGAGAAAAACATCACGGGGTGGTGTGAATCATAGAGCCTGAATTAGGATAGGCAGTGAGTGGCACTGTAGGATGGAGAAAAGCGCCACGGGGTGGTCAGCATGGGGAGGTCAGGAAACATGCAGTGGCAATGTAGGATAGGTTTCTGAAAAACATTGCGGGGTCGTGCGAATTGTAACGGTTTCTAACACGCCAATCACTATTAGGAGTGAGAAAACCATCATGGGGTGGTGTGAATCGGAGGGCCTGAATTGGGATAGGCAGTGATTGGCAATGTAGGATGGAGAATAGCGCCACGGGGTGGTCAGCATCGGGAGGTCAGGAAACATGCAGTGGCAATGTAGGATAGTTTTCTGAAAAACATCGCGGGCTGGTGCGCAATGTAAGGGTTTCTAACAGGCCATTCACTAGTAGGATTGTGAAAAATATCACGGGGTGGTGTGAATCGGAGTGCCTGAATTAGTATAGGCAGTGGGTGGCAATGTAGGATGGAGAAAAGCGCCACGGGGTGGTCAGCATGTGTAGGTCAGGGAACATGCAGTGGCAATGTAGGATAGGTTTTTGAAAAATATCGCGGGGTGGTGCCCATTTTAAGGGTTTCTAATAGGCCATTCACTAGGAGGAGTGAGAAAAACATCACGGGGTTGTGTGAATCGGAGGGCCTGAATTAGTATAGGCAGTGAGTGGCAATGTATGATGGAGAAAAGCGGCACGGGGTGGTCAGCATGGGGAGGTCAGGAAACATGCAGTGGCAATGTAGGATAGGTTTCTGAAAAACATCGCGGGGTCGTGCGAATTGTAAGGGTTTCTAATAGGCCATTAACTAGTAGGAGTGAGAAAACCATCACGGGGTCGTGTGAATCGGAGGGCCTGAATTGGGATAGGCAGTGAGTGGCAATGTAGGATGGAGAAAAGCGCCACGGGGAGGTCAGCATGGGGAGGTCAGGAAACATGCATTGGCAATGTAGGATAGTTTTCTGAAAAACATCGCGGGGTGGTGCGCATTGTAAGGATTTCTAACAGGCCATTCACTAGGAGGAGTGAGAAAAACATCACCGGGTGGTGTAAATCGGAGGGCCTGAATTAGTATAGGTAGTGAGTGGCAATGTAGGATGGAGAAAAGCTCCACGGGGTGGTCAGCATGGGGAGGTCAGGAAACATGCAGTTGCAATGTAGCATAGGATTCTTAAAATCATCGCGGGGTGGTGCGCATTGTAAGGCTTTCTAACAGGCCATTCACTAGTAAGAGTGAGAAAAAATCACGGGGTGGTGTGAATCGGAGGGCCTGAATTAGAATAGGCAGTGAGTGGCAATGTAGGATGGAGAAAATGGCCACGGGGTGGTCAGCATGGGGAGGTCAGGAAACATGCAGTGGCAAAGTAGGATATTTTTCTGAAAAATATGGCGGGGTGCTGCGCATTTTAAGGGTTTCTAATAGGCCATTCACTAGTAGGAGTGAGAAAACCATCACGGGGTGGTGTGAATCGGAGGGCCTGAATTGGGATAGGCAGTGAGTGGCAATGTAGGATGGAGAAAAGCTCCACGGGGTGTTCAGCATGGGGAGGTCAGGAAACATGCAGTGGCAATGTAGGATAGGTTTCTGAAAAACATCGCGGGGTTGTGCGGATTGTAAGGGTTTCTAACAGGCCATTCATTAGTAGGAGTGAGATAAACATCACGGGGTGGTGTGAATCGGAGGGCCTGAATTAGTATAGGCAGTGAGTGGCAATGTAGGATGGAGAAAAGCGGCACGGGGTGGTCAGCATGGGTAGTTCAAGAAACATGCATTGGCAAAGTAGCATAGGATTCTGAAAAACATCGCAGGGTGGTACGAATTGTAAGGGTTTCTAACAGGCCATTCACTAGTAAGAGTGAGAAAAAATCACGGGGTGCTGTGAATTGGAGGGCCTGAATTAGAATAGGCAGTGAGTGGCAATGTAGGATGGAGAAAATGGCCACGGGGTGGTCAGCATGGGGAGGTCAGGAAACATGCAGTGGCAATGTAGGATAGTATTCTGAAAATCATCGCGGTGTGGTGCGCATTTTAATTGTTTCTAACACGCCATGCAGTAGTAGCAGTGAGAAAAGCATCATGGGTTTGTGTGAATCAGAAGGCCTGAATTAGGATAGGCAGTGAGTGGCAATGTAGGATGGAGAAAAGGGCCATGGGGTGGTCAGCATGGGGAGGTCAGGAAACATGCAGTGGCAATGTAGGATAGGTTTCTGAAAAACATCACGGGGTGGTGCGCATTGTAAGGGCTTCTAACAGGCCATTCACAAGTAGGATTGAGAAAAACATCACGTGGTGGTGTGAATCATAGGGCCTGAATTAGGATAGGCAGTGAGTGGCACTGTAGGATGGAGCAAAGGTCCACGGGGTGGTCAGCATGGGGAGGTCAGGAATCATGCAGTGGCAATGTAGGATAGGTTTCTGAAAAATATCGCGGGGTGGTGCGCATTTTAAGGGTTTCTAATAGGCCATTCACTAGTAGGATTGAGATAAAAATCACGAGGTGGTGTGAATCGGAGGGCCTGAATTATTATAGGCAGTGAGTGGCAATGTAGGATGGAGAAAAGCGGCACGGGGTGGTCAGCATGTGGAGGTCAGGAAACATGCAGTGGCAAAGTAGGAAAGTTTTCTGAAAAATATGGCGGGGTGGTGCGCATTTTAAGGGTTTCTAATAGGCCATTCACTAGTAGGAGTGAGAAAACCATCATGGGGTGGTGTGAATCGGAGGGCCTGAATTGGGATAGGCAGTGAGTGGCAATGTAGGATGGAGAAAAGCTCCACGGGGTGGTCAGCATGGGGAGGTCAGGAAACATGCAGTGGGATTGTAGGATAGGTTTCTGAAAAACGTCACGGGGTGGTGCGCATTGTAAGGGTTTCTATCAGGCCTTTCACTAGTAGGAGTGAGATTAACATCACGGGGTGGTGTGAATCGGAGGGCCTGAATAAGTATAGGCAGTGATTGGCAATGTAGGATGGAGAAAAGTGGCACGGGGAGGTCAGCATGGGTAGGTCAGGAAACATGCAGTGGCAAAGTAGCATAGGATTCTGAAAAACATCGCGGGGTGGTACGCATTTTAAGGGTTTCTAACAGGCCATTCACTAGTAAGAGTGAGAAAAAATCACGGGGTGCTGTGAATCGGAGGGCCTGAATTAGAATAGGCAGTGAGTGGCAATGTAGGATGGAGAAAATGGCCATGGGGTGGTCAGCATGGGGAGGTCAGGAAACATGCAGTGGCAATGTAGGATAGTATTCTGAAAATCATCGCGATGTGGTGCGCATTTTAATTGTTTCTAACACGCCATGCACTAGTAGCAGTGAGAAAAACATCACGGGTTTGTGTGAATCAGAAAGCCTGAATTAGGATAGGCAGTGTGTGGCAATGTAGGATGGAGAAAAGGGCCATGGGGTGGTCAGCATGGGGAGGTCAGGAAACATGCAGTGGCAATGTAGGATAGGTTTCTGAAAAACATCACGGGGTGGTGCGCATTGTAAGGGCTTCTAACAGGCCATTCACTAATAGGATTGAGAAAAACATCACGTGGTGGTGTTAATCGTAGGGCCTGAATTAGGATAGGCAGTGAGTGGCACTGTAGGATGGAGAAAAGGGCCACGGGGTGGTCAGCATTGGGAGTTCAGGAATAATGCAGTGGCAATGTAGGATAGGTTTCTGAAAAACATTGCGGGGTCGTGCGAATTGTAAGGGTTTCTAAAACGCCATTAACTAGTAGGAGTGAGAAAACCATCACGGGGTGGTGTGAATCGGAGGGCCTGCATTAGAATAGGCAGTGAGTGGCAATGTAGGATGGAGTAAATGGCCACGGGGTGGTCAGCATGGGGAAGTCAGGAAACATGCAGTGGCAATGTAGGATAGTATTCTGAAAATCATCGTGGTGTGGTGCGCATTTTATTTGTTTCTAACACGCCATACACTAGTAGCAGTGAGAAAAACATCACAGGGTTGTGTGAATCGGAGGGCCTGAATTAGGATAGGCAGTGAGTGGCAATGTAGGATGGAGAAAAGCGGCACGGGGTGGTCAGCATGGGTTGGTCAGGAAACATGCAGTGGCAATGTAGGATAGGTTTCTGAAAAAGATCGCGGGGTAGTGCATTGTAAGGGTTTCTAACAGGCCATTTACTAGTAGGAGTGAAAAAATCATCACGGGGTGTTTTGAATCGGAGTGTCTGAATTAGGATAGGCAGTGAGTGGCACTGTAGGATGGAGAAAAGCGCCATGGGTTGTTCAGCATGGGGAGGTCAGGAAACATGCAGTGGCAATGTAGGATAGGTTTCTTAAAAACATCACGGGGTCGTGCGCATTGTAAGGGCTTCTAACAGGCCATTCACTAGTAGGAGTGAGAAAAACATCACGTAGTGGTATGAATCATAGAGCCTGAATTAGGATAGGCAGTGAGTGGCACTGTAGGATGGAGAAAAGCGCCACGGGGTGGTCAGCATTGGGAGGTCAGGAAACATTCAGTGGCAATGTAGGATAGTTTTCTGAAAAACATCGCGGGCTGGTGCGCAATGTAAGGGTTTCTAACAGGCCATTCACTAGTAGGATTGTGAAAAATATCACGGGGTGGTGTGAATCGGAGTGCCTGAATTAGTATAGGCAGTGAGTGGCAATGTAGGATGGAGAAAAGCGCCACGGGGTGGTCAGCATGGGGAGGTCAGGAAACTTGCAGTGGCAATGTAGGATAGGTTTCTGAAAAACATCACGGGATGGTGCGCATTGTAAGGGTTTCTAACAGGCCATTCACTAGTAGGAGTGAGATAAACATTACGGGGTGGAGTGAATCAGAGGGCCTGAATTAGTATAGGCAGTGAGTGGCAACGTAGGATGGAGAAAAGCGGCACGGGGTGGTCAGCATGGGGAGGTTAGGAAACATGCAGTGGCAAAGTAGGATAGTTTTCTGAAAAATATGGCGGGGTGGTGCACATTTTAAGGGTTTCTAGTAGGCCATTCACTAGTAGGAGTGAGAAAACCATCAAGGGGTGGTGTGAATCGGAGGGCCTGAATTGGGATAGGCAGTGAGTGGCAATGTAGGATGGAGAAAATGGCCACGGGGTGGTCAGCATCGGGAGGTCAGGAAACATGCAGTGGCAATGTAGGATAGTATTCTGAAACTCATCGCGGTGTGGTGCACATTTTAATTGTTTCTAACACGCCATGCACTAGTAGCAGTGAGAAAAACATCACGGGTTTGTGTGAATCAGAAGGCCTGAATTAGGATAGGCAGTGAGTGGCAATGTACGATGGAGTAAAGGGCCATGGGGTGGTCAGCATGGGGAGGTCAGGAAACATGCAGTGGCAATGTAGGATAGGTTTCTGAAAAACATCACGGGGTGGTGCGCATTGTAAGGGCTTCTAACAGGCCATTCACTAGTAGGATTGAGAAAAACATCACGTGGTGGTGTGAATCATAGGGCCTGAATTAGGATAGGCAGTGAGTGGCACTGTAGGATGGAGAAAAGCACCATGGGGTGGTCAGCATGGGGAGGTCAGGAATCATGCAGTGGCAATGTAGGATAGGTTTCTGAAAAACATCGCGAGGTCGTGCGAATTGTAGGGTTTCTAAAATGCCATTAACTAGTAGGAGTGAGAAAACCATCACGGGGTGGTGTGAATCGGAGGGACTGAATTGGGATAGGCAGAGAGTGGCAATGTAGGATGGAGAAAAGCGCCACGGGGAGGTCACCATGGGGAGGTCAGGAAACATGCAGTGGCAATGTAGGATAGTTTTCTGAAAAACATCGCGGGGTGGTGCGCATTGTAAGTATTTCTAACAGGCCATTTACTAGGAGGAGTGAGAAAAACATCAACGGGTGCTGTAAATCGGAGGGCCTGAATTAGTATAGGCAGTGAGTAGCAATGTAGGATGGAGAAAAGCGGCACAGGGTGGTCAGCATGGTGAGGTCAGGAAACATGCCGTTGCAATGCAGCATAGGATTCTTAAAAACATCGCAGGGTGGTGCGCATTGTAAGGGTTTCTAACAGGCCATTCACTAGTAAGAGTGAGAAAAAATCACGGGGTTGTGTGAATCGGAGGGCCTGAATTAGAATATGCAGTGAGTGGCAATGTAGGATGGAGAAAATGGCCACGGGGTGGTCAGCATGGGGAAGTCAGGAAACATGCAGTGGCAATGTAGGATAGTATTCTGAAAACCATCGTGGTGTGGTGCGCATTTTAATTGTTTCTAACACGCCATACACTAGTAGCAGTGAGAAAAACATCACGGGTTTGTGTGAATCGGAGGGCCTGAATTAGGATAGGCAGTGAGTGGCAATGTAGGATGGAGAAAAGTGCCACGGGGTGGTCAGCATGGGTTGGTCAGGAAACATGCAGTGGCAATGTAGGATAGGTTTCTGAATAAGATCGCGGGGTAGTGCATTGTAAGGGTTTCTAACAGGCCATTTACTAGTAGGAGTGAAAAAATCATCACAGGGTGTTTTGAATCGGAGGGTCTCAATTAGGAAAGGCAGTGAGTGGCACTGTAGGATGGAGAAAAGCGCCATGGGTTGTTCAGCATGGGGAGGTCAGGAAACATGCAGTGGCAATGTAGGATACGTTTCTTAAAAACATCACGGGGTCGTGCGCATTGTAACGGCTTCTAACAGGCCATTCACTAGTAGGAGTGAGAAAAACATCATGTGGTGGATTGAATCATAGGGCCTGAATTAGGATAGTCAGTGAGTGGCACTGTAGGATGGAGCAAAGGTCCACGGGGTGGTCAGCATGGGGAGGTCAGGAATCATGCAGTGGCAATGTAGGATAGGTTTCTGAAAAACATTGCGGTGTCGTGCGAATTGTAATGGTTTCTAACACGCCAATCACTAGTAGGAGTGAGAAAACCATCCTGGGGTGGTGTGAATCAGACGGCCTGAATTGGGATAGGCAGTGAGTGGCAATGTAGGATGGAGAATAGCGCCACGGGGTGGTCAGCATCGGGAGGTCAGGAAACATGCAGTGGCAATGTAGGATAGTTTTCTGAAAAACATCGCGGGCTGGTGCGCAATGTAAGGGTTTCTAACAGGCCATTCACTAGTAGGATTGTGAAAAATATCACGGGGTGGTGTGAATCGGAGTGCCTGAATTAGTATAGGCAGTTAGTGGCAATGTAGGATGGAGAAAAGCGCCACGGGGTGGTCAGCATCGGGAGGTCAGGAAACATGCAGTGGCAATGTAGGATAGTTTTCTGAAAAACATCGCGGGCTGGTGCGCAATGTAAGGGTTTCTAACAGGCCATTCACTAGTAGGATTGTGAAAAATATCACGGGGTGGTGTGAATCGGAGTGCCTGAATTAGTATAGGCAGTTAGTGGCAATGTAGGATGGAGAAAAGCGCCACGGTGTGGTCAGCATCGGGAGGTCAGGAAACATGCAGTGGCAATGTAGGATAGTTTTCTGAGAAACATCGCGGGCTGGTGCGCAATGTAAGGGTTTCTAACAGGCCATTCACTAGTAGGATTGTGAGAAATATCACGTGGTGGTGTGAATCGGAGTGCCTGAATTAGTATAGGCAGTTAGTGGCAATGTAGGATGGAGAAAAGCGGCTCGGGGTGGTCAGCATGGGGAGGTCAGGAAACATGCAGTGGCAAAGTAGGATAGTTTTCTGAAAAATATGGAGGGGTGGTGCGCATTTTAAGGGTTTCTAATAGGCCATTCACTAGTAGGAGTGAGAAAAACATCACGGGGTGGTGTGAATCGGAGGGCCTGAATTGGGATAGGCAGTGAGTGGCAATGAAGGATGGAGAAAAGATCCACGGGTTGGTCAGCATGGCGAGGTCAGGAAACATGCAGTGGCAATGTAGGATAGGTTTCTGAAAAACATCGTGGGGTGGTGCGCATTGTAAGGGTTTCTAACAGGCCATTCACTAGTAGGAGTGAGATAAACATCACGGGGTGCTGTGAATCGGAGGGCCTGAATTAGTATAGGCAGTGAGTGGCAATGTAGGATGGAGAAAAGCGGCACGGGGTGGTCAGCATGGGTTGGTCAGGAAACATGCAGTGGCAATGTAGGATACGTTTCTTAAAAACATCACGGGGTCGTGCGCATTGTAACGGCTTCTAACAGGCCATTCACTAGTAGGAGTGAGAAAAACATCATGTGGTGGATTGAATCATAGGGCCTGAATTAGGATAGTCAGTGAGTGGCACTGTAGGATGGAGCAAAGGTCCACGGGGTGGTCAGCATGGGGAGGTCAGGAATCATGCAGTGGCAATGTAGGATAGGTTTCTGAAAAACATTGCGGTGTCGTGCGAATTGTAATGGTTTCTAACACGCCAATCACTAGTAGGAGTGAGAAAACCATCCTGGGGTGGTGTGAATCAGACGGCCTGAATTGGGATAGGCAGTGAGTGGCAATGTAGGATGGAGAATAGCGCCACGGGGTGGTCAGCATCGGGAGGTCAGGAAACATGCAGTGGCAATGTAGGATAGTTTTCTGAAAAACATCGCGGGCTGGTGCGCAATGTAAGGGTTTCTAACAGGCCATTCACTAGTAGGATTGTGAAAAATATCACGGGGTGGTGTGAATCGGAGTGCCTGAATTAGTATAGGCAGTTAGTGGCAATGTAGGATGGAGAAAAGCGCCACGGGGTGGTCAGCATCGGGAGGTCAGGAAACATGCAGTGGCAATGTAGGATAGTTTTCTGAAAAACATCGCGGGCTGGTGCGCAATGTAAGGGTTTCTAACAGGCCATTCACTAGTAGGATTGTGAAAAATATCACGGGGTGGTGTGAATCGGAGTGCCTGAATTAGTATAGGCAGTTAGTGGCAATGTAGGATGGAGAAAAGCGCCACGGTGTGGTCAGCATCGGGAGGTCAGGAAACATGCAGTGGCAATGTAGGATAGTTTTCTGAGAAACATCGCGGGCTGGTGCGCAATGTAAGGGTTTCTAACAGGCCATTCACTAGTAGGATTGTGAGAAATATCACGTGGTGGTGTGAATCGAAGTGCCTGAATTAGTATAGGCAGTTAGTGGCAATGTAGGATGGAGAAAAGCGGCTCGGGGTGGTCAGCATGGGGAGGTCAGGAAACATGCAGTGGCAAAGTAGGATAGTTTTCTGAAAAATATGGAGGGGTGGTGCGCATTTTAAGGGTTTCTAATAGGCCATTCACTAGTAGGAGTGAGAAAAACATCACGGGGTGGTGTGAATCGGAGGGCCTGAATTGGGATAGGCAGTGAGTGGCAATGAAGGATGGAGAAAAGATCCACGGGTTGGTCAGCATGGCGAGGTCAGGAAACATGCAGTGGCAATGTAGGATAGGTTTCTGAAAAACATCGTGGGGTGGTGCGCATTGTAAGGGTTTCTAACAGGCCATTCACTAGTAGGAGTGAGATAAACATCACGGGGTGGTGTGAATCGGAGGGCCTGAATTAGTATAGGCAGTGAGTGGCAATGTAGGATGGAGAAAAGCGGCACGGGGTGGTCAGCATGGGTAGGTCAGGAAACATGCAGTGGCAAAGTAGCATAGGATTCTGAAAAACATCGCGGGGTGGTACGCATTGTAAGTGTTTCTAACAGGCCATTCACTAGTAAGAGTGAGAAAAAATAACGGGGTGGTGTGAATCGGAGGGCCTGAATTAGAATAGGCAGTGAGTGGCAATGTAGGATGGAGAAAATGGCCACGGGGTGGTCAGCATGCGGAGGTCAGGAAACATGCAGTGGCAATGTAGGATAGTATTCTGAAAATCATCGTCGTGTGGTGCACATTTTAATTGTTTCTAACACGCCATGCACTAGTAGCCGTGAGAAATCATAACGGGTTTGTGTGAATCGGAAGGCCTGAATTAGGATAGGCAGTGAGTGGCAATGTAGGATGGAGAAAAGCGCCACGGGGTGGTCAGCATGGGGTGGTCAGGAAACATGTAGTGGCAATGTAGGATAGGTTTCTGGAAAAGTACGCGGGGTGGTGCATTGTAAGGGTTTCCAACAGCCCATTTACTAGTAGGAGTGAAAAAATCATCATGGGGTGTTGTGATTCGGAAGGTCTGAATTAGGATAGGCAGTGAGTGGCAATGTAGGTTGGTGAAAAGCGCCACGCGTTGTTCAGCATGGGGAGGTCAGGAAACATGCAGTGGCAATGTAGGATAGGTTTCCGAAAAACATTGCGGAGTCGTGCGAATTGTAAGGGTTTCTAAAACGCCATTCACTAGTAGGAGTGAGAAAACCATCACGGGGTGGTGTGAATTGGGGGGCCTGAATTGGGATAGGAAGTGAGTGGCAATGTAGGATGGTGAAAAGCGCCACGGGATGGTCAGCATGGGGTGGTCAGGAAACATGCAGTGGCAATGTAGTATAGTTTTCTGAAAAACATCGCAGGGTGGTGCGCATTGTAAGGGTTTCTAATAGGCCATTCACTAGTAAGAGTGAGAAAAATCACGGGGTGTTGTCAATCGAAGGTCCTGAATTAGGATATGCAGTGAGTGGCAATGTAGGATGGAGAAAAGCGGGACGGGGAAGTCAGCATGGGGAGGTCACGAAACATGCAGTGGCAATGTAGGATACTATTCTGAAAAACATCGCGGGGTGAGGGGCATTTTAATTGTTTCTACACGCCATGCAGTAGTAGCAGTGAGAAAAACATCACGGGTTTGTGGGAAACGGAGCGCCTGAATTAGTATAGGCAGTGAGTGGCAATGTAGGATGGAGAAAAGCGCCACGGGGTGGTCAGCATGGGGAGGTCAGGAAACATGCAGTGTCAATGTAGGATAGGTTGCTAAAAACATCGCGAGGTGGTGCACATTGTAAGGGTTTCTAACAGGCCATTCAGTAGTAGGAGTGAGAAAAACATCACGGGGTGTTGTGAATCGAAAGGGCTGAATTAGGGTGGGCAGTGAGTGGCACTGTAGGATGGAGAAAAGCGCCACGGGGTGGTCAGCATGGGGTGGGCAGGAAACATGCAGTGGCAATGTTGGATATGTTTCTGAAAATCTTCACGGGGTGGTGCGCATTGTCAGGGTTTCTAACAGGCCATTCACTAGTAGGAGTGAGAAAAACCTCAGGGGGTGTTGTGAATCGGAGGGCCTGAATTAGTATAGGCAGTGAGTGGCAATGTAGGATGGAGAAAA
Source organism: Cavia porcellus (assembly GCF_034190915.1). Taxonomy (NCBI): domain Eukaryota; kingdom Metazoa; phylum Chordata; class Mammalia; order Rodentia; family Caviidae; genus Cavia; species Cavia porcellus. Next base: position 1,415,830 of record NW_026947560.1, on the reverse strand, counting down.
GCGCCACGGGGTGGTCAGCATGGGGAGGTCAGGAAACATGCAGTGGCAATGTAGGATAGGTTTCTCAAAATCATCACGGGGTGCTGCGCATTGTAAGGGTTTCTAACAGGCCTTTCACTAGTAGGAGTGAGGAAAACATCAGGGGGTCGTGTGAATTGGAGGGCCTGAATTGGGATAGGCACTGAGTGGCAATGTAGGATGGAGAAATGCGCCATGGGGTGGTCAGCATGGGGAAGTCAGGAAACATGCAGTGTCAATGTAGGATAGGTTGCTAAAAAACATCGCGGGGTGGTGCACATTGTAAGGGTTTCTAACAGGCCATTCAGGAGTAGGAGTGAGAAAAACATCACGCGGGGGTTTTAATCGGAAGGCCTGAATTAGGATGGGCAGTGAGTGGCACTGTAGGATGGAGAAAAGCGCCACGGGGTGGTCAGCATCGGGAGGTCAGGAAACATGCAGTGGCAATGTAGGATATGTTTCTGAAAATCTTCACGAGGTGGTGCACATTGTCAGGGGTTCTTAAAGGCAATTCACTAGTAGGAGTGAGAAAAACATCTCGGGGTGTTGTGAATCAGAGGGCCTGAATTAGGATGGGCAGTGAGTGGCAATGTAAGATGGAGAAAAGCGCCACGGAATGCTCAGCATGGGGAGGTCAGGAAACATGCAATGGCAATGTAGAATAGGTTTCTGAAAATCATCACGGGGTGGTGCGCATTGTAAGCGTTTCTAATAGGCCATTCACTAATAGGAGTGAGAAAAACATCACAGGGTGATGTGAATCAGAGGGCCTGAATTGGATTAGGTAGTGAGTGGCAATGTAGAATGGAGAAAAGCACCACGGGGTGGTCAACATGGGGAGGTCAGGAAACATGCACTGGATATGTAGCATAGGTTTCTGAAAAACATCGCGGGGTGGTGCGCATTGTAAGCATTTCTAACAGGCCATTCACTACTAGGAGTGAGAAAAACATCACGGGGTGGTGGGAATCGGAGGGCCTGAATTGGGATTGGTAGTGAGTGGCAATGTAGGATGGAGAAAAGCGCCAAGGGGTGGTCAGCATGGGGAGGTCAGGAAACATGCAGTGGCAATGTAGGATAGGTTTCTGAGAAACATCGCGGGGTGGTGCGCATTGTAAGGGTTTCTAACAGGCCATTCACTAGTAGGAGTGAGAAAAACATCACGGGGCGTTGCGAATCGGAGGGCCTGAATTAGTATAGGCAGTGAGTGGCAATGTAGGATGGAGAAAAGCGCCACGGGGTGGTCAGCATGGGGAGGTCAGGAAACATGCAGTGGCAATGTAGGATAGGTTTCTCAAAATCATCACGGGGTGCTGCGCATTGTAAGGGTTTCTAACAGGCCTTTCACTAGTAGGAGTGAGGAAAACATCAGGGGGTCGTGTGAATTGGAGGGCCTGAATTGGGATAGGCACTGAGTGGCAATGTAGGATGGAGAAATGCGCCATGGGGTGGTCAGCATGGGGAAGTCAGGAAACATGCAGTGTCAATGTAGGATAGGTTGCTAAAAAACATCGCGGGGTGGTGCACATTGTAAGGGTTTCTAACAGGCCATTCAGGAGTAGGAGTGAGAAAAACATCACGCGGGGGTTTTAATCGGAAGGCCTGAATTAGGATGGGCAGTGAGTGGCACTGTAGGATGGAGAAAAGCGCCACGGGGTGGTCAGCATCGGGAGGTCAGGAAACATGCAGTGGCAATGTAGGATATGTTTCTGAAAATCTTCACGAGGTGGTGCACATTGTCAGGGGTTCTTAAAGGCAATTCACTAGTAGGAGTGAGAAAAACATCTCGGGGTGTTGTGAATCAGAGGGCCTGAATTAGGATGGGCAGTGAGTGGCAATGAAGGATGGAGAAAAGCGCCATGGGGTGGTCAGCATCGGAAGGTCAGGAAACATGCAGTGGCAATGTAGGATAGGTTTCTGAAAAACATCGCGGGTGGTGTGCATTGTAAGGGTTTCTAACTGGCCATTCACTAGTAGGAGTGAGAAAAACATCACAGGGTGGTGTGAATCGGACAGACTGAATTAGGATAGGCATTGGCAATGTAGGAGTGGCAATGTATAATGGACAAAAGCGCCACAGGGTGGTCAGCATGGGGAGGTCAGGAAACATGCAGTGTCAATGTAGGATAGGATTCTGAAAAACATCGTGGGGTGGTGCGCATTGTAAGGGTTTCTAACAGGCCAGTACCTAGTAGGAGTGAGAAAAACATCAAGGGGTGTTGTGAATCGGAGGGACTGAATTAGGATAGGCAGTGACTGGCAATGTAGGATGGAGAAAAGCGCCACGTGGTGGTCAGCATGGGGAGGTCAGGAAACATGCAGTGGCAATGTAGGATAGGTTTCTGAAAATCATCATGTGGTGGTGCGCATTGTCAGGGTTTCTAACAGGCCATTCACTAGTCGGAGTTAGAAAAACATCACGGGGTGTTGTGAATTGGAGGGCCTGAATTAGGATAGGCAGTGAGTGGCAATGTAGGATGGAGAAAAGCGCCATGTGGTGGACAGCATGGGGAGGTCAGGTAACATGCAGTGGCAGTGTAGGATAGGTTTCTGAAAAACATCGCGGGGTGGTGTGCATTGTAAGGGTTTCTAACAGGCCCTTCACTAGTAGGAGTGAGAAAAACATCAAGGTGGGTGTGAATCGGAGGGCCTGAATTAGGATAGGCAGTGTGTGGCACGGTAGGATGGAGAAAAGCCCCACGGGGTGGTCAGCATGGGGAGGTCAGGAAACATGCACTGGCAATGTAGCATATGTTTCTGAAAAACATCGCGGGGTGGTGCACATTGTAAGTGTTTGTAATAGGCCATTCACTTCTAGGAGTGAGAAAAACATCACGGGGTGGTGCGAATCGGAGGGCCTGAATTAGGATAGGCAGTGAGTGGCAATGGAGAATGGAGAAAAGCGCCGCGGGGTGGTCAGCATGGGGAGGTCAGGAATCATGCAGTTGCATTGTAGGATACGTTTCTGAAAAACATCGCGGGGTGGTGCACATTTTAAGGGTTTCTAACAGGCCATTCAGTAGTAGGAGTGGGAAAAACATCACGGGGTTGTGTGAATCAGAGGGCCTGAATTAGGATAGGCAGTGAGTTGCAATGTAGGGTGGACAAAAGCGCCACGGGTTGGTCAGCTTGGGGAGGTCAGGAAACATGCAGTGGCAATGTAGGATAGGTTTCTGAAAAACATTGCGGGGTAGTTCGCATTGTAAGGGTTTCCAACAGGCCATTAACTAGTAGGTGTGAGAAAAACATCACGGGGTGGTGTGAATCAGAGGGCCTGAATTACTATATGCAGTGAGTGGCAATGTAGGATGGAGAAAATCGCCACGGGTGGTCAGCATGGGGAGGTCAGGAAACTTGCAGTGGCAATGTAGGATAGGTTTCTGAAAAACATCGCGTGGTGGTTCGAATTGTATGGGTATCTAACAGGCCATTCACTAGTAGGAGTGAGAAAAAAATCACGGGTTGGTGTGAATCGGAGTGCCTGAATTAGGATAGGCAGTGAGTGGCAATGTAGGATGGAGAAAATCGCCACGGGTGGTCAGCATGGGGAGGTCAGGAAACTTGCAGTGGCAATGTAGCATATGTTTCTGAAAAACATCGCGGGGTGGTGCACATTGTAAGTGTTTGTAATAGGCCATTCACTTCTAGGAGTGAGAAAAACATCACGGGGTGGTGCGAATCGGAGGGCCTGAATTAGGATAGGCAGTGAGTGGCAATGGAGAATGGAGAAAAGCGCCGCGGGGTGGTCAGCATGGGGAGGTCAGGAATCATGCAGTTGCATTGTAGGATACGTTTCTGAAAAACATCGCGGGGTGGTGCACATTTTAAGGGTTTCTAACAGGCCATTCAGTAGTAGGAGTGGGAAAAACATCACGGGGTTGTGTGAATCAGAGGGCCTGAATTAGGATAGGCAGTGAGTTGCAATGTAGGGTGGACAAAAGCGCCACGGGTTGGTCAGCTTGGGGAGGTCAGGAAACATGCAGTGGCAATGTAGGATAGGTTTCTGAAAAACATTGCGGGGTAGTTCGCATTGTAAGGGTTTCCAACAGGCCATTAACTAGTAGGCGTGAGAAAAACATCACGGGGTGGTGTGAATCAGAGGGCCTGAATTACTATATGCAGTGAGTGGCAATGTAGGATGGAGAAAATCGCCACGGGTGGTCAGCATGGGGAGGTCAGGAAACTTGCAGTGGCAATGTAGGATAGGTTTCTGAAAAACATCGCGTGGTGGTTCGAATTGTATGGGTTTCTAACAGGCCATTCACTAGTAGGAGTGAGAAAAAAATCACGGGTTGGTGTGAATCGGAGTGCCTGAATTAGGATAGGCAGTGAGTGGCAATGTAAGATGGAGAAAAGCGCCACGGGGTGGTCAGCATGGGGAGGTAAGGAAAAATGCAGTGTCAATGTAGGATAGGTTTCTCAAAAACATCATTAGGTGGTATGCATTGTAAGGGTTTCTAACAGGGCATTCACTAGTAGGAGTGAGAAAAACATCATGGGGTGGTGTGAATCCAAGGGCCTGAATTAGGATAGGCAGTGAGTGGCAATGTAAGATGAAGAAAAGCGCCACGGGGTGGACATCATGGGGAGTTCAGGAAACATGCAGTGGCAATGTAGGATAGGTTTCTGAAAATCATTTACGGGGTGGTGCGCATTGTTAGGGTTTCTAACAGGGCATTCACTAGTAGGAATGAGAAAAACATCATGGGGTGGTGTGAATCCAAGGGCCTGAATTAGGATAGGCAGTGATTTGCAATATAGAATGGACAAAAGTGCCATGGGTTGGTCAGCATGGGGAAATCAGGAAACATGCAGTGTCAATGTAGGATAGGTTTCTGAAAAACATGGTGGGGTGGTTCGCATTGTAAGGGTTTGTTAGAGGCCAATCACTAGTAGGAGTGATTAAAATATCACGGGGTGGTGTGAATCGGAGGGCCTGAATTGGGAAAGGCAGTGAATGGCAATGTAGAATGGAGAAAAGTGCCACGGGGTGGTCAGCATGGTGAGGTCAGGAAATATGCAGTGGCAATGTAGGATAGGTTTCTCAAAAACATCGCGGGGTTGTGCGCATTGAAAGGTTTTCTAATAGGCTATTCACTAGTAGGAGTGAGAAAAACATCACGGGGTTGTATGAATTGGAGTGCCTAAATTAGGATAGGCAGTGAGTGGGAATGTAAGATGGAGAAAAGCACCACGGGGTGGTCAGCATGGGGAGGTCAGGAAACATGCAGTGGCAATGTAGGATAGGTTTCTGAAAAACATTGCGGGGTAGTTCGCATTGTAAGGGTTTCCAACAGGCCATTAACTAGTAGGTGTGAGAAAAACATCACGGGGTGGTGTGAATCAGAGGGCCTGAATTACTATATGCAGTGAGTGGCAATGTAGGATGGAGAAAATCGCCACGGGTGGTCAGCATGGGGAGGTCAGGAAACTTGCAGTGGCAATGTAGCATATGTTTCTGAAAAACATCGCGGGGTGGTGCACATTGTAAGTGTTTGTAATAGGCCATTCACTTTTAGGAGTGAGAAAAACATCACGGGGTGGTGCGAATCGGAGGGCCTGAATTAGGATAGGCAGTGAGTGGCAATGGAGAATGGAGAAAAGCGCCGCGGGGTGGTCAGCATGGGGAGGTCAGGAATCATGCAGTTGCATTGTAGGATACGTTTCTGAAAAACATCGCGGGGTGGTGCACATTTTAAGGGTTTCTAACAGGCCATTCAGTAGTAGGAGTGGGAAAAACATCACGGGGTTGTGTGAATCAGAGGGCCTGAATTAGGATAGGCAGTGAGTTGCAATGTAGGGTGGACAAAAGCGCCACGGGTTGGTCAGCTTGGGGAGGTCAGGAAACATGCAGTGGCAATGTAGGATAGGTTTCTGAAAAACATTGCGGGGTAGTTCGCATTGTAAGGGTTTCCAACAGGCCATTAACTAGTAGGCGTGAGAAAAACATCACGGGGTGGTGTGAATCAGAGGGCCTGAATTACTATATGCAGTGAGTGGCAATGTAGGATGGAGAAAATCGCCACGGGTGGTCAGCATGGGGAGGTCAGGAAACTTGCAGTGGCAATGTAGGATAGGTTTCTGAAAAACATCGCGTGGTGGTTCGAATTGTATGGGTTTCTAACAGGCCATTCACTAGTAGGAGTGAGAAAAAAATCACGGGTTGGTGTGAATCGGAGTGCCTGAATTAGGATAGGCAGTGAGTGGCAATGTAAGATGGAGAAAAGCGCCACGGGGTGGTCAGCATGGGGAGGTAAGGAAAAATGCAGTGTCAATGTAGGATAGGTTTCTCAAAAACATCATTAGGTGGTATGCATTGTAAGGGTTTCTAACAGGGCATTCACTAGTAGGAGTGAGAAAAACATCATGGGGTGGTGTGAATCCAAGGGCCTGAATTAGGATAGGCAGTGAGTGGCAATGTAAGATGAAGAAAAGCGCCACGGGGTGGACATCATGGGGAGTTCAGGAAACATGCAGTGGCAATGTAGGATAGGTTTCTGAAAATCATTTACGGGGTGGTGCGCATTGTTAGGGTTTCTAACAGGGCATTCACTAGTAGGAATGAGAAAAACATCATGGGGTGGTGTGAATCCAAGGGCCTGAATTAGGATAGGCAGTGATTTGCAATATAGAATGGACAAAAGTGCCATGGGTTGGTCAGCATGGGGAAATCAGGAAACATGCAGTGTCAATGTAGGATAGGTTTCTGAAAAACATGGTGGGGTGGTTCGCATTGTAAGGGTTTGTTAGAGGCCAATCACTAGTAGGAGTGATTAAAATATCACGGGGTGGTGTGAATCGGAGGGCCTGAATTGGGAAAGGCAGTGAATGGCAATGTAGAATGGAGAAAAGTGCCACGGGGTGGTCAGCATGGTGAGGTCAGGAAATATGCAGTGGCAATGTAGGATAGGTTTCTCAAAAACATCGCGGGGTTGTGCGCATTGAAAGGTTTTCTAATAGGCTATTCACTAGTAGGAGTGAGAAAAACATCACGGGGTTGTATGAATTGGAGTGCCTAAATTAGGATAGGCAGTGAGTGGGAATGTAAGATGGAGAAAAGCACCACGGGGTGGTCAGCATGGGGAGGTCAGGAAACATGCAGTGGCAATGTAGGATAGGTTTCTGAAAAACATTGCGGGGTAGTTCGCATTGTAAGGGTTTCCAACAGGCCATTAACTAGTAGGTGTGAGAAAAACATCACGGGGTGGTGTGAATCAGAGGGCCTGAATTACTATATGCAGTGAGTGGCAATGTAGGATGGAGAAAATCGCCACGGGTGGTCAGCATGGGGAGGTCAGGAAACTTGCAGTGGCAATGTAGGATAGGTTTCTGAAAAACATCGCGTGGTGGTTCGAATTGTATGGGTTTCTAACAGGCCATTCACTAGTAGGAGTGAGAAAAAAATCACGGGTTGGTGTGAATCGGAGTGCCTGAATTAGGATAGGCAGTGAGTGGCAATGTAAGATGGAGAAAAGCGCCACGGGGTGGTCAGCATGGGGAGGTAAGGAAAAATGCAGTGTCAATGTAGGATAGGTTTCTCAAAAACATCATTAGGTGGTATGCATTGTAAGGGTTTCTAACAGGGCATTCACTAGTAGGAGTGAGAAAAACATCATGGGGTGGTGTGAATCCAAGGGCCTGAATTAGGATAGGCAGTGAGTGGCAATGTAAGATGAAGAAAAGCGCCACGGGGTGGACATCATGGGGAGTTCAGGAAACATGCAGTGGCAATGTAGGATAGGTTTCTGAAAATCATTTACGGGGTGGTGCGCATTGTTAGGGTTTCTAACAGGGCATTCACTAGTAGGAATGAGAAAAACATCATGGGGTGGTGTGAATCCAAGGGCCTGAATTAGGATAGGCAGTGATTTGCAATATAGAATGGACAAAAGTGCCATGGGTTGGTCAGCATGGGGAAATCAGGAAACATGCAGTGTCAATGTAGGATAGGTTTCTGAAAAACATGGTGGGGTGGTTCGCATTGTAAGGGTTTGTTAGAGGCCAATCACTAGTAGGAGTGATTAAAATATCACGGGGTGGTGTGAATCGGAGGGCCTGAATTGGGAAAGGCAGTGAATGGCAATGTAGAATGGAGAAAAGTGCCACGGGGTGGTCAGCATGGTGAGGTCAGGAAATATGCAGTGGCAATGTAGGATAGGTTTCTCAAAAACATCGCGGGGTTGTGCGCATTGAAAGGTTTTCTAATAGGCTATTCACTAGTAGGAGTGAGAAAAACATCACGGGGTTGTATGAATTGGAGTGCCTAAATTAGGATAGGCAGTGAGTGGGAATGTAAGATGGAGAAAAGCACCACGGGGTGGTCAGCATGGGGAGGTCAGGAAACATGCAGTGGCAATGTAGGATAAATTTCTGAAAATCATCACGGGGTGGTGCGCATTGTAAGGGTTTCTAACAGGCCATTCCCTAGTAGGAGAGAGAAAAACATCACGGGGTGTTGTGAATCGGAGGGCCTGAATTAGGATAGGCAGTGAGTGGCAATGTAGGATGGAGAAAAGCGCCACGGGGTGGTCAGCATGTGGAGGTCAGGAAACATGCAGTGGCAATGTACGATCGGTTTCTAAAAAACATCACGCAGCTGTGCACATTGAAGGGTTTCTAACAGGCCTTTCACTAGTAGGAGTGAGGAAAACATAAGGGGGTGGTGTGAATCGGAGGGCCTGAATTGGGATAGGCACTGAGTGGCAATGTAGGATGGAGAAAAGCACCATGGGTTGGTCAGCATGGGGAGGTCAGGAAACATGCAGTGTCAATGTAGGATAGGTTGCTAAAAAACATCGCGGGGTGGTGCACATTGTAAGGGTTTCTAACAGGCCATTCAGTAGTAGGAGTGAGAAAAACATCACGGGGGGGGATGTGAATCGGAAGGCCTGAATTAGGATAGGAAGTGAGTGGCACTCTAGGATGGAGAAAAGCGCCACTGGTTGGTCAGCATGGGGAGATCAGGAAACATGCAGTGGCAATGTAGTATAGTTTTCTGAAAAACATCGCAGGGTGGTGCGCATTGTAAGGGTTTCTAATAGGCCATTCACTAGTAAGAGTGAGAAAAATCACGGGGTGTTGTCAATCGAAGGTCCTGAATTAGGATATGCAGTGAGTGGCAATGTAGGATGGAGAAAAGCGGGACGGGGAATTCAGCATGGGGAGGTCACGAAACATGCAGTGGCAATGTAGGATACTATTCTGAGAAACATCGCGGGGTGAGGGGCATTTTAATTGTTTCTACACACCATGCAGTAGTAGCAGTGAGAAAAACATCACGGGTTTGTGGGAAACGGAGCGCCTGAATTAGTATAGGCAGTGAGTGGCAATGTAGGATGGAGAAAAGCGCCACGGGGTGGTCAGCATGGGGAGGTCAGGAAACATGCAGTGTCAATGTAGGATAGGTTGCTAAAAACATCGCGAGGTGGTGCACATTGTAAGGGTTTCTAACAGGCCATTCAGTAGTAGGAGTGAGAAAAACATCACGGGGTGTTGTGAATCGGAAGGGCTGAATTAGGGTGGGCAGTGAGTGGCACTGTAGGATGGAGAAAAGCGCCACGGGGTGGTCAGCATGGGGTGGGCAGGAAACATGCAGTGGCAATGTTGGATATGTTTCTGAAAATCTTCACGGGGTGGTGCGCATTGTCAGGGTTTCTAACAGGCCATTCACTAGTAGGAGTGAGAAAAACCTCAGGGGGTGTTGTGAATCGGAGGGCCTGAATTAGTATAGGCAGTGAGTGGCAATGTAGGATGGAGAAAAGCGCCACGGGGTGGTCAGCATGGGGAGGTCAGGAAACATGCAGTGGCAATGTAGGATAGGTTTCTCAAAATCATCACGGGGTGCTGCGCATTGTAAGGGTTTCTAACAGGCCTTTCACTAGTAGGAGTGAGGAAAACATCAGGGGGTCGTGTGAATTGGAGGGCCTGAATTGGGATAGGCACTGAGTGGCAATGTAGGATGGAGAAATGCGCCATGGGGTGGTCAGCATGGGGAAGTCAGGAAACATGCAGTGTCAATGTAGGATAGGTTGCTAAAAAACATCGCGGGGTGGTGCACATTGTAAGGGTTTCTAAAAGGCCATTCAGGAGTAGGAGTGAGAAAAACATCACGCGGGGGTTTTAATCGGAAGGCCTGAATTAGGATGGGCAGTGAGTGGCACTGTAGGATGGAGAAAAGCGCCACGGGGTGGTCAGCATCGGGAGGTCAGGAAACATGCAGTGGCAATGTAGGATATGTTTCTGAAAATCTTCACGAGGTGGTGCACATTGTCAGGGGTTCTTAAAGGCAATTCACTAGTAGGAGTGAGAAAAACATCTCGGGGTGTTGTGAATCAGAGGGCCTGAATTAGGATGGGCAGTGAGTGGCAATGTAAGATGGAGAAAAGCGCCACGGAATGCTCAGCATGGGGAGGTCAGGAAACATGCAATGGTAATGTAGAATAGGTTTCTGAAAATCATCACGGGGTGGTGCACATTGTAAGCGTTTCTAATAGGCCATTCACTAATAGGAGTGAGAAAAACATCACAGGGTGATGTGAATCAGAGGGCCTGAATTGGATTAGGTAGTGAGTGGCAAGGTAGAATGGAGAAAAGCACCACGGGGTGGTCAACATGGGGAGGTCAGGAAACATGCACTGGATATGTAGCATAGGTTTCTGAAAAACATCGCGGGGTGGTGCGCATTGTAAGCATGTCTAACAGGCCATTCACTACTAGGAGTGAGAAAAACATCACGGGGTGGTGGGAATCGGAGGGCCTGAATTGGGATTGGTAGTGAGTGGCAATGTAGGATGGAGAAAAGCGCCAAGGGGTGGTCAGCATGGGGAGGTCAGGAAACATGCAGTGGCAATGTAGGATAGGTTTCTGAGAAACATCGCGGGGTGGTGCGCATTGTAAGGGTTTCTAACAGGCCATTCACTAGTAGGAGTGAGAAAAACATCACGGGGCGTTGCGAATGGGAGGGCCTGAATTAGGATAGGCAGTGAGTGGCAATGTAGGATGGAGAAAAGCGCCACGGGGTGATCAGCATGGGGAGGTCAGGAAACATGAGTGGCAATGTAGGATAGGTTTCTGGAAAACATCGCTAGGTGGTGCGCATTGTAAGGGTTTCTAACAGGCCATTCACTAGTAAGAGTGAGAAAAAAATCATGGGGTGGTGTGAATCGCAGTGCCTGAATTAGGACAGGCAGTGAGTGTCAATGTAGGATGGAGAAAAGCGCCACGGGGTGATCAGCATGGGGAGGTCAGGAAACATGTGTGGCAATGTAGGATAGGTTTCTGGAAAACATCGCTAGGTGGTGCGCATTTTAAGGGTTTCTAACAGGCCTTATCTAGTAGGAGTGAGGAAAACATCAGGGGGTCATGTGAATCCCAGGGCCTGAATTGGGATAGGCACTGAGTGGCAATGTAGGATGGAGAAAAGCACCATGGGTTGGTCAGCATGGGGAGGTCAGGAAACATGCAGTGTCAATGTAGGATAGGTTGCTAAAAAACATCGCAGGGGTGGTGCACATTGTAAGGGTTTCTAACAGGCCATTCAGTAGTAGGAGTGAGAAAAACATCACGGGGGGGGTGTGAATTGGAAGGCCTGAATTAGGATAGGAAGTGAGTGGCACTCTAGGATGGAGAAAAGCGCCACTGGTTGGTCAGCATGGGGAGATCAGGAAACATGCAGTGGCAATGTAGGATAGGTTTCTGAAAATCTTCACGGGGTGGTGCGCATTGTAAGGGTTTCTACCAGGCCATTCAGTAGTAGGAATGAGAAAAACATCAGGGGGTATTGTGAATCGGAGGGCCTGAATTAGGATAGGCAGTGAGTGGCAATGTAGGATGGAGAAAAGCGCCATGGGTGGTCAGCATGGGGAGGTCAGGAAACTTGCAATGGCAATGTAGGACAGGTTTCTGAAAAACATCGCGTGGTGGTTCGCATTGTAAGGGTTTCTAACAGGCCATTCACTAGTAGGATTGAGAAAAACATCACAGGGTGGTGTGAATCGGAGGGCCTGAATTAGGATAGGAAGTGAGTGGCACTCTAGGATGGAGAAAAGCGCCACTGGTTGGTCAGCATGGGGAGATCAGGAAACATGCAGTGGCAATGTAGGATAGGTTTCTGAAAATCATCACGGAGTGGTGCGCATTGTAAGGGTTTCTAACACGCCATTCCCTAGTAGGAGTGAGAAAAACATCACGGGGTGTTGTGAATCGGAAGGACTGAATTAGGATAGGCAATGAATGGCAATGAAGGATGGAGAAAAGCGCCACGTGGTGGTCTGCATGTCAAGGTTAGGAAACATGCAGTGGCAATGTAGGATAGGTTTCTGAAAATCATCATGGGGTGGTGCGCATTGTCAGTTTTTCTAACAGGCCATTCACTAGTAGGAGTGAGAAAAACATCACGGGGTGGTGTGAATCGGAGGGTCTGAATAAGGATAGGCAGTGAGTGGCAACGTAGGATGGAGAAAATCGCCACGGGTGGTCAGAATACGGAGGTGAGAAAACTTGCAGTGGCAATGTAGGATAGGTTGCTGAAAAACATCGTTATGTGGTTCGCATTGTAAGGGTTTCTAACAGGCCATTCACTAGTAGGAGTGAGAAAAACATCATGGGGTGGTGTGAATCCAAGGGACTTAATTAGGATAGGCAGTGAGTGGCAATGTAAGATGGAGAAAAGCGCCACGGGGTGGACATCATGGGGAGTTCAGGAAACACGCAGTGGCAATGTAGGATAGGTTTCTGGAAATCATTTACGGGTGGTGCGCATTGTTAGAGTTTCTAACAGGCCATTCACTAGTAGGAGTGAGAAAAACATCACGGGGTGTTGTGAATCGGACGGACTGAATTAGGATAGGCAGTGAGTTGCAATGTAGGATGGACAAAAGTGCCACACGGGTGGTCAGCATGGTGAGGTCAGGAAATATGCAGTGGTAATGTAGGATAGGTTTCTCAAAAACTTCGCGGGGATGTGCGCATTGAAAGGTTTTCTAAAAGGCTATTCACTAGTAGGAGTGAGAAAAACATCACGAGGTTGTATGAATTGGAGTGCCTAAATTAGGATAGGCAGTGAGTGCGAATGTAAGATGGAGAAAAGCACCACGGGGTGGTCAGCATGGGGAGGTCAGGAAACATGCAGTGGCAATGTAGGATAAATTTCTGAAAATCATCACGGGGTGGTGCGCATTGTAAGGGTTTCTAACAGGCCATTCCCTAGTAGGACAGAGAAAAACATCACGGGGTATTGTGAATCGGAGGGCCTGAATTAGGATATGCAGTGAGTGGCAATGTAGGATGGAGAAAAGCGCCACGTGGTGGTCAACATGGGGAGGTCAGGAAACATGGAGTGGCATTGTAGGATAGGTTTCTGAAAACATCACGCGGCGATGCACATTGAAGAGTTTCTAACAGGCCTTTCACTAGTAGGAGTGAGGAAAACATCAGGGGGTGGTGTGAATCGGAGGGCCTGAATTTGGATAGGCACTGAGTGGCAATGTAGGATGGAGAAAAGCACCATGGGTTGGTCAGCATGGAGAGGTCAGGAAACATGCAGTGGCAATGTATGATAGGTTTCTGAAAAAACATCGCGGGGTGGTGCGCATTGTAAGCGTTTCTAATAGGCAATTCACTAAGAGGAGTGAGAAAAACATCACAGGTTGGTGTGAATCGGAGGGCCTGAATTGGGATAGGTAGTGAGTGAAAATATAGGATGGAGAAAAGCGCCACGGGGTAGTCAGCATGGTGAGGTCAGGAAACATGCAGTGGCAATGTAGGATAGGTTTCTGAAAAATATCGCGGGGTGGTGCGCATTGTAAGTATTTCTAACAGGCCATTCACTAGTAGGAGTGAGAAAATCATCACGGGGGGTTGCGAATTGGAGGGCCTGAATTAGGATAGGCAGTGAGTGGCAATGTAGGATGGAGAAAAGTGCCACGGGATGGTCAGCATGGGGATGTCAGGAAAAATGCAGTGGCAATGTAGGATAGGTTTCTGAAAAAGATCGCTAGGTGGTGCGCATTGTAACGGTTTCTAACAGGCCATTCACTAGTAGGAGTGAAAAAAACATCACAGGGTGTTGTGAATCAGAGGGACTGAATTAGGATAGGCAGTCAGTGGCAATGTAGGATGGAGAAAAGCGCCACGTGGTGGTCAGCATGGGGAGGTCAGGAAGCATGCAGTGGCAATGTAGGATAGGTTTCTGAAAAATATCGCGGGTTTGGTGCGCATTGTAAGGGTTTCTAACAGGCCATTCACTAGTAGGAGTGAGAAAAACATTATGGGGTGCTGTGAATCGGAGGCCCTGAATTAGGATAGGCAGTGAGTGGCAATGAAGGATGGAGAAAAGCGCCATGGGGTGGTCAGCATCGGAAGGTCAGGAAACATGCAGTGGCAATGTAGGATAGGTTTCTGAAAAACATCGCGGGGTGGTGTGCATTGCAAGGGTTTCTAACTGGCCATTCACTAGTAGGAGTGAGAAAAACATCACAGGGTGGTGTGAATCGGACAGACTGAATTAGGATAGGCATTGGCAATGTAGGAGTGGCAAGGTATAATGGACAAAAGCGCCACAGGGTGGTCAGCATGGGGAGGTCAGGAAACATGCAGTGTCAATGTAGGATAGGATTCTGAAAAACATCGCGGGGTGGTGCGCATTGTAAGGGTTTCTAACAGGCCAGTACCTAGTAGGAGTGAGAAAAACATCAAGGGGTGTTGTGAATCGGAGGGACTGAATTAGGATAGGCAGTGACTGGCAATGTAGGATGGAGAAAAGCGCCACGTGGTGGTCAGCATGGGGAGGTCAGGAAACATGCAGTGGCAATGTAGGATAGGTTTCTGAAAATCATCATGTGGTGGTGCGCATTGTCAGGGTTTCTAACAGGCCATTCACTAGTCGGAGTTAGAAAAACATCACGGGGTGTTGTGAATTGGAGGGCCTGAATTAGGATAGGCAGTGAGTGGCAATGTAGGATGGAGAAAAGCGCCATGTGGTGGACAGCATGGGGAGGTCAGGTAACATGCAGTGGCAGTGTAGGATAGGTTTCTGAAAAACATCGCGGGGTGGTGTGTATTGTAAGGGTTTCTAACAGGCCCTTCACTAGTAGGAGTGAGAAAAACATCAAGGTGGGTGTGAATCGGAGGGCCTGTATTAGGATAGGCAGTGTGTGGCATGGTAGGATGGAGAAAAGCCCCACGGGGTGGTCAGCATGGGGAGGTCAGGAAACATGCACTGGCAATGTAGCATATGTTTCTGAAAAACATCGCGGGGTGGTGCACATTGTAAGTGTTTGTAATAGGCCATTCACTTCTAGGAGTGAGAAAAACATCACGGGGTGGTGCGAATCGGAGGGCCTGAATTAGGATAGGCAGTGAGTGGCAATGGAGAATGGAGAAAAGCGCCGCGGGGTGGTCAGCATGGGGAGGTCAGGAATCATGCAGTTGCATTGTAGGATACGTTTCTGAAAAACATCGCGGGGTGGTGCACATTTTAAGGGTTTCTAACAGGCCATTCAGTAGTAGGAGTGGGAAAAACATCACGGGGTTGTGTGAATCAGAGGGCCTGAATTAGGATAGGCAGTGAGTTGCAATGTAGGGTGGACAAAAGCGCCACGGGTTGGTCAGCTTGGGGAGGTCAGGAAACATGCAGTGGCAATGTAGGATAGGTTTCTGAAAAACATTGCGGGGTAGTTCGCATTGTAAGGGTTTCCAACAGGCCATTAACTAGTAGGCGTGAGAAAAACATCACGGGGTGGTGTGAATCAGAGGGCCTGAATTACTATATGCAGTGAGTGGCAATGTAGGATGGAGAAAATCGCCACGGGTGGTCAGCATGGGGAGGTCAGGAAACTTGCAGTGGCAATGTAGGATAGGTTTCTGAAAAACATCGCGTGGTGGTTCGAATTGTATGGGTTTCTAACAGGCCATTCACTAGTAGGAGTGAGAAAAAAATCACGGGTTGGTGTGAATCGGAGTGCCTGAATTAGGATAGGCAGTGAGTGGCAATGTAAGATGGAGAAAAGCGCCACGGGGTGGTCAGCATGGGGAGGTAAGGAAAAATGCAGTGTCAATGTAGGATAGGTTTCTCAAAAACATCATTAGGTGGTATGCATTGTAAGGGTTTCTAACAGGGCATTCACTAGTAGGAGTGAGAAAAACATCATGGGGTGGTGTGAATCCAAGGGCCTGAATTAGGATAGGCAGTGAGTGGCAATGTAAGATGAAGAAAAGCGCCACGGGGTGGACATCATGGGGAGTTCAGGAAACATGCAGTGGCAATGTAGGATAGGTTTCTGAAAATCATTTACGGGGTGGTGCGCATTGTTAGGGTTTCTAACAGGGCATTCACTAGTAGGAATGAGAAAAACATCATGGGGTGGTGTGAATCCAAGGGCCTGAATTAGGATAGGCAGTGATTTGCAATATAGAATGGACAAAAGTGCCATGGGTTGGTCAGCATGGGGAAATCAGGAAACATGCAGTGTCAATGTAGGATAGGTTTCTGAAAAACATGGTGGGGTGGTTCGCATTGTAAGGGTTTGTTAGAGGCCAATCACTAGTAGGAGTGATTAAAATATCACGGGGTGGTGTGAATCGGAGGGCCTGAATTGGGAAAGGCAGTGAATGGCAATGTAGAATGGAGAAAAGTGCCACGGGGTGGTCAGCATGGTGAGGTCAGGAAATATGCAGTGGCAATGTAGGATAGGTTTCTCAAAAACATCGCGGGGTTGTGTGCATTGAAAGGTTTTCTAATAGGCTATTCACTAGTAGGAGTGAGAAAAACATCACGGGGTTGTATGAATTGGAGTGCCTAAATTAGGATAGGCAGTGAGTGGGAATGTAAGATGGAGAAAAGCACCACGGGGTGGTCAGCATGGGGAGGTCAGGAAACATGCAGTGGCAATGTAGGATAAATTTCTGAAAATCATCACGGGGTGGTGCGCATTGTAAGGGTTTCTAACAGGCCATTCCCTAGTAGGAGAGAGAAAAACATCACGGGGTGTTGTGAATCGGAGGGCCTGAATTAGGATAGGCAGTGAGTGGCAATGTAGGATGGAGAAAAGCGCCATGGGGTGGTCAGCATGTGGAGGTCAGGAAACATGCAGTGGCAATGTACGATCGGTTTCTAAAAAACATCACGCAGCTGTGCACATTGAAGGGTTTCTAACAGGCCTTTCACTAGTAGGAGTGAGGAAAACATAAGGGGGTGGTGTGAATCGGAGGGCCTGAATTGGGATAGGCACTGAGTGGCAATGTAGGATGGAGAAAAGCACCATGGGTTGGTCAGCATGGGGAGGTCAGGAAACATGCAGTGTCAATGTAGGATAGGTTGCTAAAAAACATCGCGGGGTGGTGCACATTGTAAGGGTTTCTAACAGGCCATTCAGTAGTAGGAGTGAGAAAAACATCACGGGGGGGGTGTGAATCGGAAGGCCTGAATTAGGATAGGAAGTGAGTGGCACTCTAGGATGGAGAAAAGCGCCACTGGTTGGTCAGCATGGGGAGATCAGGAAACATGCAGTGGCAATGTAGGATAGGTTTCTGAAAATCTTCACGGGGTGGTGCGCATTGTAAGGGTTTCTACCAGGCCATTCAGTAGTAGGAATGAGAAAAACATCAGGGGGTATTGTGAATCGGAGGGCCTGAATTAGGATAGGCAGTGAGTGGCAATGTAGGATGGAGAAAAGCGCCACGGGTGGTCAGCATGTGGAGGTCAGGAAACTTGCAATGTCAATGTAGGATACGTTTCTGAAAACCATCGCGTGGTGGTTCGCATTGTAAGGGTTTCTAACAGGCCATTCACTAGTAGGATTGAGAAAAACATCACAGGGTGGTGTGAATCGGAGGGCCTGAATTAGGATAGGCAGTGAGTGGCAATGTAGGATGGAGAAAAAGGCCACGGGGTGGTCAGCATGGGGACATCAGGAAACATGCAGAGTCAATGTAGGATAGGTTTCTGAAAACATAGCGGGGTGGTGCGCATTGAAAGCGTTTCTAACAGGCCATTCATTAGTAAGTGTGAGAAAAAAATCTCGGGGTGGTGTGAATCGGAGGGCATGAATTAGGATAGGCAGTGAGTGGCAATGTAAGATGGAGAAAAGCGCCACGGGGTGGTCAGCATGGGGAGGTCAGGAAACATGCAGTGGCAATGTAGGATAGGTTTCTGAAAATCATCACGGAGTGGTGCGCATTGTAAGGGTTTCTAACACGCCATTCCCTAGTAGGAGTGAGAAAAACATCACGGGGTGTTGTGAATCGGAGGGACTGAATTAGGATAGGCAGTGAATGGCAATGTAGGATGGAGAAAAGCGCCACGTGGTGGTCTGCATGGCAAGGTCAGGAAACATGCAGTGGCAATGTAGGATAGGTTTCTGAAAAACATCATGGGGTGGTACGCATTGTCAGTTTTTCTAACAGGCCATTCACTAGTAGGAGTGAGAAAAACATCACGGGGTGGTGTGAATCGGAGGGTCTGAATTAGGATAGGCAGTGAGTGGCAACGTAGGATGGAGAAAATCGCCACGGGTGGTCAGAATACGGAGGTGAGAAAACTTGCAGTGGCAATGTAGGATAGGTTGCTGAAAAACATCGTTATGTGGTTCGCATTGTAAGGGTTTCTAACAGGCCATTCACTAGTAGGAGTGAGAAAAACATCATGGGGTGGTGTGAATCCAAGGGCCTGAATTAGCATAGGCAGTGAGTGGCAATGTAAGATGGAGAAAAGCGCCACGGGGTGGACATCATGGGGAGTTCAGGAAACACGCAGTGGCAATGTAGGATAGGTTTCTGAAAATCATTTACGGGTGGTGCACATTGTTAGGGTTTCTAACAGGCCATTCACTAGTAGGAGTGAGAAAAACATCACGGGGTGTTGTGAATCGGACGGACTGAATTAGGATAGGCAGTGAGTTGCAATGTAGAATGGACAAAAGTGCCACACGGGTGGTCAGCATGGTGAGTTCAGGAAATACGCAGTGGCAATGTAGGATAGGTTTCTCAAAAACTTCGCGGGGATGTGTGCATTGAAAGGTTTTCTAAAAGGCTATTCACTACTAGGAGTGAGAAAAACATCACGAGGTTGTATGAATTGGAGTGCCTAAATTAGGATAGGCAGTGAGTGCGAATGTAAGATGGAGAAAAGCACTACGGGGTGGTCAGCATGGGGAGGTCAGGAAACATGCAGTGGCAATGTAGGATAAATTTCTGAAAATCATCACGGGGTGGTGCGCATTGTAAGGGTTTCTAACAGGCCATTCCCTAGTAGGACAGCGAAAAACATCACGGGGTATTGTGAATCGGAGGGCCTGAATTAGGATAGGCAGTGAGTGGCAATGTAGGATGGAGAAAAGCGCCACGTGGTGGTCAATATGGGGAGGTCAGGAAACATGCAGTGGGATTGTAGGATAGGTTTCTGAAAAACATCACGCGGCGATGCACATTGAAGGGTTTCTAACAGGCCTTTCACTAGTAGGAGTGAGGAAAACATCAGGGGCTGGTGTGAATCGGAGGGCCTGAATTGGGATAGGCACTGAGTGGCAATGTAGGATGGAGAAAAGCACCATGGGTTGGTCAGCATGGGGAGGTCAGGAAACATGCAGTGGCAATGTATGATAGGTTTCTGAAAAAACATCGTGGGTGTTGCGCATTGTAAGCGTTTCTAATAGGCAATTCACTAAGAGGAGTGAGAAAAACATCACAGGTTGGTGTGAATCGGAGGGCCTGAATTGGGATAGGTAGTGAGTGAAAATGTAGGATGGAGAAAAGCGGCACGGGGTAGTCAGCATGGTGAGGTCAGGAAACATGCAGTGGCAATGTAGGATAGGTTTCTGAAAAATATCGCGGGGTGGTGCGCATTGTAAGTATTTCTAACAGGCCATTCACTAGTAGGAGTGAGAAAATCATCACGGGGGGTTGCGAATTGGAGGGCCTGAATTAGGATAGGCAGTGAGTGGCAATGTAGGATGGAGAAAAGTGCCACGGGATGGTCAGCATGGGGAGGTCAGGAAAAATGCAGTGGCAATGTAGGATAGGTTTCTGAAAAACATCGCTAGGTGGTGCGCATTGTAACGGTTTCTAACAGGCCATTCACTAGTAGGAGTGAAAAAAACATCACAGGGTGTTGTGAATCAGAGGGACAGAATTAGGATAGGCAGTCAGTGGCAATGTAGGATGGAGAAAAGCGCCACGTGGTGGTCAGCATGGGGAGGTCAGGAAACATGCAGTGGCAATGTAGGATAGGTTTCTGAAAAATATCGCGGGTTTGGTGCGCATTGTAAGGGTTTCTAACAGGCCATTCACTAGTAGGAGTGAGAAAAACATTATGGGGTGCTGTGAATCGGAGGGCCTGAATTAGGATAGGCAGTGAGTGGCAATGTAGGATGGAGAAAAGCGCCACGGGGTGGTCAGCATGGGGAGGTCAGGAAACATGCAGTGTCAATGTAGGATAGGTTGCTAAAAACATCGCGAGGTGGTGCACATTGTAAGGGTTTCTAACAGGCCATTCAGTAGTAGGAGTGAGAAAAACATCACGGGGTGTTGTGAATCGGAAGGGCTGAATTAGGGTGGGCAGTGAGTGGCACTGTAGGATGGAGAAAAGCGCCACGGGGTGGTCAGCATGGGGTGGGCAGGAAACATGCAGTGGCAATGTTGGATATGTTTCTGAAAATCTTCACGGGGTGGTGCGCATTGTCAGGGTTTCTAACAGGCCATTCACTAGTAGGAGTGAGAAAAACCTCAGGGGGTGTTGTGAATCGGAGGGCCTGAATTAGTATAGGCAGTGAGTGGCAATGTAGGATGGAGAAAAGCGCCACGGGGTGGTCAGCATGGGGAGGTCAGGAAACATGCAGTGGCAATGTAGGATAGGTTTCTCAAAATCATCACGGGGTGCTGCGCATTGTAAGGGTTTCTAACAGGCCTTTCACTAGTAGGAGTGAGGAAAACATCAGGGGGTCGTGTGAATTGGAGGGCCTGAATTGGGATAGGCACTGAGTGGCAATGTAGGATGGAGAAATGCGCCATGGGGTGGTCAGCATGGGGAAGTCAGGAAACATGCAGTGTCAATGTAGGATAGGTTGCTAAAAAACATCGCGGGGTGGTGCACATTGTAAGGGTTTCTAACAGGCCATTCAGGAGTAGGAGTGAGAAAAACATCACGCGGGGGTTTTAATCGGAAGGCCTGAATTAGGATGGGCAGTGAGTGGCACTGTAGGATGGAGAAAAGCGCCACGGGGTGGTCAGCATCGGGAGGTCAGGAAACATGCAGTGGCAATGTAGGATATGTTTCTGAAAATCTTCACGAGGTGGTGCACATTGTCAGGGGTTCTTAAAGGCAATTCACTAGTAGGAGTGAGAAAAACATCTCGGGGTGTTGTGAATCAGAGGGCCTGAATTAGGATGGGCAGTGAGTGGCAATGTAAGATGGAGAAAAGCGCCACGGAATGCTCAGCATGGGGAGGTCAGGAAACATGCAATGGTAATGTAGAATAGGTTTCTGAAAATCATCACGGGGTGGTGCGCATTGTAAGCGTTTCTAATAGGCCATTCACTAATAGGAGTGAGAAAAACATCACAGGGTGATGTGAATCAGAGGGCCTGAATTGGATTAGGTAGTGAGTGGCAATGTAGAATGGAGAAAAGCACCACGGGGTGGTCAACATGGGGAGGTCAGGAAACATGCACTGGATATGTAGCATAGGTTTCTGAAAAACATCGCGGGGTGGTGCGCATTGTAAGCATTTCTAACAGGCCATTCACTACTAGGAGTGAGAAAAACATCACGGGGTGGTGGGAATCGGAGGGCCTGAATTGGGATTGGTAGTGAGTGGCAATGTAGGATGGAGAAAAGCGCCAAGGGGTGGTCAGCATGGGGAGGTCAGGAAACATGCAGTGGCAATGTAGGATAGGTTTCTGAGAAACATCGCGGGGTGGTGCGCATTGTAAGGGTTTCTAACAGGCCATTCACTAGTAGGAGTGAGAAAAACATCACGGGGCGTTGCGAATTGGAGGGCCTGAATTAGGATAGGCAGTGAGTGGCAATGTAGGATGGAGAAAAGCGCCACGGGGTGATCAGCATGGGGAGGTCAGGAAACATGAGTGGCAATGTAGGATAGGTTTCTGGAAAACATCGCTAGGTGGTGCGCATTGTAAGGGTTTCTAACAGGCCATTCACTAGTAAGAGTGAGAAAAAAATCATGGGGTGGTGTGAATCGCAGTGCCTGAATTAGGACAGGCAGTGAGTGTCAATGTAGGATGGAGAAAAGCGCCACGGGGTGATCAGCATGGGGAGGTCAGGAAACATGAGTGGCAATGTAGGATAGGTTTCTGGAAAACATCGCTAGGTGGTGCGCATTTTAAGGGTTTCTAACAGGCCTTATCTAGTAGGAGTGAGGAAAACATCAGGGGGTCATGTGAATCCCAGGGCCTGAATTGGGATAGGCACTGAGTGGCAATGTAGGATGGAGAAAAGCACCATGGGTTGGTCAGCATGGGGAGGTCAGGAAACATGCAGTGTCAATGTAGGATAGGTTGCTAAAAAACATCGCAGGGGTGGTGCACATTGTAAGGGTTTCTAACAGGCCATTCAGTAGTAGGAGTGAGAAAAACATCACGGGGGGGGGGTGTGAATTGGAAGGCCTGAATTAGGATAGGAAGTGAGGGGCACTCTAGGATGGAGAAAAGCGCCACTGGTTGGTCAGCATGGGGAGATCAGGAAACATGCAGTGGCAATGTAGGATAGGTTTCTGAAAATCTTCACGGGGTGGTGCGCATTGTAAGGGTTTCTACCAGGCCATTCAGTAGTAGGAATGAGAAAAACATCAGGGGGTATTGTGAATCGGAGGGCCTGAATTAGGATAGGCAGTGAGTGGCAATGTAGGATGGAGAAAAGCGCCACGGGTGGTCAGCATGGGGAGGTCAGGAAACTTGCAATGGCAATGTAGGATAGGTTTCTGAAAAACATCGCGTGGTGGTTCGCATTGTAAGGGTTTCTAACAGGCCATTCACTAGTAGGATTGAGAAAAACATCACAGGGTGGTGTGAATCGGAGGGCCTGAATTAGGATAGGAAGTGAGTGGCACTCTAGGATGGAGAAAAGCGCCACTGGTTGGTCAGCATGGGGAGATCAGGAAACATGCAGTGGCAATGTAGGATAGGTTTCTGAAAATCATCACGGAGTGGTGCGCATTGTAAGGGTTTCTAACACGCCATTCCCTAGTAGGAGTGAGAAAAACATCACGGGGTGTTGTGAATCGGAAGGACTGAATTAGGATAGGCAATGAATGGCAATGAAGGATGGAGAAAAGCGCCACGTGGTGGTCTGCATGTCAAGGTTAGGAAACATGCAGTGGCAATGTAGGATAGGTTTCTGAAAATCATCATGGGGTGGTGCGCATTGTCAGTTTTTCTAACAGGCCATTCACTAGTAGGAGTGAGAAAAACATCACGGGGTGGTGTGAATCGGAGGGTCTGAATAAGGATAGGCAGTGAGTGGCAACGTAGGATGGAGAAAATCGCCACGGGTGGTCAGAATACGGAGGTGAGAAAACTTGCAGTGGCAATTTAGGATAGGTTGCTGAAAAACATCGTTATGTGGTTCGCATTGTAAGGGTTTCTAACAGGCCATTCACTAGTAGGAGTGAGAAAAACATCATGGGGTGGTGTGAATCCAAGGGACTTAATTAGGATAGGCAGTGAGTGGCAATGTAAGATGGAGAAAAGCGCCACGGGGTGGACATCATGGGGAGTTCAGGAAACACGCAGTGGCAATGTAGGATAGGTTTCTGAAAATCATTTACGGGTGGTGCGCATTGTTAGAGTTTCTAACAGGCCATTCACTAGTAGGAGTGAGAAAAACATCACGGGGTGTTGTGAATCGGACGGACTGAATTAGGATAGGCAGTGAGTTGCAATGTAGGATGGCAAAAGTGCCACACGGGTGGTCAGCATGGTGAGGTCAGGAAATATGCAGTGGTAATGTAGGATAGGTTTCTCAAAAACTTCGCGGGGATGTGCGCATTGAAAGGTTTTCTAAAAGGCTATTCACTAGTAAGAGTGAGAAAAACATCACGAGGTTGTATGAATTGGAGTGCCTAAATTAGGATAGGCAGTGAGTGCGAATGTAAGATGGAGAAAAGCACCACGGGGTGGTCAGCATGGGGAGGTCAGGAAACATGCAGTGGCAATGTAGGATAAATTTCTGAAAATCATCACGGGGTGGTGCGCATTGTAAGGGTTTCTAACAGGCCATTCCCTAGTAGGACAGAGAAAAACATCACGGGGTATTGTGAATCGGAGGGCCTGAATTAGGATATGCAGTGAGTGGCAATGTAGGATGGAGAAAAGCGCCACGTGGTGGTCAACATGGGGAGGTCAGGAAACATGGAGTGGCATTGTAGGATAGGTTTCTGAAAACATCACGCGGCGATGCACATTGAAGAGTTTCTAACAGGCCTTTCACTAGTAGGAGTGAGGAAAACATCAGGGGGTGGTGTGAATCGGAGGGCCTGAATTTGGATAGGCACTGAGTGGCAATGTAGGATGGAGAAAAGCACCATGGGTTGGTCAGCATGGAGAGGTCAGGAAACATGCAGTGGCAATGTATGATAGGTTTCTGAAAAAACATCGCGGGGTGGTGCGCATTGTAAGCGTTTCTAATAGGCAATTCACTAAGAGGAGTGAGAAAAACATCACAGGTTGGTGTGAATCGGAGGGCCTGAATTGGGATAGGTAGTGAGTGAAAATGTAGGATGGAGAAAAGCGCCACGGGGTAGTCAGCATGGTGAGGTCAGGAAACATGCAGTGGCAATGTAGGATAGGTTTCTGAAAAATATCGCGGGGTGGTGCGCATTGTAAGTATTTCTAACAGGCCATTCACTAGTAGGAGTGAGAAAATCATCACGGGGGGTTGCGAATTGGAGGGCCTGAATTAGGATAGGCAGTGAGTGGCAATGTAGGATGGAGAAAAGTGCCACGGGATGGTCAGCATGGGGATGTCAGGAAAAATGCAGTGGCAATGTAGGATAGGTTTCTGAAAAAGATCGCTAGGTGGTGCGCATTGTAACGGTTTCTAACAGGCCATTCACTAGTAGGAGTGAAAAAAACATCACAGGGTTTTGTGAATTAGAGGGACTGAATTAGGATAGGCAGTCAGTGGCAATGTAGGATGGAGAAAAGCGCCACGTGGTGGTCAGCATGGGGAGGTCAGGAAGCATGCAGTGGCAATGTAGGATAGGTTTCTGAAAAATATCGCGGGTTTGGTGCGCATTGTAAGGGTTTCTAACAGGCCATTCACTAGTAGGAGTGAGAAAAACATTATGGGGTGCTGTGAATCGGAGGCCCTGAATTAGGATAGGCAGTGAGTGGCAATGAAGGATGGAGAAAAGCGCCATGGGGTGGTCAGCATCGGAAGGTCAGGAAACATGCAGTGGCAATGTAGGATAGGTTTCTGAAAAACATCGCGGGGTGGTGTGCATTGTAAGGGTTTCTAACTGGCCATTCACTAGTAGGAGTGAGAAAAACATCACAGGGTGGTGTGAATCGGACAGACTGAATTAGGATAGGCATTGGCAATGTAGGAGTGGCAAGGTATAATGGACAAAAGCGCCACAGGGTGGTCAGCATGGGGAGGTCAGGAAACATGCAGTGTCAATGTAGGATAGGATTCTGAAAAACATCGCGGGGTGGTGCGCATTGTAAGGGTTTCTAACAGGCCAGTACCTAGTAGGAGTGAGAAAAACATCAAGGGGTGTTGTGAATCGGAGGGACTGAATTAGGATAGGCAGTGACTGGCAATGTAGGATGGAGAAAAGCGCCACGTGGTGGTCAGCATGGGGAGGTCAGGAAACATGCAGTGGCAATGTAGGATAGGTTTCTGAAAATCATCATGTGGTGGTGCGCATTGTCAGGGTTTCTAACAGGCCATTCACTAGTCGGAGTTAGAAAAACATCACGGGGTGTTGTGAATTGGAGGGCCTGAATTAGGATAGGCAGTGAGTGGCAATGTAGGATGGAGAAAAGCGCCATGTGGTGGACAGCATGGGGAGGTCAGGTAACATGCAGTGGCAGTGTAGGATAGGTTTCTGAAAAACATCGCGGGGTGGTGTGCATTGTAAGGGTTTCTAACAGGCCCTTCACTAGTAGGAGTGAGAAAAACATCAAGGTGGGTGTGAATCGGAGGGCCTGTATTAGGATAGGCAGTGTGTGGCATGGTAGGATGGAGAAAAGCCCCACGGGGTGGTCAGCATGGGGAGGTCAGGAAACATGCACTGGCAATGTAGCATATGTTTCTGAAAAACATCGCGGGGTGGTGCACATTGTAAGTGTTTGTAATAGGCCATTCACTTCTAGGAGTGAGAAAAACATCACGGGGTGGTGCGAATCGGAGGGCCTGAATTAGGATAGGCAGTGAGTGGCAATGGAGAATGGAGAAAAGCGCCGCGGGGTGGTCAGCATGGGGAGGTCAGGAATCATGCAGTTGCATTGTAGGATACGTTTCTGAAAAACATCGCGGGGTGGTGCACATTTTAAGGGTTTCTAACAGGCCATTCAGTAGTAGGAGTGGGAAAAACATCACGGGGTTGTGTGAATCAGAGGGCCTGAATTAGGATAGGCAGTGAGTTGCAATGTAGGGTGGACAAAAGCGCCACGGGTTGGTCAGCTTGGGGAGGTCAGGAAACATGCAGTGGCAATGTAGGATAGGTTTCTGAAAAACATTGCGGGGTAGTTCGCATTGTAAGGGTTTCCAACAGGCCATTAACTAGTAGGCGTGAGAAAAACATCACGGGGTGGTGTGAATCAGAGGGCCTGAATTACTATATGCAGTGAGTGGCAATGTAGGATGGAGAAAATCGCCACGGGTGGTCAGCATGGGGAGGTCAGGAAACTTGCAGTGGCAATGTAGGATAGGTTTCTGAAAAACATCGCGTGGTGGTTCGAATTGTATGGGTTTCTAACAGGCCATTCACTAGTAGGAGTGAGAAAAAAATCACGGGTTGGTGTGAATCGGAGTGCCTGAATTAGGATAGGCAGTGAGTGGCAATGTAAGATGGAGAAAAGCGCCACGGGGTGGTCAGCATGGGGAGGTAAGGAAAAATGCAGTGTCAATGTAGGATAGGTTTCTCAAAAACATCATTAGGTGGTATGCATTGTAAGGGTTTCTAACAGGGCATTCACTAGTAGGAGTGAGAAAAACATCATGGGGTGGTGTGAATCCAAGGGCCTGAATTAGGATAGGCAGTGATTTGCAATATAGAATGGACAAAAGTGCCATGGGTTGGTCAGCATGGGGAAATCAGGAAACATGCAGTGTCAATGTAGGATAGGTTTCTGAAAAACATGGTGGGGTGGTTCGCATTGTAAGGGTTTGTTAGAGGCCAATCACTAGTAGGAGTGATTAAAATATCACGGGGTGGTGTGAATCGGAGGGCCTGAATTGGGAAAGGCAGTGAATGGCAATGTAGAATGGAGAAAAGTGCCACGGGGTGGTCAGCATGGTGAGGTCAGGAAATATGCAGTGGCAATGTAGGATAGGTTTCTCAAAAACATCGCGGGGTTGTGCGCATTGAAAGGTTTTCTAATAGGCTATTCACTAGTAGGAGTGAGAAAAACATCACGGGGTTGTATGAATTGGAGTGCCTAAATTAGGATAGGCAGTGAGTGGGAATGTAAGATGGAGAAAAGCACCACGGGGTGGTCAGCATGGGGAGGTCAGGAAACATGCAGTGGCAATGTAGGATAAATTTCTGAAAATCATCACGGGGTGGTGCGCATTGTAAGGGTTTCTAACAGGCCATTCCCTAGTAGGAGAGGGAAAAACATCACGGGGTGTTGTGAATCGGAGGGCCTGAATTAGGATAGGCAGTGAGTGGCAATGTAGGATGGAGAAAAGCGCCACGGGGTGGTCAGCATGTGGAGGTCAGGAAACATGCAGTGGCAATGTACGATCGGTTTCTAAAAAACATCACACAGCTGTGCACATTGAAAGGTTTCTAACAGGCCTTTCACTAGTAGGAGTGAGGAAAACATAAGGGGGTGGTGTGAATCGGAGGGCCTGAATTGGGATAGGCACTGAGTGGCAATGTAGGATGGAGAAAAGCACCATGGGTTGGTCAGCATGGGGAGGTCAGGAAACATGCAGTGTCAATGTAGGATAGGTTGCTAAAAAACATCGCGGGGTGGTGCACATTGTAAGGGTTTCTAACAGGCCATTCAGTAGTAGGAGTGAGAAAAACATCACGGGGGGGGGGTGTGAATCGGAAGGCCTGAATTAGGATAGGAAGTGAGTGGCACTCTAGGATGGAGAAAAGCGCCACTGGTTGGTCAGCATGGGGAGATCAGGAAACATGCAGTGGCAATGTAGGATAGGTTTCTGAAAATCTTCACGGGGTGGTGCGCATTGTAAGGGTTTCTACCAGGCCATTCAGTAGTAGGAATGAGAAAAACATCAGGGGGTATTGTGAATCGGAGGGCCTGAATTAGGATAGGCAGTGAGTGGCAATGTAGGATGGAGAAAAGCGCCACGGGTTTTCAGCATGTGGAGGTCAGGAAACTTGCAATGTCAATGTAGGATACGTTTCTGAAAACCATCGCGTGGTGGTTCGCATTGTAAGGGTTTCTAACAGGCCATTCACTAGTAGGATTGAGAAAAACATCACAGGGTGGTGTGAATCGGAGGGCCTGAATTAGGATAGGCAGTGAGTGGCAATGTAGGATGGAGAAAAAGGCCACGGGGTGGTCAGCATGGGGACATCAGGAAACATGCAGAGTCAATGTAGGATAGGTTTCTGAAAACATAGCGGGGTGGTGCGCATTGAAAGCGTTTCTAACAGGCCATTCGTTAGTAAGTGTGAGAAAAAAATCTCGGGGTGGTGTGAATCGGAGGGCATGAATTAGGATAGGCAGTGAGTGGCAATGTAAGATGGAGAAAAGCGCCACGGGGTGGTCAGCATGGGGAGGTCAGGAAACATGCAGTGGCAATGTAGGATAGGTTTCTGAAAATCATCACGGAGTGGTGCGCATTGTAAGGGTTTCTAACACGCCATTCCCTAGTAGGAGTGAGAAAAACATCACGGGGTGTTGTGAATCGGAGGGACTGAATTAGGATAGGCAGTGAATGGCAATGTAGGATGGAGAAAAGCGCCACGTGGTGGTCTGCATGGCAAGGTCAGGAAACATGCAGTGGCAATGTAGGATAGGTTTCTGAAAAACATCATGGGGTGGTACGCATTGTCAGTTTTTCTAACAGGCCATTCACTAGTAGGAGTGAGAAAAACATCACGGGGTGGTGTGAATCGGAGGGTCTGAATTAGGATAGGCAGTGAGTGGCAACGTAGGATGGAGAAAATCGCCACGGGTGGTCAGAATACGGAGGTGAGAAAACTTGCAGTGGCAATGTAGGATAGGTTGCTGAAAAACATCGTTATGTGGTTCGCATTGTAAGGGTTTCTAACAGGCCATTCACTAGTAGGAGTGAGAAAAACATCATGGGGTGGTGTGAATCCAAGGGCCTGAATTAGGATAGGCAGTGAGTGGCAATGTAAGATGGAGAAAAGCGCCACGGGGTGGACATCATGGGGAGTTCAGGAAACACGCAGTGGCAATGTAGGATAGGTTTCTGAAAATCATTTACGGGTGGTGCACATTGTTAGGGTTTCTAACAGGCCATTCACTAGTAGGAGTGAGAAAAACATCACGGGGTGTTGTGAATCGGACGGACTGAATTAGGATAGGCAGTGAGTTGCAATGTAGAATGGACAAAAGTGCCACACGGGTGGTCAGCATGGTGAGTTCAGGAAATACGCAGTGGCAATGTAGGATAGGTTTCTCAAAAACTTCGCGGGGATGTGCGCATTGAAAGGTTTTCTAAAAGGCTATTCACTACTAGGAGTGAGAAAAACATCACGAGGTTGTATGAATTGGAGTGCCTAAATTAGGATAGGCAGTGAGTGCGAATGTAAGATGGAGAAAAGCACTACGGGGTGGTCAGCATGGGGAGGTCAGGAAACATGCAGTGGCAATGTAGGATAAATTTCTGAAAATCATCACGGGGTGGTGCGCATTGTAAGGGTTTCTAACAGGCCATTCCCTAGTAGGACAGCGAAAAACATCACGGGGTATTGTGAATCGGAGGGCCTGAATTAGGATAGGCAGTGAGTGGCAATGTAGGATGGAGAAAAGCGCCACGTGGTGGTCAATATGGGGAGGTCAGGAAACATGCAGTGGGATTGTAGGATAGGTTTCTGAAAAACATCACGCGGCGATGCACATTGAAGGGTTTCTAACAGGCCTTTCACTAGTAGGAGTGAGGAAAACATCAGGGGGTGGTGTGAATCGGAGGGCCTGAATTGGGATAGGCACTGAGTGGCAATGTAGGATGGAGAAAAGCACCATGGGTTGGTCAGCATGGGGAGGTCAGGAAACATGCAGTGGCAATGTATGATAGGTTTCTGAAAAAACATCGCGGGGTGTTGCGCATTGTAAGCGTTTCTAATAGGCAATTCACTAAGAGGAGTGAGAAAAACATCACAGGTTGGTGTGAATCGGAGGGCCTGAATTGGGATAGGTAGTGAGTGAAAATGTAGGATGGAGAAAAGCGGCACGGGGTAGTCAGCATGGTGAGGTCAGGAAACATGCAGTGGCAATGTAGGATAGGTTTCTGAAAAATATCGCGGGGTGGTGCGCATTGTAAGTATTTCTAACAGGCCATTCACTAGTAGGAGTGAGAAAATCATCACGGGGGGTTGCGAATTGGAGGGCCTGAATTAGGATAGGCAGTGAGTGGCAATGTAGGATGGAGAAAAGTGCCACGGGATGGTCAGCATGGGGATGTCAGGAAAAATGCAGTGGCAATGTAGGATAGGTTTCTGAAAAAGATCGCTAGGTGGTGCGCATTGTAACGGTTTCTAACAGGCCATTCACTAGTAGGAGTGAAAAAAACATCACAGGGTGTTGTGAATCAGAGGGACTGAATTAGGATAGGCAGTCAGTGGCAATGTAGGATGGAGAAAATCGCCACGTGGTGGTCAGCATGGGGAGGTCAGGAAGCATGCAGTGGCAATGTAGGATAGGTTTCTGAAAAATATCGCGGGTTTGGTGCGCATTGTAAGGGTTTCTAACAGGCCATTCACTAGTAGGAGTGAGAAAAACATTATGGGGTGCTGTGAATCGGAGGCCCTGAATTAGGATAGGCAGTGAGTGGCAATGAAGGATGGAGAAAAGCGCCATGGGGTGGTCAGCATCGGAAGGTCAGGAAACATGCAGTGGCAATGTAGGATAGGTTTCTGAAAAACATCGCGGGGTGGTGTGCATTGTAAGGGTTTCTAACTGGCCATTCACTAGTAGGAGTGAGAAAAACATCACAGGGTGGTGTGAATCGGACAGACTGAATTAGGATAGGCATTGGCAATGTAGGAGTGGCAAGGTATAATGGACAAAAGCGCCACAGGGTGGTCAGCATGGGGAGGTCAGGAAACATGCAGTGTCAATGTAGGATAGGATTCTGAAAAACATCGCGGGGTGGTGCGCATTGTAAGGGTTTCTAACAGGCCAGTACCTAGTAGGAGTGAGAAAAACATCAAGGGGTGTTGTGAATCGGAGGGACTGAATTAGGATAGGCAGTGACTGGCAATGTAGGATGGAGAAAAGCGCCACGTGGTGGTCAGCATGGGGAGGTCAGGAAACATGCAGTGGCAATGTAGGATAGGTTTCTGAAAATCATCATGTGGTGGTGCGCATTGTCAGGGTTTCTAACAGGCCATTCACTAGTCGGAGTTAGAAAAACATCACGGGGTGTTGTGAATTGGAGGGCCTGAATTAGGATAGGCAGTGAGTGGCAATGTAGGATGGAGAAAAGCGCCATGTGGTGGACAGCATGGGGAGGTCAGGTAACATGCAGTGGCAGTGTAGGATAGGTTTCTGAAAAACATCGCGGGGTGGTGTGCATTGTAAGGGTTTCTAACAGGCCCTTCACTAGTAGGAGTGAGAAAAACATCAAGGTGGGTGTGAATCGGAGGGCCTGTATTAGGATAGGCAGTGTGTGGCATGGTAGGATGGAGAAAAGCCCCACGGGGTGGTCAGCATGGGGAGGTCAGGAAACATGCACTGGCAATGTAGCATATGTTTCTGAAAAACATCGCGGGGTGGTGCACATTGTAAGTGTTTGTAATAGGCCATTCACTTCTAGGAGTGAGAAAAACATCACGGGGTGGTGCGAATCGGAGGGCCTGAATTAGGATAGGCAGTGAGTGGCAATGGAGAATGGAGAAAAGCGCCGCGGGGTGGTCAGCATGGGGAGGTCAGGAATCATGCAGTTGCATTGTAGGATACGTTTCTGAAAAACATCGCGGGGTGGTGCACATTTTAAGGGTTTCTAACAGGCCATTCAGTAGTAGGAGTGGGAAAAACATCACGGGGTTGTGTGAATCAGAGGGCCTGAATTAGGATAGGCAGTGAGTTGCAATGTAGGGTGGACAAAAGCGCCACGGGTTGGTCAGCTTGGGGAGGTCAGGAAACATGCAGTGGCAATGTAGGATAGGTTTCTGAAAAACATTGCGGGGTAGTTCGCATTGTAAGGGTTTCCAACAGGCCATTAACTAGTAGGCGTGAGAAAAACATCACGGGGTGGTGTGAATCAGAGGGCCTGAATTACTATATGCAGTGAGTGGCAATGTAGGATGGAGAAAATCGCCACGGGTGGTCAGCATGGGGAGGTCAGGAAACTTGCAGTGGCAATGTAGGATAGGTTTCTGAAAAACATCGCGTGGTGGTTCGAATTGTATGGGTTTCTAACAGGCCATTCACTAGTAGGAGTGAGAAAAAAATCACGGGTTGGTGTGAATCGGAGTGCCTGAATTAGGATAGGCAGTGAGTGGCAATGTAAGATGGAGAAAAGCGCCATGGGGTGGTCAGCATGGGGAGGTAAGGAAAAATGCAGTGTCAATGTAGGATAGGTTTCTCAAAAACATCATTAGGTGGTATGCATTGTAAGGGTTTCTAACAGGGCATTCACTAGTAGGAGTGAGAAAAACATCATGGGGTGGTGTGAATCCAAGGGCCTGAATTAGGATAGGCAGTGAGTGGCAATGTAAGATGAAGAAAAGCGCCACGGGGTGGACATCATGGGGAGTTCAGGAAACATGCAGTGGCAATGTAGGATAGGTTTCTGAAAATCATTTACGGGGTGGTGCGCATTGTTAGGGTTTCTAACAGGGCATTCACTAGTAGGAATGAGAAAAACATCATGGGGTGGTGTGAATCCAAGGGCCTGAATTAGGATAGGCAGTGATTTGCAATATAGAATGGACAAAAGTGCCATGGGTTGGTCAGCATGGGGAAATCAGGAAACATGCAGTGTCAATGTAGGATAGGTTTCTGAAAAACATGGTGGGGTGGTTCGCATTGTAAGGGTTTGTTAGAGGCCAATCACTAGTAGGAGTGATTAAAATATCACGGGGTGGTGTGAATCGGAGGGCCTGAATTGGGAAAGGCAGTGAATGGCAATGTAGAATGGAGAAAAGTGCCACGGGGTGGTCAGCATGGTGAGGTCAGGAAATATGCAGTGGCAATGTAGGATAGGTTTCTCAAAAACATCGCGGGGTTGTGCGCATTGAAAGGTTTTCTAATAGGCTATTCACTAGTAGGAGTGAGAAAAACATCACGGGGTTGTATGAATTGGAGTGCCTAAATTAGGATAGGCAGTGAGTGGGAATGTAAGATGGAGAAAAGCACCACGGGGTGGTCAGCATGGGGAGGTCAGGAAACATGCAGTGGCAATGTAGGATAAATTTCTGAAAATCATCACGGGGTGGTGCGCATTGTAAGGGTTTCTAACAGGCCATTCCCTAGTAGGAGAGAGAAAAACATCACGGGGTGTTGTGAATCGGAGGGCCTGAATTAGGATAGGCAGTGAGTGGCAATGTAGGATGGAGAAAAGCGCCACGGGGTGGTCAGCATGTGGAGGTCAGGAAACATGCAGTGGCAATGTACGATCGGTTTCTAAAAAACATCACGCAGCTGTGCACATTGAAGGGTTTCTAACAGGCCTTTCACTAGTAGGAGTGAGGAAAACATAAGGGGGTGGTGTGAATCGGAGGGCCTGAATTGGGATAGGCACTGAGTGGCAATGTAGGATGGAGAAAAGCACCATGGGTTGGTCAGCATGGGGAGGTCAGGAAACATGCAGTGTCAATGTAGGATAGGTTGCTAAAAAACATCGCGGGGTGGTGCACATTGTAAGGGTTTCTAACAGGCCATTCAGTAGTAGGAGTGAGAAAAACATCACGGGGGGGGGGTGTGAATCGGAAGGCCTGAATTAGGATAGGAAGTGAGTGGCACTCTAGGATGGAGAAAAGCGCCACTGGTTGGTCAGCATGGGGAGATCAGGAAACATGCAGTGGCAATGTAGGATAGGTTTCTGAAAATCTTCACGGGGTTGTGCGCATTGTAAGGGTTTCTACCAGGCCATTCAGTAGTAGGAATGAGAAAAACATCAGGGGGTATTGTGAATCGGAGGGCCTGAATTAGGATAGGCAGTGAGTGGCAATGTAGGATGGAGAAAAGCGCCACGGGTGGTCAGCATGTGGAGGTCAGGAAACTTGCAATGTCAATGTAGGATACGTTTCTGAAAACCATCGCGTGGTGGTTCGCATTGTAAGGGTTTCTAACAGGCCATTCACTAGTAGGATTGAGAAAAACATCACAGGGTGGTGTGAATCGGAGGGCCTGAATTAGGATAGGCAGTGAGTGGCAATGTAGGATGGAGAAAAAGGCCACGGGGTGGTCAGCATGGGGACATCAGGAAACATGCAGAGTCAATGTAGGATAGGTTTCTGAAAACATAGCGGGGTGGTGCGCATTGAAAGCGTTTCTAACAGGCCATTCGTTAGTAAGTGTGAGAAAAAAATCTCGGGGTGGTGTGAATCGGAGGGCATGAATTAGGATAGGCAGTGAGTGGCAATGTAAGATGGAGAAAAGCGCCACGGGGTGGTCAGCATGGGGAGGTCAGGAAACATGCAGTGGCAATGTAGGATAGGTTTCTGAAAATCATCACGGAGTGGTGCGCATTGTAAGGGTTTCTAACACGCCATTCCCTAGTAGGAGTGAGAAAAACATCACGGGGTGTTGTGAATCGGAGGGACTGAATTAGGATAGGCAGTGAATGGCAATGTAGGATGGAGAAAAGCGCCACGTGGTGGTCTGCATGGCAAGGTCAGGAAACATGCAGTGGCAATGTAGGATAGGTTTCTGAAAAACATCATGGGGTGGTACGCATTGTCAGTTTTTCTAACAGGCCATTCACTAGTAGGAGTGAGAAAAACATCACGGGGTGGTGTGAATCGGAGGGTCTGAATTAGGATAGGCAGTGAGTGGCAACGTAGGATGGAGAAAATCGCCACGGGTGGTCAGAATACGGAGGTGAGAAAACTTGCAGTGGCAATGTAGGATAGGTTGCTGAAAAACATCGTTATGTGGTTCGCATTGTAAGGGTTTCTAACAGGCCATTCACTAGTAGGAGTGAGAAAAACATCATGGGGTGGTGTGAATCCAAGGGCCTGAATTAGGATAGGCAGTGAGTGGCAATGTAAGATGGAGAAAAGCGCCACGGGGTGGACATCATGGGGAGTTCAGGAAACACGCAGTGGCAATGTAGGATAGGTTTCTGAAAATCATTTACGGGTGGTGCACATTGTTAGGGTTTCTAACAGGCCATTCACTAGTAGGAGTGAGAAAAACATCACGGGGTGTTGTGAATCGGACGGACTGAATTAGGATAGGCAGTGAGTTGCAATGTAGAATGGACAAAAGTGCCACACGGGTGGTCAGCATGGTGAGTTCAGGAAATACGCAGTGGCAATGTAGGATAGGTTTCTCAAAAACTTCGCGGGGATGTGCGCATTGAAAGGTTTTCTAAAAGGCTATTCACTACTAGGAGTGAGAAAAACATCACGAGGTTGTATGAATTGGAGTGCCTAAATTAGGATAGGCAGTGAGTGCGAATGTAAGATGGAGAAAAGCACTACGGGGTGGTCAGCATGGGGAGGTCAGGAAACATGCAGTGGCAATGTAGGATAAATTTCTGAAAATCATCACGGGGTGGTGCGCATTGTAAGGGTTTCTAACAGGCCATTCCCTAGTAGGACAGCGAAAAACATTACGGGGTATTGTGAATCGGAGGGCCTGAATTAGGATAGGCAGTGAGTGGCAATGTAGGATGGAGAAAAGCGCCACGTGGTGGTCAATATGGGGAGGTCAGGAAACATGCAGTGGGATTGTAGGATAGGTTTCTGAAAAACATCACGCGGCGATGCACATTGAAGGGTTTCTAACAGGCCTTTCACTAGTAGGAGTGAGGAAAACATCAGGGGGTGGTGTGAATCGGAGGGCCTGAATTGGGATAGGCACTGAGTGGCAATGTAGGATGGAGAAAAGCACCATGGGTTGGTCAGCATGGGGAGGTCAGGAAACATGCAGTGGCAATGTATGATAGGTTTCTGAAAAAACATCGCGGGGTGTTGCGCATTGTAAGCGTTTCTAATAGGCAATTCACTAAGAGGAGTGAGAAAAACATCACAGGTTGGTGTGAATCGGAGGGCCTGAATTGGGATAGGTAGTGAGTGAAAATGTAGGATGGAGAAAAGCGGCACGGGGTAGTCAGCATGTTGAGGTCAGGAAACATGCAGTGGCAATGTAGGATAGGTTTCTGAAAAATATCGCGGGGTGGTGCGCATTGTAAGTATTTCTAACAGGCCATTCACTAGTAGGAGTGAGAAAATCATCACGGGGGGTTGCGAATTGGAGGGCCTGAATTAGGATAGGCAGTGAGTGGCAATGTAGGATGGAGAAAAGTGCCACGGGATGGTCAGCATGGGGATGTCAGGAAAAATGCAGTGGCAATGTAGGATAGGTTTCTGAAAAAGATCGCTAGGTGGTGCGCATTGTAACGGTTTCTAACAGGCCATTCACTAGTAGGAGTGAAAAAAACATCACAGGGTGTTGTGAATCAGAGGGACTGAATTAGGATAGGCAGTCAGTGGCAATGTAGGATGGAGAAAAGCGCCACGTGGTGGTCAGCATGGGGAGGTCAGGAAGCATGCAGTGGCAATGTAGGATAGGTTTCTGAAAAATATCGCGGGTTTGGTGCGCATTGTAAGGGTTTCTAACAGGCCATTCACTAGTAGGAGTGAGAAAAACATTATGGGGTGCTGTGAATCGGAGGCCCTGAATTAGGATAGGCAGTGAGTGGCAATGAAGGATGGAGAAAAGCGCCATGGGGTGGTCAGCATCGGAAGGTCAGGAAACATGCAGTGGCAATGTAGGATAGGTTTCTGAAAAACATCGCGGGGTGGTGTGCATTGTAAGGGTTTCTAACTGGCCATTCACTAGTAGGAGTGAGAAAAACATCACAGGGTGGTGTGAATCGGACAGACTGAATTAGGATAGGCATTGGCAATGTAGGAGTGGCAAGGTATAATGGACAAAAGCGCCACAGGGTGGTCAGCATGGGGAGGTCAGGAAACATGCAGTGTCAATGTAGGATAGGATTCTGAAAAACATCGCGGGGTGGTGCGCATTGTAAGGGTTTCTAACAGGCCAGTACCTAGTAGGAGTGAGAAAAACATCAAGGGGTGTTGTGAATCGGAGGGACTGAATTAGGATAGGCAGTGACTGGCAATGTAGGATGGAGAAAAGCGCCACGTGGTGGTCAGCATGGGGAGGTCAGGAAACATGCAGTGGCAATGTAGGATAGGTTTCTGAAAATCATCATGTGGTGGTGCGCATTGTCAGGGTTTCTAACAGGCCATTCACTAGTCGGAGTTAGAAAAACATCACGGGGTGTTGTGAATTGGAGGGCCTGAATTAGGATAGGCAGTGAGTGGCAATGTAGGATGGAGAAAAGCGCCATGTGGTGGACAGCATGGGGAGGTCAGGTAACATGCAGTGGCAGTGTAGGATAGGTTTCTGAAAAACATCGCGGGGTGGTGTGCATTGTAAGGGTTTCTAACAGGCCCTTCACTAGTAGGAGTGAGAAAAACATCAAGGTGGGTGTGAATCGGAGGGCCTGTATTAGGATAGGCAGTGTGTGGCATGGTAGGATGGAGAAAAGCCCCACGGGGTGGTCAGCATGGGGAGGTCAGGAAACATGCACTGGCAATGTAGCATATGTTTCTGAAAAACATCGCGGGGTGGTGCACATTGTAAGTGTTTGTAATAGGCCATTCACTTCTAGGAGTGAGAAAAACATCACGGGGTGGTGCGAATCGGAGGGCCTGAATTAGGATAGGCAGTGAGTGGCAATGGAGAATGGAGAAAAGCGCCGCGGGGTGGTCAGCATGGGGAGGTCAGGAATCATGCAGTTGCATTGTAGGATACGTTTCTGAAAAACATCGCGGGGTGGTGCACATTTTAAGGGTTTCTAACAGGCCATTCAGTAGTAGGAGTGGGAAAAACATCACGGGGTTGTGTGAATCAGAGGGCCTGAATTAGGATAGGCAGTGAGTTGCAATGTAGGGTGGACAAAAGCGCCACGGGTTGGTCAGCTTGGGGAGGTCAGGAAACATGCAGTGGCAATGTAGGATAGGTTTCTGAAAAACATTGCGGGGTAGTTCGCATTGTAAGGGTTTCCAACAGGCCATTAACTAGTAGGCGTGAGAAAAACATCACGGGGTGGTGTGAATCAGAGGGCCTGAATTACTATATGCAGTGAGTGGCAATGTAGGATGGAGAAAATCGCCACGGGTGGTCAGCATGGGGAGGTCAGGAAACTTGCAGTGGCAATGTAGGATAGGTTTCTGAAAAACATCGCGTGGTGGTTCGAATTGTATGGGTTTCTAACAGGCCATTCACTAGTAGGAGTGAGAAAAAAATCACGGGTTGGTGTGAATCGGAGTGCCTGAATTAGGATAGGCAGTGAGTGGCAATGTAAGATGGAGAAAAGCGCCATGGGGTGGTCAGCATGGGGAGGTAAGGAAAAATGCAGTGTCAATGTAGGATAGGTTTCTCAAAAACATCATTAGGTGGTATGCATTGTAAGGGTTTCTAACAGGGCATTCACTAGTAGGAGTGAGAAAAACATCATGGGGTGGTGTGAATCCAAGGGCCTGAATTAGGATAGGCAGTGAGTGGCAATGTAAGATGAAGAAAAGCGCCACGGGGTGGACATCATGGGGAGTTCAGGAAACATGCAGTGGCAATGTAGGATAGGTTTCTGAAAATCATTTACGGGGTGGTGCGCATTGTTAGGGTTTCTAACAGGGCATTCACTAGTAGGAATGAGAAAAACATCATGGGGTGGTGTGAATCCAAGGGCCTGAATTAGGATAGGCAGTGATTTGCAATATAGAATGGACAAAAGTGCCATGGGTTGGTCAGCATGGGGAAATCAGGAAACATGCAGTGTCAATGTAGGATAGGTTTCTGAAAAACATGGTGGGGTGGTTCGCATTGTAAGGGTTTGTTAGAGGCCAATCACTAGTAGGAGTGATTAAAATATCACGGGGTGGTGTGAATCGGAGGGCCTGAATTGGGAAAGGCAGTGAATGGCAATGTAGAATGGAGAAAAGTGCCACGGGGTGGTCAGCATGGTGAGGTCAGGAAATATGCAGTGGCAATGTAGGATAGGTTTCTCAAAAACATCGCGGGGTTGTGCGCATTGAAAGGTTTTCTAATAGGCTATTCACTAGTAGGAGTGAGAAAAACATCACGGGGTTGTATGAATTAGAGTGCCTAAATTAGGATAGGCAGTGAGTGGGAATGTAAGATGGAGAAAAGCACCACGGGGTGGTCAGCATGGGGAGGTCAGGAAACATGCAGTGGCAATGTAGGATAAATTTCTGAAAATCATCACGGGGTGGTGCGCATTGTAAGGGTTTCTAACAGGCCATTCCCTAGTAGGAGAGAGAAAAACATCACGGGGTGTTGTGAATCGGAGGGCCTGAATTAGGATAGGCAGTGAGTGGCAATGTAGGATGGAGAAAAGCGCCACGGGGTGGTCAGCATGTGGAGGTCAGGAAACATGCAGTGGCAATGTACGATCGGTTTCTAAAAAACATCACGCAGCTGTGCACATTGAAGGGTTTCTAACAGGCCTTTCACTAGTAGGAGTGAGGAAAACATAAGGGGGTGGTGTGAATCGGAGGGCCTGAATTGGGATAGGCACTGAGTGGCAATGTAGGATGGAGAAAAGCACCATGGGTTGGTCAGCATGGGGAGGTCAGGAAACATGCAGTGTCAATGTAGGATAGGTTGCTAAAAAACATCGCGGGGTGGTGCACATTGTAAGGGTTTCTAACAGGCCATTCAGTAGTAGGAGTGAGAAAAACATCACGGGGGGGGGTGTGAATCGGAAGGCCTGAATTAGGATAGGAAGTGAGTGGCACTCTAGGATGGAGAAAAGCGCCACTGGTTGGTCAGCATGGGGAGATCAGGAAACATGCAGTGGCAATGTAGGATAGGTTTCTGAAAATCTTCACGGGGTGGTGCGCATTGTAAGGGTTTCTACCAGGCCATTCAGTAGTAGGAATGAGAAAAACATCAGGGGGTATTGTGAATCGGAGGGCCTGAATTAGGATAGGCAGTGAGTGGCAATGTAGGATGGAGAAAAGCGCCACGGGTGGTCAGCATGTGGAGGTCAGGAAACTTGCAATGTCAATGTAGGATACGTTTCTGAAAACCATCGCGTGGTGGTTCGCATTGTAAGGGTTTCTAACAGGCCATTCACTAGTAGGATTGAGAAAAACATCACAGGGTGGTGTGAATCGGAGGGCCTGAATTAGGATAGGCAGTGAGTGGCAATGTAGGATGGAGAAAAAGGCCACGGGGTGGTCAGCATGGGGACATCAGGAAACATGCAGAGTCAATGTAGGATAGGTTTCTGAAAACATAGCGGGGTGGTGCGCATTGAAAGCGTTTCTAACAGGCCATTCGTTAGTAAGTGTGAGAAAAAAATCTCGGGGTGGTGTGAATCGGAGGGCATGAATTAGGATAGGCAGTGAGTGGCAATGTAAGATGGAGAAAAGCGCCACGGGGTGGTCAGCATGGGGAGGTCAGGAAACATGCAGTGGCAATGTAGGATAGGTTTCTGAAAATCATCACGGAGTGGTGCGCATTGTAAGGGTTTCTAACACGCCATTCCCTAGTAGGAGTGAGAAAAACATCACGGGGTGTTGTGAATCGGAGGGACTGAATTAGGATAGGCAGTGAATGGCAATGTAGGATGGAGAAAAGCGCCACGTGGTGGTCTGCATGGCAAGGTCAGGAAACATGCAGTGGCAATGTAGGATAGGTTTCTGAAAAACATCATGGGGTGGTACGCATTGTCAGTTTTTCTAACAGGCCATTCACTAGTAGGAGTGAGAAAAACATCACGGGGTGGTGTGAATCGGAGGGTCTGAATTAGGATAGGCAGTGAGTGGCAACGTAGGATGGAGAAAATCGCCACGGGTGGTCAGAATACGGAGGTGAGAAAACTTGCAGTGGCAATGTAGGATAGGTTGCTGAAAAACATCGTTATGTGGTTCGCATTGTAAGGGTTTCTAACAGGCCATTCACTAGTAGGAGTGAGAAAAACATCATGGGGTGGTGTGAATCCAAGGGCCTGAATTAGGATAGGCAGTGAGTGGCAATGTAAGATGGAGAAAAGCGCCACGGGGTGGACATCATGGGGAGTTCAGGAAACACGCAGTGGCAATGTAGGATAGGTTTCTGAAAATCATTTGCGGGTGGTGCACATTGTTAGGGTTTCTAACAGGCCATTCACTAGTAGGAGTGAGAAAAACATCACGGGGTGTTGTGAATCGGACGGACTGAATTAGGATAGGCAGTGAGTTGCAATGTAGAATGGACAAAAGTGCCACACGGGTGGTCAGCATGGTGAGTTCAGGAAATACGCAGTGGCAATGTAGGATAGGTTTCTCAAAAACTTCGCGGGGATGTGCGCATTGAAAGGTTTTCTAAAAGGCTATTCACTACTAGGAGTGAGAAAAACATCACGAGGTTGTATGAATTGGAGTGCCTAAATTAGGATAGGCAGTGAGTGCGAATGTAAGATGGAGAAAAGCACTACGGGGTGGTCAGCATGGGGAGGTCAGGAAACATGCAGTGGCAATGTAGGATAAATTTCTGAAAATCATCACGGGGTGGTGCGCATTGTAAGGGTTTCTAACAGGCCATTCCCTAGTAGGACAGCGAAAAACATCACGGGGTATTGTGAATCGGAGGGCCTGAATTAGGATAGGCAGTGAGTGGCAATGTAGGATGGAGAAAAGCGCCACGTGGTGGTCAATATGGGGAGGTCAGGAAACATGCAGTGGGATTGTAGGATAGGTTTCTGAAAAACATCACGCGGCGATGCACATTGAAGGGTTTCTAACAGGCCTTTCACTAGTAGGAGTGAGGAAAACATCAGGGGGTGGTGTGAATCGGAGGGCCTGAATTGGGATAGGCACTGAGTGGCAATGTAGGATGGAGAAAAGCACCATGGGTTGGTCAGCATGGGGAGGTCAGGAAACATGCAGTGGCAATGTATGATAGGTTTCTGAAAAAACATCGCGGGGTGTTGCGCATTGTAAGCGTTTCTAATAGGCAATTCACTAAGAGGAGTGAGAAAAACATCACAGGTTGGTGTGAATCGGAGGGCCTGAATTGGGATAGGTAGTGAGTGAAAATGTAGGATGGAGAAAAGCGGCACGGGGTAGTCAGCATGGTGAGGTCAGGAAACATGCAGTGGCAATGTAGGATAGGTTTCTGAAAAATATCGCGGGGTGGTGCGCATTGTAAGTATTTCTAACAGGCCATTCACTAGTAGGAGTGAGAAAATCATCACGGGGGGTTGCGAATTGGAGGGCCTGAATTAGGATAGGCAGTGAGTGGCAATGTAGGATGGAGAAAAGTGCCACGGGATGGTCAGCATGGGGAGGTCAGGAAAAATGCAGTGGCAATGTAGGATAGGTTTCTGAAAAACATCGCTAGGTGGTGCGCATTGTAAGGGTTTCTAACAGGCCATTCACTAGTAGGAGTGAAAAAAACATCACAGGGTGTTGTGAATCAGAGGGACAGAATTAGGATAGGCAGTCAGTGGCAATGTAGGATGGAGAAAAGCGCCACGTGGTGGTCAGCATGGGGAGGTCAGGAAACATGCAGTGGCAATGTAGGATAGGTTTCTGAAAAATATCGCGGGTTTGGTGCGCATTGTAAGTGTTTCTAACAGACCATTCACTAGTAGGAGTGAGAAAAACATTATGGGGTGCTGTGAATCGGAGGGCCTGAATTAGTATAGGCAGTGAGTGGCAATGAAGGATGGAGAAAAGCGCCATGGGGTGGTCAGCATCGGAAGGTCAGGAAACATGCAGTGGCAATGTAGGATAGGTTTCTGAAAAACATCGCGGGGTGGTGTGCATTGTAAGGGTTTCTAACAGGCCATTCACTAGTAGGAGTGAGAAAAACATCACAGGGTGGTGTGAATCGGACAGACTGAATTAGGATAGGCAGAGGCAATGTAGGAGTGGCAATGTATAATGGACAAAAGCACCACAGGGTGGTCAGCATGGGGAGGTCAGGAAACATGCAGTGTCAATATAGGATAGGATTCTGAAAAACATCGCGGGGTGGTGCGCATCGAAAGGGTTTCTAACAGGCCAGTACCTAGTAGGAGTGAGAAAAACATCAAGGGGTGTTGTGAATCTGAGGGACTGAATTAGGATAGGCAGTGACTGGCAATGTAGGATGGAGAAAAGCGCCACGTGGTGGTCAGCATGGGGAGGTCAGGAAACATGCAGTGGCAATGTAGGATAGGTTTCTGAAAATCATCATGTGGTGGTGCACATTGTCAGGGTTTCTAACAGGCCATTCACTAGTCGGAGTTAGAAAAACATCACGGGGTGTTGTGAATTGGAGGGCCTGAATTAGGATAGGCAGTGAGTGGCAATGTAGGATGGAGAAAAGCGCCATGTGGTGGACAGCATGGGGAGGTCAGGTAACATGCAGTGGCAGTGTAGGATAGGTTTCTGAAAAACATCGCGGGGTGGTGTGCATTGTAAGGGTTTCTAACAGGCCCTTCACTAGTAGGAGTGAGAAAAACATCAAGGTGGGTGTGAATCGGAGGGCCTGAATTAGGATAGGCAGTGTGTGGCACAGTAGGATGGAGAAAAGCCGCACGGGGTGGTCAGCATGGGGAGGTCAGGAAACATGCACTGGCAATGTAGCATATGTTTCTGAAAAACATCGCGGGGTGGTGCACATTGTAAGTGTTTGTAATAGGCCATTCACTTCTAGGAGTGAGAAAAACATCACGGGGTGGTGCGAATCAGAGGGCCTGAATTAGGATAGGCAGTGAGTGGCAATGTAGAATGGAGAAAAGCGCCGCGGGGTGGTCAGCATGGGGAGGTCAGGAATCATGCAGTTGCATTGTAGGATACGTTTCTGAAAAACATCGCGGGATGGTGCACATTTTAAGGGTTTCTAACAGGCCATTCAGTAGTAGGAGTGGGAAAACATCACGGGGTGGTGTGAATCAGAGGGCCTGAATTAGGATAGGCAGTGAGTGGCAATGTAGGGTGGACAAAAGCGCCACGGGTTGGTCAGCTTGGCGAGGTCAGGAAACATGCAGTGGCAATGTAGGATAGGTTTCTGAAAAACATTGCGGGGTAGTTCGCATTGTAAGGGTTTCCAACAGGCCATTCACTAGTAGGAGTGAGAAAAACATCACGGGGTGGTGTGAATCGGAGGGCCTGAATTACGATATGCAGTGAGTGGCAATGTAGGATGGAGAAAATCGCCACGGGTGGTCAGCATGGGGAGGTCAGGAAACTTGCAGTGGCAATGTAGGAAAGGTTTCTGAAAAACATCGCATGGTGGTTCGAATTGTAAGGGTTTCTA
The DNA here is from genome assembly GCF_034190915.1 of Cavia porcellus. Classification (NCBI taxonomy): domain Eukaryota; kingdom Metazoa; phylum Chordata; class Mammalia; order Rodentia; family Caviidae; genus Cavia; species Cavia porcellus. The sequence goes on along the minus strand of NW_026947560.1, from coordinate 1,370,965 downwards.
ACAGGCCATTCACTAGTAGGAGTGAGAAAAACATCACGGGGTGGTGTGAATCGGAGGGCCTGAATGAGGATAGGCAGTGAGTGGCAATGTAAGATTGTGAAAAGCGCCACGGGGTGGTCAGCATGGGGAGGTCAGGAAACATGCAGTGGCAATGTAGGATAGGTTTCTCAAAAACATCGTTAGGTGGTATGCATTGTAAAGGTTTCTAACAGGCCATTCACTAGTAAGAGTGAGAAAAAAAACACGGGTTGGTTTGAATCGGAGTGCCTGAATTAGGATAGGCAGTGAGTGGCAATGTAAGATTGTGAAAAGCGCCACGGGGTGGTCAGCATGGGGAGGTCAGGAAACATGTAGTGGCAATGTAGGATAGGTTTCTGAAAATCATCATGTGCTGGTGCGCATTGTCAGGGTTTCTAACAAGGCATTCACTAGTAGGAGTGAGAAAAACATCACGGGGTGTTGTGAATCGGAGGGCCTGAATTAGGATAGGCAGTGAGTGGCAATGTAGGATGGAGAAAAGCGCCATGTGGTGGTCAGCATGGGTAGGTCAGGATACATGCAGTGGCAATGTAGGATAGGTTTCTAAAAAACATCATGCGGCGGTGCACATTGTAAGTGTTTCTAACAGGCCTTTCATTAGTAGGAGTGAGGAAATCATCAGGGGGTGGTGTGAATTGGAGGGCCTGAATTGGGATAGGCAGTGAGTGGCAATGTAGGATGGATAAAAGCCCCACGGGATGGTCAGCATGGGGAGGTCCGGAAACATGCAGAGGCAATGTATGATAGGTTTCTGGAAAAACATCGCGGGGTGGTGCGCATTGTAATCGTTTGTAATAGGCCATTCACTAATAGGAGTGAGAAAAACATCATAGGGTGGTGTGAATCGTGAGGCCTGAATTGGGATAGGTAGTGAGTGGCAATGTAGGATGGAGAAAAGCACCACGGGGTGGTCAGCATGGGGAAGTCAGGAAACATGCACTGGCAATGTAGCATAGGTTTCTGAAAAACATCGCGGGGTGGTGCGCATTGTAAGCGTCTCTAATAGGCCATTCACTTCTAGGAGTGAGAAAAACATCACGGGGTGGTGCGAATCGGAGGGCCTGAATTAGGATAGGCAGTGAGTGGCAATATAAGATGGAGAAAAGCGCCACGGGGTGGTCAGCAAGGGGAGGTCAGGAAACATGCAGTGGCAATGTAGGATAGGATTCTGAAAAATATCGCGGGGTGGTGCGCATTGTAAGTATTTCTAACAGGCCATTCACTAGTAGGAGTGAGAAAATCATCACGGGGGGTTGCGAATTGGAGGGCCTGAATTAGGATAGGCAGTGAGTGGCAATGTAGGATGGAGAAAAGCGCCACGGGATGGTCAGCATGGGGAGGTCAGGAAAAATGCAGTGGCAATGTAGGATAGGTTTCTGAAAAACATCTCTAGGTGGTGCGCATTGTAAGGGTTTCCAGAAGGCCATTCACTAGTAGGAGTGAAAAAAACATCACAGGGTGTTGTGAATCAGAGGGACTGAATTAGGATAGGCAGTGAGTGGCAATGTAGGATAGAGAAAAGCGCCACGTGGTGGTCAGCATGGGGAGGTCAGGAAACATGCAGTGGCAATGTAGGATAGGTTTCTGAAAAATATCGCGGGTTTGGTGCGCATTGTAAGGGTTTCTAACAGGCCGTTCACTAGTAGGAGTGAGAAAAACATTACGGGGTGCTGTGAATCGGAGGGCCTGAATTAGGATAGGCAGTGAGTGGCAATGTAGGATGGAGAAAAGCGCCACGGGGTGGTCAGCATGGGGAGGTCAGGAAACATGCACTGGCAATATAGGATCAGTTTCTGAAAAATAAGGTGTGGTGGTGCGCATTGTAAGGGTTTCTAACAAGCCATTCACAAGTAGGAGTGAGAAAAACATCACGGGGTGGTGCGAATCGGAGGGCCTGAATTAGGATAGGCAGTGAGTGGCAATGTAGGATGGAGAAAAGCGCCACGGGGTGGTCTGCATGGTGAGGTCAGGAAACATGCAGTGGCAATGTAGGATAGGTTTCTGAAAAGTAACATGGGTTGGTGCGCATTGTAAGGTTTCTAACTGGCCATTCACTAGTAGGAGTGAGAAAAACATCACAGGGTGGTGTGAATCGGACGGACTGAACTAGGATAGGCAGTGGCAATGTAGGAGTGGCAATGTATAATTGACAAAAGCGCCACGGGGTGGTCAGCATGGGGAGGTCAGGAAACATGCAGTGGCAATGTAGGATAGGTTTCTGAAAATCATCACGGGGTGGTGCCCATTGTAAGGGTTTCTAACAGGCCATTACCTAGTAGGAGTGAGAAAAACATCATGGGGTGTTGTGAATCGGAGGGACTGAATTAGGATCGGCAGTGAGTGGCAATGTAGGATGGAGAAAAGCGCCACGTGGTGGTCACCATGGGGAGGTCAGGAAACATGCAGCGGCACTGTAGGATAGGTTTCTGAAAATCATCAAGTGGTGGTGCGGATTGTCAGGGTTTCTAACAGGCCATTCACGAGTAGGAGTGAGAAAAACATCTCGGGGTGTTGTGAATCGGAGGGCCTGAATTAGAATAGGCAGTGAGTGGCAATGTAGGATGGAGAAAAGCGCCATGTGGTGGTCAGCATGGGGAGGTCAGGAAACATGCAGTGGCAATGTAGGATAGGTTTCTGAAAAACATCATGCGGCGGTGCACATTGTAAGTGTTTCTAACAGGCCTTCCATTAATAGGGTGAGGAAAACATCACGGGATGGTGCGAATCGGAGGGCCTGAATTAGGATAGGCAGTGAGTGGCAATGTAGGATGGAGAAAAGCGCCACGGGGTGGTCAGCATGGGGAGATCCGGAAACATGCAGTGGCAATGTAGGATAGGTTTCTGAAAAAACATCGCGGGGTGGTACGCATTGTAAGCCTTTCTAATAGGCCATTCATTACTAGGACTGAGAAAAACATCACGGGGCGGTGTGAATTGGAGGGCCTGAATTGGGATGGGTAGTGAGTGGCAATGTAGGATGGAGAAAAGTGCCACGGGGTGGTCAGCATTGTGAGGTCAGGAAACATGGAGTGGCAATGTAGGATAGGTTTCTGAAAAATAGCGCGAGGTGGTGGGCATTGTAAGGGTTTCTAACAGGCCATTCACTAGTAGGAGTGAGAAAAACATCACGGGATGCTCTGAATCGGAGGGCCTGAATTAGGATAGGCAGTGAGTGGCAATATAGGATGGAGAAAATCGTCACGGGGTGGTCAGCATGGGGAGGTCAGGAACATGCACTGGCAATGTAGGATCGGTTTCTGAAAAACATCCTTAGGTAGTGCGCATTGTAAGGGTTTCTAACAGGCCATTCACTAGTAGGCGTGAGAAAAACATCACAGGGTGGTGTGAATCGGACCAACTGAATTAGGATAGGCAGTGAGTGGCAATGTAGGATGGACAAAAGCGCCACGGGGTGGTCAGCATGGGGAGGTCAGGAAACATGCAGTGTCAATGTAGGATAAGTTTCTGAAAAACATCGTGGGGTGGTTCGCTTTGTAAGGGTTTGTAACAGGCCATTCACTAGTAGGAGAGAGAAAAACATCACGGGGTCCTGTAAATCAGAGGGCCTGAATTAGGATCGGCAGTGAGTGGCAATGTAGGATGGAGAAAAGCGCCACGGGGTGATCAGCATGGGAACGTCAGGAAACATGCAGTGTCAATGTAGGATAGGATTCTAAAAACATCGCGGGCTAGTGCGCATTTTAAGGGTTTCGAACAGGCCATTCACTAGTAAGAGTGAGAAAAACATCACAGGGTGGTGTGAATCGGAGGGCCTGAATTAGAATAGGCATTGAGTGGCAATGTAGGATGGAGAAAAGCGCCATGGGGTGGTCAGCATGGGGAGCTCAGAAAATACGCAATGGCAATGTAGGATAGGTTTCTGAAAAACATCGCACGGTGATGCGCTTTGTAAGGGTTTCTAACAGGCCATTCACTAGTAGGAGTGAGAAAAACATCACGGGGTGGTGTGATTCGGAGGTCCTGAATTAGGATAGGCAGTGAGTGGCACTTTAGGATGGAGAAAAGCCCAACGGGGTGGTCCGCATGGGGAGGTCAGGAAACATGCAGTGGCAATGTAGGATGGGTTTCTGAAAAACATTGCGGGGTGTTGCGCATTGTAAATGTTTCTAACAGGCCATTCACTACTAAGAGTGAGAAAAACATCACGGGGTAGTGTGAATCGGAGGGCCTCAATTGGTATAGGTAGTGAGTGGCAATGTAGGATGGAGCAAAGCGCCACGGGGTGGTCAGCATGGGAAGGTCAGAAAACATGCAGTGGCAATGTAGGATAGGTTTCTGAAAAACATCGCGTGGTGGTTCGGTTTGTAAGGGTTTCTTACAGGTCATTCACTAGTAGCATTGAGAAAAACATCACGGGATGGTGTGAATCGGTCGGCCTGAATTAGGTTAGGCAGTGAGTGGCAATGTAGAATGGAGAAAAGCGACACAGGTTCGTCAGCATTGGGAGATCAGGAAACATGCAGGGGCAATTTAGGGTAGGTTTCTGAAAAACATCGCGTGGTGGTGCGCATTGTAAGGGTTTCTAACAGGCCATTCACTAGTAGGAGTGAGAAAAACATCACGGGGTAGTGTGAATCGGAGGGCCTGAATTAGGATAGGCAGTGAGTGGCAAAGTAGGATGGAAAAAAGCGCCACGGGGTGGTCAGCCTGGGCAGCGCAGGAAACATGCAGTGGCAATGTAGGATAGGTTTCTGAAAAACATCGCGTGGTGGTGCGTATTGTAAGGGTTTCTAACAGGGCATTCACTAGTAGGAGTGATAAAAACATCACGGGGTGGTGTTAGTCGGAGGGCCTGTATTAGGATAGGCAGTGAGTGGCAATGTAGGATGGCGAAAAGCGCCACGGGGTGGTCAGCATTGGGAGGTCAGGAAACATGCAGTGGCAACGTAGTATAGGATTCTGAAAAACATCGCGTGGTGGTGCCCATTGTGAGGGTTTCAAACAGGCCATTCACTAGTAGGAGTGAGAAAAACATCACGGGGTGGTTTGAGTCGGAGAGCCTGAATTAGGATAGACAGTGAGTGGCAATGTAGGATGGAGAAAAGCGATACGGGGTGGTCAGCAAGTGGAGGTCAAGAAACATGCAGTGGCAATGTAGGATAGGTTTCTAAAAAACATCGCAGGTTGGTGTGCATTGTAAGGGTTTATAACAGGCCACACACTAGAAGGAGTTTGAAAAACATCCTGGGGTGGTGTGAATCAGAAGGGCTGAATTACGATAGGCAGTGAGTGGCAATGTAGGATTGAGAAAAGTGCCACGGGGTGGTCAGCATGGGGAGCTCAGGAAACATGCAATGGCAATGTACCATAGCTTTCTAAAAAACATCGCCGGGTTGTGCGCATTGTAAGGGTTTCTAACAGGCCATTCACTAGTAGGAGTGAGAAAAACATCACGGGGTGGTGTGAATCGGAGGGCCTGAATTAGCAAAGGCAGTGAGTGGCAATGTAGAATGGAGAAAAGTGCGACGGAGTGGTCAGCATTGGGAGATCAGGAAATATGCAATGGCAATGTAGGATAGCTTTCTGAAAAACATCGCACGGTTGTGCCCATTGTAAGGTTTTCTAACAGGCCATTCACTAGTAGGAGTGAGAAAAACATCACGGGGTGGTGTGAATCGGAGGGCCGGAATTAGGATAGGCAGTGAGTGGCAATGTAAGATGGAAAAAAGCCCAAGGGGTGGTCAGCATTGGGAGGTCAGGAAACATGAAGTAGCAAAGTAGGATAGGTTTCTGAAAAACATTGCGGGGTGGTGCGCATTGTCAGTGTTTCTAACAGGCCATTCACTACTAAGAGTGAGAAAAACATCACGGGGTGGTGTGAATCGGAGGGCCTGAATTGGGATAGGTAGTGAGTGGCAATGTAGGATGGAGAAAAGCGCCACGGGGTGGTCAGCAATTGGAGGTCAAGAAACATGCAGTGGCAATGTAGGATCGATTTCTGAAAAACATCGCGGGGTGGTGCTCATTGTAAGCGTTTCTAATAGGCCATTCACTTCTAGGAGTGAGAAAAACATCACGGGGTGGTGCGAATCGGAGGGCCTGAATTACGATAGGCAGTGAGTGGCAATGTAAGATGGAGAAAAGCTCCACGGGGTGGTCAGCATGGGGAGGTCAGGAAACATGCAGTGGCAATGTAGGATAGGTTTCTGAAAAAACATCGCGGGGTAGTGCGCATTGTAAGCGTTTCTAATAGGCCATTCACTAGTAGGAGTGAGAAAAACATCACGGGGTGGTGCGAATCGGAGGGCCTGAATTAGGAAAGGCAGTGAGTGGCAATGTAGGATGGAGAAAAGCGCCAAGGGGTGTTCAGCATGGGGAGGTCAGGAAACATGCAGTGGCAATGTAGGATAGGTTTCTGAAAAACATCGCGGGGGGGGTGCACATTGAATGTGTTTCTAACAGGGCATTCACTAGTAAGAGTGAGAAAAACATCACGGGGTGGTGTGAATCGGAGGGCCTGAATTAGGATAGGCAGTGAGTAGCAATGTAGGATGGAGATAAGCACCACGGGGTGGTCAGCATGGGGAGCTCGGGAAATATGCAATGGCAATGCAGGATAGGTTTCTGAAAAACATCGCGTGATGGTGCGCATTGTAAGGGTTTCTAACAGGCCATTCACAAGTAGGAGTGAGAAAAACATCACGGGGTAGTGTGAATCAGAGGGCCTGAATTAGGATAGGCAGTGAGTGGCAATGTAGGATTGAGAATGGCGCCAATGTGTGGTCAGCATTGGGAGGTCAGGAAACATGCAGTGGCAATGTAGTATAGGATTCTGAAAAACATCGCGGGGTGGTGCCCATTGTGAGGATTTCTAACAGGCCATTCACTATTAGTAGTGAGAAAAACATCATGGGGTGGTGTTAGTCGGAGAGCCTGAATTAGGATAGGCAGTGAGTGGCAATGTACAATGCAGAAAATCGCCACGGGGTCGTCAGCATGGGGAGGTCAAGAAACATGCAGTGGCAATGTAGGATAGGTTTCTGAAAAACATCGCGGGGTGGTGTGCATTGTAAGGGCTTCTAACACCCCATTTATTAGTAAGAGGGAGAAAAACATCACAGGGTGGTGTGAATCGTAGGGCCTGAATTAGGATAGGCAGTGAGTGGTAAGGTAGGATGGAGAAAAGTGCCACGGTGTGGTCAGCATGGGGAGGTCAGGAATCATGCAGTGGCAATGCAGGATAGGTTTCTGAAAAACATTGCGGGGTGGTGCGCATTGCAAGGGTTTTTAACAGCCTACTCACTACTAGGAATGAGAAAAACATCACTGGGTGGTGTGAATCGGAGGGCCTGAATTGGGATAGGCAGTGAGTGGCAATGTAGGATGGAGAAAAGCGCCACGGGGTGGTCAGCATCGGGTGGTCAGGAAACATGCAGTGGCAATGTAGGACAGGTTTCTGAAAAAGATCGCGAGATGGTGCGCATTGTAAGGGTATCTAACAGGCAATTCACTAGTAGGAGTGAGAAAAACATCATGGGGTGGTGTGAATCGGAGGGCCTGGATTGCGATAGGCAGTGAGTGGCAATGAAGGATGCAGAAAAGCGCCACGGGATGGACAGAATTAGGTGGTCAGGAAACATGCAGTGCCAATGTAGGATAGGTTTGTGAAAAAAATTGTGGGGTTGTGCGCATTGTAAGGGTTCCTAAGAGGCCATTCACTAGTAGGAGTGAGAATAACATCACGGGGTGGTGTGAATCGGAGGGCCTGAATTAGGATAGGAAGTAAGTGACAATTTAGGATGCAGAAAAGGGCCATGGGGTGGTCAGCATGGGGAGGTTAGGAAACATGCAGTGGCAATGTAGGATTGGTATCTGAAAAACATCGCGGTGTGAGGGGCATTTTAATTGTTTCTAACACGCCATGCACTAGTAGCAGTGAAAAAATCATCACGGGTTTGTGTGAATCGGTTGGCCTGAATTAGTATAGGCAGTGAGTGGCAATGTAGGATGGAGAAAATCGCCACGGGGTGGTCAGCATGGGGAGGTCAGGAAAAATGCAGTGGCAATGTAGGATTGGTATCTGAAAAACATCGCGGGGTGGTGCGCATTGTAAGGGTTTCGAACAGGCCATTCACTAGTAGGAGTGAGAAAAACATCACGGGGTGGTGTGAATTGGAGGGCCTGAATTAGTATAGGCTGAGAGTGGCAATGTAGGATGGAGAAAACCGCCACTGGGTGATCAGCATGGGTAGGTCGGGAAACATGCAGTGGCAATGTAGGATAGGTTTCTCAAAAAATTCGCGGGGTAGTGCGCATTGTAAGGGTTTCTAACAGGCCATTCACTAGTAGGAGTGAGAATAACATCACGGGGTGGTGTGAATAAGAGGGCCTGAATTAGGATAGGCATAGAGTGGCAATGTAGGATGGAGAAAAGCGCCACGGGGCGGACAGCATGGGGAGGGCAGGAAACATGCAGTGGCAATGTAGGATAGGTTTCTGAAAAACATCGCAGGGTGGTGCGCATTGTAAGGGTTTCTAACAGGCCATTCACTAGGAAGAGTGAGAAAAATATCACGGTGTGGTGTGAATCGGAGGGCCTGAATTAGTATAGGCAGTGAGTGGCAATGTAGGATGGAGAAAACCGGCACGGGCTAGTCAGCATGTGGAGGTCAGGAAACATGCAGTGGCAATGTAGGATAGGATTCTTAAAAACATCGCGGGGTGGTGCGCATTGTAAGGGTTTCTAACAGGCCATTCACTAGTAAGAGTGAGAAAAAATCACGGGGTGGTGTAAATCGGAGGGCCTGAATTGGGATAGGCAGTGAGTGGCAATGTAGGATGGAGAAAAGCGCCACGGGGTGGTCAGGATGGGAAGGTCAGGAAAGCTGCAGTGGCAATGTAGGATAGGTTTCTGAAAAACATCGCGTGTTGGTGCGCATTGTAAGGGTTTCTAATAGGCCATTCACTAGTAAAGTGAGAAAAAATCACGGGGTGGTGTGAATCGGAGGGCCTGAATTAGGTTAGGCAGTGAGTGGCAATGTAGGATGGAGAAAACAGGCACGGGCTAGTCAGCATGTGGAGGTCAGGAAACATGCAGTGGCAATGTAGGATAGGATTCTGAAAAACATCGCGGGGTGGTGCGCATTGTAAGGGTTTCTAATAGGCCATTCACTAGTAAGAGTGAGAAAAAGTCACGGGGTGGTGTGAATCTAAAGGCCTGAATTGGGATAGGCAGTGAATGGCAATGAAGGATGGAGAAAAGCGCCACGGGGTGGTCAGCATGGGGAGGTCAGGAAAGCTGCAGTGGCAATGTAGGATAGGTTTCTGAAAAACATCGCGGGATGGTGCGCATTTTAAGGGTTTCTAACAGGCCATTCAGTAGTAGGAGTGAGAAAAACATCACGGGGTGGGATGAATCGGAGGGCCTAAATAGGGATAGGCAGTGAGTGGCAATGAAGGATGGAGAAAAGCGCCACGGGATGGACAGAATTGGGAGGTCAGGAAACATGCAGTGGCAATGTAGGATAGGTTTGTGAAAAAAATTGTGGGGTTGTGCGCATTGTAAGGGTTCCTAAGAGGCCATTCACTAGTTGGAGTGAGAATAACATCACGGTGTTTTGTGAATCGGAGGGCGTGAATTAGGATAGCAAGTAAGTGACAATGTAGGATGCAGAAAAGGGCCATGGGGTGGTCAGCATGGGGAGGTTAGGAAACATGCAGCGGCAATGTAGGATAGGATTCTGAAAAACATCGTGGGGAGGTTCGCATTGTAAGGGTTTCTAACAGGCCATTCACTAGTAGGAGTGAGAAAAACATCACTGGGTGGTGTGAGTCGGAGGGCCTGAATTGGGATAGGCAGTGAGTGCTAATGTAGGATGGACAAAAGCGGCACAGGGTGGTCAGCATGGGGAGGTCTGGAAACATGCAGTGGAAATGTAGGATAGGATTGTGCAAAAGATCGCGGGGTGCTGCCCATTTTAAGGGTTTCTAAGAGGCCATTCACTAGTAAGAGTGAGAATAACATCACGGGGTGGTGTGAATCGGAGGGCCTGAATTAGGATAGGCAGTGAGTGGCAATGTAGAATGGAGAAATGGGCAAAGGGGTGGTCAGCATGGGGAGGTCTGGAAACATGCAGTGGCAATGTAGCATAGGATTCTGAAAAATATCGCGGGATGGTGCGCATTGTAGGAGTTTCTAACAGGCCATTCACTAGGAAGAGAGAGAAAAATCACGGGGTGGTGTGAATCGAAGGGCCTGAATTAGGATAGGCAGTGAGTCGCAACATAGAATGGAGAAAAGCGCCACGGGGTGGTCATCATGGGGGGTCAGAAAACATGCAGTGGCAAGGTAGGATAGGATTCTGAAAAACATCGCGTGGTGGTTCGCATTGTAAGGGTTTCTAACAGGCCATTCACTAGAAGCAGTGAGAAAAACATCACTGAATGGTGTGAATCAGTGGGCCTGAATTAGGATAGGCAGTGAGTGTCAATGTAGGATGGAGAAAAGCGTCACGGGGTGGTCAGCATGGGGAGGTCAGGAAACATGCAGTGGCAATATAGGATAGGTTTCTGAAAAACATAGAGGGGTGAGGCACATTGTAAGGGTTTCTAACAGGCCATTCACTAGTAGGAGTGAGAAAAACATCACGGGGTGGTGTGAATCGAAGGGCCTGAATTAGGATAGGCAGTGAGTGGCAATGTAGGATGGAGAAAAGCGCCACGGGGTGGTCATCATGGGGAGGTCAGAAAACATGCAGTGGCAATGTAGGATAGGATTCTGAAAAACATCGCGGGGTGGTGCGCATTGTAAGGGTTTCTAACAGGCCATTCACTACTAAGAGTGAGAAAAAATCACGGGGTGGTGTGAATCGGAGGGCCTGAATTAGAATAGGCAGTGAATGGCAATGAAGGACGGAGAAAAGCGCCACGGGGTGGTCAGCATGAGGAGGTCAGGAAACATGCAGTGGCAATGTAGGATAGGTTTCTGAAAAACATCACGGGGTGGTGCCCATTTTAAGGGCTTCTAACAGGCCATTGACTAGTAGGAGTGAGTAAAACATCACGTGGTGGTGTGAATCGTAGGTCCTGATTTAGGATAGGCCGTGATTGGCACTGTAGGATGGAGAAAAGGGCCACGGGGTGGTCAGCATGGGGAGGTCAGGAAACATGCAGTGGCAATGTCGGATAGGTTTCTGAAAAACATCGTGGGGTCGTGCGAATTGTAAGCGTTTCTAACAGGCCATTCACTAGTAAGAGAGAGAAAAAATCACGGGGTGGTGTGAATCGAAGGGCCTGAATTACAATAGGCAGTGAGTGGCAATGTAGGATGGAGAAAAGCGCCACGGGGAGGTCATCATGGGGGGGTCAGAAAACATGCAGTGGCAAGGTAGGATAGGATTCTGAAAAACATCGCGTGGTGGTTCGCATTGTAAGGATTTCTAACAGGCCATTCACTAGAAGCAGTGAGAAAAACATCACAGGATGGTGTGAATCAGTGGGCCTGAATTAGGATAGGCAGTGAGTGGCAATGTCGGATGGAGAAAAGCGCCACGGGGTGGTCAGCATGGGGAGGTCAGGAAACATGCAGTGGCCATGTTGGATAGGTTTCTGAAAAACATAGCGGGGTGAGGCACATTGTAAGGGTGTCTAACAGGCCATTCACTAGTAGGAGTGAGAAAAACATCACGGGATGGTGTGAATCGGAGGGACTGAATTGGGATAGGCAGTGAGTGGCAATTTAGGATGGAGAAAAGCGCCACGGGGTGGTCAGCATGGGGAGGTGAGGAAACATGCAGCGGCAATGTAGGATATGTTTCTGAAAAACATCGCAGAGTGGTGCGCATTGTAAGGGTTTCTAACAGGCCATTCTCTAGAAGGAGTGAGAAAGACATCACGGGGTGGTGTGAATTGGATGGCCTGAATTGGGAAAGGCAGTGAGTGGCAATGTAGAATGGAGAAAAGCGCCACGGGGTGGTAAGCATGGGGAGATCAGGAAACATGCAGTGGCAATGTAGGATAGTTTTCTGAAAAACATCGCGGGGTGGTGCGCATTGTAAGGGTTTCTAACAGGCCATTCACTAGTAGGAGTGAGAAAAACATCACGAGGTGGTGTGAATCGGAGGGCCTGAATTAGGATAGGGAGTGAGTGGCAATGTAGGATGGAGAAAAGCGGCACGGGCTGGTCAGCATGGGGAGGTCAGGAAACATGCAGTGGCAATGTAGGATAGTATTCTGAAAAACATCGCGGTGTGAGGGGCATTTTAATTGTTTCTAACACGCCATGCACTAGTAGCAGTGAAAAAAACATCACGGGTTTGTGTGAATCGGAGGGCCTGAATTAGGATAGGCAGTGAATGGCAATGAAGGATGGAGAAAAGCGCCATGGGGTGGTCAGCATCGGGTGGTCAGGAAACATGCAGTGGCAATGTAGGATATGTTTCTGAAAAAGATCCCGTGGTGTTGCATTGTAAGGGTTTCTAACAGGCCATTCATTAGTAGGAGTGAGAAAACCATCACGGGGTGGTGTGAATCAGAGGGCCTGAATTAGTATAGGCTCTGAGTGGCAATGGAGGATGGAGAAAAGCGCCACTGGGTGGTCAGCATGAGTAGGTCAGGAAACATGCAGTGGCAATGTTGGCTAGGTTTCTGAAAAACATCGCGGGGTCATGCGAATTGTAAGGGTTTCTAAAATGCCATTCACTAGTAGGAGTGAGAAAACCATCACGGGGTGGTGTGAATCGGAGGGACTGAATTGGGATAGGCATAGAGTGGCAATGTAGGATAGAGAAAAGCGCCACTGGGTGGTCAGCATGGGGAGGGCAGGAAACATGCAGTGGCAATGTAGGATAGGTTTCTGAAAAACATCGCAGGGTGGTGCGCATTGTAAGGGTTTCTAACAGGCCATTCACTAGTAGGAGTGAGAAAAACATCACGGGTTGGTGTGAATCGGAGGGCCTGAATTAGTATAGGCAGTGAGTGGCAATGTAGGATGGAGAAAAGCGGCACGGGCTAGTCAGCATGGGGAGGTCAGGAAACATGCAGTGGCAATGTAGGATAGGATTCTGAAAAACATTGCGCGGTGGTGCGCATTGTAAGGGTTTCTAACAGGCCATTCACTAGTAAGAGTGAGAAAAAATCATGGGGTGGTGTGAATCGGAGGGCCTCAATTAGGATTGGCAGTGAGTGGCAATGTAAGATGGAGAAAAGGGCCATGGGGTGGTCAGCATGTGGAGGTCAGGAAACATGCAGTGGCAATGTAGGATAGGATTCTGAAAAACATCGCGGGGTGGTGCGCATTGTAAGGGTTTCTCATAGGCCATTCACTAGTAAGAGTGAGAGAAAATCACGGGGTGGTGTGAATCGGAGGGCCTGAATTGGGATAGGCAGTGAGTGGCAATGTAGGATGGAGAAAAGCGCCACGGGGTGGTCAGCATGGGGAGGTCAGGAAAGCTGCAGTGGCAATGTAGGATAGGTTTCTGAAAAACATCACGGGATAGTGCGCATTTTAAGGGTTTCTAACAGGCCATTCACTAGTAGGAGTGAGAAAAACATCACGGGGTGGTGTGAATCGGAGGGCCTAAATAGGGATAGGCAGTGAGTGGCAATGAAGGATGGAGAAAAGCGCCACGGGATGGACAGAATTGGGAAGTCAGGAAACATGCAGTGGCAATGTAGGATTTGTTTGTGAAAAAAATTGTGGGGTTGTGCGCATTGTAAGGGTTCCTAAGAGGCCATTCACTAGTAGGAGTGAGAATAACATCACCGGGTGGTGTGAGTCGGAGGGACTGAATTGGGATATGCAGTGAGTGCTAATGTAGGATGCAGAAAAGCGGCACGGGGTGGTCAGCATGGGGAGGTCTGGAAACATGCAGTGGCAATGTAGGATAGGATTGTGCAAAAGATCGTGGGTTGCTGCGCATTTTAAGGGTTTCTAAGAGGCCATTCACTAGTAAGAGTGAGAATAACATCACGGGGTGTTGTGAATCGGAGGGCCTGAATTAGGATAGGCAGTGAGTGGCAATGTAGGATGGAGAAATGGGCAACGGGGTGGTCAGCATGGGGAGGTCAGGAAACATGCAGTGGCAATGTAGCATAGGATTCTGAAAAACATCGCGGGATGGTGCGCATTGTAAGGGTTTCTAACAGGCAATTCACTAGAAAGAGAGAGAAAAAATCACGGGGTGGTGTGAATTGAAGGGCCTGAATTAGGAGAGGCAGTGAGTGGCAATGTAGGATGGAGAAAAGCGCCACGGGGTGGTCATCAGGGGGGGTCAGAAAACATGCAGTGGCAATGTAGGATAGGATTCTAAAAACATCACGGGGTGGTTCGCATTGTAAGGGTTTCTAATAGGCCATTCACTAGTAAAGTGAGAAAAAATCACGGGGTGGTGTGAATCGGAGGGCCTGAATTAGGTTAGGCAGTGAGTGGCAATGTAGGATGGAGAAAACAGGCACGGGCTAGTCAGCATGTGGAGGTCAGGAAACATGCAGTGGCAATGTAGGATAGGATTCTGAAAAACATCGCGGGGTGGTGCGCATTGTAAGGGTTTCTAATAGGCCATTCACTAGTAAGAGTGAGAAAAAGTCACGGGGTGGTGTGAATCTAAAGGCCTGAATTGGGATAGGCAGTGAATGGCAATGAAGGATGGAGAAAAGCGCCACGGGGTGGTCAGCATGGGGAGGTCAGGAAAGCTGCAGTGGCAATGTAGGATAGGTTTCTGAAAAACATCGCGGGATGGTGCGCATTTTAAGGGTTTCTAACAGGCCATTCAGTAGTAGGAGTGAGAAAAACATCACGGGGTGGGATGAATCGGAGGGCCTAAATAGGGATAGGCAGTGAGTGGCAATGAAGGATGGAGAAAAGCGCCACGGGATGGACAGAATTGGGAGGTCAGGAAACATGCAGTGGCAATGTAGGATAGGTTTGTGAAAAAAATTGTGGGGTTGTGCGCATTGTAAGGGTTCCTAAGAGGCCATTCACTAGTTGGAGTGAGAATAACATCACGGTGTTTTGTGAATCGGAGGGCGTGAATTAGGATAGCAAGTAAGTGACAATGTAGGATGCAGAAAAGGGCCATGGGGTGGTCAGCATGGGGAGGTTAGGAAACATGCAGCGGCAATGTAGGATAGGATTCTGAAAAACATCGTGGGGAGGTTCGCATTGTAAGGGTTTCTAACAGGCCATTCACTAGTAGGAGTGAGAAAAACATCACTGGGTGGTGTGAGTCGGAGGGCCTGAATTGGGATAGGCAGTGAGTGCTAATGTAGGATGGACAAAAGCGGCACAGGGTGGTCAGCATGGGGAGGTCTGGAAACATGCAGTGGAAATGTAGGATAGGATTGTGCAAAAGATCGCGGGGTGCTGCCCATTTTAAGGGTTTCTAAGAGGCCATTCACTAGTAAGAGTGAGAATAACATCACGGGGTGGTGTGAATCGGAGGGCCTGAATTAGGATAGGCAGTGAGTGGCAATGTAGAATGGAGAAATGGGCAAAGGGGTGGTCAGCATGGGGAGGTCTGGAAACATGCAGTGGCAATGTAGCATAGGATTCTGAAAAATATCGCGGGATGGTGCGCATTGTAGGAGTTTCTAACAGGCCATTCACTAGGAAGAGAGAGAAAAATCACGGGGTGGTGTGAATCGAAGGGCCTGAATTAGGATAGGCAGTGAGT
This sequence comes from Cavia porcellus, assembly GCF_034190915.1. NCBI lineage: Eukaryota > Metazoa > Chordata > Mammalia > Rodentia > Caviidae > Cavia > Cavia porcellus. Next base: position 1,355,294 of record NW_026947560.1, on the reverse strand, counting down.
CGCAACATAGAATGGAGAAAAGCGCCACGGGGTGGTCATCATGGGGGTTCAGAAAACATGCAGTGGCAAGGTAGGATAGGATTCTGAAAAACATCGCGTGGTGGTTCGCATTGTAAGGGTTTCTAACAGGCCATTCACTAGAAGCAGTGAGAAAAACATCACTGAATGGTGTGAATCAGTGGGCCTGAATTAGGATAGGCAGTGAGTGTCAATGTAGGATGGAGAAAAGCGTCACGGGGTGGTCAGCATGGGGAGGTCAGGAAACATGCAGTGGCAATATAGGATAGGTTTCTGAAAAACATAGAGGGGTGAGGCACATTGTAAGGGTTTCTAACAGGCCATTCACTAGTAGGAGTGAGAAAAACATCACGGGGTGGTGTGAATCGAAGGGCCTGAATTAGGATAGGCAGTGAGTGGCAATGTAGGATGGAGAAAAGCGCCACGGGGTGGTCATCATGGGGAGGTCAGAAAACATGCAGTGGCAATGTAGGATAGGATTCTGAAAAACATCGCGGGGTGGTGCGCATTGTAAGGGTTTCTAACAGGCCATTCACTACTAAGAGTGAGAAAAAATCACGGGGTGGTGTGAATCGGAGGGCCTGAATTAGAATAGGCAGTGAATGGCAATGAAGGACGGAGAAAAGCGCCACGGGGTGGTCAGCATGAGGAGGTCAGGAAACATGCAGTGGCAATGTAGGATAGGTTTCTGAAAAACATCACGGGGTGGTGCCCATTTTAAGGGCTTCTAACAGGCCATTGACTAGTAGGAGTGAGTAAAACATCACGTGGTGGTGTGAATCGTAGGTCCTGATTTAGGATAGGCCGTGATTGGCACTGTAGGATGGAGAAAAGGGCCACGGGGTGGTCAGCATGGGGAGGTCAGGAAACATGCAGTGGCAATGTCGGATAGGTTTCTGAAAAACATCGTGGGGTCGTGCGAATTGTAAGCGTTTCTAACAGGCCATTCACTAGTAAGAGAGAGAAAAAATCACGGGGTGGTGTGAATCGAAGGGCCTGAATTACAATAGGCAGTGAGTGGCAATGTAGGATGGAGAAAAGCGCCACGGGGAGGTCATCATGGGGGGGTCAGAAAACATGCAGTGGCAAGGTAGGATAGGATTCTGAAAAACATCGCGTGGTGGTTCGCATTGTAAGGATTTCTAACAGGCCATTCACTAGAAGCAGTGAGAAAAACATCACAGGATGGTGTGAATCAGTGGGCCTGAATTAGGATAGGCAGTGAGTGGCAATGTCGGATGGAGAAAAGCGCCACGGGGTGGTCAGCATGGGGAGGTCAGGAAACATGCAGTGGCCATGTTGGATAGGTTTCTGAAAAACATAGCGGGGTGAGGCACATTGTAAGGGTGTCTAACAGGCCATTCACTAGTAGGAGTGAGAAAAACATCACGGGATGGTGTGAATCGGAGGGACTGAATTGGGATAGGCAGTGAGTGGCAATTTAGGATGGAGAAAAGCGCCACGGGGTGGTCAGCATGGGGAGGTGAGGAAACATGCAGCGGCAATGTAGGATATGTTTCTGAAAAACATCGCAGAGTGGTGCGCATTGTAAGGGTTTCTAACAGGCCATTCTCTAGAAGGAGTGAGAAAGACATCACGGGGTGGTGTGAATTGGATGGCCTGAATTGGGAAAGGCAGTGAGTGGCAATGTAGAATGGAGAAAAGCGCCACGGGGTGGTAAGCATGGGGAGATCAGGAAACATGCAGTGGCAATGTAGGATAGTTTTCTGAAAAACATCGCGGGGTGGTGCGCATTGTAAGGGTTTCTAACAGGCCATTCACTAGTAGGAGTGAGAAAAACATCACGAGGTGGTGTGAATCGGAGGGCCTGAATTAGGATAGGGAGTGAGTGGCAATGTAGGATGGAGAAAAGCGGCACGGGCTGGTCAGCATGGGGAGGTCAGGAAACATGCAGTGGCAATGTAGGATAGTATTCTGAAAAACATCGCGGTGTGAGGGGCATTTTAATTGTTTCTAACACGCCATGCACTAGTAGCAGTGAAAAAAACATCACGGGTTTGTGTGAATCGGAGGGCCTGAATTAGGATAGGCAGTGAATGGCAATGAAGGATGGAGAAAAGCGCCATGGGGTGGTCAGCATCGGGTGGTCAGGAAACATGCAGTGGCAATGTAGGATATGTTTCTGAAAAAGATCGCGTGGTGTTCCATTGTAAGGGTTTCTAACAGGCCATTCATTAGTAGGAGTGAGAAAACCATCACGGGGTGGTGTGAATCAGAGGGCCTGAATTAGTATAGGCTCTGAGTGGCAATGGAGGATGGAGAAAAGCGCCACTGGGTGGTCAGCATGAGTAGGTCAGGAAACATGCAGTGGCAATGTCGGCTAGGTTTCTGAAAAACATCGCGGGGTCATGCGAATTGTAAGGGTTTCTAAAACGCCATTCACTAGTAGGAGTGAGAAAACCATCACGGGGTGGTGTGAATCGGAGGGACTGAATTGGGATAGGCATAGAGTGGCAATGTAGGATAGAGAAAAGCGCCACTGGGTGGTCAGCATGGGGAGGGCAGGAAACATGCAGTGGCAATGTAGGATAGGTTTCTGAAAAACATCGCAGGGTGGTGCGCATTGTAAGGGTTTCTAACAGGCCATTCACTAGTAGGAGTGAGAAAAACATCACGGGTTGGTGTGAATCGGAGGGCCTGAATTAGTATAGGCAGTGAGTGGCAATGTAGGATGGAGAAAAGCGGCACGGGCTAGTCAGCATGGGGAGGTCAGGAAACATGCAGTGGCAATGTAGGATAGGATTCTGAAAAACATTGCGCGGTGGTGCGCATTGTAAGGGTTTCTAACAGGCCATTCACTAGTAAGAGTGAGAAAAAATCATGGGGTGGTGTGAATCGGAGGGCCTCAATTAGGATTGGCAGTGAGTGGCAATGTAAGATGGAGAAAAGGGCCATGGGGTGGTCAGCATGTGGAGGTCAGGAAACATGCAGTGGCAATGTAGGATAGGATTCTGAAAAACATCGCGGGGTGGTGCGCATTGTAAGGGTTTCTCATAGGCCATTCACTAGTAAGAGTGAGAGAAAATCACGGGGTGGTGTGAATCGGAGGGCCTGAATTGGGATAGGCAGTGAGTGGCAATGTAGGATGGAGAAAAGCGCCACGGGGTGGTCAGCATGGGGAGGTCAGGAAAGCTGCAGTGGCAATGTAGGATAGGTTTCTGAAAAACATCACGGGATAGTGCGCATTTTAAGGGTTTCTAACAGGCCATTCACTAGTAGGAGTGAGAAAAACATCACGGGGTGGTGTGAATCGGAGGGCCTAAATAGGGATAGGCAGTGAGTGGCAATGAAGGATGGAGAAAAGCGCCACGGGATGGACAGAATTGGGAAGTCAGGAAACATGCAGTGGCAATGTAGGATTTGTTTGTGAAAAAAATTGTGGGGTTGTGCGCATTGTAAGGGTTCCTAAGAGGCCATTCACTAGTAGGAGTGAGAATAACATCACCGGGTGGTGTGAGTCGGAGGGACTGAATTGGGATATGCAGTGAGTGCTAATGTAGGATGCAGAAAAGCGGCACGGGGTGGTCAGCATGGGGAGGTCTGGAAACATGCAGTGGCAATGTAGGATAGGATTGTGCAAAAGATCGTGGGTTGCTGCGCATTTTAAGGGTTTCTAAGAGGCCATTCACTAGTAAGAGTGAGAATAACATCACGGGGTGTTGTGAATCGGAGGGCCTGAATTAGGATAGGCAGTGAGTGGCAATGTAGGATGGAGAAATGGGCAACGGGGTGGTCAGCATGGGGAGGTCAGGAAACATGCAGTGGCAATGTAGCATAGGATTCTGAAAAACATCGCGGGATGGTGCGCATTGTAAGGGTTTCTAACAGGCAATTCACTAGAAAGAGAGAGAAAAAATCACGGGGTGGTGTGAATTGAAGGGCCTGAATTAGGAGAGGCAGTGAGTGGCAATGTAGGATGGAGAAAAGCGCCACGGGGTGGTCATCAGGGGGGGTCAGAAAACATGCAGTGGCAATGTAGGATAGGATTCTAAAAACATCACGGGGTGGTTCGCATTGTAAGGGTTTCTAACAGGCCATTCACTAGAAGCAGTGAGAAAAACATCACTGGATGGTGTGAATCAGTGGGCCTGAATTAGGATAGGCAGTGAGTGGCAATGTAGGATGGAGAAAAGCGCTACGGGGTGTTCAGCATGGGGATGTCAGGAAACATGCAGTGGCAATGTAGGATAGGTTTCTGAAAAACATAGCGGGGTGAGGCACATTGTAAGGGTTTCTAACAGGCCATTCACTAGTAGGAGTGAGATAAACATCACGGGATGGTGTGAATCGGAGGGACTGAATTGGGATAGGCAGTGAGTGGCAATGTAGGATGGAGAAAAGCGCCACGGGATGGACAGAATTGCGAGGTCAGGAAACATGCAGTGGCAATGTAGGATCGGTTTGTGAAAAAAATTGTGGGGTTGTGTGAATGGTAAGGGTTCCTAAGAGGCCATTCACTAGTAGGAGTGAGAATAACTTCACGGGGTGGTGTGAATCGGAGGGCCTGAATTAGGATAGGAAGTAAGTGACAATGTAGGATGCAGAAAAGGGCCATGGGGTGGTCAGCATGGAAGGTTAGGAAACATGCAGTGGCAATGTAGGATAGGATTCTGAAAAACATCACGGGGTGGTCACATTGTAAGAGTTTCTAACAGGCCATTCGCTAGTAGGAGTGAGAAAAACATCACGGGGTGGTGTGAGTCGGAGGGCCTGAATTGGGATAGGCAGTGAGTGCTAATGTAGGATGGAGAAAAGCGGCACGGGGTGGTCAGCATGGGGAGGTCAGGAAACATGCAGTGGCAATGTAGGATAGGATTCTCAAAAGGATCGCGGGGTGCTGCGCATTTTAAGGGTTTCTAAGAGGCCATTCACTAGTAACAGTGAGAATAACATCACGGGGTGGTGTGAATTGGAGGGCCTGAATTAGGATAGGCAGTGAGTGGCAATGTAGGATGGAGAAATGGGCATCGGGGTGGTCAGCATGGGGAGGTCAGGAAACATGCAGTGGCAATGTAGCATAGGATTCTGAAAAACATCGCGGAATGGTGCGCATTTTAAGGGTTTCTAACAGGCCATTCACTAGTAAGAGAGAGAAAAAATCACAGGGTGGTGTGAATCGAAGGGCCTGAATTAGGATAGGCATTGAGTGGCACTGTAGGATGGAGAAAAGCGCCACGGGGTGGTCATCATGGGGGGGGGGTCAGAAAACATGCAGTGGCAAGGTAGGATAGGATTCTGAAAAACATCACGTGGTGGTTCGCATTGTAAGGGTTTCTAACAGGCCGTTCACTAGAAGCAGTGAGAAAAACATCACTGGATTGTGTGTATCAGTGGGCCTGAATTAGGATAGGCAGTGAGTGGCAATGTCAGATGGAGAAAAGCGCCACGGGGTGTTCAGCATGGGGTGGTCAGGACATATGCAGTGGCAATGTAGGATAGGTTTCTGAAAAACATAGCGGGGTGAGGCACATTGTAAGGGTTTCTAACAGGCCATTCACTAGTAGGAGTGAGATAAACATCACGGGATGGTGTGAATCGGAGGGACTGAATTGGGATAGGCAGTGAGTGGCAATGTAGGATGGAGAAAATCGCCACGGGGTGGTCAGCATGGGGAGGGCAGGAAACATGCAGTGGCAGTGTAGGATAGGTTTCTGAAAAACATCGCAGTGTGGTGCGCATTGTAAGGGTTTCTAACAGGCCATTCACTAGTAGGAGTGAGAAAAACATCACGGGGTGGTGTGAATCGGAGGGCCTGAATTAGTATAGGCAGTGAGTGGCAATGTAGGATGGAGAAATGCGGCACGGGCTAGTCAGCATGGGGAGGTGAGGAAACATGCAGTGGCAATGTAGGATAGGATTCTGAAAAACATTGCGGGGTGGTGCGCATTGTAAGGGTTTCTAACAGGCCATTCACTAGTAAGAGTGAGAAAAAATCATGGGGTGGTGTGAATCGGAGGGCCTCAATTAGGATTGGCAGTGAGTGGCAATGTAAGATGGAGAAGAGGGCCATGGTGTGGTCAGCATGGGGAAGTCAGGAAACATGTAGTGGCAATGTAGGATAGGATTCTGAAAAACATCGCCGGGTGGTGTGCATTGTAAGGGTTTCTAATAGGCCATTCACTAGTAAGAGTGAGAAAAAATCACGGGGTAGTGTGATTCTAAGGGCCTGAATTAGCATAGCCAGTGAGTGGCAATGTAGGATGGAGAAAAGCGCCACCGGGTGGTCAGCAGCGGAAGGTCAGGAAACATGCAGTGGCAATGTAGGATAGGTTTCTGAAAAACATCGCGGGGTGGTGCGCATTGTAAGGGTTTCTAACAGGCCGTTCACTAGTAGGAGTGAGAAAAACATCACGGGGTGGTGTGAATCGGAGGGCCTGAATTAGTATAGGCAATGAGTGGCACTGTAGGATGGAGAAAACCGGCAGGGGCTAGTCAGCATGTGGAGGTCAGGAAACATGCAGTGGCAATGTAGGATAGGATTCTGAAAAACATCGCGGGTTGGGGCGCATTGTAAGGGTTTCTAATAGGCCATTCACTACTAAGAGTGAGAAAAAATCACGTGGTGGTGTGAATCAGAGGGCCTGAATTAGAATAGGCAGTGAATGGCAATGAAGGACGGAGAAAAGCGCCACGGGGTGGTCAGCATGAGGAAGTCAGGAAACATGCAGTGGCAATGTAGGATAGGTTTCTGAAAAACATCATGGGGTGGTGTGAATCGGAGGGCCTGAATTAATATAGGCAGTGAGTGGCAATGTAGGATGGAGAAAAGCGGCACGGGCTAGTCAGCATGGGGAGGTCAGGAAACATGCAGTGGCAATGTAGGATAGGATACTGAAAAACATTGCGCGGTGGTGCACATTGTAAGGGTTTCTAACAGGCCATTCACTAGTAAGAGTGAGAAAAAATCATGGGGTGGTGTGAATCGGAGGGACTCAATTAGGATTGGCAGTGAGTGCAATGCAAGATGGAGAAAAGGGCCATGTGGTTAGCATGGGGAGATCAGGAAACATGCAGTGGCAATGTAGGATAGGATTCTGAAAAACATCGCGGGGTGGTGCGAATTGTAAGTGTTTCTAATAGGCCATTCACTAGTAAGAGTGAGAAAAAATCACGGGGTGGTGTGAATCGGAGGGCCTGAATTAGGTTAGGCAGTGAGTGGCAATGTAGGATGGAGAAAAGTGCCACGGGTGGTCAGCATCGGAAGGTCAGGAAACATGCAGTGGCAATGTAGGATAGGTTTCTGAAAAACATCGCAGGGTGGTGCGCATTGTAAGGGTTTCTAACAGGCCATTCACTAGTAGGAGTGAGAAAAATATCACGGGGAGGTGTGAATCGGAGGGCCTGAATTAGTATAGGCAGTGAGTGGCAATGTAGGATGGAGAAAACCGGCACGGGCTAGTCAGCATGTGGAGGTTAGGAAACATGCAGTGGCAATGTAGGATAGGATTCTGAAAAACATCGCGGGGTGGTGCGCATTGTAAGGGTTTCTAATAGGCCATTCACTAGTAAGAGTGAGAAAAAATCACGGGGTGGTGTGAATCGGAGGGCCTGAATTGGGATAGGCATTGAGTGGCAATGTAGGATGGAGAAAAGCGCCACGGGGTGGTCTGGATGGGGAGGTCAGGAAAGCTGCAGTGGCAATGTAGGATAGGTTTAGGAAAAACATCGCGGGATGGTGCGCATTTTAAGGGTTTCTAACAGGCCATTCACTAGTAGGAGTATGAAAAACATCACGGGATGGTGTGAATCGTAGGGCCTAAATAGGGATAGGCAGTGAGTGGCAATGAAGGATGGAGAACAGCGCCACGGGATGGACAGAATTGCGAGGTCAGGAAACATGCAGTGGCAATGTAGGATAGGTTTGTGAAAAAAATTGTGGGGTTGTGTGAATGGTAAGGGTTCCTAAGAGGCCATTCACTAGTAGGAGTGAGAATAACTTCACGGGGTGGTGTGAATCGGAGGGCCTGAATTAGGATAGGAAGTAAGTGACAATGTAGGATGCAGAAAAGGGCCATGGGGTGGTCAGCATGGAAGGTTAGGAAACATGCAGTGGCAATGTAGGATAGGATTCTGAAAAACATCACGGGGTGGTCACATTGTAAGAGTTTCTAACAGGCCATTCGCTAGTAGGAGTGAGAAAAACATCACGGGGTGGTGTGAGTCGGAGGGCCTGAATTGGGATAGGCAGTGAGTGCTAATGTAGGATGGAGAAAAGCGGCACGGGGTGGTCAGCATGGGGAGGTCAGGAAACATGCAGTGGCAATGTAGGATAGGATTCTCAAAAGGATCGCGGGGTGCTGCGCATTTTAAGGGTTTCTAAGAGGCCATTCACTAGTAACAGTGAGAATAACATCACGGGGTGGTGTGAATTGGAGGGCCTGAATTAGGATAGGCAGTGAGTGGCAATGTAGGATGGAGAAATGGGCATCGGGGTGGTCAGCATGGGGAGGTCAGGAAACATGCAGTGGCAATGTAGCATAGGATTCTGAATAACATCGCGGAATGGTGCGCATTTTAAGGGTTTCTAACAGGCCATTCACTAGTAAGAGAGAGAAAAAATCACAGGGTGGTGTGAATCGAAGGGCCTGAATTAGGATAGGCATTGAGTGGCACTGTAGGATGGAGAAAAGCGCCACGGGGTGGTCATCATGGGGGGGGGTCAGAAAACATGCAGTGGCAAGGTAGGATAGGATTCTGAAAAACATCGCGTGGTGGTTCGCATTGTAAGGGTTTCTAACAGGCCGTTCACTAGAAGCAGTGAGAAAAACATCACTGGATTGTGTGTATCAGTGGGCCTGAATTAGGATAGGCAGTGAGTGGCAATGTCAGATGGAGAAAAGCGCCACGGGGTGTTCAGCATGGGGTGGTCAGGACATATGCAGTGGCAATGTAGGATAGGTTTCTGAAAAACATAGCGGGGTGAGGCACATTGTAAGGGTTTCTAACAGGCCATTCACTAGTAGGAGTGAGATAAACATCACGGGATGGTGTGAATCGGAGGGACTGAATTGGGATAGGCAGTGAGTGGCAATGTAGGATGGAGAAAAGCGCCACGGGGTGGTCAGCATGGGGAGGTGAGGAAACATGCAGTGGCAATGTAGGATATGTTTCTGAAAAACATCGCAGAGTGGTGCGCATTGTAAGGGTTTCTAACAGGCCATTCACTAGTAGGAGTGAGAAAAACATCACAGGGTGGTGTGAATCGGATGGCCTGAATTGGAATAGGCAGTGAGTGGCAATGTAGGATAGAGAAAAGCGCCACGGGGTGGACAGAATGGGGAGGTCAGGAAACATGCAGTTGCAATGTAGGATAGTATTGTGAAACACATCGCGGTGTGGTGCGCATTTTAATTGTTTCTAACACGCCATGCACTAATAGTAGTGAGAAAAACATCACGGGTTTGTGTGAATCGGAGGGCCTGAATTAGAATAGGCAGTGAGTGGCAATGTAGGATGGAGAAAAGGGCCACGGGTTGGTCAGCATGGGGAGGTAAGGAAACATTCAGTGGCAATGTAGGATAGGTTTCTGAAAAACATCACGGGGTGGTGCGCATCGTAAGGGCTTCTAACAGGCCATTCACTAGTAGGAGGGACAAAAAATCACGGGGTGGTGTGAATCGGAGCGCCTGAATTAGGTTAGGCAGTGAGTGGCAATGTAGGATGGAGAAAAGCGCCACGGGTGGTCAGCATCGGAAGGTCATGAAACATGCAGTGGTAATGTAGGATAGGTTTCTGAAAAACATCGCGGGGTGGTGCGCATTGTAAGGGTTTCTAACAGGCCATTCACTAGTAGGAGTGAGAAAAACATCACGGGGTGGTGTGAATCGGAGGGCCTGAATTAGTATAGGCAGTTTGTGGCAATGTAGGATGGAGAAAACCGGCACTGGCTAGTCAGCATTTGGAGGTCAGGAAACATGCAGTGGCAATGTAGAATAGGATTCTGAAAAACATCGCGGTGTGGTGCGCATTGTAAGGGTTTCTAATAGGGCATTCACTAGTAACAGTGAGAAAAAATCACGGGGTGGTGTCAATCGGAGGGCCTGAATTGGGATAGGCAGTGAGTGGCAATGTAGGATGGATAAACGCGCCACGGGGTGGTCAGGATGGGGAGGTCAGGAAAGCTGCAGTGGCAATGTAGGATAGGTTTAGGAAAAACATCGCGGGATGGTGCGCATTTTAAGGGTTTCTAACAGGCCATTCACTAGTAGGAGTGAGAATAACATCACGGGGTGGTGTGAATCGGAGGGCCTGAATTAGGATAGGAAGTAAGTGACAATGTAGGACGCAGAAAAGGGCCATGGGGTGGTCAGCATGGGGAGGGTAGGAAACATGCAGTGGCAATGTAGGATAGGATTCTGAAAAACATCACGGGGTGGTTTACATTGTAAGGGTTTCTAACAGGCCATTCACTAGTAGGAGTGAGAAAAACATCACGGGGTGGTGTGAGTCGGAGGGCCTGAATTAGGATAGGCAGTGAGTGGCAATGTAGGATGGAGAAATGGGCAACGGGGTGGTCAGCATGGGGAGGTCAGGAAACATGCAGTGGCAATGTAGCATAGGATTCTGAAAAACATCGCGGGATGGTGCGCATTGTAAGGGTTTCTAACAGGCCATTCACTAGTAAGAGAGAGAAAAAATCATGGGGTGGTGTGAATCGAAGGGCCTGAATTAGGATAGGCAGTGAGTGGCAATGTAGGATGGAGAAAAGCGCCACGGGGTGGTCATCATGGGGGGGCTCAGAAAACATGCAGTGGCAATGTAGGATAGGATACTGAAAAACATCGCGGGGTGGTTCGCATTGTAAGGGTTTCTAACAGGCCATTCACTAGAAGCATTGAGAAAAACATCACTGGATGGTGTGAATCAGTGGGCCTGAATTAGGATAGGCAGTGAGTGGCAATGTAGGATGGAGAAAAGCGCCACGGGGTGGTCAGCATGGGGAGGTCAGGAAACATGCAGTGGCAATGTAGGATAGGTTTCTGAAAAACATAGCGGGGTGAGGCACATTCTAAGGGTTTCTAACAGGACATTCACTAGAAGGAGTGAGAAAAACATCACGGGGTGGTGTGAATCGAAGGGCCTGAATTAGGATAGGTAGTGAGTGGCAATGTAGGATGGAGAAAAGCGCCACGGGGTGGTCATCATGGGGGGGTCAGAAAACATGCAGTGGCAATGTAGGATAGGATTCTGAAAAACATCGCGGGGTGGTGCGCATTGTAAGGGTTTCTAACAGGCCATTCACTAGTAAGAGTGAGAAAAAATCACGGGGTGGTGTGAATCGGAGGGCCTCAATTAGAATAGGCAGTGAATGGCAATGAAGGATGGAGAAAAGGGACACGGGGTGGTCAGCATGGGGAGGTCAGGAAACATGCAGTGGCAATGTCGGATAGGTTTCTGAAAAACATCGCGGGGTGGTGCGAATTGTAAGGGTTTCTACAACGCCATTCACTAGTAGGAGTGAGAAAACCATCACGGGGTGGTGTGAATCGGAGGGACTGAATTGGGATAGCCAGTGAGTGGCAATGTAGGATGGAGAAAAGGGCCACGGGGTGGTCAGCATGGGGAGGTCAGGAAACATGCAGTGGCAATGTAGGATAGGTTTCTGAAAAACATCGCAGGGTGGTGCACATTGTAAGGGTTTCTAACTTGCCATTCACTAGTAGGAGGGAGAAAAACATCACGGGGTGGTGTGAATCGGAGGGCCTGAATTAGTATAGGCAGTGAGTGGCAATGTAGGATGGAGAAAAGCGGCACGGGCTAGTCAGCATGGGGAGGTCAGGAAACATGCAGTGGCAATGTAGGAGAGGATACTGAAAAACCTTTCGCGGTGGTGCGCATTGTAAGGGTTTCTAACAGGCCATTCACTAGTAAGAGTGAGAAAAAATCATGGGGTGGTGTGAATCGGAGGGACTCAATTAGGATTGGCAGTGAGTGCAATGTAAGATGGAGAAAAGGGCCATGGGGTGGTCAGCATGGGGAGATCAGGAAACATGCAGTGGCAATGTAGGATAGGATTCTGAAAAACATCGCGGGGTGGTGCGCATTGTAAGGGTTTCTAATAGGCCATTCACTAGTAAGAGTGAGAAAAAATCACGGGGTGGTGTGAATCGGAGGGCCTGAATTAGGTTAGGCAGTGAGTGGCAATGTAGGATGGAGAAAAGCGCCACGGGTGGTCAGCATCGGAAGTCAGGAAACATGCAGTGGCAATGTAGGACAGGATTCTGAAAAACATCGCTGGGTGGTGCGCATTGTAAGGGTTTCTAATAGGCCATTCACTAGTAAGAGTGAGAAAAAATCACGGGGTGGTGTGAATCGGAGCGCCTGAATTGGGATAGGCAGTGAGTGGCAATGTAGGATAGAGAAAAGCGCCACGGGGTGGTCATGATGGGGAGGTCAGGAAAGCTGCAGTGGCAATGTAGGATAGGTTTAGGAAAAACATCGAGGGATGGTGCGCATTTTAAGGGTTTCTAACAGGCCATTCACTAGTAGGAGTGAGAAAAACATCACGGGATGGTGTGAATCGTAGGGCCTAAATAGGGATAGGCAGTGAGTGGCAATGAAGGATGGAGAAAAGCGCCACGGGATGGACAGAATTGCGAGGTCAGGAAACATGCAGGGGCAATGTAGGATAGGTTTGTGAAAAAAATTGTGGGGTTGTGCGCATTGTAAGGGTTCCTAAGAGGCCATTCACTAGTAGGAGTGAGAATAACTTCACGGGGTGGTGTGAATCGGAGGGCCTGAATTAGGATAGGAAGTAAGTGACAATGTAGGATGCAGAAAAGGGCCATGGGGTGGTCAGCATGGGAGGTTAGGAAACATGCAGTGGCAATGTAGGATAGGATTCTGAAAAACATCGTGGGGTGGTGCACATTGTAAGGGTTTCTAACAGGCCATTCACTAGTAGGAGTGAGAAAAACATCACGGGGTGGTGTGAGTCGGAGGGCCTGAATTGGGATAGGCAGTGAGTGCTAATGTAGGATGGAGAAAAGCGGCACGGGGTGGTCAGCATGGGGAAGTCAGGAAACATGCAGTGGCAATGTAGGATAGGATTCTCAAAAGGATCGCGGGGTGCTGTGCATTTTAAGGGTTTCTAAGAGGCCATTCACTAGTAAGAGTGAGAATAATATCATGGGTTGGTGTGAATCGGAGGGCCTGAATTAGGATAGGCAGTGAGTGGCAATGTAGGATGGAGAAATGGGCATCGGGGTGGTCAGCATGGGGAGGTCAGGAAACATGCAGTGGCAATGTAGCATAGGATTCTGAAAAACATCGCGGGATGGTGCGCATTGTAACGGTTTCTAACAGGCCATTCACTAGTAAGAGAGAGAAAAAATCACAGGGTGGTGTGAATCGAAGGGCCTGAATTAGGATAGGCAGTGAGTGGCACTGTAGGATGGAGAAAAGCGCCACGGGGTGGTCATCATGGGGGGGGGTCAGAAAACATGCAGTGGTAAGGTAGGATAGGATTCTGAAAAACATCGCGTGGTTGTTCGCATTGTAAGGGTTTCTAACAGGCCATTCACTAGAAGCAGTGAGAAAAACATCACTGGATTGTGTGAATCAGTGGGCCTGAATTAGGATAGGCAGTGAGTGGCAATGTCAGATGGAGAAAAGCGCCACGGGGTGGTCAGCATGGGGTGGTCAGGAAATATGCAGTGGCAATGTAGGATAGGTTTCTGAAAAACATAGCGGGGCGATGCACATTGTAAGGGTTTCTAACAGGCCATTCACTAGTAGGAGTGAGAAAAACATCACGGGATGGTGTGAATCGGAGGGACTGAATTGGGATAGGGCGTGAGTGGCAATGTAGGATGGAGAAAAGCGCCACGGGGTGGTCAGCATGGGGAGGTGAGGAAACATGCAGTGGCAATGTAGGATATGTTTCTGAAAAACATCGCAGAGTGGTGCGCATTGTAAGGGTTTCTAACAGGCCATTCACTAGTAGGAGTGAGAAAAACATCACGGGGTGGTGTGAATCGGATGGCCTGAATTGGGATAGGCAGTGAGTGGCAATGTAAGATAGAGAAAAGCGCCACGGGGTGGACAGAATGGGGAGGTCAGGAAACATGCAGTTGCAATGTAGGATAGTATGGTGAAACACATCGCGGTGTGGTGCGCATTTTAATTGTTTCTAACACGCCATGCACTAGTAGTAGTGAGAAAAAATCACGGGGTGGTGTGAATCGGAGGGCCTGAATTGGGATAGGCAGTGAGTGGCAATGTAGGATGGAGAAAAGCGCCACGGGGTGGTCAGGATGGGGAGGTCAGGAAAGCTGCAGTGGCAATGTAGGATAGGTTTAGGAAAAACATCGCGGGATGGTGCGCATTTTAAGGGTTGCTAACAGGCCATTCTCTAGTAGGAGTGAGAAAAACATCATGGGATGGTGTGAATCGGAGGGCCTAAATAGGGATAGGCAGTGAGTGGCAATGAAGGATGGAGAAAAGCGCCACGGGATGGACAGAATTGGGAGGTCAGGAAACATGCAGTGGCAATGTAGGATAGGTTTGTGAAAAAAATTGTGGGGTTGTGCGCATTGTAAGGGTTCCTAAGAGGCCATTCCCTAGTAGGAGTGAGAATAACATCACGGGGTGGTGTGAATCGGAGGGCCTGAATTAGGATAGGAAGTAAGTGACAATGTAGGATGAAGAAAAGGGCCATGGGGTGGTCAGCATGGGGAGGTTAGGAAACATGCAGTGGCAATGTAGGATAGGATTCTGAAAAACATCGCGGGGTGGTGCGCATTGTAATTGTTTTTAACAGGCCATTCACTAGTAAGAGAGAGAAAAAATCACGGGGTGGTGTGAATCGAAGGGCCTGAATTAGGATAGGCAGTGAGTGGCAATGTAGGATGGAGAAAAGCGCCACGGGGTGGTCATCATGGGGGCGTCAGAAAACATGCAGTGGCAATGTAGGATAGGATTCTGAAAAACATCGCGGGGTGGTTCGCATTGTAAGGGTTTCTAACAGGCCATTCACTACTAAGAGTGAGAAAAAATCATGGGGTGGTGTGAATCGGAGGGCCTCAATTAGAATAGGCAGTGAATGGCAATCAAGGATGGAGAAAAGCGCCACGGGGTGGTCAGCATGGGGAGGTCATGAAACATGCAGTGGCAATGTAGGATAGGTTTCTGAAAAACATCACGGGGTGGTGCCCATTGTAAGGGCTTCTAAAAGGCCATTCACTAGTAGGAGTGAGTGAAACATCACTTGGTGGTGTGAATCGTAGGGCCTGATTTAGGATAGGCAGTGAGTGTCACTGTAGGATGGAGAAAAGGGCCATGGGGTGGTCAGCATGGGGAGGTCAGGAAACATGCAGTGGCAATGTCGGATAGGTTTCTGAAAAACATCGCAGGGTCGTGCGAATTGTAAGGGTTTCTACAACGCCATTCACTAGTAGGAGTGAGAAAACCATCACGGGGTGGTGTGAATCGGAGGGACTGAATTGGGATAGCCAGTGAGTGGCAATGTAGTATGGAGAAAAGCGCCACGGGGAGGTCAGCATGGGGAGATCAGGAAACATGCAGTGGCAATGTAGGATAGGATTCTGAAAAACATCGCCGGGTGGTGCGCATTGTAAGGGTTTCTAATAGGCCATTCACTAGGAGGAGTGAGAATAACATCACGGGGGGGTGTCAATCGGAGGGCCTGAATTAGGATAGGAAGTAAGTGGCAATGTAGGATGGAGAAAAGCGCCACGGGGTGGTCATCATGGGGGGGTCAGAAAACATGCAGTGGCAAGGTAGGATAGGATTCTGAAAAACATCGCGTGGTGGTTCGAATTGTAAGGATTTCTAACAGGCCATTCACTAGAAGCAGTGAGAAAAACATCACAGGATGGTGTGAATCAGTGGGCCTGAATTAGGATAGGCAGTGAGTGGCAATGTCGGATGGAGAAAAGCGCCACGGGGTGGTCAGCATGGGGAGGTCAGGAAACATGCAGTGGCAATGTAGGATAGGTTTCTGAAAAACATAGCGGGGTGAGGCACATTGTAAGGGTTTCTAACAAGCCATTCACGAGTAGGAGTGAGAAAAACATCACGGGATGGTGTGAATCGGAGGGACTGAAATGGGATAGGCAGTGAGTGGCAATTTAGGATGGAGAAAAGCGCCACGGGGTGGTCAGCATGGGGAGGTGAGGAAACATGCAGTGGCAATGTAGTATATGTTTCTGAAAAACATCGCAGAGTGCTGCGCATTGTAAGGGTTTCTAAGAGGCCATTCTCTAGAAGGAGTGAGAAAAACATCACGGGGTGGTGTGAATTGGATGGCCTGAATTGGGATAGGCAGTGAGTGGCAATGTAGGATGGAGAAAAGCGCCACGGGGTGGTAAGCATGGGGAGATCAGGAAACATGCAGTGGCAATGTAGGATAGTATTCTGAAAAACATCGCGGGGTGGTGCGCATTGTAAGGGTTTCTAACAGGCCATTCACTAGTAGGAGTGAGAAAAACATCACGGGGTGGTGTGAATCGGAGGGCCTGAATTAGGATAGGCAGTGAGTGGCACTGCAGGATGGAGAAAAGGGACACGGGGTGGTCAGCATGGGGAGGTCAGGAAACATGCAGTGGCAATGTCGGATAGGTTTCTGAAAAACATCGCGGGGTGGTGCGAATTGTAAGGGTTTCTACAACGCCATTCACTAGTAGGAGTGAGAAAATCATCACGGGGTGGTGTGAATCGGAGGGACTGAATTGGGATAGCCAGTGAGTGGCAATGTAGGATGGAGAAAAGGGCCACGGGGTGGTCAGCATGGGGATGTCAGGAAACATGCAGTGGCAATGTAGGATAGGTTTCTGAAAAACATCGCAGGGTGGTGCACATTGTTAGGGTTTCTAACATGCCATTCACTAGTAGGAGTGAGAAAAACATCACGGGGTGGTGTGAATCGGAGGGCCTGAATTAGTATAGGCAGTGAGTGGCAATGTAGGATGGAGAAAAGGGGCACGGGCTAGTCAGCATGGGGAGGTCAGGAAACATGCAGTGGCAATGTAGGAGAGGATACTGAAAAACCTTTCGCGGTGGTGCGCATTGTAAGGGTTTCTAACAGGCCATTCACTAGTAAGAGTGAGAAAAAATCATGGGGTGGTGTGAATCGGAGCGACTCAATTAGGATTGGCAGTGAGTGCAATGTAAGATGGAGAAAAGGGCCATGGGGTGGTCAGCATGGGGAGATCAGGAAACATGCAGTGGCAATGTAGGATAGGATTCTGAAAAACATCGCGGGGTGGTGCGCATTGTAAGGGTTTCTAATAGGCCATTCACTAGTAAGAGTGAGAAAAAATCACGGGGTGGTGTGAATCGGAGGGCCTGAATTAGGTTAGGCTGTGAGTGGCAATGTAGGATGGAGAAAAGCGCCACGGGTGGTCAGCATCGGAAGTCAGGAAACATGCAGTGGCAATGTAGGATAGGTTTCTGAAAAACATCACAGGGTGGTGCGCATTGTAAGGGTTTCTAACAGGCCATTCACTAGTAAGAGTGAGAAAAATATCACGGGGTGGTGTGAATCGGAGGGCCTGAATTAGTATAGGCAGTGAGTGGCAATGTAGGATGGAGAAAACCGGCACGGGCTAGTCAGCATGTGGAGGTCAGGAAACATGCAGTGGCAATGTAGGACAGGATTCTGAAAAACATCGCTGGGTGGTGCGCATTTTAAGGGTTTCTAATAGGCCATTCACTAGTAAGAGTGAGAAAAAATCACGGGGTGGTGTGAATCGGAGCGCCTGAATTGGGATAGGCAGTGAGTGGCAATGTAGGATAGAGAAAAGCGCCACGGGGTGGTCAGGATGGGGAGGTCAGGAAAGCTGCAGTGGCAATGTAGGATAGGTTTAGGAAAAACATCGAGGGATGGTGCGCATTTTAAGGGATTCTAACAGGCCATTCACTAGTAGGAGTGAGAAAAACATCACGGGATGGTGTGAATCGTAGGGCCTAAATAGGGATAGGCAGTGAGTGGCAATGAAGGATGGAGAAAAGCGCCACGGGATGGACAGAATTGCGAGGTCAGGAAACATGCAGGGGCAATGTAGGATAGGTTTGTGAAAAAAATTGTGGGGTTGTGCGCATTGTAAGGGTTCCTAAGAGGCCATTCACTAGTAGGAGTGAGAATAACTTCACGGGGTGGTGTGAATCGGAGGGCCTGAATTAGGATAGGAAGTAAGTGACAATGTAGGATGCAGAAAAGGGCCATGGGGTGGTCAGCATGGGAGGTGAGGAAACATGCAGTGGCAATGTAGGATAGGATTCTGAAAAACATCGTGGGGTGGTGCACATTGTAAGGGTTTCTAACAGGCCATTCACTAGTAGGAGTGAGAAAAACATCACGGGGTGGTGTGAGTCGGAGGGCCTGAATTGGGATAGGCAGTGAGTGCTAATGTAGGATGGAGAAAAGCGGCACGGGGTGGTCAGCATGGGGAAGTCAGGAAACATGCAGTGGCAATGTAGGATAGGATTTTCAAAAGGATCGCGGGGTGCTGTGCATTTTAAGGGTTTCTAAGAGGCCATTCACTAGTAAGAGTGAGAATAATATCATGGGTTGGTGTGAATCGGAGGGCCTGAATTAGGATAGGCAGTGAGTGGCAATGTAGGATGGAGAAATGGGCATCGGGGTGGTCAGCATGGGGAGGTCAGGAAACATGCAGTGGCAATGTAGCATAGGATTCTGAAAAACATCGCGGGATGGTGCGCATTGTAACGGTTTCTAACAGGCCATTCACTACTAAGAGAGAGAAAAAAATCACAGGGTGGTGTGAATCGAAGGGCCTGAAATAGGATAGGCAGTGAGTGGCACTGTAGGATGGAGAAAAGCGCCACGGGGTGGTCATCATGGGGGGGGGTCAGAAAACATGCAGTGGTAAGGTAGGATAGGATTCTGAAAAACATCGCGTGGTTGTTCGCATTGTAAGGGTTTCTAACAGGCCATTCACTAGAAGCAGTGAGAAAAACATCACTGGATTGTGTGAATCAGTGGGCCTGAATTAGGATAGGCAGTGAGTGGCAATGTCAGATGGAGAAAAGCGCCACGGGGTGGTCAGCATGGGGTGGTCAGGAAGTATGCAGTGGCAATGTAGGATAGGTTTCTGAAAAACATAGCGGGGCGAGGCACATTGTAAGGGTTTCTAACAGGCCATTCACTAGTAGGAGTGAGAAAAACATCACGGGATGGTGTGAATCGGAGGGACTGAATTGGGATAGGGCGTGAGTGGCAATGTAGGATGGAGAAAAGCGCCACGGGGTGGTCAGCATGGGGAGGTGAGGAAACATGCAGTGGCAATGTAGGATATGTTTCTGAAAAACATCGCAGAGTGGTGCGCATTGTAAGGGTTTCTAACAGGCCATTCACTAGTAGGAGTGAGAAAAACATCACGGGGTGGTGTGAATCGGATGGCCTGAATTGGGATAGGCAGTGAGTGGCAATGTAGGATAGAGAAAAGCGCCACGGGGTGGACAGAATGGGGAGGTCAGGAAACATGCAGTTGCAATGTAGGATAGTATTGTGAAACACATCGCGGTGTGGTGCGCATTTTAATTGTTTCTAACACGCCATGCACTAGTAGTAGTGAGAAAAAATCACGGGGTTGTGTGAATCGGAGGGCCTGAATTGGGATAGGCAGTGAGTGGCAATGTAGGATGGAGAAAAGCGCCACGGGGTGGTCAGGATGGGGAGGTCAGGAAAGCTGCAGTGGCAATGTAGGATAGGTTTAGGAAAAACATCGCGGGATGGTGCGCATTTTAAGGGTTGCTAACAGGCCATTCTCTAGTAAGAGTGAGAAAAACATCATGGGATGGTGTGAATCGGAGGGCCTAAATAGGTATAGGCAGTGAGTGGCAATGAAGGATGGAGAAAAGCGCCACGGGATGGACAGAATTGGGAGGTCAGGAAACATACAGTGGCAATGTAGGATAGGTTTGTGAAAAAAATTGTGGGGTTGTGCGCATTGTAAGGGTTCCTAAGAGGCCATTCACTAGTAGGAGTGAGAATAACATCACGGGGTGGTGTGAATCGGAGGGCCTGAATTAGGATAGGAAGTAAGTGACAATGTAGGATGAAGAAAAGGGCCATGGGGTGGTCAGCATGGGGAGGTTAGGAAACATGCAGTGGCAATGTAGGATAGGATTCTGAAAAACATCGCGGGGTGGTTCGCATTGTAAGGGTTTCTAACAGGCCATTCACTAGAAGCAGTGAGAAAAACATCACTGGATGGTGTGAATCAGTGGGCCTGAATTAGGATAGGCAGTGAGTGGCAATGTAGGATGGAGAAAAGCGACACGGGGTGGTCAGCATGGGGAGGTCAGGAAACATGCAGTGGCAATGTAGGATAGGTTTCTGAAAAACATAGAGGGGTGAGGCACATTGTAAGGGTTTCTAACAGGCCATTCACTAGTAGGAGTGAGAAAAACATCACGGGGTGGTGTGAATCGAAGGGCCTGAATTAGGATAGGCAGTGAGTGGCAATGTAGGATGGAGAAAAGCGCCACGGTGTGGTCATCATGGGGGGGTCAGAAAACATGCAGTGGCAATGTAGGATAGGATTCTGAAAAACATCGCGGGGTGGTTCGCATTGTAAGGGTTTCTAACAGGCCATTCACTAGTAAGAGTGAGAAAAAATCACGGGGTGGTGTGAATCGGAGGGCCTCAATTAGAATAGGCAGCGAATGGCAATGAAGGATGGAGAAAAGCGCCACGGGGTGGTCAGCATGGGGAGGTCATGAAACATGCAGTGGCAATGTAGGATAGGTTTCTGAAAAACATCACGGGGTGGTGCCCATTGTAAGGGCTTCTAACAGGCCATTCACTAGTAGGAGTGAGTAAAACATCACTTGGTGGTGTGAATCGTAGGGCCTGATTTAGGATAGGCAGTGAGTGGCACTGTAGGATGGAGAAAAGGGCCATGGGGTGGTCAGCATGGGGAGGTCAGGAAACATGCAGTGGCAATGTCGGATAGGTTTCTGAAAAACATCGCAGGGTCGTGCGAATTGTAAGGGTTTCTACAACGCCATTCACTAGTAGGAGTGAGAAAACCAACACGGGGTGGTGTGAATCGGAGGGACTGAATTGGGATAGCCAGTGAGTGGCAATGTAGGATGGAGAAAAGTGCCACGGGGAGGTCAGCATGGGGAGATCAGGAAACATGCAGTGGCAATGTAGGATAGGATTCTGAAAAACATCGCCGGGTGGTGCGCATTGTAAGGGTTTCTAATAGGCCATTCACTAGTAGGAGTGAGAATAACATCACGGGGGGGTGTGAATTGGATGGCCTGAATTGGGATAGGCAGTGAGTGGCAATTTAGGATGGAGAAAAGCGCCACGGGGTGGTCAGCATGGGGAGGTGAGGAAACATGCAGTGGCAATGTAGGATATGTTTCTGAAAAACATCGCGGTGTGAGGGGCATTTTAATTGTTTCTAACACGCCATGCACTAGTAGCAGTGAAAAAAACATCACGGGTTTGTGTGAATCAGAGTGCCTGAATTGGGATAGGCAGTGAGTGGCAATGAAGGATGGAGAAAAGCGCCATGGGGTGGTCAGCATCGGGTGGTCAGGAAACATGCAGTGGCAATGTAGGATATGTTTCTGAAAAAGATCGCGTGGTGGTGCATTGTAAGGGTTTCTAACAGGCCATTCATTAGTAGGAGTGAGAAAACCATCACGGGGTGGTGTGAATCAGAGGGCCTGAATTAGTATAGGCTGTGAGTGGCAATGTAGGATGGAGAAAAGCGCCACTGGGTGGTCAGCATGAGTAGGTCAGGAAACATGCAGTGGCAATGTCGGCTAGGTTTCTGAAAAATATCGCGGGGTCATGTGAATTGTAAGGGTTTCTAAAGCGCCATTCACTAGTAGGAGTGAGAAAACCATCACGGGGTGGTGTGAATCGGAGGGACTGAATTGGGATAGGCATAGAGTGGCAATGTAGGATGGAGAAAAGCGCCACTGGGTGTTCAGCATGGTGAGGGCAGGAAACATGCAGTGGCAATGTAGGATAGGTTTCTGAAAAACATCGCGGGGTGGTGCTCATTGTAAGGGTTTCTAACAGGCCATTCACTAGTAGGAGTGAGAAAAACATCACGGGTAGGTGTGAATCGGAGGGCCTGAATTAGTATAGGCAGTGAGTGGCAATGTAGGATGGAGAAAAGCGGCACGGGCTAGTCAGCATGGGGAGGTCAGGAAACATGCAGTGGCAATGTAAGATAGGATTCTGAAAAACATCGCGGGGTGGTGCGCATTGTAAGGGTTTCTCATAGGCCATTCACTAGTAAGAGTGAGAAAAAATCACGGGGTGGTGTGAATCGGAGGGCCTGAATTGGGATAGGCAGTGAGTGGCAATGTAGGATGGAGAAAAGCACCGCGGGCTGGTCAGCATGGGGAGGTCAGGAAACATGCTGTGGCAATGTAGGATAGGTTTCTGAAAAACATCGCGGTGTGAGGGGCATTTTAATTGTTTCTAACACGCCATGCACTAGTTGCAGTGAAAAAAACATCACGGGTTTGTGTGAATCGGAGGGCCTGAATTAGGATAGGCAGTGAGTGGCAATGAAGGATGGAGAAAAGCGCCATGGGGTGGTCAGCATCGGGTGGTCAGGAAACATGCAGTGGCAATGTAGGATATGTTTCTGAAAACGATCGCGTGGTGGTGCATTGTAAGGGTTTCTAACAGGCCATTCATTAGTAGGAGTGAGAAAACCATCACGGGGTGGTGTGAATCAGAGGGCCTGAATTAGTATAGGCTCTGAGTGGCAATGTAGGATGGAGAAAAGCGCCACTGGGTGGTCAACATGAGTAGGTCAGGAAACATGCAGTGGCAATGTCGGCTAGGTTTCTGAAAAACATCGCGGGGTCATGCGAATTGTAAGGGTTTCTAAAACGCCATTCACTAGTAGGAGTGAGAAAACCATCACGGGGTGGTGTGAATCGGAGGGACTGAATTGGGATAGGCATAGAGTGGCAATGTAGGATAGAGAAAAGCGCCACTGGGTGGTCAGCATGGGGAGGGCAGGAAACATGCAGTGGCAATGTAGGATAGGATTCTGAAAAACATCGCGGGGTGGTGCGCATTGTAAGGGTTTCTAACAGGCCATTCACTAGTAGGAGTGAGAAAAACATCACGGGGTGGTGTGAATCGGAGGGCCTGAATTAGTATAGGCAGTGAGTGGCAATGTAGGATGGAAAAAACCGGCACGGGCTAGTCAGCATGTGGAGGTCAGGAAACATGCAGTGGCAATGTAGGATAGGATTCTGAAAAACATCGCGGGGTGGTGCGCATTGTAAGGGTTTCTCATAGGCCATTCACTAGTAAGAGTGAGAGAAAATCACGGGGTGGTGTGAATCGGAGGGGCTGAATTGGGATAGGCAGTGAGTGGCAATGTAGGATGGAGAAAAGCGCCACGGGGTGGTCAGCATGGGGAGGTCATGAAACATGCTGTGGCAATGTAGGATAGTATTCTGAAAAACATCGCGGTGTGAGGGGCATTTTAATTGTTTCTAACACGCCATGCACTAGTAGCAGTGAAAAAAACATCACGGGTTTGTGTGAATCGGAGGGCCTGAATTAGGATAGGCAGTGAGTGGCAATGAAGGATGGAGAAAAGCGCAATGGGGTGGTCAGCATCGGGTGGTCAGGAAACATGCAGTGGCAATGTAGGATATGTTTCTGAAAAAGATCGCGTGGTGGTGCATTGTAAGTGTTTCTAACAGGGCATTCATTAGTAGGAGTGAGAAAAACATCACGGGGTGGTGTGAATCAGAGGGCCTGAATTAGTATAGGCTGTGAGTGGCAATGTAGGATGGAGAAAAGCGCCATTGGGTGGTCAGCATGAGTAGGTCAGGAAACATGCAGTGGCAATGTCGGCTAGGTTTCTGAAAAACATCGCGGGGTCATGCGAATTGTAAGGGTTTCTAAAACGCCATTCACTAGTAGGAGTGAGAAAACCATCACGGGGTGGTGTGAATCGGAGGGACTGAATTGGGATAGGCATAGAGTGGCAATGTAGGATAGAGAAAAGCGCCACTGGGTGGTCAGCATGGGGAGGGTAGGAAACATGCAGTGGCAATGTAGGATAGGTTTCTGAAAAACATCGCAGGGTGGTGCGCATTGTAAGGGTTTCTAACAGGCCATTCACTAGTAGGAGTGAGAAAAACATCACGGGTTGGTGTGAATCGGAGGGCCTGAATTAGTATAGGCAGTGAGTGGCAATGTAGGATGGAGAAAAGCGGCACGGGCTAGTCAGCATGGGGAGGTCAGGAAACATGCAGTGGCAATGTAGGATAGGATTCTGAAAAACATTGCGCGGTGGTGCGCATTGTAAGGGTTTCTAACAGGCCATTCACTAGTAAGAGTGAGAAAAAATCATGTGGTGGTGTGAATCGGAGGGCCTCAATTAGGATTGGCAGTGAGTGGCAATGTAGGATGGAAAAAACCGGCACGGGCTAGTCAGCATGTGGAGGTCAGGAAACATGCAGTGGCAATGTAGGATAGGATTCTGAAAAACATCGCGGGGTGGTGCGCATTGTAAGGGTTTCTCATAGGCCATTCACTAGTAAGAGTGAGAGAAAATCACGGGGTGCTGTGAATCAGAGGGGCTGAATTGGGATAGGCAGTGAGTGGCAATGTAGGATGGAGAAAAGCGCCACGGGGTGGTCAGCATGGGGAGGTCAGGAAAGCTGCAGTGGCAATGTAGGATAGGTTTCTGAAAAACATCACGGGATAGTGCGCATTTTAAGGGTTTCTAACACGCCATGCACTAGTAAGAGTGAGAAAAAATCATGGGATGGTGTGAATCGGAGGGCCTAAATAGGGATAGGCAGTGAGTAGCAATGAAGGATGGAGAAAAGCGCCACGGGATGGACAGAATTGGGAAGTCAGGAAACATGCAGTGGCAATGTAGGATTGGTTTGTGAAAAAAATTGTGGGGTTGTGCGCATTGTAAGGGTTCCTAAGAGGCCATTCACTAGTAGGAGTGAGAATAACATCACCGGGTGGTGTGAGTCGGAGGGACTGAATTGGGATATGCAGTGAGTGCTAATGTAGGATGGAGAAAAGCGGCACGGGGTGGTCAGCATGGGGAGGTCTGGAAACATGCAGTGGCAATGTAGGATAGGATTGTGCAAAAGATCGTGGGGTGCTGCGTATTTTAAGGGTTTCTAAGAGGCCATTCACTAGTAAGAGTGAGTATAACATCACGGGGTGTTGTGAATCGGAGGGCCTGAATTAGGATAGGCAGTGAGTGGCAATGTAGGATGGAGAAATGGGCAACGGGGTTGTCAGCATGGGGAGGTCAGGAAACATGCAGTGGCAATGTAGCAGGATTCTGAAAAACATCGCGGGATGGTGCGCATTGTAAGGGTTTCTAACAGGCAATTCACTAGAAAGAGAGAGAAAAAATCACGGGGTGGTGTGAATTGAAGGGCCTGAATTAGGATAGGCAGTGAGTGGCAATGTAGGATGGAGAAAGGCGCCACGGGGTGGTCATCAGGGGGGGTCAGAAAACATGCAGTGGCAATGTAGGACAGGATTCTGAAAAACATCGCGGGGTGGTTCGCATTGTAAGGGTTTCTAACAGGCCATTCACTACTAAGAGTGAGAAAAAATCACGGGGTGGTGTGAATCGGAGGGCCTCAATTAGAATAGGCAGTGAATGGCAATCAAGGATGGAGAAAAGCGCCACGGGGTGGTCAGCATGGGGAGGTCATGAAACATGCAGTGGCAATGTAGGATAGGTTTCTGAAAAACATCACGGGGTGGTGCCCATTGTAAGGGCTTCTAACAGGCCATTCACTAGTAGGAGTGAGTAAAACATCACTTGGTGGTGTGAATCGTAGGGCCTGATTTAGGATAGGCAGTGAGTGGCACTGTAGGATGGAGAAAAGGGCCATGGGGTGGTCAGCATGGGGAGGTCAGGAAACATGCAGTGGCAATGTCGGATAGCTTTCTGAAAAACATCGCAGGGTCGTGCGAATTGTAAGGGTTTCTACAACGCCATTCACTAGTAGGAGTGAGAAAACCATCACGGGGTGGTGTGAATCGGAGGGACTGAATTGGGATAGCCAGTGAGTGGCAATGTAGGATGGAGAAAAGCGCCACGGGGAGGTCAGCATGGGGAGATCAGGAAACATGCAGTGGCAATGTAGGATAGGATTCTGAAAAACATCCCCGGGTGGTGCGCATTGTAAGGGTTTCTAATAGGCCATTCACTAGTAGGAGTGAGAATAACATCACGGGGGTGGTGTGAATCGGAGGGCCTGAATTAGGATAGGCAGTGAGTGGCAATGTAGGATGGAGAAAAGCGCTACGGGGTGGTCAGCATGGGGATGTCAGGAAACATGCAGTGGCAATGTAGGATAGGTTTCTGAAAAACATAGCGGGGTGAGGCACATTGTAAGGGTTTCTAACAGGCCATTCACTAGTAGGAGTGAGAAAACCATCACGGGGTGGTGTGAATCGGAGGGACTGAATTGGGATAGGCATAGAGTGGCAATGTAGGATGGAGAAAATCGCCACGGGGTGGTCAGCATGGGGAGGGCAGGAAACATGCAGTGGCAATGTAGGATAGGTTTCTGAAAAACATCGCAGTGTGGTGAGCATTGTAAGGGTTTCTAACAGGCCATTCACTAGTAGGAGTGAAAAAAACATCACGGGGTGGTGTGAATCGGAGGGCCTGAATTAGTATAGGCAGTGAGTGGCAATGTAAGATGGAGAAAAGCGGCATGGGCTAGTCAGCATGGGGAGGTCAGGAAACATGCAGTGGCAATGTAGGATAGGATTCTGAAAAACATTGCGCGGTGGTGCGCATTTTAAGGGTTTCTAACAGGCCATTCACTAGTAGGAGTGAGAAAAACATCACGGGGTGGTATGATTCGGAGGGCCTAATTAGGGATAGGCAGTTAGTGGCAATGAAAGATGGAGAAAAGCGCCACGGGATGGACAGAATTGGGAGGTCATTAAACATGCAGTGGCAATGTAGGATAGGTTTGTGAAAAAAATTGTGGTGTTGTGCGCATTGTAAGGGTTCCTAAGAGGCCATTCACTAGTAGGAGTGAGAATAACATCACGGGGTGGTGTGAATCGGAGGGCCTGAATTAGGATAGGAAGTAAGTGACAATGTAGGATGCACAAAATGGCCATGGGGTGGTCAGCATGGGGAGGTTAGGAAACATGCAGTGGCAATGTAGGATAGGATTCTGAAAAACATCGCGGGGTGTTGCGCATTGTAAGGGTTTCTAACAGGCCATTCACTAGTAGGAGTGAGAAAAACAACACGGGGTGGTGTGAGTCGGAGGGCCTGAATAGGGATAGGCAGTGAGTGCTAATGTAGGATGGAGAAAAGCGGCACAGGGTGGTCAGGATGTGGAGGTCTGGAAACATGCAGTGGCAATATAGGATAGGATTCTGAAAAACATCGCGGTGTGAGGGGCATTTTAATTGTTTCTAACACGCAATGCACTAGTAGCAGTGAAAAAAACATCACGGGTTTGTGTGAATCGGAGGGCCTGAATTAGGATAGGCAGAGAGTGGCAATGAAGGATGGAGAAAAGCGCCATGGGGTGGTCAGCATCGGGTGGTCAGGAAACATGCAGTGGCAATGTAGGATATGTTTCTGAAAAAGATCGCGTGGTGGTGCATTGTACGGGTTTCTAACAGGCCATTCATTAGTAGGAGTGAGAAAACCATCACGGGGTGGTGTGAATCAGAGGGCCTGAATTAGTATAGGCTGTGAGTGGAAATGTAGGATGGAGAAAAGCGCCACTGGGTGGTCAGCATGAGTAGGTCAGGAAACATGCAGTGGCAATGTCGGCTAGGATTCTGCAAAACATCGCGGGGTCATGCGAATTGTAAGGTTTTCTAAAACGCCATTCACTAGTAGGAGTGAGAAAACCATCACGGAGTGGTGTGAATCGGAGGGACTGAATTAGTATAGGCAGTGAGTGGCAATGTAGGATGGAGAAAAGCGGCACGGGCTAGTCAGCATGGGGAGGTCAGGAAACATGCAGTGGCAATGTAGGATAGGATTCTGAAAAACATTGCGCGGTGGTGCGCATTGTAAGGGTTTCTAACAGGCCATTCACTAGTAAGAGTGAGAAAAAATCATGGGGTGGTGTGAATCGGAGGGCCTCAATTAGGATTGGCAGTGAGTGGCAATGTAAGATGGAGAAAAGGGCCATGGGTGGTCAGCATGGGGAGGTCAGGAAACATGCAGTGGCAATGTAGGATAGGATTCTGAAAAACATCGCGGGGTGGTGCGCATTGTAAGGGTTTCTAACAGGCCATTCACTAGTAGGAGTGAGAAAAACATCACGGGGTGGTGTTAATCGGAGGGCCTGAATTAGTATAGGCAGTGAGTGGCAATGTAGGATGGAAAATACCGGCACGGGCTAGTCAGCATGTGGAGGTCAGGAAACATGCAGTGGCAACGTAGGATAGGATTCTGAAAAACATCGCGGGGTGGTGCGCATTGTAAGGGTTTCTCATAGGCCATTCACTAATAAGAGTGAGAGAAAATCACGGGGTGGTGTGAATCGGAGGGCCTGAATTGGGATAGGCAGTGAGTGGCAATGTAGGATGGAGAAAAGCGCCACGGGGTGGTCAGCATGGGGAGGGCAGGAAAGCTGCAGTGGCAATGTAGGATAGTTTTCTGAAAAACATCACGGGATAGTGCGCATTTTAAGGGTTTCTAACAGGCCATTCACTAGTAGGAGTGAGAAAAACATCACGGGGTGGTGTGAATCGGAGGGCCTAAATAGGGATAGGCAGTGAGTGGCAATGAAGGATGGAGAAAAGCGCCACGGGATGGACAGAATTGGGAAGTCAGGAAACATGCAGTGGCAATGTAGGATTGGTTTGTGAAAAAAATTGTGGGGTTGTGCGCATTGTAAGGGTTCCTAAGAGGCCATTCACTAGTAGGAGTGAGAATAACATCACCGGATGGTGTGAGTCGGAGGGACTGAATTGGGATAGGCAGTGAGTGCTAATGTAGGATGGAGAAAAGCGGCACGGGGTGGTCAGCATGGGGAGGTCTGGAAACATGCAGTGGCAATGTAGGATAGGATTGTGCAAAAGATCGCGGGGTGCTGCGCATTTTAAGGGTTTCTGAGAGGCCATTCACTAGTAAGAGTGAGAATAACATCACGGGGTGTTGTGAATCGGAGGGCCTGAATTAGGATAGGCAGTGAGTGGCAATGTAGGATGGAGAAATGGGCAACGGGGTGGTCAGCATGGGGAGGTCAGGAAACATGCAGTGGCAATGTAGCATAGGATTCTGAAAAACATCGCGGGATGGTGCGCATTGTAAGGGTTTCTAACAGGCAATTCACTAGTAAGAGAGAGAAAAAATCACGGGGTGGTGTGAATCGAAGGGCCTGAATTAGTATAGGCAGTGAGTGGCAATGTAGGATGGAGAAAAGCGCCACGGGGTGGTCAGGATGGGGAGGTCAGGAAAGCTGCAGTGGCAATGTAGGATAGGTTTAGGAAAAACATCGCGGGATGGTGCGCAATTTAAGGGTTGCTAACAGGCCATTCTCTAGTAGGAGTGAGAAAAACATCATGGGATGGTGTGAATCGGAGGGCCTAAATAGGGATAGGCAGTGAGTGGCAATGAAGGATGGAGAAAAGCGCCACGGGATGGACAGAATTGGGAGGTCAGGAAACATGCAGTGGCAATGTAGGATAGGTTTGTGAAAAAAATTGTGGGGTTGTGCGCATTGTAAGGGTTCCTAAGAGGCCATTCACTAGTAGGAGTGAGAATAACATCACGGGGTGGTGTGAATCGGAGGGCCTGAATTAGGATAGGAAGTAAGTGACAATGTAGGATGAAGAAAAGGGCCATGGGGTGGTCAGCATGGGGAGGTTAGGAAACATGCAGTGGCAATGTAGGATAGGATTCTGAAAAACATCGCGGGGTGGTGCGCATTGTAAGGGTTTTTAACAGGCCATTCACTAGTAAGAGAGAGAAAAAATCACGGGGTGGTGTGAATCGGAGGGCCTCAATTAGAATAGGCAGTGAATGGCAATGAAGGATGGAGAAAAGCGCCACGGGGTGGTCAGCATGGGGAGGTCATGAAACATGCAGTGGCAATGTAGGATAGGTATCTGAAAAACATCACGGGGTGGTGCCCATTGTAAGGGCTTCTAACAGGCCATTCACTAGTAGGAGTGAGTAAAACAGGACTTGGTGGTGTGAATCGTAGGGCCTGATTTAGGATAGGCAGTGAGTGGCACTGTAGGATGGAGAAAAGGGCCATGGGGTGGTCAGCATGGGGAGGTCAGGAAACATGCAGTGGCAATGTCGGATAGGTTTCTGAAAAACATCGCAGGGTCGTGCGAATTGTAAGGGTTTCTACAACGCCATTCACTAGTAGGAGTGAGAAAACCATCACGGGGTGGTGTGAATCGGAGGGACTGAATAGGGATAGCCAGTGAGTGTCAATGTAGGATGGAGAAAAGCGCCACGGGGAGGTCAGCATGGGGAGATCAGGAAACATGCAGTGGCAATGTAGGATAGGATTCTGAAAAACATCGCCGGGTGGTGCGCATTGTAAGGGTTTCTAATAGGCCATTCACTAGTAGGAGTGAGAATAACATCACGCGGGGGTGTGAATCGGAGGGCCTGAATTAGGATAGGAAGTAAGTGACAATGTAGGATGCAGAAAAGGGCCATAGGGTGGTCAGCATGGGGAGGTTAGGAAACATGCAGTGGCAATGTAGGATAGGATTCTGAAAAACATCGCGGGATGGTGCGCATTGTAAGGGTTTCTAACAGGCCATTCACTAGTAAGAGAGAGAAAAAATCACGGGGTGGTGTGAATCGAAGGGCCTGAATTAGAATAGGCAGTGAGTGGCAATGTAGGATGGAGAAAAGCGCCACGGGGTGGTCATCATGGGGGGGTCAGAAAACATGCAGTGGCAAGGTAGGATAGGATTCTGAAAAACATCGCGTGGTGGTTCGCATTGTAAGGATTTCTAACAGGCCATTCACTAGAAGCAGTGAGAAAAACATCACAGGATGGTGTGAATCAGTGGGCGTGAATTAGGATAGGCAGTGAGTGGCAATGTCAGATGGAGAAAAGCGCCACAGGGTGGTCAGCATGGGGAGTTCAGGAAACATGCAGTGGCAATGTAGGATAGGTTTCTGAAAAACATAGCGGGGTGAGGCACATTGTAAAGGTTTCTAACAGGCCATTCACTAGTAGGAGTGAGAAAAACATCACGGGATGGTGTGAATCGGAGGGACTGAATTGGGATAGGCAGTGAGTGGCAATTTAGGATTGAGAAAAGCGCCACGGGGTGGTCAGCATGGGGAGGTGAGGAAACATGCAGTGGCAATGTAGGATATGTTTCTGAAAAACATCGCAGAGTGGTGCGCATTGTAAGGGTTTCTAACAGGCCATTCTCTAGAAGGAGTGAGAAAAACATCACGGGGTGGTGTGAATTGGATGGCCTGAATTGGGATAGGCAGTGAGTGGCAATGTAGGATGGAGAAAAGCGCCACGGGGTGGTAAGCATGGGGAGATCAGGAAACATGCAGTGGCAATGTAGGATAGTTTTCTGAAAAACATAGCGGGGTGAGGCACATTGTAAAGGTTTCTAACAGGCCATTCACTAGTAGGAGTGAGAAAAACATCACGGGATGGTGTGAATCGGAGGGACTGAATTGGGATAGGCAGTGAGTGGCAATTTAGGATTGAGAAAAGCGCCACGGGGTGGTCAGCATGGGGAGGTGAGGAAACATGCAGTGGCAATGTAGGATATGTTTCTGAAAAACATCGCAGAGTGGTGCGCATTGTAAGGGTTTCTAACAGGCCATTCTCTAGAAGGAGTGAGAAAAACATCACGGGGTGGTGTGAATTGGATGGCCTGAATTGGGATAGGCAGTGAGTGGCAATGTAGGATGGAGAAAAGCGCCACGGGGTGGTAAGCATGGGGAGATCAGGAAACATGCAGTGGCAATGTAGGATAGTTTTCTGAAAAACATCGCGGGGTGGTGCGCATTGTAAGGGTTTCTAACAGGCCATTCACTAGTAGGAGTGAGAAAAACATCACGGGGTGGTGTGAATCGGAGGGCCTGAATTAGGATAGGCAGTGAGTGGCAATGTAGGATGGAGAAAAGCGGCACGTGCTGGTCAGCATGGGGTGGTCAGGAAACATGCAGTGGCAATGTAGGATAGTATTCTGAAAAACATCGCGGTGTGAGGGGCATTTTAATTGTTTCTAACACGCCATGCACTAGTAGCAGTGAAAAAAACATCACGGGTTTGTGTGAATCAGAGGGCCTGAATTAGGATAGGCAGTGAGTGGCAATGAAGGATGGAGAAAAGCGCCATGGGGTGGTCAGCATCGGGTGGTCAGGAAACATGCAGTGGCAATGTAGGATATGTTTCTGAAAAAGATCGCGTGGTGGTGCATTGTAAGGGTTTCTAACAGGCCATTCATTAGTAGGAGTGAGAAAACCATCACGGGGTGGTGTGAATCAGAGGGCCTGAATTAGTATAGGCTGTGAGTGGCAATGTAGGATGGAGAAAAGCGCCACTGGGTGGTCAGCATGAGTAGGTCAGGAAACATGCAGTGGCAATGTCGGCTAGGTTTCTGAAAAACATCGCGGGGTCATGCGAATTGTAAGGGTTTCTAAAACGCCATTCACTAGTAGGAGTGACAAAACCATCACGGGGTGGTGTGAATCGGAGGGACTGAATTGGGATAGGCATAGAGTGCCAATGTAGGATGGAGAAAAGCGCCACTGGCTGGTCAGCATGGTGAGGGCAGGAAACATGCAGTGGCAATGTAGGATAGGTTTCTGAAAAACATCGCAGGGTGGTGCGCATTGTAAGGGTTTCTAACAGGCCATTCACTAGTAGGAGTGAGAAAAACATCACGGGTTGGTGTGAATCGGAGGGCCTGAATTAGTATAGGCAGTGAGTGGCAATGTAGGATGGAGAAAAGTGGCACGGGCTAGTCAGCATGGGGAGGTCAGGAAACATGCAGTGGCAATGTAGGATAGGATTCTGAAAAACATCGCGGGGTGGTGCGCATTGTAAGGGTTTCTCATAGGCCATTCACTAGTAAGAGTGAGAAAAAATCACGGGGTGGTGTGAATCGGAGGGCCTGAATTGGGATAGGCAGTGAGTGGCAATGTAGGATGGAGAAAAGCGCCAAGGGGTGGTCAGCATGGGGAGGTCAGGAAAGCTGCAGTAGCAATGTAGGATATGTTTCTGAAAAACATCGCAGAGTGGTGCGCATTGTTAGGGTTTCTAACAGGCCATTCTCTAGTAGGAGTGAGAAAAACATCACGGGGTGGTGTGAATCGGAGGGCCTAAATAGGGATAGGCAGTGAGTGGCAATGAAGGATGGAGAAAAGCGCCACGGGATGGACAGAATTGGGAAGTCAGGAAACATGCAGTGGCAATGTAGGATTGGTTTGTGAAAAAAATTGTGGGGTTGTGCGCATTGTAAGGGTTCCTAAGAGGCCATTCACTAGTAGGAGTGAGAATAACATCACCGGGTGGTTTGAGTCGGAGGGACTGAATTGGGATAGGCAGTGAGTGCTAATGTAGGATGGAGAAAAGCGGCACGGGGTGGTCAGCATGGGGAGGTCTGGAAACATGCAGTGGCAATGTAGGATAGGATTGTGCAAAAGATCGTGGGGTGGTGCGCATTTTAAGGGTTTCTAAGTAGCCATTCACTAGTAAGAGTGAGAATAACATCACGGGGTGTTGTGAATCGGAGGGCCTGAATTAGGATAGGCAGTGAGTGGCAATGTAGGATGGAGAAAAGGGCCATGGGGTGGTCAGCAATGGGAGGTCAGGAAACATGCAGTGGCAATGTAGGATAGGATTCTGAAAAACATCGCGGGGTCATGCGAATTGTAAGGGTTTCTAAAACGCCATTCACTAGTAGGAGTGAGAAAACCATCACGGGGTGGTGTGAATCGGAGGGACTGAATTGGGATAGGCATAGAGTGGCAATGTAGGATAGAGAAAAGCGCCACTGGTTGGTCAGCATGGGGAGGGCAGGAAACATGCAGTGGCAATGTAGGATAGGTTTCTGAAAAACATCGCGGGGTGGTGCGCATTGTAAGGGTTTCTAACAGGCCATTCACTAGTAGGAGTGAGAAAAACATCACGGGTTGGTGTGAATCGGAGGGCCTGAATTAGTATAGGCAGTGAGTGGCAATGTAGGATGGAGAAAAGCGGCACAGGCTAGTCAGCATGGGGAGGTCAGGAAACATGCAGTGGCAATGTAGGATAGGATTCTGAAAAACATTGCGCGGTGGTGCGCATTGTAAGGGTTTCTAACAGGCCATTCACTAGTAAGAGTGAGAAAAAATCATGGGGTGGTGTGAATCGGAGGGCCTCAATTAGGATTGGCAGTGAGTGGCAATGTAGGATGCAGAAAAGGGCCATGGGGTGGTCAGCATGGGGAGGTTAGGAAACATGCACTGACAATGTAGGATAGGATTCTGAAAAACATCGCGGGGTGGTGCGCATTGTAAGGGTTTCTAATAGGCCATTCACTAGTAAGAGTGAGAAAAACTTCACGGTGTGGTGTGAATCGGAGGGCCTGAATTAGGATAGGCAGTGAGTGGCAATGTAGATGGAGAAAAGCACCGCGGGCTGGTCAGCATGGTGAGGTCAGGAAACATGCTGTGGCAATGTAGGATAGTATTCTGAAAAACATCGCGGTGTGAGGGGCATTTTAATTGTTTCTAACACGCCATGCACTAGTAGCAGTGAAAAAAACATCACGGGTTTGTGTGAATCGGAGGGCCTGAATTAGGATAGGCAGTGAGTGGCAATGAAGGTTGGAGAAAAGCGCCATGGTGTGGTCAGCATCGGGTGGTCAGGAAACATGCAGTGGCAATGTAGGATATGTTTCTGAAAAAGATCGCGTGGTGGTGCATTGTAAGGGTTTCTAACAGGCCATTCATTAGTAGGAGTGAGAAAACCATCACGGGGTGGTGTGAATCAGAGGGCCTGAATTAGTATAGGCTGTGAGTGGAAATGTAGGATGGAGAAAAGCGCCACTGGGTGGTCAGCATGAGTAGGTCAGGAAACATGCAGTGTCAATGTCGGCTAGGTTTCTGAAAAACATCGCGGGGTCATGCGAATTGTAAGGGTTTCTAAAACGCCATTCACTAGTAGGAGTGAGAAAACCATCACGGAGTGGTGTGAATCGGAGGGACTGAATTAGTATAGGCAGTGAGTGGCAATGTAGGATGGAGAAAAGCGGCACGGGCTAGTCAGCATGGGGAGGTCAGGAAACATGCAGTGGCAATGTAGGATAGGATTCTGAAAAACATTGCGCGGTGGTGCGCATTGTAAGGGTTTCTAACAGGCCATTCACTAGTAAGAGTGAGAAAAAATCATGGGGTGGTGTGAATCGGAGTGCCTCAATTAGGATTGGCAGTGAGTGGCAATGTAAGATGGAGAAAAGGGCCATGGGGTGGTCAGCATGGGGAGGTCAGGAAACATGCAGTGGCAATGTAGGATAGGATTCTGAAAAACATCGCGGGGTGGTGCGCATTGTAAGGGTTTCTAACAGGCCATTCACTAGTAGGAGTGAGAAAAACATCACGGGGTGGTGTGAATCGGAGGGCCTGAATTAGTATAGGCAGTGAGTGGCAATGTAGGATGGAAAATACCGGCACGGGCTAGTCAGCATGTGGAGGTCAGGAAACATGCAGTGGCAACGTAGGATAGGATTCTGAAAAACATCGCGGGGTGGTGCGCATTGTAAGGGTTTCTCATAGGCCATTCACTAGTAAGAGTGAGAGAAAATCATGGGGTGGTGTGAATCGGAGGGCCTGAATTGGGATAGGCAGTGAGTGGCAATGTAGGATGGAGAAAAGCGCCACGGGGTGGTCAGCATGGGGAGGTCAGGAAAGCTGCAGTGGCAATGTAGGATAGTTTTCTGAAAAACATCACGGGATAGTGCGCATTTTAAGGGTTTCTAACAGGCCATTCACTAGTAGGAGTGAGAAAAACATCACGGGGTGGTGTGAATCGGAGGGCCTAAATAGGGATAGGCAGTGAGTGGCAATGAAGGATGGAGAAAAGCGCCACGGGATGGACAGAATTGGGAAGTCAGGAAACATGCAGTGGCAATGTAGGATTGGTTTGTGAAAAAAATTGTGGGGTTGTGCGCATTGTAAGGGTTCCTAAGAGGCCATTCACTAGTAGGAGTGAGAATAACATCACCGGGTGGTGTGAGTCGGAGGGACTGAATTGGGATAGGCAGTGAGTGCTAATGTAGGATGGAGAAAAGCGGCATGGGGTGGTCAGCATGGGGAGGTCTGGAAACATGCAGTGGCAATGTAGGATAGGATTGTGCAAAAGATCGCGGGGTGCTGCGCATTTTAAGGGTTTCTGAGAGGCCATTCACTAGTAAGAGTGAGAATAACATCACGGGGTGTTGTGAATCGGAGGGCCTGAATTAGGATAGGCAGTGAGTGGCAATGTAGGATGGAGAAATGGGCAACGGGGTGGTCAGCATGGGGAGGTCAGGAAACATGCAGTGGCAATGTAGCATAGGATTCTGAAAAACATCGCGGGATGGTGCGCATTGTAAGGGTTTCTAACAGGCAATTCACTAGTAAGAGAGAGAAAAAATCACGGGGTGGTGTGAATCGAAGGGCCTGAATTAGTATAGGCAGTGAGTGGCAATGTAGGATGGAGAAAAGCGCCACGGGGTGGTCAGGATGGGGAGGTCAGGAAAGCTGCAGTGGCAATGTAGGATAGGTTTAGGAAAAACATCGCGGGATGGTGCGCATTTTAAGGGTTGCTAACAGGCCATTCTCTAGTAGGAGTGAGAAAAACATCATGGGATGGTGTGAATCGGAGGGCCTAAATAGGGATAGGCAGTGAGTGGCAATGAAGGATGGAGAAAAGCGCCACGGGATGGACAGAATTGGGAGGTCAGGAAACATGCAGTGGCAATGTAGGATAGGTTTGTGAAAAAAATTGTGGGGTTGTGCGCATTGTAAGGGTTCCTAAGAGGCCATTCACTAGTAGGAGTGAGAATAACATCACGGGGTGGTGTGAATCGGAGGGCCTGAATTAGGATAGGAAGTAAGTGACAATGTAGGATGAAGAAAAGGGCCATGGGGTGGTCAGCATGGGGAGGTTAGGAAACATGCAGTGGCAATGTAGGATAGGATTCTGAAAAACATCGCGGGGTGGTGCGCATTGTAAGGGTTTTTAACAGGCCATTCACTAGTAAGAGAGAGAAAAAATCACGGGGTGGTGTGAATCGAAGGGCCTGAATTAGGATAGGCAGTGAGTGGCAATGTAGGATGGAGAAAAGCGCCACGGTGTGGTCATCATGGGGGGGGGGTCAGAAAACATGCAGTGGCAATGTAGGATAGGATTCTGAAAAACATCGCGGGGTGGTTCGCATTGTAAGGGTTTCTAATAGTCCATTCACTAGAAGCAGTGAGAAAAACATCACTGGATGGTGTGAATCAGTGGGCCTGAATTAGGATAGGCAGTGAGTGGCAATGTAGGATGGAGAAAAGCGACACGGGGTGGTCAGCATGGGGAGGTCAGGAAACATGCAGTGGCAATGTAGGATAGGTTTCTGAAAAACATCGCAGGGTGGTGCGCATTGTAAGGGTTTCTAACAGGCCATTCACTACTAAGAGTGAGAAAAAATCACGGGGTGGTGTGAATCGGAGGGCCTCAATTAGAATAGGCAGTGAATGGCAATGAAGGATGGAGAAAAGCGCCACGGGGTGGTCAGCATGGGGAGGTCATGAAACATGCAGTGGCAATGTAGGATAGGTTTCTGAAAAACATCACGGGGTGGTGCCCATTGTACGGGCTTCTAACAGGCCATTCACTAGTAGGAGTGAGTAAAACAGGACTTGGTGGTGTGAATCGTAGGGCCTGATTTAGGATAGGCAGTGAGTGGCACTGTAGGATGGAGAAAAGGGCCATGGGGTGGTCAGCATGGGGAGGTCAGGAAACATGCAGTGGCAATGTCGGATAGGTTTCTGAAAAACATCGCAGGGTCGTGCGAATTGTAAGGGTTTCTACAACGCCATTCACTAGTAGGAGTGAGAAAACCATCACGGGGTGGTGTGAATCGGAGGGACTGAATAGGGATAGCCAGTGAGTGTCAATGTAGGATGGAGAAAAGCGC
This sequence comes from Cavia porcellus, assembly GCF_034190915.1. Classification (NCBI taxonomy): domain Eukaryota; kingdom Metazoa; phylum Chordata; class Mammalia; order Rodentia; family Caviidae; genus Cavia; species Cavia porcellus. Next base: position 1,317,136 of record NW_026947560.1, on the reverse strand, counting down.
CACGGGGAGGTCAGCATGGGGAGGTCTGGAAACATGCAGTGGCAATGTAGGATAGGATTGTGCAAAAGATCGTGGGGTGCTGCGCATTTTAAGGGTTTCTAAGAAGCCATTCACTAGTAAGAGTGAGAATAACATCACGGGGTGTTGTGAATCGGAGGGCCTGAATTAGGATAGGCAGTGAGTGGCAATGTAGGATGGAGAAAAGGGCCATGGGGTGGTCAGCAATGGGAGGTCAGGAAACATGCAGTGGCAATGTAGGATAGGATTCTGAAAAACATCGCGGGGTGGTGCGCATTGTAAGGGTTTCTAATAGGCCATTCACTAGTAAGAGTGAGAAAAACTTCACGGGGTGGTGTTAATCGGAGGGCCTGAATTAGGATAGGCAGTGAGTGGCAATGTAGGATGGAGAAAGCACCGCGGGCTGGTCAGCATGGGGAGGTCAGGAAACATGCTGTGGCAATGTAGGATAGTATTCTGAAAAACATCGCGGTGTGAGGGGCATTTCAATTGTTTCTAACACGCCATGCACTAGTAGCAGTGAAAAAAACATCACGGGTTTGTGTGAATCGGAGGGCCTGAATTAGGATAGGCAGTGAGTGGCAATGAAGGATGGAGAAAAGCTCCATGGGGTGGTCAGCATCGGGTGGTCAGGAAACATGCAGTGGCAATGTAGGATATGTTTCTGAAAAATATCTCGTGGTGGTGCATTGTAAGGGTTTCTAACAGGCCATTCATTAGTAGGAGTGAGAAAACCATTACGGGGTGGTGTGAATCAGAGGGCCTGAATTAGTATAGGCTCTGAGTGGCAATGTAGGATGGAGAAAAGCGCCACTGGGTGGTCAGCATGAGTAGGTAAGGAAACATGCAGTGGCAATGTCGGCTAGGTTTCTGAAAAACATCGCGGGGTCATGCGAATTGTAAGGGTTTCTAAAACGCCATTCACTAGTAGGAGTGAGAAAACCATCACGGGGTGGTGTGAATCGGAGGGACTGAATTGGGATAGGCATAGAATGGCAATGTAGGATAGAGAAAAGCGCCACTGGGTGGTCAGCATGGGGAGGGCAGGAAACATGCAGTGGCAATGTAGGATAGGTTTCTGAAAAACATCGCAGGGTGGTGCGCATTGTAAGGGTTTCTAACAGGCCATTCACTAGTAGGAGTGAGAAAAACATCACGGGTTGGTGTGAATCGGAGGGCCTGAATTAGTATAGGCAGTGAGTGGCAATGTAGGATGGAGAAAAGCGGCACGGGCTAGTCAGCATGGGGAGGTCAGGAAACATGCAGTGGCAATGTAGGATAGGATTCTGAAAAACATTGCACGGTGGTGCGCATTGTAAGGGTTTCTAACAGGCCATTCACTAGTAAGAGTGAGAAAAAATCATGGGGTGGTGTGAATCGGAGGGCCTCAATTAGGATTGGCAGTGAGTGGCAATGTAAGATGGAGAAAAGGGCCATGGGGTGGTCAGCATGGGGAGGTCAGGAAACATGCAGTGGCAATGTAGGATAGGATTCTGAAAAACATCGCGGGGTGGTGCGCATTGTAAGGGTTTCTAACAGGCCATTCACTAGTAGGAGTGAGAAAAACATCACGGGGTGGTGTGAATCGGAGGGCCTGAATTAGTATAGGCAGTGAGTGGCAATGTAGGATGGAAAATACCGGCACGGGCTAGTCAGCATGTGGAGGTCAGGAAACATGCAGTGGCAACGTAGGATAGGATTCTGAAAAACATCGCGGGGTGGTGCGCATTGTAAGGGTTTCTCATAGGCCATTCACTAGTAAGAGTGAGAGAAAATCATGGGGTGGTGTGAATCGGAGGGCCTGAATTGGGATAGGCAGTGAGTGGCAATGTAGGATGGAGAAAAGCGCCACGGGGTGGTCAGCATGGGGAGGTCAGGAAAGCTGCAGTGGCAATGTAGGATAGTTTTCTGAAAAACATCACGGGATAGTGCGCATTTTAAGGGTTTCTAACAGGCCATTCACTAGTAGGAGTGAGAAAAACATCACGGGGTGGTGTGAATCGGAGGGCCTAAATAGGGATAGGCAGTGAGTGGCAATGAAGGATGGAGAAAAGCGCCACGGGATGGACAGAATTGGGAAGTCAGGAAACATGCAGTGGCAATGTAGGATTGGTTTGTGAAAAAAATTGTGGGGTTGTGCGCATTGTAAGGGTTCCTAAGAGGCCATTCACTAGTAGGAGTGAGAATAACATCACCGGGTGGTGTGAGTCGGAGGGACTGAATTGGGATAGGCAGTGAGTGCTAATGTAGGATGGAGAAAAGCGGCACGGGGTGGTCAGCATGGGGAGGTCTGGAAACATGCAGTGGCAATGTAGGATAGGATTGTGCAAAAGATCGCGGGGTGCTGCGCATTTTAAGGGTTTCTGAGAGGCCATTCACTAGTAAGAGTGAGAATAACATCACGGGGTGTTGTGAATCGGAGGGCCTGAATTAGGATAGGCAGTGAGTGGCAATGTAGGATGGAGAAATGGGCAACGGGGTGGTCAGCATGGGGAGGTCAGGAAACATGCAGTGGCAATGTAGCATAGGATTCTGAAAAACATCGCGGGATGGTGCGCATTGTAAGGGTTTCTAACAGGCAATTCACTAGTAAGAGAGAGAAAAAATCACGGGGTGGTGTGAATCGAAGGGCCTGAATTAGTATAGGCAGTGAGTGGCAATGTAGGATGGAGAAAAGCGCCACGGGGTGGTCAGGATGGGGAGGTCAGGAAAGCTGCAGTGGCAATGTAGGATAGGTTTAGGAAAAACATCGCGGGATGGTGCGCATTTTAAGGGTTGCTAACAGGCCATTCTCTAGTAGGAGTGAGAAAAACATCATGGGATGGTGTGAATCGGAGGGCCTAAATAGGGATAGGCAGTGAGTGGCAATTAAGGATGGAGAAAAGCGCCACGGGATGGACAGAATTGGGAGGTCAGGAAACATGCAGGGGCAATGTAGGATAGGTTTGTGAAAAAAATTGTGGGGTTGTGCGCATTGTAAGGGTTCCTAAGAGGCCATTCACTAGTAGGAGTGAGAATAACATCACGGGGTGGTGTGAATCGGAGGGCCTGTATTAGGATAGGAAGTAAGTGACAATGTAGGATGAAGAAAAGGGCCATGGGGTGGTCAGCATGGGGAGGTTAGGAAACATGCGGTGGCAATGTAGGATAGGATTCTGAAAAACATCGCGGGGTGGTGCGCATTGTAAGGGTTTTTAACAGGCCATTCACTAGTAAGAGAGAGAAAAAATCACGGGGTGGTGTGAATCGAAGGGCCTGAATTAGGATAGGCAGTGAGTGGCAATGTAGGATGGAGAAAAGCGCCACGGGGTGGTCATCATGGGGGGGGTCAGAAAACATGCAGTGGCAATGTAGGATAGGATTCTGAAAAACATCGCGGGGTGGTTCGCATTGTAAGGGTTTCTAATAGTCCATTCACTAGAAGCAGTGAGAAAAACATCACTGGATTGTGTGAATCAGTGGGCCTGAATTAGGATAGGCAGTGAGTGGCAATGTAGGATGGAGAAAAGCGACACGGGGTGGTCAGCATGGGGAGGTCAGGAAACATGCAGTGGCAATGTAGGATAGGTTTCTGAAAAACATCGCGGGGTGGTGCGCATTGTAAGGGTTTCTAACAGGCCATTCACTACTAAGAGTGAGAAAAAATCACGGGGTGGTGTGAATCGGAGGGCCTCAATTAGAATAGGCAGTGAATGGCAATGAAGGATGGAGAAAAGCGCCACGGGGTGGTCAACATGGGGAGGTCATGAAACATGCAGTGGCAATGTAGGATAAGTTTCTGAAAAACATCACGGGGTGGTGCCCATTTTAAGGGCTTCTAACAGGCCATTCACTAGTAGGAGTGAGTAAAACAGGACTTGGTGGTGTGAATCGTAGGGCCTGATTTAGGATAGGCAGTGAGTGGCACTGTAGGATGGAGAAAAGGGCCATGGGGTGGTCAGCATGGGGAGGTCAGGAAACATGCAGTGGCAATGTCGGATAGGTTTCTGAAAAACATCGCAGGGTCGTGCGAATTGTAAGGGTTTCTACAACGCCATTCACTAGTAGGAGTGAGAAAACCATCACGGGGTGGTGTGAATCGGAGGGACTGAATAGGGATAGCCAGTGAGTGTCAATGTAGGATGGAGAAAAGCGCCACGGGGAGGTCAGCATGGGGAGGTCTGGAAACATGCAGTGTCAATGTAGGATAGGATTGTGCAAAAGATCGTGGGGTGCTGCGCATTATAAGGGTTTCTAAGAAGCCATTCACTAGTAAGAGTGAGAATAACATCACAGGGTGTTGTGAATCGGAGGGCCTGAATTAGGATAGGCAGTGAGTGGCAATGTAGGATGGAGAAAAGGGCCATGGGGTGGTCAGCAATGGGAGGTCAGGAAACATGCAGTGGCAATGTAGGATAGGATTCTGAAAAACATCGCGGGGTGGTGCGCATTGTAAGGGTTTCTAATAGGCCATTCACTAGTAAGAGTGAGAAAAACTTCACGGGGTGGTGTTAATCGGAGGGCCTGAATTAGGATAGGCAGTGAGTGGCAATGTAGGATGGAGAAAGCACCGCGGGCTGGTCAGCATGGGGAGGTCAGGAAACATGCTGTGGCAATGTAGGATAGTATTCTGAAAAACATCGCGGTGTGAGGGGCATTTTAATTGTTTCTAACACGCCATGCACTAGTAGCAGTGAAAAAAACATCACGGGTTTGTGTGAATCAGAGGGCCTGAATTAGGATAGGCAGTGAGTGGCAATGAAGGATGGAGAAAAGCTCCATGGGGTGGTCAGCATCGGGTGGTCAGGAAACATGCAGTGGCAATGTAGGATATGTTTCTGAAAAATATCGCGTGGTGGTGCATTGTAAGGGTTTCTAACAGGCCATTCATTAGTAGGAGTGAGAAAACCATTACGGGGTGGTGTGAATCAGAGGGCCTGAATTAGTTTAGGCTCTGAGTGGCAATGTAGGATGGAGAAAAGCGCCACTGGGTGGTCAGCATGAGTAGGTAAGGAAACATGCAGTGGCAATGTCGGCTAGGTTTCTGAAAAACATCGCGGGGTCATGCGAATTGTAAGGGTTTCTAAAACGCCATTCACTAGTAGGAGTGAGAAAACCATCACGGGGTGGTATGAATCGGAGGGACTGAATTGGGATAGGCATAGAATGGCAATGTAGGATAGAGAAAAGCGCCACTGGGTGGTCAGCTTGGGGAGGGCAGGAAACATGCAGTGGCAATGTAGGATAGGTTTCTGAAAAACATCGCAGGGTGGTGCGCATTGTAAGGGTTTCTAACAGGCCATTCACTAGTAGGAGTGAGAAAAACATCACGGGTTGGTGTGAATCGGAGGGCCTGAATTAGTATAGGCAGTGAGTGGCAATGTAGGATGGAGAAAAGCGGCACGGGCTAGTCAGCATGGGGAGGTCAGGAAACATGCAGTGGCAATGTAGGATAGGATTCTGAAAAACATTGCACGGTGGTGCGCATTGTAAGGGTTTCTAACAGGCCATTCACTAGTAAGAGTGAGAAAAAATCATGGGGTGGTGTGAATCGGAGGGCCTCAATTAGGATTGGCAGTGAGTGGCAATGTAAGATGGAGAAAAGGGCCATGGGGTGGTCAGCATGGGGAGGTCAGGAAACATGCAGTGGCAATGTAGGATAGGATTCTGAAAAACATCGCGGGGTGGTGCGCATTGTAAGGGTTTCTAACAGGCCATTCACTAGTAGGAGTGAGAAAAACATCACGGGGTGGTGTGAATCGGAGGGCCTGAATTAGTATAGGCAGTGAGTGGCAATGTAGGATGGAAAAAACCGGCACGGGCTAGTCAGCATGTGGAGGTCAGGAAACATGCAGTGGCAATGTAGGATAGGATTCTGAAAAACATCGCGGGGTGGTGCGCATTGTAAGGGTTTCTCATAGGCCATTCACTAGTAAGAGTGAGAGAAAATCACGGGGTGGTGTGAATCGGAGGGCCTGAATTGGGATAGGCAGTGAGTGGCAATGTAGGATGGAGAAAAGCGCCACGGGGTGGTCAGCATGGGGAGGTCAGGAAAGCTGCAGTGGCAATATAGGATAGGTTTCTGAAAAACATCACGGGATAGTGCGCATTTTAAGGGTTTCTAACAGGCCATTCACTAGTAGGAGTGAGAAAAACATCACGGGGTGGTGTGAATCGGAGGGCCTAAATAGGGATAGGCAGTGAGTGGCAATGAAGGATGGAGAAAAGCGCCACGGGATGGACAGAATTGTGAAGTCAGGAAACATGCAGTGGCAATGTAGGATTGGTTTGTGAAAAAAATTGTGGGGTTGTGCGCATTGTAAGGGTTCCTAAGATGCCATTCACTAGTAGGAGTGAGAATAACATCACCGGGTGGTGTGAGTCGGAGGGACTGAATTGGGATATGCAGTGAGTGCTAATGTAGGATGGAGAAAAGCGGCACGGGGTGGTCAGCATGGGGAGGTCTGGAAACATGCAGTGGCAATGTAGGATAGGATTGTGCAAAAGATCGTGTGGTGCTGCGCATTTTAAGGGTTTCTAAGAGGCCATTCACTAGTAAGAGTGAGAATAACATCACGGGGTATTGTGAATCGGAGGGCCTGAATTAGGATAGGCAGTGAGTGGCAATGTAGGATGGAGAAATGGGCAACGGGGTGGTCAGCATGTGGAGGTCAGGAAATATGCAGTGGCAATGTAGGATAGGATTCTGAAAAACATCGCGGGGTGGTGCGCATTGTAAGGGTTTCTCATAGGCCATTCACTAGTAAGAGTGAGAGAAAATCACGGGGTGGTGTGAATCGGAGGGCCTGAATTGGGATAGGCAGTGAGTGGCAATGTAGGATGGAGAAAAGCGCCACGGGGTGGTCAGCATGGGGAGGTCAGGAAAGCTGCAGTGGCAATGTAGGATAGGTTTCTGAAAAACATCACGGGATAGTGCGCATTTTAAGGGTTTCTAACAGGCCATTCACTAGTAGGAGTGAGAAAAACATCACGGGGTGGTGTGAATCGGAGGGCCTAAATAGGGATAGGCAGTGAGTGGCAATGAAGGATGGAGAAAAGCGCCACGGGATGGAAACAATTGTGAAGTCAGGAAACATGCAGTGGCAATGTAGGATTGGTTTGTGAAAAAAATTGTGGGGTTGTGCGCATTGTAAGGGTTCCTAAGAGGCCATTCACTAGTAGGAGTGAGAATAACATCACCGGGTGGTGTGAGTCGGAGGGACTGAATTGGGATATGCAGTGAGTGCTAATGTAGGATGGAGAAAAGCGGCACGGGGTGGTCAGCATGGGGAGGTCTGGAAACATGCAGTGGCAATGTAGGATAGGATTGTGCAAAAGATCGTGGGGTGCTGCGCATTTTAAGGGTTTCTAAGAGGCCATTCACTAGTAAGAGTGAGAATAACATCACGGGGTGTTGTGAATCGGAGGGCCTGAATTAGGATAGGCAGTGAGTGGCAATGTAGGATGGAGAAATGGGCAACGGGGTGGTCAGCATGTGGAGGTCAGGAAACATGCAGTGGCAATGTAGGATAGGATTCTGAAAAACATCGCGGGGTGGTGCGCATTGTAAGGGTTTCTCATAGGCCATTCACTAGTAAGAGTGAGAGAAAATCACGGGGTGGTGTGAATCGGAGGGCCTGAATTGGGATAGGCAGTGAGTGGCAATGTAGGATGGAGAAAAGCGCCACGGGGTGGTCAGCATGGGGAGGTCAGGAAAGCTGCAGTGGCAATGTAGGATAGGTTTCTGAAAAACATCACGGGATAGTGCGCATTTTAAGGGTTTCTAACAGGCCATTCACTAGTAGGAGTGAGAAAAACATCACGGGGTGGTGTGAATCGGAGGGCCTAAATAGGGATAGGCAGTGAGTGGCAATGAAGGATGGAGAAAAGCGCCACGGGATGGACAGAATTGTGAAGTCAGGAAACATGCAGTGGCAATGTAGGATTGGTTTGTGAAAAAAATTGTGGGGTTGTGCGCATTGTAAGGGTTCCTAAGAGGCCATTCACTAGTAGGAGTGAGAATAACATCACCGGGTGGTGTGAGTCGGAGGGACTGAATTGGGATATGCAGTGAGTGCTAATGTAGGATGGAGAAAAGCGGCACGGGGTGGTCAGCATGGGGAGGCCTGGAAACATGCAGTGGCAATGTAGGATAGGATTGTGCAAAAGATCGTGGGGTGCTGCGCATTTTAAGGGTTTCTAAGAGGCCATTCACTAGTAAGAGTGAGAATAACATCACGGGGTGTTGTGAATCGGAGGGCCTGAATTAGGATAGGCAGTGAGTGGCAATGTAGGATGGTGAAATGGGCAACGGGGTGGTCAGCATGGGGAGGTCAGGAAACATGCAGTGGCAATGTAGCATAGGATTCTGAAAAACATCACGGGATGGTGCGCATTGTAAGGGTTTCTAACAGGCCATTCACTAGTAGGAGTGAGAAAAACATCACGGGATGGTGTGAATCGGAGGGACTGAATTGGGATAGGCAGTGAGTGGCAATGTAGGATGGAGAAAAGCGCCACGGGGTGGTCAGCATGGGGAGGTGAGGAAACATGCAGTGGCAATGTAGGATATGTTTCTGAAAAACATCGCGGTGTGAGGGGCATTTTAATTGTTTCTAACACGCCATGCACTAGTAGCAGTGAAAAAAACATCACGGGTTTGTGTGAATCAGAGGGCCTGAATTAGGATAGGCAGTGAGTGGCAATGAAGGATGGAGAAAAGCGCCATGGGGTGGTCAGCATCGGGTGGTCAGGAAACATGCAGTGGCAATGTAGGATATGTTTCTGAAAAAGATCGCGTGGTGGTGCATTGTAAGGGTTTCTAACAGGCCATTCATTAGTAGGAGTGAGAAAACCATCACAGGGTGGTGTGAATCAGAGGGCCTGAATTAGTATAGGCTGTGAGTGGCAATGTAGGTTGGAGAAAAGCGCCACTGGGTGGTCAGCATGAGTAGGTCAGGAAACATGCAGTGGCAATGTCGGCTAGGTTTCTGAAAAACATCGCGGGGTCATGCGAATTGTAAGGGTTTCTAAAACGCCATTCACTAGTAGGAGTGAGAAAACCATCACGGGGTGGTGTGAATCGGAGGGACTGAATTGGGATAGGCATAGAGTGGCAATGTAGGATGGAGAAAAGCGCCACTGGGTGGTCAGCATGGTGAGGGCAGGAAACATGCAGTGGCAATGTAGGATAGGTTTCTGAAAAACATCGCAGGGTGGTGCGCATTGTAAGGGTTTCTAACAGGCCATTCACTAGTAAGAGTGAAAAAAACATCACGGGTTGGTGTGAATCGGAGGGCCTGAATTAGTATAGGCAGTGAGTGGCAATGTAGGATGGAGAAAAGCGCCACGGGGTGGTCAGCATGGGGAGGTCAGGAAAGCTGCAGTGGCAATGTAGGATAGGTTTCTGAAAAACATCACGGGATAGTGCGCATTTTAAGGGTTTCTAACAGGCCATTCACTAGTAGGAGTGAGAAAAACATCACGGGGTGGTGTGAATCGGAGGGCCTAAATAGGGTAGGCAGTGAGTGGCAATGAAGGATGGAGAAAAGCGCCACGGGATGGACAGAATTGTGAAGTCAGGAAACATGCAGTGGCAATGTAGGATTGGTTTGTGAAAAAAATTGTGGGGTTGTGCGCATTGTAAGGGTTCCTAAGAGGCCATTCACTAGTAGGAGTGAGAATAACATCACCGGGTGGTGTGAGTCGGAGGGACTGAATTGGGATATGCAGTGAGTGCTAATGTAGGATGGAGAAAAGCGGCACGGGGTGGTCAGCATGGGGAGGTCTGGAAACATGCAGTGGCAATGTAGGATAGGATTGTGCAAAAGATCGTGGGGTGCTGCGCATTTTAAGGGTTTCTAAGAGGCCATTCACTAGTAAGAGTGAGAATAACATCACAGGGTGTTGTGAATCGGAGGGCCTGAATTAGGATAGGCAGTGAGTGGCAATGTAGGATGGTGAAATGGGCAACGGGGTGGTCAGCATGGGGAGGTCAGGAAACATGCAGTGGCAATGTAGCATAGGATTCTGAAAAACATCACGGGATGGTGCGCATTGTAAGGGTTTCTAACAGGCAATTCACTAGAAAGAGAGAGAAAAAATCACGGGGTGGTGTGAATCGAAGGGCCTGAATTAGGATAGGCAGTGAGTGGCAATGTAGGATGGAGAAAAGCGCCACGGGGTGGTCATCAGGGGGGGTCAGAAAACATGCAGTGGCAATGTAGGATAGGATTCTAAAAACATCACGGGGTGGTTCGCATTGTAAGGGTTTCTAACAGGCCATTCACTAGAAGCACTGAGAAAAACATCACTGGATGGTGTGAATCAGTGGGCCTGAATTAGGATAGGCAGTGAGTGGCAATGTAGGATGGAGAAAAGCGCTACGGGGTGGTCAGCATGGGGATGTCATGAAACATGCAGTGGCAATGTAGGATAGGTTTCTGAAAAACATAGCGGGGTGAGGCACATTGTAAGGGTTTCTAACAGGCCATTCACTAGTAGGAGTGAGAAAACCATCACGGGGTGGTGTGAATCGGAGGGACTGAATTGGGATAGGCATAGAGTGGCAATGTAGGATGGAGAAATTCGCCACGGGGTGGTCAGCATGGGGAGGGCAGGAAACATGCAGTGGCAATGTAGGATAGGTTTCTGAAAAACATCGCAGTGTGATGCGCATTGTAAGGGTTTCTAATAGGCCATTCACTAGTAGGAGTGAGAATAACATCACGGGGGGGTGTGAATCGGAGGGCCTGAATTAGGATAGGAAGTAAGTGACAATGTAGGATGCAGAAAAGGGCCATGCGGTGGTCAGCATGGGGAGGTTAGGAAACATGCAGTGGCAATGTAGGATAGGATTCTGAAAAACATCGCGGGATGGTGCGCATTGTAAGGGTTTCTAACAGGCCATTCACTAGTAAGAGAGAGAAAAAATCACGGGGTGGTGTGAATCGAAGGGCCTGAATTAGAATAGGCAGTGAGTGGCAATGTAGGATGGAGAAAAGCGCCACGGGGTGGTCATCATGGGGGGGTCAGAAAACATGCAGTGGCAAGGTAGGATAGGATTCTGAAAAACATCGCGTGGTGGTTCGCATTGTAAGGATTTCTAACAGGCCATTCACTAGAAGCAGTGAGAAAAACATCACAGGATGGTGTGAATCAGTGGGCCTGAATTAGGATAGGCAGTGAGTGGCAATGTCAGATGGAGAAAAGCGCCACGGGGTGGTCAGCATGGGGAGGTCAGGAAACATGCAGTGGCAATGTAGGATAGGTTTCTGAAAAACATAGCGGGGTGAGGCACATTGTAAGGGTTTCTAACAGGCCATTCACTAGTAGGAGTGAGAAAAACATCACGGGATGGTGTGAATCGGAGGGACTGAATTGGGATAGGCAGTGAGTGGCAATTTAGGATGGAGAAAAGCGCCACGGGGTGGTCAGCATGGGGAGGTGAGGAAACATGCAGTGGCAATGTAGGATATGTTTCTGAAAAACATCGCAGAGTGGTGCGCATTGTAAGGGTTTCTAACAGGCCATTCTCTAGAAGGAGTGAGAAAAACATCACGGGGTGGTGTGAATTGGATGGCCTGAATTGGGATAGGCAGTGAGTAGCAATGTAGGATGGAGAAAAGCGCCACGGGGTGGTAAGCATGGGGAGATCAGGAAACATGCAGTGGCAATGTAGGATAGTTTTCTGAAAAACATCGCGGGGTGGTGCGCATTGTAAGGGTTTCTAACAGGCCATTCACTAGTAGGAGTGAGAAAAACATCACGGGGTGGTGTGAATCGGAGGGCCTGAATTAGGATAGGCAGTGAGTGGCAATGTAGGATGGAGAAAAGCGGCACGGGCTGGTCAGCATGGGGAGGTCAGGAAACATGCACTGGCAATGTAGGATAGTATTCTGAAAAACATCGCGGTGTGAGGGGCATTTTAATTGTTTCTAACACGCCATGCACTAGTAGCAGTGAAAAAAACATCACGGGTTTGTGTGAATCAGAGGGCCTGAATTAGGATAGGCAGTGAGTGGCAATGAAGGATGGAGAAAAGCGCCATGGGGTGGTCAGCATCGGGTGGTCAGGAAACATGCAGTGGCAATGTAGGATATGTTTCTGAAAAAGATCGCGTGGTGGTGCATTGTAAGGGTTTCTAACAGGCCATTCATTAGTAGGAGTGAGAAAACCATCACGGGGTGGTGTGAATCAGAGGGCCTGAATTAGTATAGGCTGTGAGTGGCAATGTAGGATGGAGAAAAGCGACACTGGGTGGTCAGCATGAGTAGGTCAGGAAACATGCAGTGGCAATGTCGGCTAGGTTTCTGAAAAACATCGCGGGGTCATGCGAATTGTAAGGGTTTCTAAAACGCCATTCACTAGTAGGAGTGAGAAAACCATCACGGGGTGGTGTGAATCGGAGGGACTGAATTGGGATAGGCATAGAGTGGCAATGTAGGATGGAGAAAAGCGCCACTGGGTGGTCAGCATGGTGAGGGCAGGAAACATGCAGTGGCAATGTAGGATAGGTTTCTGAAAAACATCGCAGGGTGGTGCGCATTGTAAGGGTTTCTAACAGGCCATTCACTAGTAAGAGTGAGAAAAACATCACGGGTTGGTGTGAATCGGAGGGCCTGAATTAGTATAGGCAGTGAGTGGCAATGTAGGATGGAGAAAAGCGGCACGGGCTAGTCAGCATGGGGAGGTCAGGAAACATGCAGTGGCAATGTAGGATAAGATTCTGAAAAACATCGCGGGGTGGTGCGCATTGTAAGGGTTTCTCATAGGCCATTCACTAGTAAGAGTGAGAAAAAATCACGGGGTGGTGTGAATCGGAGGGCCTGAATTGGGATAGGCAGTGAGTGGCAATGTAGGATGGAGAAAAGCGCCACGGGGTGGTCAGCATGGGGAGGTCAGGAAAGCTGCAGTGGCAATGTAGGATAGGTTTCTGAAAAACATCACGGGATAGTGCGCATTTTAATGGTTTCTAACAGGCCATTCACTAGTAGGAGTGAGAAAAACATCACGGGGTGGTGTGAATCGGAGGGCCTAAATAGGGTAGGCAGTGAGTGGCAATGAAGGATGGAGAAAAGCGCCACGGGTGGACAGAATTGGGAAGTCAGGAAACATGCAGTGGCAATGTGGGTTTGGTTTGTGAAAAAAATTGTGGGGTTGTGCGCATTGTAAGGGTTCCTAAGAGGCCATTCACTAGTAGGAGTGAGAATAACATCACCGGGTGGTGTGAGTCGGAGGGACTGAATTGGGATAGGCAGTGAGTGCTAATGTAGAATGGAGAAAAGCGGCACGGGGTGGTCAGCATGGGGAGGTCTGGAAACATGCAGTGGCAATGTAGGATAGGATTGTGCAAAAGATCGTGGGGTGCTGCGCATTTTAAGGGTTTCTAAGAAGCCATTCACTAGTAAGAGTGAGAATACCATCACGGGGTGTTGTGAATCGGAGGGCCTGAATTAGGATAGGCAGTGAGTGGCAATGTAGGATGGAGAAAAGGGCCATGGGGTGGTCAGCAATGGGAGGTCAGGAAACATGCAGTGGCAATGTAGGATAGGATTCTGAAAAACATCGCGGGGTGGTGCGCATTGTAAGGGTTTCTAATAGGCCATTCACTAGTAAGAGTGAGAAAAACTTCACGGGGTGGTGTGAATCGGAGGGCCTGAATTGGGATAGGCAGTGAGTGGCAATGTAGGATGGAGAAAAGCACCGCGGGCTGGTCAGCATGGGGAGGTCAGGAAACATGCTGTGGCAATGTAGGATAGTATTCTGAAAAACATCGCGGTGTGAGGGGCATTTTAATTGTTTCTAACACGCCATGCACTAGCAGCAGTGAAAAAAACATCACGGGTTTGTGTGAATCGGAGGGCCTGAATTAGGATAGGCAGTGAGTGGCAATGAAGGATGGAGAAAAGCGCCATGGGGTGGTCAGCATCGGGTGGTCAGGAAACATGCAGTGGCAATGTAGGATATGTTTCTGAAAAAGATCGCGTGGTGGTGCATTGTAAGGGTTTCTAACAGGCCATTCATTAGTAGGAGTGAGAAAACCATCACGGGGTGGTGTGAATCAGAGGGCCTGAATTAGTATAGGCTCTGAGTGGCAATGTAGGATGGAGAAAAGCGCCACTGGGTGGTCAGCATGAGTAGGTCAGGAAACATGCAGTGGCAATGTCGGCTAGGTTTCTGAAAAACATCGCGGGGTCATGCGAATTGTAAGGGTTTCTAAAACGCCATTCACTAGTAGGAGTGAGAAAACCATCACGGGGTGGTGTGAATCGGAGGGACTGAATTGGGATAGGCATAGAGAGGCAATGTAGGATAGAGAAAAGCGCCACTGGTTGGTCAGCATGGGGAGGGCAGGAAACATGCAGTGGCAATGTAGGATAGGTTTCTGAAAAACATCGCAGGGTGGTGCGCATTGTAAGGGTTTCTAACAGGCCATTCACTAGTAGGAGTGAGAAAAACATCACGGGTTGGTGTGAATCAGAGGGCCTGAATTAGTATAGGCAGTGAGTGGCAATGTAGGATGGAGAAAAGCGGCACGGGCTAGTCAGCATGGGGAGGTCAGGAAACATGCAGTGGCAATGTAGGATAGGATTCTGAAAAACATTGCGCGGTGGTGCGCATTGTAAGGGTTTCTAACAGGCCATTCACTAGTAAGAGTGAGAAAAAATCATGGGATGGTGTGAATCGGAGGGCCTCAATTAGGATTGGCAGTGAGTGGCAATGTAAGATGGAGAAAAGGGCCATGGGGTGGTCAGCATGGGGAGGTCAGGAAACATGCAGTGGCAATGTAGGATAGGATTCTGAAAAACATCGCGGGGTGGTGCGCATTGTGAGGGTTTCTAACAGGCCATTCACTAGTAGGAGTGAGAAAAACATCACGGGGTGGTGTGAATCGGAGGGCCTGAATTAGTATAGGCAGTGAGTGGCAATGTAGGATGGAAAAAACCGGCACGGGCTAGTCAGCATGTGGAGGTCAGGAAACATGCAGGGGCAATGTAGGATAGGATTCTGAAAAACATCGCGGGGTGGTGCGCATTGTAAGGGTTTCTCATAGGCCATTCACTAGTAAGAGTGAGAGAAAATCACGGGGTGGTGTGAATCGGAGGGCCTGAATTGGAATAGGCAGTGAGTGGCAATGTAGGATGGAGAAAAGCGCCACGGGGTGGTCAGCATGGGGAGGTCAGGAAAGCTGCAGTGGCAATGTAGGATAGGTTTCTGAAAAACATCACGAGATACTGCGCATTTTAAGGGTTTCTAACAGGCCATTCACTAGTAGGAGTGAGAAAAACATCACGGGGTGGTGTGAATCGGAGGGCCTAAATAGGGTAGGCAGTGAGTGGCAATGAAGGATGGAGAAAAGCGCCACGGGATGGACAGAATTGGGAAGTCAGGAAACATGCAGTGGCAATGTAGGATTGGTTTGTGAAAAAAATTGTGGGGTTGTGCGCATTGTAAGGGTTCCTAAGAGGCCATTCACTAGTAGGAGTGAGAATAACATCACCGGGTGGTGTGAGTCGGAGGGACTGAATTGGGATAGCCAGTGAGTGCTAATGTAGGATGGAGAAAAGCGGCACGGGGTTGTCAGCATGGGGAGGTCTGGAAACATGCAGTGGCAATGTAGGATAGGATTGTGCAAAAGATCGTAGGGTGCTGCGCATTTTAAGGGTTTCTAAGAAGCCATTCACTAGTAAGAGTGAGAATAACATCACGGGGTGTTGTGAATCGGAGGGCCTGAATTAGGATAGGCAGTGAGTGGCAATGTAGGATGGAGAAAAGGGCCATGGGGTGGTCAGCAATGGGAGGTCAGGAAACATGCAGTGGCAATGTAGGATAGGATTCTGAAAAACATCGCGGGGTGGTGCGCATTGTAAGGGTTTCTAATAGGCCATTCACTAGTAAGAGTGAGAAAAACTTCACGGGGTGGTGTTAATCGGAGGGCCTGAATTAGGATAGGCAGTGAGTGGCAATGTAGGATGGAGAAAAGCACCGCGGGCTGGTCAGCATGGGGAGGTCAGGAAACATGCTGTGGCAATGTAGTATAGTATTCTGAAAAACATCGCGGTGTGAGGGGCATTTTAATTGTTTCTAACACGCCATGCACTAGTAGCAGTGAAAAAAACATCACGGGTTTGTGTGAATCGGAGGGCCTGAATTAGGATAGGCAGTGAGTGGCAATGAAGGATGGAGAAAAGCGCCATGGGGTGGTCAGCATCGGGTGGTCAGGAAACATGCAGTGGCAATGTAGGATATGTTTCTGAAAAAGATCGCGTGGTGGTGCATTGTAAGGGTTTCTAACAGGCCATTCATTAGTAGGAGTGAGAAAACCATCACGGGGTGGTGTGAATCAGAGGGCCTGAATTAGTATAGGCTCTGAGTGGCAATGTAGGATGGAGAAAAGCGCCACTGGGTGGTCAGCATGAGTAGGTCAGGAAACATGCAGTGGCAATGTCGGCTAGGTTTCTGAAAAACATCGCGGGGTCATGCGAATTGTAAGGGTTTCTAAAACGCCATTCACTAGTAGGAGTGAGAAAACCATCACGGGGTGGTGTGAATCGGAGGGACTGAATTGGGATAGGCATAGAGTGGCAATGTAGGATAGAGAAAAGCGCCACTGGTTGGTCAGCATGGGGAGGGCAGGAAACATGCAGTGGCAATGTAGGATAGGTTTCTGAAAAACATCGCAGGGTGGTGCGCATTGTAAGGGTTTCTAACAGGCCATTCACTAGTAGGAGTGAGAAAAACATCACGGGTTGGTGTGAATCGGAGGGCCTGAATTAGTATAGGCAGTGAGTGGCAATGTAGGATGGAGAAAAGCGGCACGGGCTAGTCAGCATGGGGAGGTCAGGAAACATGCAGTGGCAATGTAGGATAGGATTCTGAAAAACATTGCGCGGTGGTGCGCATTGTAAGGGTTTCTAACAGGCCATTCACTAGTAAGAGTGAGAAAAAATCATGGGATGGTGTGAATCGGAGGGCCTCAATTAGGATTGGCAGTGAGTGGCAATGTAAGATGGAGAAAAGGGCCATGGGGTGGTCAGCATGGGGAGGTCAGGAAACATGCAGTGGCAATGTAGGATAGGATTCTGAAAAACATCGCGGGGTGGTGCGCATTGTAAGGGTTTCTAACAGGCCATTCACTAGTAGGAGTGAGAAAAACATCACGGGGTGGTGTGAATCGGAGGGCCTGAATTAGTATAGGCAGTGAGTGGCAATGTAGGATGGAAAAAACCGGCACGGGCTAGTCAGCATGTGGAGGTCAGGAAACATGCAGTGGCAATGTAGGATAGGATTCTGAAAAACATCGTGGGGTGGTGCGCATTGTAAGGGTTTCTCATAGGCCATTCACTAGTAAGAGTGAGAGAAAATCACGGGGTGGTGTGAATCGGAGGGCCTGAATTGGGATAGGCAGTGAGTGGCAATGTAGGATGGAGAAAAGCGCCACGGGGTGGTCAGCATGGGTAGGTCAGGAAAGCTGCAGTGGCAATGTAGGATAGGTTTCTGAAAAACATCACGGGATAGTGCGCATTTTAAGGGTTTCTAACATGCCATTCACTAGTAGGAGTGAGAAAAACATCACGGGGTGGTGTGAATCGGAGGGCCTAAATAGGGATAGGCAGTGAGTGACAATGAAGGATGGAGAAAAGCGCCACGGGATGGACAGAATTGTGAAGTCAGGAAACATGCAGTGGCAATGTAGGATTGGTTTGTGAAAAAAATTGTGGGGTTGTGCGCATTGTAAGGGTTCCTAAGAGGCCATTCACTAGTAGGAGTGAGAATAACATCACCTGGTGGTGTGAGTCGGAGGGACTGAATTGGGATATGCAGTGAGTGCTAATGTAGGATGGAGAAAAGCGGCACGGGGTGGTCAGCATGGGGAGGTCTGGAAACATGCAGTGGCAATGTAGGATAGGATTGTGCAAAAGACCGTGGGGTGCTGCGCATTTTAAGGGTTTCTAAGAGGCCATTCACTAGTAAGAGTGAGAATAACATCACAGGGTGTTGTGAATCGGAGGGCCTGAATTAGGATAGGCAGTGAGTGGCAATGTAGGATGGTGAAATGGGCAACGGGGTGGTCAGCATGGGGAGGTCAGGAAACATGCAGTGGCAATGTAGCATAGGATTCTGAAAAACATCGCGGGATGGTGCGCATTGTAAGGGTTTCTAACAGGCAATTCACTAGAAAGATAGAGAAAAAATCACGGGGTGGTGTGAATCGAAGGGCCTGAATTAGGATAGGCAGTGAGTGGCAATGTAGGATGGAGAAAAGCGCCACGGGGTGGTCATCAGGGGGGGTCAGAAAACATGCAGTGGCAATGTAGGATAGGATTCTAAAAACATCACGGGGTGGTTCGCATTGTAAGGATTTCTAACAGGCCATTCACTAGAAGCAGTGAGAAAAACATCACTGGATGGTGTGAATCAGTGGGACTGAATTAGGATAGGCAGTGAGTGGCAATGTAGGATGGAGAAAAGCGCTACGGGGTGGTCAGCATGGGGATGTCAGGAAACATGCAGTGGCAATGTAGGATAGGTTTCTGAAAAACATAGCGGGGTGAGGCACATTGTAAGGGTTTCTAACAGGCCATTCACTAGTAGGAGTGAGAAAACCATCACGGGGTGGTGTGAATCGGAGGGACTGAATTGGGATAGGCATAGAGTGGCAATGTAGGATGGAGAAAATCGCCACGGGGTGGTCAGCATGGGGAGGGCAGGAAACATGCAGTGTCAATGTAGGATAGGTTTCTGAAAAACATCGCAGTGTGGTGCACATTGTAAGGGTTTCTAACAGGCCATTCACTAGTAGGAGTGAGAAAAACATCACGGGGTGGTGTGAATCGGAGGGCCTGAATTAGTATAGGCAGTGAGTGGCAATGTAAGATGGAGAAAAGCGGCACGGGCTAGTCAGCATGGGGAGGTCAGGAAACATGCAGTGGCAATGTAGGATAGGAGTCTGAAAAACATTGCGCGGTGGTGCGCATTGTAAGGGTTTCTAACAGGCCATTCACTAGTAAGAGTGAGAAAAAATCATGGGGTGGTGTGAATCGGAGGGCCTCAATTAGGATTGGCAGTGAGTGGCAATGTAAGATGGAGAAGAGGGCCATGGTGTGTTAAGCATGGGGAAGTCAGGAAACATGCAGTGGCAATGTAGGATAGGATTCTGAAAAACATCGCCGGGTGGTGTGCATTGTAAGGGTTTCTAATAGGCCATTCACTAGTAAGAGTGAGAAAAAATCACGGGGTGGTGTGATTCGAAGGGCCTGAATTAGCATAGCCAGTGAGTGGCAATGTAGGATGGAGAAAAGCGCCACCGGGTGGTCAGCAGCGGAAGGTCAGGAAACATGCAGTGGCAATGTAGGATAGGTTTCTGAAAAACATCGCGGGGTGGTGCGCATTGTAAGGGTTTCTAACAGGCCGTTCACTAGTAGGAGTGAGAAAAACATCACGGGGTGGTGTGAATCGGAGGGCCTGAATTAGTATAGGCAATGAGTGGCACTGTAGGATGGAGAAAACCGGCAGGGTCTAGTCAGCATGTGGAGGTCAGGAAACATGCAGTGGCAATGTAGGATAGGATTCTGAAAAACATCGCGGGGTGGGGCGCATTGTAAGGGTTTCTAACAGGCCATTCACTACTAAGAGTGAGAAAAAATCACGGGGTCGTGTGAATCGGAGGGCCTGAATTAGAATAGGCAGTGAATGGCAATGAAGGACGGAGAAAAGCGCCACGGGGTGGTCAGCATGAGGAAGTCAGGAAACATGCAGTGGCAATGTAGGATACGTTTCTGAAAAACATCACAGGGTGGTGCCCATTGTAAGGGCTTCTAACAGGCCATTGACTAGTAGGAGTGAGTAAAACATCACGTGGTGGTGTGAATCGTAGGTCCTGATTTAGGATAGCCGTGAGTGGCACTGTAGGATGGAGAAAAGGGCCACGGGGTGGTCAGCATGGGTAAGTCAGGAAACATGCAATGGCAATGTCGGATAGGTTTCTGAAAAACATCGCGGGGTCGTGCGAATTGTAAGGGTTTCTAACAGGCCATTCACTAGTAGGAGTGAGAAAAACATCACGGGGTGGTGTGAATCGGAGGGCCTGAATTAGTATAGGCAGTGAGTGGCAATGTAGGATGGAGAAAAGCACCACGGGGTGGTCAGGATGGGGAGGTCAGGAAAGCTGCAGTGGCAATGTAGGATAGGTTTCTGAAAAACATCGCGGGATGGTGCGCATTTTAAGGGTTTCTAACAGGCCATTCACTAGTAGGAGTGAGAAAAACATCACGGGATGGTGTGAATCGGAGGGCCTAAATAGGGATAGGCAGTGAGTGGCAATGAAGGATGGAGAAAAGTGCCACGGGATGGACAGAATTGGGAGGTCAGGAAACATGAGGTGGCAATGTAGGATAGGTTTGTGAAAAAAATTATGGGGATTTGCGCATTGTAAGGGTTCCTAAGAGGCCATTCACTAGTAGGAGTGCGAATAACATGACAGGGGGGGTGTGAATCGGAGGGCCTGAATTAGGATAGGAAGTAAGTGACAATGTAGGATGCAGAAAAGGGCCATGGGGTGGTCAGCATGGGGAGGTTAGGAAACATGCAGTGGCAATGTAGGATAGGATTCTGAAAAACATCGCGGGATGGTGCGCATTGTAAGGGTTTCTAACAGGCCATTCACTAGTAAGAGAGAGAAAAATCACGGGGTGGTGTGAATCGAAGGGCCTGAATTAGAATAGTTAGTGAGTGGCAATGTATGATGGAGAAAAGCGCCACGGGGTGGTCATCATGGGGGGGTCAGAAAACATGCAGTGGCAAGGTAGGATAGTATTCTGAAAAACATCGCGTGGTGGTTCGCATTGTAAGGATTTCTAACAGGCCATTCACTAGAAGCAGTGAGAAAAACATCACAGGATGGTGTGAATCAGTGGGCCTGAATTAGGATAGGCAGTGAGTGGCAATGTCGGATGGAGAAAAGCGCCACGGGGTGGTCAGCATGGGGAGGTCAGGAAACATGCAGTGGCAATGTAGGATAGGTTTCTGAAAAACATAGCGGGGTGAGGCACATTGTAAGGGTTTCTAACAAGCCATTCACTAGTAGGAGTGAGAAAATCACGGGGTGGTGTGAATCGGAGGGCCTGAATTAGTATAGGCAGTGAGTGGCAATGTAAGATGGAGAAAAGGGCCATGGGGTGGTCAGCATGGGGAGGTCAGGAAACATGCAGTGGCAATGTAGGATAGGATTCTGAAAAACATCGCGGGGTGGTGCGCATTGTAAGGGTTTCTAACAGGCCATTCACTAGTAGGAGTGAGAAAAACATCACGGGGTGGTGTGAATCGGAGGGCCTGAATTAGTATAGGCAGTGAGTGGCAATGTAGGATGGAAAAAACCGGCACGGGCTAGTCAGCATGTGGAGGTCAGGAAACATGCAGTGGCAATGTTGGATAGGATTCTGAAAAACATCGCGGGGTGGTGCGCATTGTAAGGGTTTCTCATAGGCCATTCACTAGTAAGAGTGAGAGAAAATCACGGGGTGGTGTGAATCGGAGGGCCTGAATTGGGATAGGCAGTGAGTGGCAATGTAGGATGGAGAAAAGCGCCACGGGGTGGTCAGCATGGGGAGGTCAGGAAAGCTGCAGTGGCAATGTAGGATAGTTTTCTGAAAAACATCACGGGATAGTGCGCATTTTAAGGGTTTCTAACAGGCCATTCACTAGTAGGAGTGAGAAACACATCACGGGGTGGTGTGAATCGGAGGGCCTAAATAGGGATAGGCAGTGAGTGGCAATGAAGAATGGAGAAAAGCGCCACGGGATGGACAGAATTGGGAAGTCAGGAAACATGCAGTGGCAATGTAGGATTGGTTTGTGAAAAAAATTGTGGGGTTGTGCGCATTGTAAGGGTTCCTAAGAGGCCATTCACTAGTAGGAGTGAGAATAACATCACCGGGTGGTGTGAGTCGGAGGGACTGAATTGGGATAGGCAGTGAGTGCTAATGTAGGATGGAGAAAAGCGGCACGGGGTGGTCAGCATGCGGAGGTCTGGAAACATGCAGTGGCAATGTAGGATAGGATTGTGCAAAAGATAGCGGGGTGCTGCGCATTTTAAGGGTTTCTAAGAGGCCATTCACTAGTAAGAGTGAGAATAACATCACGGGGTGTTGTGAATCGGAGGGCCTGAATTAGGATAGGCAGTGAGTGGCAATGTAGGATGGAGAAATGGGCAACGGGGTGGTCAGCATGGGGAGGTCAGGAAACATGCAGTGGCAATGTAGCATAGGATTCTGAAAAACATCGCGGGATGGTGCGCATTGTAAGGGTTTCTAACAGGCCATTCACTAGTAAGAGAGAGAAAAAATCACGGGGTGGTGTGAATCGAAGGGCCTGAATTAGTATAGGCAGTGAGTGGCAATGTAGGATGGAGAAAAGCGCCACGGGGTGGTCATCAGGGGGGGTCAGAAAACATGCAGTGGCAATGTAGGATAGGATTCTAAAAACATCACGGGGTGGTTCGCATTGTAAGGGTTTCTACCAGGCCTTTCACTAGAAGCAGTGAGAAAAACATCACTGGATGGTGTGAATCAGTGGGCCTGAATTAGGATAGGCAGTGAGTGGCAATGTAGGATGGAGAAAAGCGCTACGGGGTGTTCAGCATGGGGATGTCAGGAAACATGCAGTGGCAATGTAGGATAGGATTCTGAAAAACATTGCGCGGTGGTGCGCATTGTAAGGGTTTCTAACAGGCAATTCACTAGTAAGAGTGAGAAAAAATCATGGGGTGGTGTGAATCGGAGGGCCTCAATTAGGATTGGCAGTGAGTGGCAATGTAAGATGGAGAAAAGGGCCATGGGGTGGTCAGCATCGGAAGGTCAGGAAACATGCAGTGGCAATGTAGGATAGAATTCTGAAAAACATCGCAGGGTGGTGTGCATTGTAAGGGTTTCTAATAGGCCATTGACTAGTAAGAGTGAGAAAAAATCACGCGGTGGTGTGATTCCAAGGGCCTGAATTAGGATAGGCAGTGAGTGGCAATGTAGGATGGAGAAAAGCGCCACCGGGTGGTCAGCAGCGGAAGGTCAGGAAACATGCAGTGGCAATGTATGATAGGTTTCTGAAAAACATCTCGGGGTGGTGCGCATTGTAAGGGTTTCTAACAGGCCGTTCACTAGTAGGAGTGAGAAAAACATCACGGGGTGGTGTGAATCGGAGGGCCTGAATTAGTATAGGCAGTGAGTGGCACTGTAGGATGGAGAAAACCGGCACGGGCTAGTCAGCATGTGGAGGTCAGGAAACATGCAGTGGCAATGTAGGATAGGATTCTGAAAAACATCGCGGTGTGGTGCGCATTGTAAGGGTTTCTAATAGGCCATTCACTCGTAAGAGTGAGAAAAAATCACGGGGTGGTGTGAATCGGAGGGCCTGAATTGGGATAGGCAGTGAGTGGCAATGTAGGTTGGAGAAAAGCACCACGGGGTGGTCAGCATGGGGACGTCAGGAAAGCTGCAGTGGCAATGTAGGATAGGTTTCTGAAAAACATCGCGGGATGGTGCACATTTTAAGGGTTTCTAACAGGCCATTCACTAGTAGGAGTGAGAAAAACATCACGGGGTGGTATGATTCGGAGGGCCTAAATAGGGATAGGCAGTGAGTGGCAATGAAAGATGGAGAAAAGCGCCACGGGACGGACAGAATTGGGAGGTCAGGAAACATGCAGTGGCAATGTAGGATAGGTTTGTGAAAAAAATTGTGGGGTTGTGCGCATTGTAAGGGTTCCTAAGAGGCCATTCACTAGTAGGAGTGAGAATAACATCACGAGGTGGTGTGAATCGGAGGGCCTGAATTAGGATACGAAGTAAGTGACAATGTAGGATGCACAAAAGGGCCATGGGGTGGTCAGCATGGGGAGGTTAGGAAACATGCAGTGGCAATGTAGGATAGGATTCTGAAAAACATCGCGGGGTGGTGCGCATTGTAAGGGTTTCTAACAGGCCATTCACTAGTAGGAGTGAGAAAAACAACACGGGGTGGTGTGAGTCGGAGGGCCTGAATAGGGATAGGCAGTGAGTGCTAATGTAGGATGGAGAAAAGCGGCACAGGGTGGTCAGGATGTGGAGGTCTGGAAACATGCAGTGGCAATGTAGGATAGGATTCTGAAAAACATCGCGGGATGGTGCGCATTGTAAGGGTTTCTAACAGGCCATTCACTAGTAAGAGAGAGAAAAAATCACGGGGTGGTGTGAATCGAAGGGCCTGAATTAGAATAGTTAGTGAGTGGCAATGTATGATGGAGAAAAGCGCCACGGGGTGGTCATCATGGGGGGGTCAGAAAACATGCAGTGGCAAGGTAGGATAGTATTCTGAAAAACATCGCGTGGTGGTTCGCATTGTAAGGATTTCTAACAGGCCATTCACTAGAAGCAGTGAGAAAAACATCACAGGATGGTGTGAATCAGTGGGCCTGAATTAGGATAGGCAGTGAGTGGCAATGTCGGATGGAGAAAAGCGCCACGGGGTGGTCAGCACGGGGAGGTCAGGAAACATGCAGTGGCAATGTAGGATAGGTTTCTGAAAAACATAGTGGGGTGAGCCACATTGTAAGGGTTTCTAACAGGCTATTCACTAGTAGGAGTGTGAAAAACATCACGGGATGGTGTGAATCGGAGGGACTGAATTGGGATAGGCAGTGAGTGGCAATGTAGGATGGAGAAAAGCGCCACGGGGTGGTCAGCATGGGGAGGTGAGGAAACATGCAGTGGCAATGTAGGATATGTTTCTGAAAAACATCGCAGAGTGGTGCGCATTGTAAGGGTTTCTAACAGGCCATTCTCTAGAAGGAGTGAGAAAAACATCACGGGGTGGTGTGAATCGGATGGCCTGAATTGGGATAGGCAGTGAGTGGCAATGTAGGATGGAGAAAAGCGCCACGGGGTGGTCATCAGGGGGGGTCAGAAAACATGCAGTGGCAATGTAGGATAGGATTCTAAAAACATCAGGGGGTGGTTCGCATTGTAAGGGTTTCTAACAGGCCATTCACTAGAAGCAGTGAGAAAAACATCACTGGATGGTGTGAATCAGTGGGCCAGAATTAGGATAGGCAGTGAGTGGCAATGTAGGATGGAGAAAAGCGCTATGGGGTGGTCAGCATGGGGATGTCAGGAAACATGCAGTGGCAATGTAGGATAGGATTCTGAAAAACATAGCGGGTTGAGGCACATTGTAAGGGTTTCTAACAGGCCATTCACTAGTAGGAGTGAGAAAACCATCACGGGGTGGTGTGAATCGGAGGGACTGAATTGGGATAGGCATAGAGTGGCAATGTAGGATGGAGAAAATCGCCACGGGGTGGTCAGCATGGGGAGGGCAGGAAACATGCTGTGGCAATGTAGGATAGGTTTCTGAAAAACATCGGAGTGTGGTGCGCATTGTAAGGGTTTCTAACAGGCCATTCACTAGTAGGAGTGAAAAAAACATCACGGGGTGGTGTGAATCGGAGGGCCTGAATTAGTATAGGCAGTGAGTGGCAATGTAAGATGGAGAAAAGCGGCACGGGCTAGTCAGCATGGGGAGGTCAGGAAACATGCAGTGGCAATGTAGGATAGGATTCTGAAAAACATTGCGCGGTGGTGCGCATTGTAAGGGTTTCTAACAGGCAATTCACTAGTAAGAGTGAGAAAAAATCTTGGGGTGGTGTGAATCGGAGGGCCTCAATTAGGATTGGCAGTGAGTGGCAATGTAAGATGGAGAAAAGGGCTATGGGGTGGTCAGCATCGGAAGGTCAGGAAACATGCAGTGGCAATGTAGGATAGAATTCTGAAAAACATCGCGGGGTGTTGCGCATTGTAAGGGTTTCTAACAGGCCATTCACTAGTAGGAGTGAGAAAAACAACACGGGGTGGTGTGAGTCGGAGGGCCTGAATAGGGATAGGCAGTGAGTGCTAATGTAGGATGGAGAAAAGCGGCACAGGGTGGTCAGGATGTGGAGGTCTGGAAACATGCAGTGGCAATGTAGGATAGGATTCTGAAAAACATCGCGGGGTGGTTCGCATTGTAAGGGTTTCTAACAGGCCGTTCACTAGAAGCAGTGAGAAAAACATCACTGGATGGTGTGAATCAGTGGGCCTGAATTAGGATAGGCAGTGAGGGGCAATGTAGGATGGAGAAAAGCGCCACGGCGTGGTCATCGGGGGGGTCAGAAAACATGCAGTGGCAATGTAGGATAGGATTCTGAAAAACATCGCGGGGTGGTGCGCATTGTAAGGGTTTCTAACAGGCCATTCACTACTAAGAGTGAGAAAATATCACGGGGTGGTGTGAATCGGAGGGCCTCAATTAGAATAGGCAGTGAATGGCAATGAAGGATGGAGAAAAGCGCCACGGGGTGGTCAGCATGGGGAGGTCAGGAAACATGCAGTGGCAATGTAGGTTAGGTTTCTGAAAAACATCACGGGGTGGTGCCCATTGTAAGGGCTTCTAACAGGCCTTTCACTAGTAGGAGTGAGTAAAACATCACGTGGTGGTGTGAATCGTAGGGCCTGATTCAGGATAGGCAGTGAGTGGCACTGTAGGATGGAGAAAAGGGCCACGGGGTGGTCAGCATGGGGAGGTCAGGAAACATGCAGTGGCAATGTCGGAGAGGTTTCTGAAATAACATCGCGGAGTCGTGCGAATTGTAAGTGTTTCTACAACGCCATTCACTAGTAGGAGTGAGAAAAACATCATGGGGTGGTGTGAATCGGAGGGCCTGAATTAGTATAGGCAGTGAGTGGCAATGTAGGATGGAGAAAAGCGGCACGGGCTAGTCAGCATGGGGAGGTCAGGAAACATGCAATGGCAATGTAGGATAGGATTCTGAAAAACATTGCGCGGTGGTGCGCGTTGTAAGGGTTTCTAACAGGCCATTCACTACTAAGAGTGAGAAAAAATCATGGGGTGGTGTGAATCGGAGGTCCTCAATTAGGATTGGCAGTGAGTGGCAATGTAAGATGGAGAAAATGGCCATGGGGTGGTCAGCATGTGGAGGTCAGGAAACATGCAGTGGCAATGTAGGATAGGATTCTGAAAAACATCGCGGGGTGGTGTGCATTGTAAGGGTTTCTAATAGGCCATTCACTAGTAAGAGTGAGAAAAAATCACGGGGTGGTGTGAATCGGAGGGCCTGAATTAGGTTAGGCAGTGAGTGGCAATGTAGGATGGAAAAAAGCGCCACGGGGTGGTCAGCATCGGAAGGTCAGGAAACATGCAGTGGCAATGTAGGATAGGTTTCTGAAAAACATCGCGGGGTGGTGCGCATTGTAAGGGTTTCTAACAGGTCATTCACTAGTAGGAGTGAGAAAAACATCACGGGGTTGTGTGAATCGGAGGGCCTGAATTAGTATAGGCAGTGAGTGGCAATGTAGGATGGAGAAAACCGGCACGGGCTAGTCAGCATGTGGAGGTCAGGAAACATGCAGTGGCAATGTAGGATAGGATTCTGAAAAACATCGCGGTGTGGTGCGCATTGTAAGGGTTTCTAATAGGCCATTCACTAGTAACAGTGAGAAAAAATCACGGGGTGGTGTGAATCGGAGGGCCTGAATTGGGATAGGCAGTGAGTGGCAATGTAGGATGGAGAAAAGCGCCACGGGTTGGTCAGGATGGGGAGGTCAGGAAAGCTGCAGTGGCAATGTAGGATAGGTTTAGGAAAAACATCGCGGGATGGTGCGCATTTTAAGGGTTTCTAACAGGCCATTCACTAGTAGGAGTGAGAAAAACATCACGGGATGGTGTGAATCATAGGGCCTAAATAGGGATAGGGAGTGAGTGGCAATGAAGGATGGAGAAAAGCGCCATGGGATGGACAGAATTGGGAGGTCAGGAAACATGCAGTGGCAATGTAGGATAGGTTTGTGAAAAAAATTGTGGGGTTGTGCGCATTGTAAGGGTTCCTAAGAGGCCATTCACTAGTAGGAGTGAGAATAACATCACGGGGTGGTGTGAATCGGAGGGCCTGAATTAGGATAGGAAGTAAGTGACGATGTAGGATGCAGAAAAGGGCCATGGGGTGGTCAGCATGGGGAGGTTAGGAAACATGCAGTGGCAATGTAGGATAGGATTCTGAAAAACATCGCGGGGTGGTGCGCATTGTAAGGGTTTCTAACAGGCCATTCACTAGTAGGAGTGAGAAAAACATCACGGGGTGGTGTGAGTCGGAGGGCCTGAATTGGGATAGGCAGTGAGTGCTAATGTAGGATGGAGAAAAGCGGCACGGGGTGGTCAGCATGCGAAGGTCTGGAAACATGCAGTGGCAATGTAGGATAGGATTGTGCAAAAGATCGCGGGGTGCTGCGCATTTTAAGGGTTTCTAAGAGGCCATTCACTAGTAAGAGTGAGAATAACATCACGAGGTGGTGTGAATCGGAGGGCCTGAATTAGGATAGGCAGTGAGTGGCAATGTAGGATGGAGAAATGGCCAACGGGGTGGTCAGCATGGGGAGGTCAGGAAACATGCAGTGGCAATGTAGCATAGGATTCTGAAAAACATCGCGGGATGGTGCGCATTGTAAGGGTTTCTAACAGGCCATTCACTAGTAAGAGAGAGAAAAAATCATGGGGTGGTGTGAATCAAAGGGCCTGAATTAGGATAGGCAGTGAGTGGCAATGTAGGATGGAGAAAAGCGACGCGGGGTGGTCATCATGGGGGGGCTCAGAAAACATGCAGTGGCAATGTAGGATAGGATTCTGAAAAACATCGCGTGGTGGTTCGCATTGTAAGGGTTTCTAACAGGCCATTCACTAGAAGCAGTGAGAAAAACAACACTGGATGGTGTGAATCAGTGGGCCTGAATTAGGATAGGCAGTGAGTGGCAATGTAGGATGGAGAAAAGCGCCATGGGGTGGTCAGCATGGGGAGGTCAGGAAACATGCAGTGGCAATATAGGATAGGTTTCTGAAAAACATAGCGGGGTGAGGCACATTGTAAGGGTTTCTAACAGGCCATTCACGAGAAGGAGTGAGGAAAACATCACGGGGTGGTGTGAAACGAAGGGCCTGAATTAGGATAGGCAGTGAGTGGCAATGTAGGATGGAGAAAAGCGCCACGGGGTGGTCATCATGGGGGGGTCAGAAAACATGCAGTGGCAATGTAGGATAGGATTCTGAAAAACATCGCTGGGTGGTGCGCATTGTAAGGGTTTCTAACAGGCCATTCACTACTAAGAGTGAGAAAAAATCACGGGGTGGTGTGAATCGAAGGGCCTGAATTAGTATAGGCAGTGAGTGGCAATGTAGGATGGAGAAAAGCGCCACGGGGTGGTCATCAGGGGGGGTCAGAAAACATGCAGTGGCAATGTAGGTTAGGTTTCTGAAAAACATCACGGGGTGGTGCCCATTGTAAGGGCTTCTAACAGGCCATTCACTAGTAGGAGTGAGTAAAACATCACGTGGTGGTGTGAATCGTAGGGCCTGATTTAGGATAGGCAGTGAGTGGCACTGTAGGATGGAGTAAAGGGCCACAGGGTGGTCAGCATTGGGGAGGTCAGGAAACATGCAGTGGCAATGTCGGATAGGTTTCTGAAAAACATCGCGGGTTCCTGCGAATTGTAAGGGTTTCTACAACGCCATTCACTAGTAGGAGTGAGAAAACCATCACAGGGTGGTGTGAATCTGAGGGACTGAATTGGTATAGCCAGTGAGTGGCAATGTAGGATGGAGAAAAGCGCCACGGTGTGGTCAGCATGGGGAGGGCAGGAAACATGCAGTGGCAATGTAGGATAGGTTTCTGAAAAACATGGCGGGGTGGTGCGCATTGTAAGGGTTTCTAACAGGCCATTCACTAGTAGGAGTGAGAAAAACATCACGGGGTGGTGTGAATCGGAGGGCCTGAATTAGGTTAGGCAGTGAGTGGCAATGTAGGATGGAGAAAAGTGCCACGGGTGGTCAGCATCGGAAGGTCAGGAAACATGCAGTGGCAGTGTAGGATAGGTTTCTGAAAAACATCGCAGGGTGGTGCGCATTGTAAGGGTTTCTAACAGGCCATTCACTAGTAGGAGTGAGAAAAATATCACGGGGAGGTGTGAATCGGAGGGCCTGAATTAGTATAGGCAGTGAGTGGCAATGTAGGATGGAGAAAACCGGCACGGGCTAGTCAGCATGTGGGGGTTAGGAAACATGCAGTGGCAATGTAGGATAGGATTCTGAAAAACATCGCGGGGTGGTGCGCATTGTAAGGGTTTCCAATAGGCCATTCACTAGTAAGAGTGAGAAAAAATCACAGGGTGGTGTGAATCGGAGGGCCTGAATTAGTATAGGCAGTGAGTGGCAATGTAGGATGGAGAAAAGCGGCACGGGCTAGTCAGCATGGGGAGGTCAGGAAACATGCAGTGGCAATGTAGGATAGGATACTGAAAAACATTGCGCGGTGGTGCGCATTGTAAGGGTTTCTAACAGGCCATTCACTAGTAAGAGTGAGAAAAAATCATGGGATGGTGTGAATCGGAGGGACTCAATTAGGATTGGCAGTGAGTGCAATGTAAGATGGAGAAAAGCGCCACGGGGTGGTCAGGATGGGGAGGTCAGGAAAGCTGCAGTGGCAATGTAGGATAGGTTTAGGAAAAACATCGCGGGATGGTGCGCATTTTAAGGGTTTCTAACAGGCCATTCACTAGTAGGAGTATGAAAAACATCACGGGATGGTTTGAATCGTAGGGCCTAAATAGGGATAGGCAGTGAGTGGCAATGAAGGATGGAGAAAAGCGCCACGGGATGGACAGAATTGCGAGGTCAGGAAACATGCAGTGGCAATGTAGGATAGGTTTGTGAAAAAAATTGTGGGGTTGTGTGAATGGTAAGGGTTCCTAAGAGGCCATTCACTAGTAGGAGTGAGAATAACTTCACGGGGTGGTGTGAATCGGAGGGCCTGAATTAGGATAGGAAGTAAGTGACAATGTAGGATGCAGAAAAGGGCCATGGGGTGGTCAGCATGGAAGGTTAGGAAACATGCAGTGGCAATGTAGGATAGGATTCTGAAAAACATCGCGGGGTGGTGCACATTGTAAGAGTTTCTAACAGGCCATTCGCTAGTAGGAGTGAGAAAAACATCACGGGGTGGTGTGAGTCGGAGGGCCTGAATTGGGATAGGCAGTGAGTGCTAATGTAGGATGGAGAAAAGCGGCACGGGATGGTCAGCATGGGGAGGTCAGGAAACATGCAGTGGCAATGTAGGATAGGATTCTCAAAAGGATCGCGGGGTGCTGCGCATTTTAAGGGTTTCTAAGAGGCCATTCACTAGTAACAGTGAGAATAACATCACGGGGTGGTGTGAATTGGAGGGCCTGAATTAGGATAGGCAGTGAGTGGCAATGTAGGATGGAGAAATCGGCAACGGGGTGGTCAGCATGGGGAGGTCAGGAAACATGCAGTCGCAATGTAGCATAGGATGCTGAAAAACATCGCGGAATGGTGCGCATTTTAAGGGTTTCTAACAGGCCATTCACTAGTAGGAGTGAGAAAAACATCACGGGGTGGTGTGAATCGAAGGGCCTGAATTAGGATAGGCATTGAGTGGCACTGTAGGATGGAGAAAAGCGCCACGGGGTGGTCATCATGGGGGGGGTCAGAAAACATGCAGTGGCAAGATAGGATAGGATTCTGAAAAACATCGCGTGGTGGTTCGCATTGTAAGGGTTTCTAACAGGCCGTTCACTAGAAGCAGTGAGAAAAACATCACTGGATTGTGTAAATCAGTGGGCCTGAATTAGGATAGGCAGTGAGTGGCAATGTCAGATGGAGAAAAGCGCCACGGGGTGGTCACCATGGGGTGGTCAGGACATATGCAGTGGCAATGTAGGATAGGTTTCTGAAAAACATAGCGGGGTGAGGTACATTGTAAGTGTTTCTAACAAGCCATTCACTAGTAGGAGTGAGAAAAACATCACGGGATGGTGTGAATCGGAGGGCCTGAATTAGAATAGGCAGTGAGTGGCAATGTAGGATGGAGAAAAGGGCCACGGGTTGGTCAGCATGGGGAGGTAAGGAAACATGCAGTGGCAATGTAGGATAAGTTTCTGAAAAACATCACGGGGTGGTGCGCATCGTAAGGGCTTCTAACAGGCCATTCACTAGTAGGAGTGAGAAAAAATCACGGGGTGGTGTGAATCGGAGCGCCTGAATTAGGTTAGGCAGTGAGTGGCAATGTAGGATGGAGAAAAGCGCCACGGGTGGTCAGCATCGGAAGGTCAGGAAACATGCAGTGGTAATGTAGGATAGGTTTCTGAAAAACATCGCGGGGTGGTGCGCATTGTAAGGGTTTCTACCAGGCCATTCACTAGTAGGAGTGAGAAAAACATCACGGGGTGGTGTGAATCGGAGGGCCTGAATTAGTATAGGCAGTGAGTGGCAATGTAGGATGGAGAAAAGCGGCACGGGCTAGTCAGCATTTGGAGGTCAGGAAACATGCAGTGGCAATGTAGGATAGGATTCTGAAAAACATCGCGGTGTGGTGCGCATTGTAAGGGTTTCTAATAGGGCATTCACTAGTAACAGTTAGAAAAAATCACGGGGTGGTGTGAATCGGAGGGCCTGAATTGGGATAAGCATTGAGTGGCACTGTAGGATGGAGAAAAGCGCCACGGGGTGGTCATCATGGGGGGGGGTCAGAAAACATGCAGTGGCAAGGTAGGATAGGATTCTGAAAAACATCGCGTGGTGGTTCGCATTGTAAGGGTTTCTAACAGGCCGTTCACTAGAAGCAGTGAGAAAAACATCACTGGATTGTGTGAATCAGTGGGCCTGAATTAGGATAGGCAGTGAGTGGCAATGTCAGATGGAGAAAAGCGCCACGGGGTGGTCAGCATGGGGTGGTCTGGACATATGCAGTGGCAATGTAGGATAGGTTTCTGAAAAACATAGCGGGGTGAGGCCCATTGTAAGGGTTTCTAACAAGCCATTCACTAGTAGGAGTGAGAAAAACATCACGGGATGGTGTGAATCGGAGGGACTGAATTGGGATAGGCAGTGAGTGGCAATGTAGGATGGAGAAAAGCGCCACGGGGTGGTCAGCATGGGGAGGTGAGGAAACATGCAGTGGCAATGTAGGATATGTTTCTGAAAAACATCGCAGAGTGGTGCGCATTGTAAGGGTTTCTAACAGGCCATTCACTAGTAGGAGTGAGAAAAACATCATGGGGTGGTGTAAATCGGAGGGACTGAATTGGGATAGCCAGTGAGTGGCAATGTAGGATGGAGAAAAGCGCCACGGTGTGGTCAGCATGGGGAGGGCAGGAAACATGCAGTGGCAATGTAGGATAGGTTTCTGAAAAAACATCGCAGGGTGGTGCGCATTGTAAGGGTTTCTAACAGGCCATTCACTAGTAGGAGTGAGAAAAACATCACGGGGTGGTGTGAATCGGAGGGCCTGAATTAGTATAGGCAGTGAGTGGCAATGTAGGATGGAGAAAAGCGGCACGGGCTAGTCAGCATGGGGAGGTCAGGAAACATGCAGTGGCAATGTAGTATAGGATACTGAAAAACCTTTCGCGGTGGTGCGCATTGTAAGGGTTTCTAACAGGCCATTCACTAGTAAGAGTGAGAAAAAATCATGGGGTGGTGTGAATCGGAGGGACTCAATTAGGATTGGCAGTGAGTGCAATGTAAGATGGAGAAAAGGGCCATGGGGTGGTCAGCATGGGGAGATCAGGAAACATGCAGTGGCAATGTAGGATAGGATTCTGAAAAACATCGCGGGGTGGTGCGCATTGTAAGGGTTTCTAATAGGCCATTCACTAGTAAGAGTGAGAAAAAATCACGGGGTGGTGTGAATCGGAGGGCCTGAATTAGGTTAGGCCATGAGTGGCAATGTAGGATGGAGAAAAGCGCCACGGGTGGTCAGCATCGGAATTCAGGAAACATGCAGTGGCAATGTAGGATAGGTTTCTGAAAAACATCGCAGAGTGGTGCGCATTGTAAGGGTTTCTAACAGGCCATTCACTAGTAAGAGTGAGAAAAATATCATGGGGTGGTGTGAATCGGAGGGCCTGAATTAGTATAGGCAGTGAGTGGCAATGTAGGATGGAGAAAACCGGCACGGGCTAGTCAGCATGTGGAGGTCAGGAAACATGCAGTGGCAATGTAGGACAGGATTCTGAAAAACATCGCTCTGTGGTGCGCATTGTAAGGGTTTCTAATAGGCCATTCACTAGTAAGAGTGAGAAAAAATCAAGGGGTGGTGTGAATCGGAGCGCCTGAATTGCGATAGGCAGTGAGTGGCAATGTAGGATAGAGAAAAGCGCCACGGGGTGGTCAGGATGGGGAGGTCAGGAAAGCTGCAGTGGCAATGTAGGATAGGTTTAGGAAAAACATCGAGGGATGGTGCGCATTTTAAGGGTTTCTAACAGGCCATTCACTAGTAGGAGTGAGAAAAACATCACGGGATGGTGTGAATCGTAGGGCCTAAATAGGGATAGGCAGTGAGTGGCAATGAAGGATGGAGAAAAGCGCCACGGGATGGACAGAATTGCGAGGTCAGGAAACATGCAGTGGCAATGTAGGATAGGTTTGTGAAAAAAATTGTGGGGTTGTGTGAATGGTAAGGGTTCCTAAGAGGCCATTCACTAGTAGGAGTGAGAATAACTTCACGGGGTGGTGTGAATCGGAGGGCCTGAATTAGGATAGGAAGTAAGTGACAATGTAGGATGCAGAAAAGGGCCATGGGGTGGTCAGCATGGAAGGTTAGGAAACATGCAGTGGCAATGTAGGATAGGATTCTGAAAAACATCGCGGGGTGGTGCACATTGTAAGAGTTTCTAACAGGCCATTCGCTAGTAGGAGTGAGAAAAACATCACGGGGTGGTGTGAGTCGGAGGGCCTGAATTGGGATAGGCAGTGAGTGCTAATGTAGGATGGAGAAAAGCGGCACGGGGTGGTCAGCATGGGGAGGTCAGGAAATATGCAGTGGCAATGTAGGATAGGATTCTCAAAAGGATCGCGGGGTGCTGCGCATTTTAAGGGTTTCTAAGAGGCCATTCACTAGTAACAGTGAGAATAACATCACGGGGTGGTGTGAATTGGAGGGCCTGAATTAGGATAGGCAGTGAGTGGCAATGTAGGATGGAGAAATGGGCAACGGGGTGGTCAGCATGGGGAGGTCAGGAAACATGCAGTCGCAATGTAGCATAGGATGCTGAAAAACATCGCGGAATGGTGCGCATTTTAAGGGTTTTTAACAGGCCATTCACTAGTAGGAGTGAGAAAAACATCACGGGGTGGTGTGAATCGAAGGGCCTGAATTAGGATAGGCATTGAGTGGCACTGTAGGATGGAGAAAAGCGCCACGGGGTGGTCATCATGGGGGGGGGTCAGAAAACATGCAGTGGCAAGGTAGGATAGGATTCTGAAAAACATCGCGTGGTGGTTCGCATTGTAAGGGTTCCTAAGAGGCCATTCACTAGTAGGAGTGAGAATAACTTCACGGGGTGGTGTGAATCGGAGGGCCTGAATTAGGATAGGAAGTAAGTGACAATGTAGGATGCAGAAAAGGGCCATGGGGTGGTCAGCATGGAAGGTTAGGAAACATGCAGTGGCAATGTAGGATAGGATTCTGAAAAACATCGCGGGGTGGTGCACATTGTAAGAGTTTCTAACAGGCCGTTCACTAGAAGCAGTGAGAAAAACATCACTGGATTGTGTAAATCAGTGGGCCTGAATTAGGATAGGCAGTGAGTGGCAATGTCAGATGGAGAAAAGCGCCACGGGGTGGTCACCATGGGGTGGTCAGGACATATGCAGTGGCAATGTAGGATAGGTTTCTGAAAAACATAGCGGGGTGAGGCACATTGTAAGTGTTTCTAACAAGCCATTCACTAGTAGGAGTGAGAAAAACATCACGGGATGGTGTGAATCGGAGGGCCTGAATTAGAATAGGCAGTGAGTGGCAATGTAGGATGGAGAAAAGGGCCACGGGTTGGTCAGCATGGGGAGGTAAGGAAACATGCAGTGGCAATGTAGGATAAGTTTCTGAAAAACATCACGGGGTGGTGCGCATCGTAAGGGCTTCTAACAGGCCATTCACTAGTAAGAGTGAGAAAAAATCACGGGGTGGTGTGAATCGGAGCGCCTGAATTAGGTTAGGCAGTGAGTGGCAATGTAGGATGGAGAAAAGCGCCACGGGTGGTCAGCATCGGAAGGTCAGGAAACATGCAGTGGTAATGTAGGATAGGTTTCTGAAAAACATCGCGGGGTGGTGCGCATTGTAAGGGTTTCTACCAGGCCATTCACTAGTAGGAGTGAGAAAAACATCACGGGGCGGTGTGAATCGGAGGGCCTGAATTAGTATAGGCAGTGAGTGGCAATGTAGGATGGAGAAAAGCGGCACGGGCTAGTCAGCATTTGGAGGTCAGGAAACATGCAGTGGCAATGTAGGATAGGATTCTGAAAAACATCGCGGTGTGGTGCGCATTGTAAGGGTTTCTAATAGGGCATTCACTAGTAACAGTGAGAAAAAATCACGGGGTGGTGTGAATCGGAGGGCCTGAATTGGGATAAGCATTGAGTGGCACTGTAGGATGGAGAAAAGCGCCACGGGGTGGTCATCATGGGGGGGGGTCAGAAAACATGCAGTGGCAAGGTAGGATAGGATTCTGAAAAACATCGCGTGGTGGTTCGCATTGTAAGGGTTTCTAACAGGCCGTTCACTAGAAGCAGTGAGAAAAACATCACTGGATTGTGTGAATCAGTGGGCCTGAATTAGGATAGGCAGTGAGTGGCAATGTCAGATGGAGAAAAGCGCCACGGGGTGGTCAGCATGGGGTGGTCAGGACATATGCAGTGGCAATGTAGGATAGGTTTCTGAAAAACATAGCGGGGTGAGGCACATTGTAAGGGTTTCTAACAAGCCATTCACTAGTAGGAGTGAGAAAAACATCACGGGATGGTGTGAATCGGAGGGACTGAATTGGGATAGGCAGTGAGTGGCAATGAAGGATGGAGAAAAGCGCCACGGGGTGGTCAGCATGGGGAGGTGAGGAAACATGCAGTGGCAATGTAGGATATGTTTCTGAAAAACATCGCAGAGTGGTGCGCATTGTAAGGGTTTCTAACAGGCCATTCACTAGTAGGAGTGAGAAAAACATCATGGGGTGGTGTAAATCGGAGGGACTGAATTGGGATAGCCAGTGAGTGGCAATGTAGGATGGAGAAAAGCGCCACGGTGTGGTCAGCATGGGGAGGGCAGGAAACATGCAGTGGCAATGTAGGATAGGTTTCTGAAAAACATCGCAGGGTGGTGCGCATTGTAAGGTTTTCTAACAGGCCATTCACTAGTAGGAGTGAGAAAAACATCACGGGGTGGTGTGAATCGGAGGGCCTGAATTAGTATAGGCAGTGAGTGGCAATGTAGGATGGAGAAAAGCGGCACGGGCTAGTCAGCATGGGGAGGTCAGGAAACATGCAGTGGCAATGTAGTATAGGATACTGAAAAACCTTTCGCGGTGGTGCGCATTGTAAGGGTTTCTAACAGGCCATTCACTAGTAAGAGTGAGAAAAAATCATGGGGTGGTGTGAATCGGAGGGACTCAATTAGGATTGGCAGTGAGTGCAATGTAAGATGGAGAAAAGGGCCATGGGGTGGTCAGCATGGGGAGATCAGGAAACATGCAGTGGCAATGTAGGATAGGATTCTGAAAAACATCGCGGGGTGGTGCGCATTGTAAGGGTTTCTAATAGGCCATTCACTAGTAAGAGTGAGAAAAAATCACGGGGTGGTGTGAATCGGAGGGCCTGAATTAGGTTAGGCTGTGAGTGGCAATGTAGGATGGAGAAAAGCGCCACGGGTGGTCAGCATCGGAATTCAGGAAACATGCAGTGGCAATGTAGGATAGGTTTCTGAAAAACATCGCAGAGTGGTGCGCATTGTAAGGGTTTCTAACAGGCCATTCACTAGTAAGAGTGAGAAAAATATCATGGGGTGGTGTGAATCGGAGGGCCTGAATTAGTATAGGCAGTGAGTGGCAATGTAGGATGGAGAAAACCGGCACGGGCTAGTCAGCATGTGGAGGTCAGGAAACATGCAGTGGCAATGTAGGACAGGATTCTGAAAAACATCGCTCTGTGGTGCGCATTGTAAGGGTTTCTAATAGGCCATTCACTAGTAAGAGTGAGAAAAAATCACGGGGTGGTGTGAATCGGAGCGCCTGAATTGCGATAGGCAGTGAGTGGCAATGTAGGATAGAGAAAAGCGCCACGGGGTGGTCAGGATGGGGAGGTCAGGAAAGCTGCAGTGGCAATGTAGGATAGGTTTAGGAAAAACATCGAGGGATGGTGCGCATTTTAAGGGTTTCTAACAGGCCATTCACTAGTAGGAGTGAGAAAAACATCACGGGATGGTGTGAATCGTAGGGCCTAAATAGGGATAGGCAGTGAGTGGCAATGAAGGATGGAGAAAAGCGCCACGGGATGGACAGAATTGCGAGGTCAGGAAACATGCAGTGGCAATGTAGGATAGGTTTGTGAAAAAAACTGTGGGGTTGTGCGCATTGTAAGGGTTCCTACGAGGCCATTCACTAGTAGGAGTGAGAATAACTTCAAGGGGTGGTGTGAATCAGAGGGCCTGAATTAGGATAGGAAGTAAGTGACAATGTAGGATGCAGAAAAGGGCCATGGGGTGGTCAGCATGGGAGGTTAGGAAACATGCAGTGGCAATGTAGGATAGGATTCTGAAAAACATCGTGGGGTGGTGCACATTGTAAGGGTTTCTAACAGGCCATTCACTAGTAGGAGTGAGAAAAACATCACGGGGTGGTGTGAGTCGGAGGGCCTGAATTGGGATAGGCAGTGAGTGCTAATGTAGGATGGAGAAAAGCGGCACGGGGTGGTCAGCATGGGGAGGTCAGGAAACATGCAGTGGCAATGTAGGATAGGATTCTCAAAAGGATCGCGGGGTGCTGTGCATTTTAAGGGTTTCTAAGAGACCATTCACTAGTAAGAGTGAGAATAATATCACGGGGTGGTGTGAATCGGAGGGCCTGAATTAGGATAGGCAGTGAGTGGCAATGTAGGATGGAGAAATGGGCATCGGGGTGGTCAGCATGGGGAGGTCAGGAAACATGCAGTGGCAATGTAGCATAGGATTCTGAAAAACATCGCGGAATGGTGCGCATTTTAAGGGTTTCTAACAGGCCATTCACTAGTAAGAGAGAGAAAAAATCACAGCGTGGTGTGAATCGAAGGGCCTGAATTAGGATAGGCAGTGAGTGGCACTGTAGGATGGAGAAAAGCGCCACGGGGTGGTCATCATGGGGGGGTCAGAAAACATGTAGTGGTAAGGTAGGATAGGATTCTGAAAAACATCGCGTGGTGGTTCGCATTGTAAGGGTTTCTAACAGGCCATTCACTAGAAGCAGTGAGAAAAACATCACTGGATTGTGTGAATCAGTGGGCCTGAATTAGGATAGGCAGTGAGTGGCAATGTCAGATGGAGAAAAGCGCCACGGGGTGGTCAGCATGGGGTGGTCAGGAAATATGCAGTGGCAATGTAGGATAGGTTTCTGAAAAACATAGCGGGGCGAGGCACATTGTAAGTGTTTCTAACAGACCAATCACTAGTAGGAGTGAGAAAAA
This sequence comes from Cavia porcellus, assembly GCF_034190915.1. Classification (NCBI taxonomy): domain Eukaryota; kingdom Metazoa; phylum Chordata; class Mammalia; order Rodentia; family Caviidae; genus Cavia; species Cavia porcellus. The sequence continues at coordinate 1,277,566 of NW_026947560.1, read as the reverse complement.
CATCACGGGATGGTGTGAATCGGAGGGACTGAATTGGGTTAGGGCGTGAGTGGCAATGTAGGATGGAGAAAAGCGCCACGGGGTGGTCAGCATGGGGAGGTGAGGAAACATGCAGTGGCAATGTAGGATATGTTTCTGAAAAACATCGCAGAGTGGTGCGCATTGTAAGGGTTTCTAACAGGCCATTCACTAGTAGGAGTGAGAAAAACATCACAGGGTGGTGTGAATCGGATGGCCTGAATTGGGATAGGCAGTGAGTGGCAATGTAGGATAGAGAAAAGCGCCACGGGGTGGACAGAATGGGGAGGTCAGGAAACATGCAGTTGCAATGTAGGATAGTATTGTGAAACACATCGCGGTGTGGTGCGCATTTTAATTGTTTCTAACACGCCATGCACTAGTAGTAGTGAGAAAAAATCACGGGGCGGTGTGAATCGGAGGGCCTGAATTGGGATAGACAGTGAGTGGCAATGTAGGATGGAGAAAAGCGCCACGGTGTGGTCAGGATGTGGAGGTCAGGAAACCTGCAGTGGCAATGTAGGATAGGTTTAGGAAAAAGATCGCAGGATGGTGCGCATTTTAAGGGTTGCTAACAGGCCATTCTCTAGTAGGAGTGAGAAAAACATCACGGGATGGTGTGAATCGGAGGGCCTAAATAGGGATAGGCAGTGAGTGGCAATGAAGGATGGAGAAAAGCGCCACGGGATGGACAGAATTGGGAGGTCAGGAAACATGCAGTGGCAATGTAGGATAGGTTTGTGAAAAAAATTGTGGGGTTGTGCGCATTGTAAGGGTTCCTAAGAGGCCATTCACTAGTAGGAGTGAGAATAACATCACGGGGTGGTGTGAATCGGAGGGCCTGAATTAGGATAGGAAGTAAGTGACAATGTAGGGTGCAAAAAAGGGCCATGGGGTGGTCAGCATGGGGAGGTTAGGAAACATGCAGTGGCAATGTAGGATAGGATTCAGAAAAACATCGCGGGGTGGTCCACATTGTAAGGGTTTCTAACAGGCCATTCACTAGTAGGAGTGAGAAAAACATCACGGGGTGGTGTGAGTCGGAGGGCCTGAATTGGGATAGGCAGGGAGTGCTAATGTAGGATGGAGAAAAGCGGCACGGGGTGGTCAGCATGCGGAGGTCTGGAAACATGCAGTGGCAATGTAGGATAGGACTGTGCAAAAGATCGCGGGGTGCTGCGCATTGTAAGGGTTTCTAAGAGGCCATTCACTAGCAAGAGTGAGAATAACATCACGGGGTGGTGTGAATCGGAGGGCCTGAATTAGGATAGGCAGTGAGTGGCAATGTAGGATGGAGAAATGGGCAACGGGGTGGTCAGCATGGGGAGGTCAGGAAACATGCAGTGGCAATGTAGCATAGGATTCTGAAAAACATTGCGGGATGGTGCGCATTGTAAGGGTTTCTAACAGGCCATTCATTAGTAAGAGAGAGAAAAAATCACGGGGTGGTGTGAATCGAAGGGCCTGAATTAGGATAGGCAGTGAGTGGCAATGTAGGATGGAGAAAAGCTCCACGGGGTGGTCATCATGGGGGGGCTCAGAAAACATGCAGTGGCAATGTAGGATAGGATTCTGAAAAACATCGCCGGGTGGTTCGCATTGTAAGGGTTTCTAACAGGCCATTCACTAGAAGCAGTGAGAAAAACATCACTGGATGGTGTGAATCAGTGGGCCTGAATTAGGATAGGCAGTGAGTGGCAATGTAGGATGGAGAAAAGCGCCACGGAGTGGTCAGCATGGGGAGGTCAGGAAACATGCAGTGGCAATGTAGGATAGTTTTCTGAAAAACATAGCGAGGTGAGGCACATTGTAAGGGTTTCTAACAGGCCATTCACTATAAGAAGTGAGAAAAACATCACGGGGTGGTGTGAATCGAAGGGCCTGAATTAGGATAGGCAGTGAGTGGCAATGTAGGATGGAGAAAAGCGCCACGGGGTGGTCATCATGGGGGGGTCAGAAAACATGCAGTGGCAATGTAGGATAGGATTGTGAAAAACATCGCGGGGTGGTGCGCATTGTAAGGGTTTCTAACAGGCCATTCACTAGTAGGAGAGAGAAAAACATCACGGGGTGGTGTGAGTCGGAAGGCCTGAATTGGGATAGGCAGTGAATGGCAATGAAGGATGGAGAAAAGCGCCACGGGGTGGTCAGCATGGTGAGGTCAGGAAACATGGAGTGGAAATGTAGGATAGGTTTCTGAAAAACATCACGGGGTGGTGCCCATTGTAAGGGCTTCTAACAGGCCATTCACTAGTAGGAGTGAGTAAAACATCACGTGGTGGTGTGAATCGTAGGGCCTGATTTAGGATAGGTAGTGAGTGGCACTGTAGGATGGAGAAAAGGGCCACGGGGTGGTCAGCATGCGGAGGTCAGGAAACATGCAGTGGCAATGTCGGATAGGTTTCTGAAAAACATCGCGGGGTCGTGCGAATTGTAAGGGTTTCTACAACGCCATTCACTAATAGGAGTGAGAAAACCATCACGGGGTGGTGTGAATCGGAGGGACTGAATTGGGATAGCCAGTGAGTGGCAATGTAGGATGGAGAAAAGCGCCACGGTGTGGTCAGCATGGGGAGGGCAGGAAACATGCAGTGGCAATGTAGGATAGGTTTCTGAAAAACATCGCAGGGTGGTGCGCATTGTAAGGGTTTCTAACAGGCCATTCACTAGTAGGAGTGAGAAAAACATCACGGGGTGGTGTGAATCGGAGGGCCTGAATTAGTATAGGCAGTGAGTGGCAATGTAGGATGGAGAAAAGCGGCACGGGCTAGTCAGCATGGGGAGGTCAGGAAACATGCAGTGGCAATGTAGGATAGGATACTGAAAAACCTTTCGCGGTGGTGCGCATTGTAAGGGTTTCTAACAGGCCATTCACTAGTAAGAGTGAGAAAAAATCATGGGGTGGTGTGAAACGGAGGGACTCAATTAGGATTGGCAGTGAGTGCAATGTAAGCTGGAGAAAAGCGCCACGGGTGGTCAGCATCGGAAGTCAGGAAACATGCAGTGGCAATGTAGGATAGATTTCTGAAAAACATCGCAGGGTGGTGCGCATTGTAAGGGTTTCTAACAGGCCATTCACTAGTAAGAGTGAGAAAAATATCATGGGGTGGTGTGAATCGGAGGGCCTGAATTAGTATAGGCAGTGAGTGGCAATGTAGGATGGAGAAAACCGGCACGGGCTAGTCAGCATGTGGAGGTCAGGAAACATGCAGTGGCAATGTAGGACAGGATTCTGAAAAACATCGCTGGGTGCTGCGCATTGTAAGGGTTTCTAATAGGCCATTCACTAGTAAGAGTGAGAAAAAAATCACGGGGTGGTGTGAATCGGAGGGCCTGAATTGGGATAGGCAGTGAGTGGCAATGTAGGATAGAGAAAAGCGCCACGGGGTGGTCAGGATGGGGAGGTCAGGAAAGCTGCAGTGGCAATGTAGGATAGGTTTAGGAAAAACATCGAGGGATGGTGCGCATTTTAAGGGTTCCTACGAGGCCATTCACTAGTAGGAGTGAGAATAACTTCACGGGGTGGTGTGAATCGGAGGGCCTGAATTAGGATAGGAAGTAAGTGACAATGTAGGATGCAGAAAAGGGCCATGGGGTGGTCAGCATGGGAGGTTAGGAAACATGCAGTGGCAATGTAGGATAGGATTCTGAAAAACATCGTGGGGTGGTGCACATTGTAAGGGTTTCTAACAGGCCATTCACTAGTAGGAGTGAGAAAAACATCACGGGGTGGTGTGAGTCGGAGGGCCTGAATTGGGATAGGCAGTGAGTGCTAATGTATAATGGAGAAAAGCGGCACGGGGTGGTCAGCATGGGGAGATCAGGAAACATGCAGTGGCAATGTAGGATAGGATTCTCAAAAGGATCGCGGGGTGCTGTGCATTTTAAGGGTTTCTAAGAGGCCATTCACTAGTAAGAGTGAGAATAATATCACGGGGTGGTGTGAATCAGAGGGCCTGAATTAGGATAGGCAGTGAGTGGCAATGTAGGATGGAGAAATGGGCATCGGGGTGGTCAGCATGTGGAGGTCAGGAAACATGCAGTGGCAATGTAGCATAGGATTCTGAAAAACATCGCGGGATGGTGTGCATTGTAACAGTTTCTAACAGGCCATTCACTAGTAAGAGAGAGAAAAAATCACAGGGTGGTGTGAATCGAAGGGCCTGAATTAGGATAGGCAGTGAGTGGCACTGTAGGATGGAGAAAAGCGGCATGGGGTGGTCATCATGGGGGGGGTCAGAAAACATGCAGTGGTAAGGTAGGATAGGATTCTGAAAAACATCGCGTGGTGGTTCGCATTGTAAGGGTTTCTAACAGGCCATTCACTAGAAGCAGTGAGAAAAACATCACTGGATTGTGTGAATCAGTGGGCCTGAATTAGGATAGGCAGTGAGTGGCAATGTCAGATGGAGAAAAGCGCCACGGGGTGGTCAGCATGGGGAGGTGAGGAAACATGCAGTGGCAATGTAGGATATGTTTCTGAAAAACATCGCAGAGTGGTGCGCATTGTAAGGGTTTCTAACAGGCCATTCACTAGTAGGAGTGAGAAAAACATCACGGGGTGCTGTGAATCGGATGGCCTGAATTGGGATAGGCAGTGAGTGGCAATGTAGGATAGAGAAAAGCGCCACGGGGTGGACAGAATGGGGAGGTCAGGAAACATGCAGTTGCAATGTAGGATAGTATTGTGAAACACATTGCGGTGTGGTGCGCATTTTAATTGTTTCTAACACGCCATGCACTAGTAGTAGTGAGAAAAAATCACGGGGTGGTGTGAATCGGAGGGCCTGAATTGGGATAGGCAGTGAGTGGCAATGTAGGATGGAGAAAAGCGCCACGGGGTGGTCAGGATGGGGAGGTCAGGAAAGCTGCAGTGGCAATGTAGGATAGGTTTAGGAAAAACATCGCGGGATGGTGCGCATTTTAAGGGTTGCTAACAGGCCATTCTCTAGTAGGAGTGAGAAAAACATCATGGGATGGTGTGAATCGGAGGGCCTAAATAGGGATAGGCAGTGAGTGGCAATGAAGGATGGAGAAAAGCGCCACGGGATGGACAGAATTGGGAGGTCAGGAAACATGCAGTGGCAATGTAGGATAGGTTTGTGAAAAAAATTGTGGGGTTGTGCGCATTGTAAGTGTTCCTAAGAGGCCATTCACTAGTAGGAGTGAGAATAACATCATGGGGTGGTGTGAATCGGAGGGCCTGAATTAGGATAGGAAGTAAGTGACAATGTAGGATGAAGAAAAGGGCCATGGGGTGGTCAGCATGGGGAGGTTAGGAAACATGCAGTGGCAATGTAGGATAGGATTCTGAAAAACATCGCGGGGTGGTGCGCATTGTAAGGGTTTCTAACAGGCCATTCACTAGTAGGAGTGAGAAAAACATCACGGGGTGGTGTGAGTCGGAGGGCCTGAATTAGGATAGGCAGTGAATGCTAATGTAGGATGGAGAAAAGCGGCACGGGGTGGTCAGCATGGGGAGGTCTGGAAACATGCAGTGGCAATGTAGGATAGGATTGTGCAAAAGATGGCGGGGTGCTGCGCATTTTAATGGTTTCTAAGAGGCCATTCACTAGTAAGAGTGAGAATAATATCACGGGGTGGTGTGAATCGGAGGGCCTGAATTAGGATAGGCAGTGAGTGGCAATGTAGGATGGAGAAATGGGCAACGGGGTGGTCAGCATGGGGAGGTCAGGAAACATGAAGTGGCAAAGTAGCATAGGATTCTGAAAAACATCGCGGGATGGTGCGCATTGTAAGGGTTTTTAACAGGCCATTCACTAGTAAGAGAGAGAAAAAATCACGGGGTGGTGTGAATCGAAGGGCCTGAATTAGGATAGGCAGTGAGTGGCAATGTAGGATGGAGAAAAGCGCCACGGGTTGGTCATCATGGGGGGGGTCAGAAAACATGCAGTGGCAATGTAGGATAGGATTCTGAAAAACATCGCGGGATGGTTCGCATTGTAAGGGTTTCTAACAGGCCATTCACTAGAAGCAGTGAGAAAAACATCACTGGATGGTGTGAATCAGTGGGCCTGAATTAGGATAGGCAGTGAGTGGCAATGTAGGATGGAGAAAAGCGACACGGGGTGGTCAGCATGGGGAGGTCAGGAAACATGCAGTGGCAATGTAGGATAGGTTTCTGAATAACATAGCGGGGTGAGGCACATTGTAAGGGTTTCTAACAGGCCATTCACTAGTAGGAGTGAGAAAAACATCACGGGGTGGTGTGAATCGAAGGGCCTGAATTAGGATAGGCAGTGAGTGGCAATGTAGGATGGAGAAAAGCGCCACGGGGTGGTCATCATGGGGGGGTCAGAAAACATGCAGTGGCAATGTAGGATAGGATTCTGAAAAACATCGCGGGGTGGTGCGCATTGTAAGGGTTTCTAACAGGCCATTCACTACTAAGAGTGAGAAAAAATCACGGGGTGCTGTGAATCGGAGGGCCTCAATTAGAATAGGCAGTGAATGGCAATGAAGGATGGAGAAAAGCGCCACGGGGTGGTCAGCATGGGGAGGTCATGAAACATGCAGTGGCAATGTAGGATAGGTTTCTGAAAAACATCACGGGGTGGTGCCCATTGTAAGGGCTTCTAACAGGCCATTCACTAGTAGGAGTGAGTAAAACATCACTTGGTGGTGTGAATCGTAGGGCCTGATTTAGGATAGGCAGTGAGTGGCACTGTAGGATGGAGAAAAGGGCCATGGGGTGGTCAGCATGGGGAGGTCAGGAAACATGCCGTGGCAATGTCGGATAGGTTTCTGAAAAACATCGCAGGGTCGTGCGAATTGTAAGGGTTTCTACAACGCCATTCACTAGTAGGAGTGAGAAAAACATCACGGGGTGGTGTGAGTCGGAGGGCCTGAATTGGGATAGGCAGTGAGTGCTAATGTAGGATGGAGAAAAGCGGCATGGGGTGGTCAGCATGGGGAGATCAGGAAACATGCAGTGGCAATGTAGGATAGGATTCTCAAAAGGATCGCGGTGTGCTGTGCATTTTAAGGGTTTCTAAGAGGCCATTCACTAGTAAGAGTGAGAATAATATCACGGGGTGGTGTGAATCGGAGGGCCTGAATTAGGATAGGCAGTGAGTGGCAATGTAGGATGGAGAAATGGGCATCGGGGTGGTCAGCATGGGGAGGTCAGGAAACATGCAGTGGCAACGTAGCATAGGATTCTGAAAAACATCGCGGGATGGTGCGCATTGTAACGGTTTCTAACAGGCCATTCACTAGTAAGAGAGAGAAAAAATCACAGGGTGGTGTGAATCGAAGGGCCTGAATTAGGATAGGCAGTGAGTGGCACTGTAGGATGGAGAAAAGCGCCACGGGGTTGTCATCATGGGGGGGGGGTCAGAAAACATGCAGTGGTAAGGTAGGATAGGATTCTGAAAAACATCGCGTGGTGGTTCGCATTGTAAGGGTTTCTAACAGGCCATTCACTAGAAGCAGTGAGAAAAACATCACTGGATTGTGTGAATCAGTGGGCCTGAATTAGGATAGGCAGTGAGTGGCAATGTCAGATGGAGAAAAGCACCACGGGGTGGTCAGCATGGGGTGGTCAGGAAATATGCAGTGGCAATGTAGGATAGGTTTCTGAAAAACATAGCGGGGCGAGGCACATTGTAAGGGTTTCTAACAGACCATTCACTAGTAGGAGTGAGAAAAACATCACGGGATGGTGTGAATCGGAGGGACTGAATTGGGATAGGGCGTGAGTGGCAATGTAGGATGGAGAAAAGCGCCACGGGGTGTTCAGCATGGGGAGGTGAGGAAACATGCAGTGGCAATGTAGGATATGTTTCTGAAAAACATCGCAGAGTGGTGCGCATTGTAAGGGTTTCTAACAGGCCATTCACTAGTAGGAGTGAGAAAAACATCACGGGGTGGTGTGAATCGGATGGCCTGAATTGGGATAGGCAGTGAGTGGCAATGTAGGATAGAGAAAAGCGCCACGGGGTGGACAGAATGGGGAGGTCAGGAAACATGCAGTTGCAATGTAGGATAGTATTGTGAAACACATCGCGGTGTGGTGCGCATTTTAATTGTTTCTAACACGCCATGCACTAGTAGTAGTGAGAAAAAATCACGGGGTGGTGTGAATCGGAGGGCCTGAATTGGAATAGGCAGTGAGTGGCAATGTAGGATGGAGAAAAGTCCCCGGGGTGGTCAGGATGGGGAGGTCAGGAAAGCTGCAGTGGCAATGTAGGATAGGTTTAGGAAAAACATCGTGGGATGGTGCGCATTTTAAGGGTTGCTAACAGGCCATTCTCTAGTAGGAGTGAGAAAAACATCATGGGATGGTGTGAATCAGAGGGCCTAAATAGGGATAGGCAGTGAGTGGCAATGAAGGATGGAGAAAAGCGCCACGGGATGGACAGAATTGGGAGGTCAGGAAACATGCAGTGGCAATGTAGGATAGGTTTGTGAAAAAAATTGTGGGGTTGTGCGCATTGTAAGGGTTCCTAAGAGGCCATTCACTAGTAGGAGTGAGAATAACATCACGGGGTGGTGTGAATCGGAGGGCCTGAATTAGGATAGGAAGTAAGTGACAATGTAGGATGAAGAAAAGGGCCATGGGGTGGTCAGCATGGGGAGGTTAGGAAACATGCAGTGGCAATGTAGGATAGGATTCTGAAAAACATCGCGGGGTGGTGCGCATTGTAAGGGTTTCTAACAGGCCATTCACTAGTAGGAGTGAGAAAAACATCACGGGGTGGTGTGAGTCGGAGGGCCTGAATTAGGATAGGCAGTGAGTGCTAATGTAGGATGGAGAAAAGCGGCACGGGGTGGTCAGCATGGGGAGGTCTGGAAACATGCAGTGGCAATGTTGGATAGGATTGTGCAAAAGATGGCGGGGTGCTGCGCATTTTAATGGTTTCTAAGAGGCCATTCACTAGTAAGAGTGAGAATAATATCACGGGGTGGTGTGAATCGGAGGGCCTGAATTAGGATAGGCAGTGAGTGGCAATGTAGGATGGAGAAATGGGCAACGGGGTGGTCAGCATGGGGAGGTCAGGAAACATGCAGTGGCAATGTAGCATAGGATTCTGAAAAACATCGCGGGATGGTGCGCATTGTAAGGGTTTTTAACAGGCCATTCACTAGTAAGAGAGAGAAAAAATCACGGGGTGGTGTGAATCGAAGGGCCTGAATTAGGATAGGCAGTGAGTGGCAATGTAGGATGGAGAAAAGCGCCACGGGTTGGTCATCATGGGGGGGGTCAGAAAACATGCAGTGGTAATGTAGGATAGGATTCTGAAAAACATCGCGGGATGGTTCGCATTGTAAGGGTTTCTAACAGGCCATTCACTAGAAGCAGTGAGAAAAACATCACTGGATGGTGTGAATCAGTGGGCCTGAATTAGGATAGGCAGTGAGTGGCAATGTAGGATGGAGAAAAGCGACACGGGGTGGTCAGCATGGGGAGGTCAGGAAACATGCAGTGGCAATGTAGGATAGGTTTCTGAATAACATAGCGGGGTGAGGCACATTGTAAGGGTTTCTAACAGGCCATTCACTAGTAGGAGTGAGAAAAACATCACGGGGTGGTGTGAATCGAAGGGCCTGAATTAGGATAGGCAGTGAGTGGCAATGTAGGATGGAGAAAAGCGCCACGGGGTGGTCATCATGGGGGGGTCAGAAAACATGCAGTGGCAATGTAGGATAGGATTCTGAAAAACATCGCGGGGTGGTGCGCATTGTAAGGGTTTCTAACAGGCCATTCACTACTAAGAGTGAGAAAAAATCACGGGGTGCTGTGAATCGGAGGGCCTCAATTAGAATAGGCAGTGAATGGCAATGAAGGATGGAGAAAAGCGCCACGGGGTGGTCAGCATGGGGAGGTCATGAAACATGCAGTGGCAATGTAGGATAGGTTTCTGAAAAACATCACGGGGTGGTGCCCATTGTAAGGGCTTCTAACAGGCCATTCACTAGTAGGAGTGAGTAAAACATCACTTGGTGGTGTGAATCGTAGGGCCTGATTTAGGATAGGCAGTGAGTGGCACTGTAGGATGGAGAAAAGGGCCATGGGGTGGTCAGCATGGGGAGGTCAGGAAACATGCCGTGGCAATGTCGGATAGGTTTCTGAAAAACATCGCAGGGTCGTGCGAATTGTAAGGGTTTCTACAACGCCATTCACTAGTAGGAGTGAGAAAAACATCACGGGGTGGTGTGAGTCGGAGGGCCTGAATTGGGATAGGCAGTGAGTGCTAATGTAGGATGGAGAAAAGCGGCATGGGGTGGTCAGCATGGGGAGATCAGGAAACATGCAGTGGCAATGTAGGATAGGATTCTCAAAAGGATCGCGGTGTGCTGTGCATTTTAAGGGTTTCTAAGAGGCCATTCACTAGTAAGAGTGAGAATAATATCACGGGGTGGTGTGAATCGGAGGGCCTGAATTAGGATAGGCAGTGAGTGGCAATGTAGGATGGAGAAATGGGCATCGGGGTGGTCAGCATGGGGAGGTCAGGAAACATGCAGTGGCAATGTAGCATAGGATTCTGAAAAACATCGCGGGATGGTGCGCATTGTAACGGTTTCTAACAGGCCATTCACTAGTAAGAGAGAGAAAAAATCACAGGGTGGTGTGAATCGAAGGGCCTGAATTAGGATAGGCAGTGAGTGGCACTGTAGGATGGAGAAAAGCGCCACGGGGTTGTCATCATGGGGGGGGGTCAGAAAACATGCAGTGGTAAGGTAGGATAGGATTCTGAAAAACATCGCGTGGTGGTTCGCATTGTAAGGGTTTCTAACAGGCCATTCACTAGAAGCAGTGAGAAAAACATCACTGGATTGTGTGAATCAGTGGGCCTGAATTAGGATAGGCAGTGAGTGGCAATGTCAGATGGAGAAAAGCACCACGGGGTGGTCAGCATGGGGTGGTCAGGAAATATGCAGTGGCAATGTAGGATAGGTTTCTGAAAAACATAGCGGGGCGAGGCACATTGTAAGGGTTTCTAACAGACCATTCACTAGTAGGAGTGAGAAAAACATCACGGGATGGTGTGAATCGGAGGGACTGAATTGGGATAGGCAGTGAGTGGCAATGTAGGATGGAGAAAAGCGCCACGGGGTGTTCAGCATGGGGAGGTGAGGAAACATGCAGTGGCAATGTAGGATATGTTTCTGAAAAACATCGCAGAGTGGTGCGCATTGTTAGGGTTTCTAACAGGCCATTCACTAGTAGGAGTGAGAAAAACATCACGGGGTGGTGTGAATCGGATGGCCTGAATTGGGATAGGCAGTGAGTGGCAATGTAGGATAGAGAAAAGCGCCACGGGGTGGACAGAATGGGGAGGTCAGGAAACATGCAGTTGCAATGTAGGATAGTATTGTGAAACACATCGCGGTGTGGTGCGCATTTTAATTGTTTCTAACACGCCATGCACTAGTAGTAGTGAAAAAAAATCACGGAGTGGTGTGAATCGGAGGGCCTCAATTGGAATAGGCAGTGAATGGCAATGTAGGATGGAGAAAAGTCCACGGGGTGGTCAGGATGGGGAGGTCAGGAAAGCTGCAGTGGCAATGTAGGATAGGTTTAGGAAAAACATCGTGGGATGGTGCGCATTTTAAGGGTTGCTAACAGGCCATTCTCTAGTAGGAGTGAGAAAAACATCATGGGATGGTGTGAATCAGAGGGCCTGAATTAGGATAGGCAGTGAGTGGCAATGTAGGATGGAGAAAAGCGCCACGGGGTGGTCATCATGGGGGGGTCAGAAAACATGCAGTGGCAATGTAGGATAGGATTCTGAAAAACATCGCGGGGTGGTGCGCATTGTAAGGGTTTCTAACAGGCCATTCACTACTAAGAGTGAGAAAAAATCACGGGGTGGTGTGAATCGGAGGGCCTCAATTAGAATAGGCAGTGAATGGCAATGAAGGATGGAGAAAAGCGCCACGGGGTGGTCAGCATGGGGAGGTCATGAAACATGCAGTGGCAATGTAGTATAGGTTTCTGAAAAACATCACGGGGTGGTGCCCATTGTAAGGGCTTCTAACAGGCCATTCACTAGTAGGAGTGTGTAAAACATCACTTGGTGGTGTGAATCGTAGGGCCTGATTTAGGATAGGCAGTGAGTGGCACTGTAGGATGGAGAAAAGGGCCATGGGGTGGTCAGCATGGGGAGGTCAGGAAACATGCCTTGGCAATGTCGGATAGGTTTCTGAAAAACATCGCAGGGTCGTGCGAATTGTAAGGGTTTCTACAACGCCATTCACTAGTAGGAGTTAGAAAAACATCACGGGGTGGTGTGAGTCGGAGGGCCTGAATTGGGATAGGCAGTGAGTGCTAATGTAGGATGGAGAAAAGCGGCACGGGGTGGTCAGCATGGGGAGGTCAGGAAACATGCAGTGGCAATGTAGGATAGGATTCTCAAAAGGATCGCGGGGTGCTGTGTATTTTAAGGGTTTCTAAGAGGCCATTCACTAGTAAGAGTGAGAATAATATCACGGGGTGGTGTGAATCTTAGGGCCTGAATTAGGATAGGCAGTGAGTGGCAATGTAGGATGGAGAAATGGGCATCGGGGTGGTCAGCATGGGGAGGTCAGGAAACATGCAGTGGCAATGTAGCATAGGATTCTGAAAAACATCGCGGGATGGTGCGCATTGTAACAGTTTCTAACAGGCCATTCACTAGTAAGAGAGAGAAAAAATCACAGGGTGGTGTGAATCGAAGGGCCTGAATTAGGATAGGCAGTGAGTGGCACTGTAGGATGGAGAAAAGCGCCACGGGGTGGTCATCATGGGGGGGGTCAGAAAACATGCAGTGGTAAGGTAGGATAGGATTCTGAAAAACATCGCGTGGTGGTTCGCATTGTAAGGGTTTCTAACAGGCCATTCACTAGAAGCAGTGAGAAAAACATCACTGGATTGTGTGAATCAGTGGGCCTGAATTAGGATAGGCAGTGAGTGGCAATGTCAGATGGAGAAAAGCGCCACGGGGTGGTCAGCATGGGGTGGTCAGGAAATATGCAGTGGCAATGTAGGATAGGTTTCTGAAAAACATAGCGGGGCGAGGCACATTGTAAGGGTTTCTAACAGACCATTCACTAGTAGGAGTGAGAAAAACATCACGGGATGGTGTGAATCGGAGGGACTGAATTGGGATAGGGCGTGAGTGGCAATGTAGGATGGAGAAAAGCGCGACGGGGTGGTCAGCATGGGGAGGTGAGGAAACATGCAGTGGCAATGTAGGATATGTTTCTGAAAAACATCGCAGAGTGGTGCGCATTGTAAGGGTTTCTAACAGGCCATTCACTAGTAGGAGTGAGAAAAACATCACGGGGTGGTGTGAATCGGATGGCCTGAATTGGGATAGGCAGTGAGTGGCAATGTAGGATAGAGAAAAGCGCCACGGGGTGGACAGAATGGGGAGGTCAGGAAACATGCAGTTGCAATGTAGGATAGTATTGTGAAACACATCGCGGTGTGGTGCGCATTTTAATTGTTTCTAACACGCCATGCACTAGTAGTAGTGAGAAAAAAAAAAACGGGGTGGTGTGAAACGGAGGGCCTGAATTGGGATAGGCAGTGAGTGGCAATATAGGATGGATAAACGCGCCACGGGGTGGTCAGGATGGGGAGGTCAGGAAAGCTGCAGTGGCAATGTAGGATAGGTTTAGGAAAAACATCGCGGGATTGTGCGCATTTTAAGGGTTTCTAACAGGCCATTCACTAGTAGGAGTGAGAAAATCATCACGGGATGGTGTGAATCGTAGGGCCTAAATAGGGATAGGCAGTGAGTGGCAATGAAGGATGGAGAAAATCGCCACGGGATGGACAGAATTGCGAGGTCAGGAAACATGCAGTGGCAATGTAGGTAGGTTTGTGAAAAAAATTGTGGGGTTGTGCGCATTGTAAGGGTTCCTAAGAGGCCATTCACTAGTAGGAGTGAGAATAACATCACGGGGTGGTGTGAATCGGAGGGCCTGAATTAGGATAGGAAGTAAGTGACAATGTAGGATGAAGAAAAGGGCCATGGGGTGGTCAGCATGGGGAGGTTAGGAAACATGCAGTGGCAATGTAGGATAGGATTCTGAAAAACATCGCGGGGTGGTGCACACTGTAAGGGTTTCTAACAGGCCATTCACTAGTAGGAGTGAGAAAAACATCACGGGGTGGTGTGAGTCGGAGGGCCTGAATTGGGATAGGCAGTGAGTGCTAATGTAGGATGGAGAAAAGCGGCACGGGGTGGTCAGCATGGGGAGGTCTGGAAACATGCAGTGGCAATGTAGGATAGGATTGTGCAAAAGATCGCGGGGTGCTGCGCATTTTAATGGTTTCTAAGAGGCCATTCACTAGTAAGAGTGAGAATAATATCACGGGGTGGTGTGAATCGGAGGGCCTGAATTAGGATAGGCAGTGAGTGGCAATGTAGGATGGAGAAATGGGCATCGGGGTGGTCAGCATGGGGAGGTCAGGAAACATGCAGTGGCAATGTAGCATAGGATTCTGAAAAACATCGCGGGATGGTGCGCATTGTAAGGGTTTTTAACAGGCCATTCACTAGTATGAGAGAGAAAAAATCACGGGGTGGTGTGAATCGAAGGGCCTGAATTAGGATAGGCAGTGAGTGGCAATGTAGGATGGAGAAAAGCGCCACGGGGTGGTCATCATGGGGGGGGTCAGAAAACATGCAGTGGCAATGTAGGATAGGATTCTGAAAAACATCGCGGGGTGGTTCGCATTGTAAGGGTTTCTAACAGGCCATTCACTAGAAGCAGTGAGAAAAACATCACTGGATGGTGTGAATCAGTGGGCCTGAATTAGGATAGGCAGTGATTGGCAATTTAGGATGGAGAAAAGCGACACGGGGTGGTCAGCATGGGGAGGTCAGGAAACATGCAGTGGCAATGTATAATAGGTTTCTGAAAAACATAGCGGGGTGAGGCACATTGTAAGGGTTTCTAACAGGCCATTCACTAGTAGGAGTGAGAAAAACATCACGGGGTTGTGTGAATCGAAGGGCCTGAATTAGGATAGGCAGTGAGTGGCAATGTAGGATGGAGAAAAGCGCCACGGGGTGGTCATCATGGGGGGGTCAGAAAACAGGCAGTGGCAATGTAGGATAGGATTCTGAAAAACATCGCCGGGTGGTGCGCATTGTAAGGGTTTCTAATAGGCCATTCACTAGTAAGAGTGAGAAAAAATCACGGGGTGGTGTGAATCGGAGGGCCTGAATTGGGATAGGCAGTGAGTGGCAATGTAGGATGGAGAAAAGCGCCACGGGGTGGTCAGGATGGGGAGGTCAGGAAAGCTGCAGTGGCAATGTAGGATAGGTTTAGGAAAAACATCGCGGGATGGTGCGCATTTTAAGGGTTTCTAACAGGCCATTCACTAGTAGGAGTGAGAAAAACATCACGGGATGGTGTGAATCGTAGGGCCTAAATAGGGATAGGCAGTGATTGGCAATGAAGGATGGAGAAAAGCGCCACGGGATGGACAGAATTGCGAGGTCAGGAAACATGCAGTGGCAATGTAGGATAGGTTTGTGAAAAAAATTGTGGGGTTGTGTGAATTGTAAGGGTTCCTAAGAGGCCATTCACTAGTAGGAGTGAGAATAACTTCACGGAGTGGTGTGAATCGGAGGGCCTGAATTAGGATAGGAAGTAAGTGACAATGTAGGATGCAGAAAAGGGCCATGGGGTGGTCAGCATGGGAGGTTAGGAAACATGCAGTGGCAATGTAGGATAGGATTCTGAAAAACATCGCGGGGTGGTGCACATTGTTAGAGTTTCTAACAGGCCATTCACTAGTAGGAGTGAGAAAAACATCACGGGGTGGTGTGAGTCGGAGGGCCTGAATTGGGATAGGCAGTGAGTGCTAATGTAGGATGGAGAAAAGCGGCACGGGGTGGTCAGCAGGGAGAGGTCAGGAAACATGCAGTGGCAATGTAGCATAGGATTCTGAAAAACATCGCGGGATGGTGCGCATTTTAAGGGTTTCTAACAGGCCATTCACTAGTAAGAGAGAGAAAAAATCACAGGGTGGTGTGAATCGAAGGGCCTGAATTAGGATAGGCATTGAGTGGCACTGTAGGATGGAGAAAAGCGCCACGGGGTGGTCATCATGGGGGGGGGTCAGAAAACATGCATTTGCAAGGTAGGATAGGATTCTGAAAAACATCGCGGGGTGGTGCGCATTGTAAGGGTTTCTAACAGGCCATTCACTACTAAGAGTGAGAAAAAATCACGGGGTGCTGTGAATCGGAGGGCCTCAATTAGAATAGGCAGTGAATGGCAATGAAGGATGGAGAAAAGCGCCACGGGGTGGTCAGCATGGGGAGGTCATGAAACATGCAGTGGCAATGTAGGATAGGTTTCTGAAAAACATCACGGGGTGGTGCCCATTGTAAGGGCTTCTAACAGGCCATTCACTAGTAGGAGTGAGTAAAACATCACTTGGTGGTGTGAATCGTAGGGCCTGATTTAGGATAGGCAGTGAGTGGCACTGTAGGATGGAGAAAAGGGCCATGGGGTGGTCAGCATGGGGAGGTCAGGAAACATGCCGTGGCAATGTCGGATAGGTTTCTGAAAAACATCGCAGGGTCGTGCGAATTGTAAGGGTTTCTACAACGCCATTCACTAGTAGGAGTGAGAAAAACATCACGGGGTGGTGTGAGTCGGAGGGCCTGAATTGGGATAGGCAGTGAGTGCTAATGTAGGATGGAGAAAAGCGGCATGGGGTGGTCAGCATGGGGAGATCAGGAAACATGCAGTGGCAATTTAGGATAGGATTCTCAAAAGGATCGCGGTGTGCTGTGCATTTTAAGGGTTTCTAAGAGGCCATTCACTAGTAAGAGTGAGAATAATATCACGGGGTGGTGTGAATCGGAGGGCCTGAATTAGGATAGGCAGTGAGTGGCAATGTAGGATGGAGAAATGGGCATCGGGGTGGTCAGCATGGGGAGGTCAGGAAACATGCAGTGGCAACGTAGCATAGGATTCTGAAAAACATCGCGGGATGGTGCGCATTGTAACGGTTTCTAACAGGCCATTCACTAGTAAGAGAGAGAAAAAATCACAGGGTGGTGTGAATCGAAGGGCCTGAATTAGGATAGGCAGTGAGTGGCACTGTAGGATGGAGAAAAGCGCCACGGGGTTGTCATCATGGGGGGGGGTCAGAAAACATGCAGTGGTAAGGTAGGATAGGATTCTGAAAAACATCGCGTGGTGGTTCGCATTGTAAGGGTTTCTAACAGGCCATTCACTAGAAGCAGTGAGAAAAACATCACTGGATTGTGTGAATCAGTGGGCCTGAATTAGGATAGGCAGTGAGTGGCAATGTCAGATGGAGAAAAGCACCACGGGGTGGTCAGCATGGGGTGGTCAGGAAATATGCAGTGGCAATGTAGGATAGGTTTCTGAAAAACATAGCGGGGCGAGGCACATTGTAAGGGTTTCTAACAGACCATTCACTAGTAGGAGTGAGAAAAACATCACGGGATGGTGTGAATCGGAGGGACTGAATTGGGATAGGGCGTGAGTGGCAATGTAGGATGGAGAAAAGCGCCACGGGGTGTTCAGCATGGGGAGGTGAGGAAACATGCAGTGGCAATGTAGGATATGTTTCTGAAAAACATCGCAGAGTGGTGCGCATTGTAAGGGTTTCTAACAGGCCATTCACTAGTAGGAGTGAGAAAAACATCACGGGGTGGTGTGAATCGGATGGCCTGAATTGGGATAGGCAGTGAGTGGCAATGTAGGATAGAGAAAAGCGCCACGGGGTGGACAGAATGGGGAGGTCAGGAAACATGCAGTTGCAATGTAGGATAGTATTGTGAAACACATCGCGGTGTGGTGCGCATTTTAATTGTTTCTAACACGCCATGCACTAGTAGTAGTGAGAAAAAATCACGGGGTGGTGTGAATCGGAGGGCCTGAATTGGAATAGGCAGTGAGTGGCAATGTAGGATGGAGAAAAGTCCCCGGGGTGGTCAGGATGGGGAGGTCAGGAAAGCTGCAGTGGCAATGTAGGATAGGTTTAGGAAAAACATCGTGGGATGGTGCGCATTTTAAGGGTTGCTAACAGGCCATTCTCTAGTAGGAGTGAGAAAAACATCATGGGATGGTGTGAATCAGAGGGCCTAAATAGGGATAGGCAGTGAGTGGCAATGAAGGATGGAGAAAAGCGCCACGGGATGGACAGAATTGGGAGGTCAGGAAACATGCAGTGGCAATGTAGGATAGGTTTGTGAAAAAAATTGTGGGGTTGTGCGCATTGTAAGGGTTCCTAAGAGGCCATTCACTAGTAGGAGTGAGAATAACATCACGGGGTGGTGTGAATCGGAGGGCCTGAATTAGGATAGGAAGTAAGTGACAATGTAGGATGAAGAAAAGGGCCATGGGGTGGTCAGCATGGGGAGGTTAGGAAACATGCAGTGGCAATGTAGGATAGGATTCTGAAAAACATCGCGGGGTGGTGCGCATTGTAAGGGTTTCTAACAGGCCATTCACTAGTAGGAGTGAGAAAAACATCACGGGGTGGTGTGAGTCGGAGGGCCTGAATTAGGATAGGCAGTGAGTGCTAATGTAGGATGGAGAAAAGCGGCACGGGGTGGTCAGCATGGGGAGGTCTGGAAACATGCAGTGGCAATGTTGGATAGGATTGTGCAAAAGATGGCGGGGTGCTGCGCATTTTAATGGTTTCTAAGAGGCCATTCACTAGTAAGAGTGAGAATAATATCACGGGGTGGTGTGAATCGGAGGGCCTGAATTAGGATAGGCAGTGAGTGGCAATGTAGGATGGAGAAATGGGCAACGGGGTGGTCAGCATGGGGAGGTCAGGAAACATGCAGTGGCAATGTAGCATAGGATTCTGAAAAACATCGCGGGATGGTGCGCATTGTAAGGGTTTTTAACAGGCCATTCACTAGTAAGAGAGAGAAAAAATCACGGGGTGGTGTGAATCGAAGGGCCTGAATTAGGATAGGCAGTGAGTGGCAATGTAGGATGGAGAAAAGCGCCACGGGTTGGTCATCATGGGGGGGGTCAGAAAACATGCAGTGGCAATGTAGGATAGGATTCTGAAAAACATCGCGGGATGGTTCGCATTGTAAGGGTTTCTAACAGGCCATTCACTAGAAGCAGTGAGAAAAACATCACTGGATGGTGTGAATCAGTGGGCCTGAATTAGGATAGGCAGTGAGTGGCAATGTAGGATGGAGAAAAGCGACACGGGGTGGTCAGCATGGGGAGGTCAGGAAACATGCAGTGGCAATGTAGGATAGGTTTCTGAATAACATAGCGGGGTGAGGCACATTGTAAGGGTTTCTAACAGGCCATTCACTAGTAGGAGTGAGAAAAACATCACGGGGTGGTGTGAATCGAAGGGCCTGAATTAGGATAGGCAGTGAGTGGCAATGTAGGATGGAGAAAAGCGCCACGGGGTGGTCATCATGGGGGGGTCAGAAAACATGCAGTGGCAATGTAGGATAGGATTCTGAAAAACATCGCGGGGTGGTGCGCATTGTAAGGGTTTCTAACAGGCCATTCACTACTAAGAGTGAGAAAAAATCACGGGGTGCTGTGAATCGGAGGGCCTCAATTAGAATAGGCAGTGAATGGCAATGAAGGATGGAGAAAAGCGCCACGGGGTGGTCAGCATGGGGAGGTCATGAAACATGCAGTGGCAATGTAGGATAGGTTTCTGAAAAACATCACGGGGTGGTGCCCATTGTAAGGGCTTCTAACAGGCCATTCACTAGTAGGAGTGAGTAAAACATCACTTGGTGGTGTGAATCGTAGGGCCTGATTTAGGATAGGCAGTGAGTGGCACTGTAGGATGGAGAAAAGGGCCATGGGGTGGTCAGCATGGGGAGGTCAGGAAACATGCCGTGGCAATGTCGGATAGGTTTCTGAAAAACATCGCAGGGTCGTGCGAATTGTAAGGGTTTCTACAACGCCATTCACTAGTAGGAGTGAGAAAAACATCACGGGGTGGTGTGAGTCGGAGGGCCTGAATTGGGATAGGCAGTGAGTGCTAATGTAGGATGGAGAAAAGCGGCATGGGGTGGTCAGCATGGGGAGATCAGGAAACATGCAGTGGCAATGTAGGATAGGATTCTCAAAAGGATCGCGGTGTGCTGTGCATTTTAAGGGTTTCTAAGAGGCCATTCACTAGTAAGAGTGAGAATAATATCACGGGGTGGTGTGAATCGGAGGGCCTGAATTAGGATAGGCAGTGAGTGGCAATGTAGGATGGAGAAATGGGCATCGGGGTGGTCAGCATGGGGAGGTCAGGAAACATGCAGTGGCAATGTAGCATAGGATTCTGAAAAACATCGCGGGATGGTGCGCATTGTAACGGTTTCTAACAGGCCATTCACTAGTAAGAGAGAGAAAAAATCACAGGGTGGTGTGAATCGAAGGGCCTGAATTAGGATAGGCAGTGAGTGGCACTGTAGGATGGAGAAAAGCGCCACGGGGTTGTCATCATGGGGGGGGGTCAGAAAACATGCAGTGGTAAGGTAGGATAGGATTCTGAAAAACATCGCGTGGTGGTTCGCATTGTAAGGGTTTCTAACAGGCCATTCACTAGAAGCAGTGAGAAAAACATCACTGGATTGTGTGAATCAGTGGGCCTGAATTAGGATAGGCAGTGAGTGGCAATGTCAGATGGAGAAAAGCACCACGGGGTGGTCAGCATGGGGTGGTCAGGAAATATGCAGTGGCAATGTAGGATAGGTTTCTGAAAAACATAGCGGTGCGAGGCACATTGTAAGGGTTTCTAACAGACCATTCACTAGTAGGAGTGAGAAAAACATCACGGGATGGTGTGAATCGGAGGGACTGAATTGGGATAGGCAGTGAGTGGCAATGTAGGATGGAGAAAAGCGCCACGGGGTGTTCAGCATGGGGAGGTGAGGAAACATGCAGTGGCAATGTAGGATATGTTTCTGAAAAACATCGCAGAGTGGTGCGCATTGTTAGGGTTTCTAACAGGCCATTCACTAGTAGGAGTGAGAAAAACATCACGGGGTGGTGTGAATCGGATGGCCTGAATTGGGATAGGCAGTGAGTGGCAATGTAGGATAGAGAAAAGCGCCACGGGGTGGACAGAATGGGGAGGTCAGGAAACATGCAGTTGCAATGTAGGATAGTATTGTGAAACACATCGCGGTGTGGTGCGCATTTTAATTGTTTCTAACACGCCATGCACTAGTAGTAGTGAAAAAAAATCACGGAGTGGTGTGAATCGGAGGGCCTCAATTGGAATAGGCAGTGAGTGGCAATGTAGGATGGAGAAAAGTCCACGGGGTGGTCAGGATGGGGAGGTCAGGAAAGCTGCAGTGGCAATGTAGGATAGGTTTAGGAAAAACATCGTGGGATGGTGCGCATTTTAAGGGTTGCTAACAGGCCATTCTCTAGTAGGAGTGAGAAAAACATCATGGGATGGTGTGAATCAGAGGGCCTGAATTAGGATAGGCAGTGAGTGGCAATGTAGGATGGAGAAAAGCGCCACGGGGTGGTCATCATGGGGGGGGTCAGAAAACATGCAGTGGCAATGTAGGATAGGATTCTGAAAAACATCGCGGTGTGGTGCGCATTGTAAGGGTTTCTAACAGGCCATTCACTACTAAGAGTGAGAAAAAATCACGGGGTGGTGTGAATCGGAGGGCCTCAATTAGAATAGGCAGTGAATGGCAATGAAGGATGGAGAAAAGCGCCACGGGGTGGTCAGCATGGGGAGGTCATGAAACATGCAGTGGCAATGTAGTATAGGTTTCTGAAAAACATCACGGGGTGGTGCCCATTGTAAGGGCTTCTAACAGGCCATTCACTAGTAGGAGTGTGTAAAACATCACTTGGTGGTGTGAATCGTAGGGCCTGATTTAGGATAGGCAGTGAGTGGCACTGTAGGATGGAGAAAAGGGCCATGGGGTGGTCAGCATGGGGAGGTCAGGAAACATGCCGTGGCAATGTCGGATAGGTTTCTGAAAAACATCGCAGGGTCGTGCGAATTGTAAGGGTTTCTACAACGCCATTCACTAGTAGGAGTTAGAAAAACATCACGGGGTGGTGTGAGTCGGAGGGCCTGAATTGGGATAGGCAGTGAGTGCTAATGTAGGATGGAGAAAAGCGGCACGGGGTGGTCAGCATGGGGAGGTCAGGAAACATGCAGTGGCAATGTAGGATAGGATTCTCAAAAGGATCGCGGGGTGCTGTGTATTTTAAGGGTTTCTAAGAGGCCATTCACTAGTAAGAGTGAGAATAATATCACGGGGTGGTGTGAATCTTAGGGCCTGAATTAGGATAGGCAGTGAGTGGCAATGTAGGATGGAGAAATGGGCATCGGGGTGGTCAGCATGTGGAGGTCAGGAAACATGCAGTGGCAATGTAGCATAGGATTCTGAAAAACATCGCGGGATGGTGCGCATTGTAACAGTTTCTAACAGGCCATTCACTAGTAAGAGAGAGAAAAAATCACAGGGTGGTGTGAATCGAAGGGCCTGAATTAGGATAGGCAGTGAGTGGCACTGTAGGATGGAGAAAAGCGCCACGGGGTGGTCATCATGGGGGGGGTCAGAAAACATGCAGTGGTAAGGTAGGATAGGATTCTGAAAAACATCGCGTGGTGGTTCGCATTGTAAGGGTTTCTAACAGGCCATTCACTAGAAGCAGTGAGAAAAACATCACTGGATTGTGTGAATCAGTGGGCCTGAATTAGGATAGGCAGTGAGTGGCAATGTCAGATGGAGAAAAGCGCCACGGGGTGGTCAGCATGGGGTGGTCAGGAAATATGCAGTGGCAATGTAGGATAGGTTTCTGAAAAACATAGCGGGGCGAGGCACATTGTAAGGGTTTCTAACAGACCATTCACTAGTAGGAGTGAGAAAAACATCACGGGATGGTGTGAATCGGAGGGACTGAATTGGGATAGGGCGTGAGTGGCAATGTAGGATGGAGAAAAGCGCGACGGGGTGGTCAGCATGGGGAGGTGAGGAAACATGCAGTGGCAATGTAGGATATGTTTCTGAAAAACATCGCAGAGTGGTGCGCATTGTAAGGGTTTCTAACAGGCCATTCACTAGTAGGAGTGAGAAAAACATCACGGGGTGGTGTGAATCGGATGGCCTGAATTGGGATAGGCAGTGAGTGGCAATGTAGGATAGAGAAAAGCGCCACGGGGTGGACAGAATGGGGAGGTCAGGAAACATGCAGTTGCAATGTAGGATAGTATTGTGAAACACATCGCGGTGTGGTGCGCATTTTAATTGTTTCTAACACGCCATGCACTAGTAGTAGTGAGAAAAAAAAAAACGGGGTGGTGTGAAACGGAGGGCCTGAATTGGGATAGGCAGTGAGTGGCAATGTAGGATGGATAAACGCGCCACGGGGTGGTCAGGATGGGGAGGTCAGGAAAGCTGCAGTGGCAATGTAGGATAGGTTTAGGAAAAACATCGCGGGATTGTGCGCATTTTAAGGGTTTCTAACAGGCCATTCACTAGTAGGAGTGAGAAAATCATCACGGGATGGTGTGAATCGTAGGGCCTAAATAGGGATAGGCAGTGAGTGGCAATGAAGGATGGAGAAAATCGCCACGGGATGGACAGAATTGCGAGGTCAGGAAACATGCAGTGGCAATGTAGGTAGGTTTGTGAAAAAAATTGTGGGGTTGTGCGCATTGTAAGGGTTCCTAAGAGGCCATTCACTAGTAGGAGTGAGAATAACATCACGGGGTGGTGTGAATCGGAGGGCCTGAATTAGGATAGGAAGTAAGTGACAATGTAGGATGAAGAAAAGGGCCATGGGGTGGTCAGCATGGGGAGGTTAGGAAACATGCAGTGGCAATGTAGGATAGGATTCTGAAAAACATCGCGGGGTGGTGCACACTGTAAGGGTTTCTAACAGGCCATTCACTAGTAGGAGTGAGAAAAACATCACGGGGTGGTGTGAGTCGGAGGGCCTGAATTGGGATAGGCAGTGAGTGCTAATGTAGGATGGAGAAAAGCGGCACGGGGTGGTCAGCATGGGGAGGTCTGGAAACATGCAGTGGCAATGTAGGATAGGATTGTGCAAAAGATCGCGGGGTGCTGCGCATTTTAATGGTTTCTAAGAGGCCATTCACTAGTAAGAGTGAGAATAATATCACGGGGTGGTGTGAATCGGAGGGCCTGAATTAGGATAGGCAGTGAGTGGCAATGTAGGATGGAGAAATGGGCATCGGGGTGGTCAGCATGGGGAGGTCAGGAAACATGCAGTGGCAATGTAGCATAGGATTCTGAAAAACATCGCGGGATGGTGCGCATTGTAAGGGTTTTTAACAGGCCATTCACTAGTATGAGAGAGAAAAAATCACGGGGTGGTGTGAATCGAAGGGCCTGAATTAGGATAGGCAGTGAGTGGCAATGTAGGATGGAGAAAAGCGCCACGGGGTGGTCATCATGGGGGGGGTCAGAAAACATGCAGTGGCAATGTAGGATAGGATTCTGAAAAACATCGCGGGGTGGTTCGCATTGTAAGGGTTTCTAACAGGCCATTCACTAGAAGCAGTGAGAAAAACATCACTGGATGGTGTGAATCAGTGGGCCTGAATTAGGATAGGCAGTGATTGGCAATTTAGGATGGAGAAAAGCGACACGGGGTGGTCAGCATGGGGAGGTCAGGAAACATGCAGTGGCAATGTATAATAGGTTTCTGAAAAACATAGCGGGGTGAGGCACATTGTAAGGGTTTCTAACAGGCCATTCACTAGTAGGAGTGAGAAAAACATCACGGGGTTGTGTGAATCGAAGGGCCTGAATTAGGATAGGCAGTGAGTGGCAATGTAGGATGGAGAAAAGCGCCACGGGGTGGTCATCATGGGGGGGTCAGAAAACAGGCAGTGGCAATGTAGGATAGGATTCTGAAAAACATCGCCGGGTGGTGCGCATTGTAAGGGTTTCTAATAGTCCATTCACTAGTAAGAGTGAGAAAAAATCACGGGGTGGTGTGAATCGGAGGGCCTGAATTGGCATAGGCAGTGAGTGGCAATGTAGGATGGAGAAAAGCGCCACGGGGTGGTCAGGATGGGGAGGTCAGGAAAGCTGCAGTGGCAATGTAGGATAGGTTTAGGAAAAACATCGCGGGATGGTGCGCATTTTAAGGGTTTCTAACAGGCCATTCACTAGTAGGAGTGAGAAAAACATCACGGGATGGTGTGAATCGTAGGGCCTAAATAGGGATAGGCAGTGATTGGCAATGAAGGATGGAGAAAAGCGCCACGGGATGGACAGAATTGCGAGGTCAGGAAACATGCAGTGGCAATGTAGGATAGGTTTGTGAAAAAAATTGTGGGGTTGTGTGAATTGTAAGGGTTCCTAAGAGGCCATTCACTAGTAGGAGTGAGAATAACTTCACGGAGTGGTGTGAATCGGAGGGCCTGAATTAGGATAGGAAGTAAGTGACAATGTAGGATGCAGAAAAGGGCCATGGGGTGGTCAGCATGGGAGGTTAGGAAACATGCAGTGGCAATGTAGGATAGGATTCTGAAAAACATCGCGGGGTGGTGCACATTGTTAGAGTTTCTAACAGGCCATTCACTAGTAGGAGTGAGAAAAACATCACGGGGTGGTGTGAGTCGGAGGGCCTGAATTGGGATAGGCAGTGAGTGCTAATGTAGGATGGAGAAAAGCGGCACGGGGTGGTCAGCAGGGAGAGGTCAGGAAACATGCAGTGGCAATGTAGCATAGGATTCTGAAAAACATCGCGGGATGGTGCGCATTTTAAGCGTTTCTAACAGGCCATTCACTAGTAGGAGTGAGAAAAACATCACGGGGTGGTGTGAATCGAAGGGCCTGAATTAGGATAGGCAGTGAGTGGCAATGTAGGATGGAGAAAAGCGCCACGGGGTGGTCATCATGGGGGGGTCAGAAAACATGCAGTGGCAATGTAGGATAGGATTCTGAAAAACATCGCGGGGTGGTGCGCATTGTAAGGGTTTCTAACAGGCCATTCACTACTAAGAGTGAGAAAAAATCACGGGGTGCTGTGAATCGGAGGGCCTCAATTAGAATAGGCAGTGAATGGCAATGAAGGATGGAGAAAAGCGCCACGGGGTGGTCAGCATGGGGAGGTCATGAAACATGCAGTGGCAATGTAGGATAGGTTTCTGAAAAACATCACGGGGTGGTGCCCATTGTAAGGGCTTCTAACAGGCCATTCACTAGTAGGAGTGAGTAAAACATCACTTGGTGGTGTGAATCGTAGGGCCTGATTTAGGATAGGCAGTGAGTGGCACTGTAGGATGGAGAAAAGGGCCATGGGGTGGTCAGCATGGGGAGGTCAGGAAACATGCCGTGGCAATGTCGGATAGGTTTCTGAAAAACATCGCAGGGTCGTGCGAATTGTAAGGGTTTCTACAACGCCATTCACTAGTAGGAGTGAGAAAAACATCACGGGGTGGTGTGAGTCGGAGGGCCTGAATTGGGATAGGCAGTGAGTGCTAATGTAGGATGGAGAAAAGCGGCATGGGGTGGTCAGCATGGGGAGATCAGGAAACATGCAGTGGCAATGTAGGATAGGATTCTCAAAAGGATCGCGGTGTGCTGTGCATTTTAAGGGTTTCTAAGAGGCCATTCACTAGTAAGAGTGAGAATAATATCACGGGGTGGTGTGAATCGGAGGGCCTGAATTAGGATAGGCAGTGAGTGGCAATGTAGGATGGAGAAATGGGCATCGGGGTGGTCAGCATGGGGAGGTCAGGAAACATGCAGTGGCAACGTAGCATAGGATTCTGAAAAACATCGCGGGATGGTGCGCATTGTAACGGTTTCTAACAGGCCATTCACTAGTAAGAGAGAGAAAAAATCACAGGGTGGTGTGAATCGAAGGGCCTGAATTAGGATAGGCAGTGAGTGGCACTGTAGGATGGAGAAAAGCGCCACGGGGTTGTCATCATGGGGGGGGGTCAGAAAACATGCAGTGGTAAGGTAGGATAGGATTCTGAAAAACATCGCGTGGTGGTTCGCATTGTAAGGGTTTCTAACAGGCCATTCACTAGAAGCAGTGAGAAAAACATCACTGGATTGTGTGAATCAGTGGGCCTGAATTAGGATAGGCAGTGAGTGGCAATGTCAGATGGAGAAAAGCACCACGGGGTGGTCAGCATGGGGTGGTCAGGAAATATGCAGTGGCAATGTAGGATAGGTTTCTGAAAAACATAGCGGGGCGAGGCACATTGTAAGGGTTTCTAACAGACCATTCACTAGTAGGAGTGAGAAAAACATCACGGGATGGTGTGAATCGGAGGGACTGAATTGGGATAGGGCGTGAGTGGCAATGTAGGATGGAGAAAAGCGCCACGGGGTGTTCAGCATGGGGAGGTGAGGAAACATGCAGTGGCAATGTAGGATATGTTTCTGAAAAACATCGCAGAGTGGTGCGCATTGTAAGGGTTTCTAACAGGCCATTCACTAGTAGGAGTGAGAAAAACATCACGGGGTGGTGTGAATCGGATGGCCTGAATTGGGATAGGCAGTGAGTGGCAATGTAGGATAGAGAAAAGCGCCACGGGGTGGACAGAATGGGGAGGTCAGGAAACATGCAGTTGCAATGTAGGATAGTATTGTGAAACACATCGCGGTGTGGTGCGCATTTTAATTGTTTCTAACACGCCATGCACTAGTAGTAGTGAGAAAAAATCACGGGGTGGTGTGAATCGGAGGGCCTGAATTGGAATAGGCAGTGAGTGGCAATGTAGGATGGAGAAAAGTCCCCGGGGTGGTCAGGATGGGGAGGTCAGGAAAGCTGCAGTGGCAATGTAGGATAGGTTTAGGAAAAACATCGTGGGATGGTGCGCATTTTAAGGGTTGCTAACAGGCCATTCTCTAGTAGGAGTGAGAAAAACATCATGGGATGGTGTGAATCAGAGGGCCTAAATAGGGATAGGCAGTGAGTGGCAATGAAGGATGGAGAAAAGCGCCACGGGATGGACAGAATTGGGAGGTCAGGAAACATGCAGTGGCAATGTAGGATAGGTTTGTGAAAAAAATTGTGGGGTTGTGCGCATTGTAAGGGTTCCTAAGAGGCCATTCACTAGTAGGAGTGAGAATAACATCACGGGGTGGTGTGAATCGGAGGGCCTGAATTAGGATAGGAAGTAAGTGACAATGTAGGATGAAGAAAAGGGCCATGGGGTGGTCAGCATGGGGAGGTTAGGAAACATGCAGTGGCAATGTAGGATAGGATTCTGAAAAACATCGCGGGGTGGTGCGCATTGTAAGGGTTTCTAACAGGCCATTCACTAGTAGGAGTGAGAAAAACATCACGGGGTGGTGTGAGTCGGAGGGCCTGAATTAGGATAGGCAGTGAGTGCTAATGTAGGATGGAGAAAAGCGGCACGGGGTGGTCAGCATGGGGAGGTCTGGAAACATGCAGTGGCAATGTTGGATAGGATTGTGCAAAAGATGGCGGGGTGCTGCGCATTTTAATGGTTTCTAAGAGGCCATTCACTAGTAAGAGTGAGAATAATATCACGGGGTGGTGTGAATCGGAGGGCCTGAATTAGGATAGGCAGTGAGTGGCAATGTAGGATGGAGAAATGGGCAACGGGGTGGTCAGCATGGGGAGGTCAGGAAACATGCAGTGGCAATGTAGCATAGGATTCTGAAAAACATCGCGGGATGGTGCGCATTGTAAGGGTTTTTAACAGGCCATTCACTAGTAAGAGAGAGAAAAAATCACGGGGTGGTGTGAATCGAAGGGCCTGAATTAGGATAGGCAGTGAGTGGCAATGTAGGATGGAGAAAAGCGCCACGGGTTGGTCATCATGGGGGGGGTCAGAAAACATGCAGTGGCAATGTAGGATAGGATTCTGAAAAACATCGCGGGATGGTTCGCATTGTAAGGGTTTCTAACAGGCCATTCACTAGAAGCAGTGAGAAAAACATCACTGGATGGTGTGAATCAGTGGGCCTGAATTAGGATAGGCAGTGAGTGGCAATGTAGGATGGAGAAAAGCGACACGGGGTGGTCAGCATGGGGAGGTCAGGAAACATGCAGTGGCAATGTAGGATAGGTTTCTGAATAACATAGCGGGGTGAGGCACATTGTAAGGGTTTCTAACAGGCCATTCACTAGTAGGAGTGAGAAAAACATCACGGGGTGGTGTGAATCGAAGGGCCTGAATTAGGATAGGCAGTGAGTGGCAATGTAGGATGGAGAAAAGCGCCACGGGGTGGTCATCATGGGGGGGTCAGAAAACATGCAGTGGCAATGTAGGATAGGATTCTGAAAAACATCGCGGGGTGGTGCGCATTGTAAGGGTTTCTAACAGGCCATTCACTACTAAGAGTGAGAAAAAATCACGGGGTGCTGTGAATCGGAGGGCCTCAATTAGAATAGGCAGTGAATGGCAATGAAGGATGGAGAAAAGCGCCACGGGGTGGTCAGCATGGGGAGGTCATGAAACATGCAGTGGCAATGTAGGATAGGTTTCTGAAAAACATCACGGGGTGGTGCCCATTGTAAGGGCTTCTAACAGGCCATTCACTAGTAGGAGTGAGTAAAACATCACTTGGTGGTGTGAATCGTAGGGCCTGATTTAGGATAGGCAGTGAGTGGCACTGTAGGATGGAGAAAAGGGCCATGGGGTGGTCAGCATGGGGAGGTCAGGAAACATGCCGTGGCAATGTCGGATAGGTTTCTGAAAAACATCGCAGGGTCGTGCGAATTGTAAGGGTTTCTACAACGCCATTCACTAGTAGGAGTGAGAAAAACATCACGGGGTGGTGTGAGTCGGAGGGCCTGAATTGGGATAGGCAGTGAGTGCTAATGTAGGATGGAGAAAAGCGGCATGGGGTGGTCAGCATGGGGAGATCAGGAAACATGCAGTGGCAATGTAGGATAGGATTCTCAAAAGGATCGCGGTGTGCTGTGCATTTTAAGGGTTTCTAAGAGGCCATTCACTAGTAAGAGTGAGAATAATATCACGGGGTGGTGTGAATCGGAGGGCCTGAATTAGGATAGGCAGTGAGTGGCAATGTAGGATGGAGAAATGGGCATCGGGGTGGTCAGCATGGGGAGGTCAGGAAACATGCAGTGGCAATGTAGCATAGGATTCTGAAAAACATCGCGGGATGGTGCGCATTGTAACGGTTTCTAACAGGCCATTCACTAGTAAGAGAGAGAAAAAATCACAGGGTGGTGTGAATCGAAGGGCCTGAATTAGGATAGGCAGTGAGTGGCACTGTAGGATGGAGAAAAGCGCCACGGGGTTGTCATCATGGGGGGGGGTCAGAAAACATGCAGTGGTAAGGTAGGATAGGATTCTGAAAAACATCGCGTGGTGGTTCGCATTGTAAGGGTTTCTAACAGGCCATTCACTAGAAGCAGTGAGAAAAACATCACTGGATTGTGTGAATCAGTGGGCCTGAATTAGGATAGGCAGTGAGTGGCAATGTCAGATGGAGAAAAGCACCACGGGGTGGTCAGCATGGGGTGGTCAGGAAATATGCAGTGGCAATGTAGGATAGGTTTCTGAAAAACATAGCGGTGCGAGGCACATTGTAAGGGTTTCTAACAGACCATTCACTAGTAGGAGTGAGAAAAACATCACGGGATGGTGTGAATCGGAGGGACTGAATTGGGATAGGCAGTGAGTGGCAATGTAGGATGGAGAAAAGCGCCACGGGGTGTTCAGCATGGGGAGGTGAGGAAACATGCAGTGGCAATGTAGGATATGTTTCTGAAAAACATCGCAGAGTGGTGCGCATTGTTAGGGTTTCTAACAGGCCATTCACTAGTAGGAGTGAGAAAAACATCACGGGGTGGTGTGAATCGGATGGCCTGAATTGGGATAGGCAGTGAGTGGCAATGTAGGATAGAGAAAAGCGCCACGGGGTGGACAGAATGGGGAGGTCAGGAAACATGCAGTTGCAATGTAGGATAGTATTGTGAAACACATCGCGGTGTGGTGCGCATTTTAATTGTTTCTAACACGCCATGCACTAGTAGTAGTGAAAAAAAATCACGGAGTGGTGTGAATCGGAGGGCCTCAATTGGAATAGGCAGTGAGTGGCAATGTAGGATGGAGAAAAGTCCACGGGGTGGTCAGGATGGGGAGGTCAGGAAAGCTGCAGTGGCAATGTAGGATAGGTTTAGGAAAAACATCGTGGGATGGTGCGCATTTTAAGGGTTGCTAACAGGCCATTCTCTAGTAGGAGTGAGAAAAACATCATGGGATGGTGTGAATCAGAGGGCCTGAATTAGGATAGGCAGTGAGTGGCAATGTAGGATGGAGAAAAGCGCCACGGGGTGGTCATCATGGGGGGGGTCAGAAAACATGCAGTGGCAATGTAGGATAGGATTCTGAAAAACATCGCGGGGTGGTGCGCATTGTAAGGGTTTCTAACAGGCCATTCACTACTAAGAGTGAGAAAAAATCACGGGGTGGTGTGAATCGGAGGGCCTCAATTAGAATAGGCAGTGAATGGCAATGAAGGATGGAGAAAAGCGCCACGGGGTGGTCAGCATGGGGAGGTCATGAAACATGCAGTGGCAATGTAGTATAGGTTTCTGAAAAACATCACGGGGTGGTGCCCATTGTAAGGGCTTCTAACAGGCCATTCACTAGTAGGAGTGTGTAAAACATCACTTGGTGGTGTGAATCGTAGGGCCTGATTTAGGATAGGCAGTGAGTGGCACTGTAGGATGGAGAAAAGGGCCATGGGGTGGTCAGCATGGGGAGGTCAGGAAACATGCCGTGGCAATGTCGGATAGGTTTCTGAAAAACATCGCAGGGTCGTGCGAATTGTAAGGGTTTCTACAACGCCATTCACTAGTAGGAGTTAGAAAAACATCACGGGGTGGTGTGAGTCGGAGGGCCTGAATTGGGATAGGCAGTGAGTGCTAATGTAGGATGGAGAAAAGCGGCACGGGGTGGTCAGCATGGGGAGGTCAGGAAACATGCAGTGGCAATGTAGGATAGGATTCTCAAAAGGATCGCGGGGTGCTGTGTATTTTAAGGGTTTCTAAGAGGCCATTCACTAGTAAGAGTGAGAATAATATCACGGGGTGGTGTGAATCTTAGGGCCTGAATTAGGATAGGCAGTGAGTGGCAATGTAGGATGGAG
This sequence comes from Cavia porcellus, assembly GCF_034190915.1. Lineage (NCBI taxonomy): Eukaryota > Metazoa > Chordata > Mammalia > Rodentia > Caviidae > Cavia > Cavia porcellus. The sequence continues at coordinate 1,245,488 of NW_026947560.1, read as the reverse complement.
AAATGGGCATCGGGGTGGTCAGCATGGGGAGGTCAGGAAACATGCAGTGGCAATGTAGCATAGGATTCTGAAAAACATCGCGGGATGGTGCGCATTGTAACAGTTTCTAACAGGCCATTCACTAGTAAGAGAGAGAAAAAATCACAGGGTGGTGTGAATCGAAGGGCCTGAATTAGGATAGGCAGTGAGTGGCACTGTAGGATGGAGAAAAGCGCCACGGGGTGGTCATCATGGGGGGGTCAGAAAACATGCAGTGGTAAGGTAGGATAGGATTCTGAAAAACATCGCGTGGTGGTTCGCATTGTAAGGGTTTCTAACAGGCCATTCACTAGAAGCAGTGAGAAAAACATCACTGGATTGTGTGAATCAGTGGGCCTGAATTAGGATAGGCAGTGAGTGGCAATGTCAGATGGAGAAAAGCGCCACGGGGTGGTCAGCATGGGGTGGTCAGGAAATATGCAGTGGCAATGTAGGATAGGTTTCTGAAAAACATAGCGGGGCGAGGCACATTGTAAGGGTTTCTAACAGACCATTCACTAGTAGGAGTGAGAAAAACATCACGGGATGGTGTGAATCGGAGGGACTGAATTGGGATAGGGCGTGAGTGGCAATGTAGGATGGAGAAAAGCGCGACGGGGTGGTCAGCATGGGGAGGTGAGGAAACATGCAGTGGCAATGTAGGATATGTTTCTGAAAAACATCGCAGAGTGGTGCGCATTGTAAGGGTTTCTAACAGGCCATTCACTAGTAGGAGTGAGAAAAACATCACGGGGTGGTGTGAATCGGATGGCCTGAATTGGGATAGGCAGTGAGTGGCAATGTAGGATAGAGAAAAGCGCCACGGGGTGGACAGAATGGGGAGGTCAGGAAACATGCAGTTGCAATGTAGGATAGTATTGTGAAACACATCGCGGTGTGGTGCGCATTTTAATTGTTTCTAACACGCCATGCACTAGTAGTAGTGAGAAAAAAAAAAACGGGGTGGTGTGAAACGGAGGGCCTGAATTGGGATAGGCAGTGAGTGGCAATATAGGATGGATAAACGCGCCACGGGGTGGTCAGGATGGGGAGGTCAGGAAAGCTGCAGTGGCAATGTAGGATAGGTTTAGGAAAAACATCGCGGGATTGTGCGCATTTTAAGGGTTTCTAACAGGCCATTCACTAGTAGGAGTGAGAAAATCATCACGGGATGGTGTGAATCGTAGGGCCTAAATAGGGATAGGCAGTGAGTGGCAATGAAGGATGGAGAAAATCGCCACGGGATGGACAGAATTGCGAGGTCAGGAAACATGCAGTGGCAATGTAGGTAGGTTTGTGAAAAAAATTGTGGGGTTGTGCGCATTGTAAGGGTTCCTAAGAGGCCATTCACTAGTAGGAGTGAGAATAACATCACGGGGTGGTGTGAATCGGAGGGCCTGAATTAGGATAGGAAGTAAGTGACAATGTAGGATGAAGAAAAGGGCCATGGGGTGGTCAGCATGGGGAGGTTAGGAAACATGCAGTGGCAATGTAGGATAGGATTCTGAAAAACATCGCGGGGTGGTGCACACTGTAAGGGTTTCTAACAGGCCATTCACTAGTAGGAGTGAGAAAAACATCACGGGGTGGTGTGAGTCGGAGGGCCTGAATTGGGATAGGCAGTGAGTGCTAATGTAGGATGGAGAAAAGCGGCACGGGGTGGTCAGCATGGGGAGGTCTGGAAACATGCAGTGGCAATGTAGGATAGGATTGTGCAAAAGATCGCGGGGTGCTGCGCATTTTAATGGTTTCTAAGAGGCCATTCACTAGTAAGAGTGAGAATAATATCACGGGGTGGTGTGAATCGGAGGGCCTGAATTAGGATAGGCAGTGAGTGGCAATGTAGGATGGAGAAATGGGCATCGGGGTGGTCAGCATGGGGAGGTCAGGAAACATGCAGTGGCAATGTAGCATAGGATTCTGAAAAACATCGCGGGATGGTGCGCATTGTAAGGGTTTTTAACAGGCCATTCACTAGTATGAGAGAGAAAAAATCACGGGGTGGTGTGAATCGAAGGGCCTGAATTAGGATAGGCAGTGAGTGGCAATGTAGGATGGAGAAAAGCGCCACGGGGTGGTCATCATGGGGGGGGTCAGAAAACATGCAGTGGCAATGTAGGATAGGATTCTGAAAAACATCGCGGGGTGGTTCGCATTGTAAGGGTTTCTAACAGGCCATTCACTAGAAGCAGTGAGAAAAACATCACTGGATGGTGTGAATCAGTGGGCCTGAATTAGGATAGGCAGTGATTGGCAATTTAGGATGGAGAAAAGCGACACGGGGTGGTCAGCATGGGGAGGTCAGGAAACATGCAGTGGCAATGTATAATAGGTTTCTGAAAAACATAGCGGGGTGAGGCACATTGTAAGGGTTTCTAACAGGCCATTCACTAGTAGGAGTGAGAAAAACATCACGGGGTTGTGTGAATCGAAGGGCCTGAATTAGGATAGGCAGTGAGTGGCAATGTAGGATGGAGAAAAGCGCCACGGGGTGGTCATCATGGGGGGGTCAGAAAACAGGCAGTGGCAATGTAGGATAGGATTCTGAAAAACATCGCCGGGTGGTGCGCATTGTAAGGGTTTCTAATAGGCCATTCACTAGTAAGAGTGAGAAAAAATCACGGGGTGGTGTGAATCGGAGGGCCTGAATTGGGATAGGCAGTGAGTGGCAATGTAGGATGGAGAAAAGCGCCACGGGGTGGTCAGGATGGGGAGGTCAGGAAAGCTGCAGTGGCAATGTAGGATAGGTTTAGGAAAAACATCGCGGGATGGTGCGCATTTTAAGGGTTTCTAACAGGCCATTCACTAGTAGGAGTGAGAAAAACATCACGGGATGGTGTGAATCGTAGGGCCTAAATAGGGATAGGCAGTGATTGGCAATGAAGGATGGAGAAAAGCGCCACGGGATGGACAGAATTGCGAGGTCAGGAAACATGCAGTGGCAATGTAGGATAGGTTTGTGAAAAAAATTGTGGGGTTGTGTGAATTGTAAGGGTTCCTAAGAGGCCATTCACTAGTAGGAGTGAGAATAACTTCACGGAGTGGTGTGAATCGGAGGGCCTGAATTAGGATAGGAAGTAAGTGACAATGTAGGATGCAGAAAAGGGCCATGGGGTGGTCAGCATGGGAGGTTAGGAAACATGCAGTGGCAATGTAGGATAGGATTCTGAAAAACATCGCGGGGTGGTGCACATTGTTAGAGTTTCTAACAGGCCATTCACTAGTAGGAGTGAGAAAAACATCACGGGGTGGTGTGAGTCGGAGGGCCTGAATTGGGATAGGCAGTGAGTGCTAATGTAGGATGGAGAAAAGCGGCACGGGGTGGTCAGCATGGAGAGGTCAGGAAACATGCAGTGGCAATGTAGCATAGGATTCTGAAAAACATCGCGGGATGGTGCGCATTTTAAGGGTTTCTAACAGGCCATTCACTAGTAAGAGAGAGAAAAAATCACAGGGTGGTGTGAATCGAAGGGCCTGAATTAGGATAGGCATTGAGTGGCACTGTAGGATGGAGAAAAGCGCCACGGGGTGGTCATCATGGGGGGGGGTCAGAAAACATGCATTTGCAAGGTAGGATAGGATTCTGAAAAACATCGCGTGGTGGTTCGCATTGCAAGGTTTCTAACAGGCCGTTCACTACAAGCAATGAGAAAAACATCACTGGATTGTGTGAATCAGTGGGCCTGAATTAGGTTAGGCAGTGAGTGGCAATTTCAGATGGAGAAAAGCGCCACGGGGTGGTCAGCATGGGGTGGTCAGGACATATGCAGTGGCAATGTAGGATAGGTTTCTGAAAAACATAGCGGGGTGAGGCACATTGTAAGGGTTTCTAACAGGCCATTCACTAGTAGGAGTGAGAAAAACATCACGGGATGGTGTGAATCAGAGGGACTGAATTGGGATAGGCAGTGAGTGGCAATGTAGGATGGAGAAAAGCGCCACGGGGTGGTCAGCATGGGGAGGTGAGGAAACATGCAGTGGCAATGTAGGATATGTTTCTGAAAAACATCGCAGAGTGGTGCGCATTGTAAGGGTTTCTAACAGGCCATTCACTAGTAGGAGTGAGAAAAACATCACGGGGTGGTGTGAATCGGATGGCCTGAATTGGGATAGGCAGTGAGTGGCAATGTAGAATAGAGAAAAGCGCCACGGGGTGGACAGAATGGGGAGGTCAGGAAACATGCAGTTGCAATGTAGGATAGTATTGTGAAACACATCGCGGTGTGGTGCGCATTTTAATTGTTTCTAACACGCCATGCACTAGTAGTAGTGAGAAAAACATCATGGGTTTGTGTGAATCGGAGGGCCTAAATTAGAATAGGCAGTGAGTGGCAATGTAGGATGGAGAAAAGGGCCACGGGTTGGTCAGCATGCGGAGGTAAGGAAACATGCAGTGGCAATGTAGGATAGGTTTCTGAAAAACATCACGGGGTGGTGCGCAACGTAAGGGCTTCTAACAGGCCATTCACTAGTAGGAGTGAGAAAAAATCACGGGGTGGTGTGAATCGGAGCGCCTGAATTAGGTTAGGCAGTGAGTGGCAATGTAGGATGGAGAAAAGCGCCACGGGTGGTCAGCATCGGAAGGTCAGGAAACATGCAGTGGTAATGTAGCATAGGTTTCTGAAAAACATCGCGGGGTGGTGCGCATTGTAAGGGTTTCTAACAGGCCATTCACTAGTAGGAGTGAGAAAAACATCACGGGGTGGTGTGAATCGGAGGGCCTGAATTAGTATAGGCAGTGAGTGGCAATGTAGGATGGAGAAAACCGGCACGGGCTACTCAGCATTTGGAGGTCAGGAAACATGCAGTTGCAATATAGGATAGGATTCTGAAAAACATCGCGGTGTGGTGCGCATTGTAAGGGTTTCTAATAGACCATTCACTAGTAACAGTGAGAAAAAATCACGGGGTGGTGTGAATCGGAGGGCCTGAATTGGGATAGGCAGTGAGTGGCAATGTAGGATGGATAAACGCGCCACGGGGTGGTCAGGATGGGGACGTCAGGAAAGCTGCAGTGGCAATGTAGGATAGGTTTACGAAAAACATCGCGGGATTGTGCGCATTTTAAGGGTTTCTAACAGGCCATTCACTAGTAGGAGTGAGAAAATCATCACGGGATGGTGTGAATCGTAGGGCCTAAATAGGGATAGGCAGTGAGTGGCAATGAAGGATGGAGAAAATCGCCACGGGATGGACAGAATTGCGAGGTCAGGAAACATGCAGTGGCAATGTAGGATAGGTTTGTGAAAAAAATGTGGGGTTGTGCGCATTGTAAGGGTTCCTAAGAGGCCATTCACTAGTAGGAGTGAGAATAACATCACGGGGTGGTGTGAATCGGAGGGCCTGAATTAGGATAGGAAGTAAGTGACAATGTAGGATGCAGAAAAGGGCCATGGGGTGGTCAGCATGGGGAGGTTAGGAAACATGCAGTGGCAATGTAGGATAGGATTCTGAAAAACATCGCGGAGTGGTCCACATTGTAAGGGTTTCTAACCGGCCATTCACTAGTAGGAGTGAGAAAAACATCACGGGGTGGTGTGAGTCGGAGGGCCTGAATTGGGATAGGCAGTGAGTGCTAATGTAGGATGGAGAAAAGCGGCACAGGGTGGTCAGCATGCGGAGGTCTGGAAACATGCAGTGGCAATGTAGGATAGGATTGTGCAAAAGATCGCAGGGTGCTGCGCATTTTAAGGGTATCTAAGAGGCCATTCACTAGTAAGAGTGAGAATAACATCACGGGGTGGTGTGAATCGGAGGGCCTGAATTAGGATAGGCAGTGAGTTGCAATGTAGGATGGAGAAATGGGCAACGGGGTGGTCAGCATGGGGAGGTCAGGAAACATGCAGTGGCAATGTAGCATAGGATTCTGAAAAACATCGCGGGATGGTGCGCATTGTAAGTGTTTCTAACAGGCCATTCACTAGTAAGAGAGAGAAAAAATCATGGGGTGGTGTGAATCGAAGGGCCTGAATTAGGATAGGCAGTGTGTGGCAATGTAGGATGGAGAAAAGCGCCACGGGGAGGTCATCATGGGGGGGCTCAGAAAACATGCAGTGGCAATGTAGGATAGGATACTGAAAAACATCGTGGGGTGGTTCGCATTGTAAGGGTTTCTAACAGGCCATTCACTAGAAGCAGTGAGAAAAACATCACTGGATGGTGTGAATCAGTGGGCCTGAATTAGGATAGGCAGTGAGTGGCAATGTCAGATGGAGAAAAGCGCCACGGGGTGGTCAGCATGGGGAGGTCAGGAAACATGCAGTGGCAATGTAGGATAGGTTTCTGAAAAACATAGCGGGGTGAGGCACATTCTAAGGGTTTCTAACAGGACATTCACTAGAAGGAGTGAGAAAAACATCACGGGGTGGTGTGAATCGAAGGGCCTGAATTAGGATAGGTAGTGAGTGGCAATGTAGGATGGAGAAAAGCGCCACGGGGTGGTCATCATGGGGGGGGTCAGAAAACATGCAGTGGCAATGTAGGATAGGATTCTGAAAAACATCGCGGGGTGGTGCGCATTGTAAGGGTTTCTAACAGGCCATTCACTACTAAGAGTGAGAAAAAATCACGGGGTGGTGTGAATCGGAGGGCCTCCATTAGAATAGGCAGTGAAAGGCAATGAAGGATGGAGAAAAGCGCCACGGGGTGGTCAGCATGGGGAGGTCAGGATAAATGCAGTGGCAATGTAGGATAGGTTTCTGAAAATCATCACGGGGTGGTGCCCACTGTAAGGGCTTCTAACAGGCCATTCACTAGTAGGAGTGAGTAAAACATCACGTGGTGGTGTGAATCGTAGGGCCTGATTTAGTATAGGCAGTGAGTGGCACTGTAGGATGGAGAAAAGGGCCACGGGGTGGTCAGCATGGGGAGGTCAGGAAACATGCAGTGGTAATGTCGGATAGGTTTCTGAAAAACATCGCAGGGTGGTGCACATTGTAAGGGTTTCTAACAGGCCATTCACTAGTAGGAGTGAGAAAAACATCACGGGGTGGTGTGAATCGGAGGGCCTGAATTAGTATAGGCAGTGAGTGGCAATGTAGGATGGAGAAAAGCGGCACGGGGTGGTCAGCATGCGGAGGTCTGGAAACATGCAGTGGCAATGTAGGATAGGATTGTGCAAAAGATCGCGGGGTGCTGCGCATTTTAAGGGTTTCTAAGAGGCCATTCACTAGTAAGAGTGAGAATAACATCACGGGGTGGTGTGAATCGGAGGGCCTGAATTAGGATAGGCAGTGAGTTGCACTGTAGGATGGAGAAATGGGCAACGGGGTGGTCAGCATGGGGAGGTCAGGAAACATGCAGTGGCAATGTAGCATAGGATACTGAAAAACATTGCGCGGTGGTGCGCATTGTAAGGGTTTCTAACAGGCCATTCACTAGTAAGAGTGAGAAAAAATCATGGGGTGGTGTGAATCGAAGGGCCTGAATTAGGATAGGCAGTGAGTGGCAATGTAGGATGGAGAAAAGCGCCACGGGGTGGTCATAATGGGGGGGGCTCAGAAAACATGCAGTGGCAATGTAGGATAGGATTCTGAAAAACATCGCGAGGTGGTTCGCATTGTAAGGGATTCTAACAGGCCATTCACTAGAAGCAGTGAGAAAAACATCACTGGATGGTGTGAATCAGTGGGCCTGAATTAGGATAGGCAGTGAGTGGCAATGTAGGATGGAGAAAAGCGCCACGGGGTGGTCAGCATGGGGGGGTCAGAAAACATGCAATGGCAATGTAGGATAGGATTCTGAAAAACATTGCGGTGTGGTGCGCATTGTAAGGGTTTCTAACAGGCCATTCACTACTAAGAGTGAGAAAAAATCACGGGGTGGTGTGAATCGGAGGGCCTCAATTAGAATAGGCAGTGAATGGCAATGAAGGATGGAGAAAAGCGCCACGGGGTGGTCAGCATGGTGAGGTGAGGAAACATGGAGTGGCAATGTAGGATAGGTTTCTGAAAAACATCACGGGGTGGTGCCCATTGTAAGGGCTTTTAACAGGCCATTCACTAGTAGGAGTGAGAAAAACATCACGGGGTGGTGTGAATCGGAGGGCCTGAATTAGTATAGGCAGTGAGTGGCAATGTAGGATGGAGAAAAGCGGCACGGGCTAGTCAGCATTTGGAGGTCAGGAAACATGCAGTTGCAATGTAGGATAGGTTTCTGAAAAACATCGCAGGGTGGTGCGCATTGTAAGGGTTTGTAACAGGCCATTCACTAGTAGGAGTGAGAAAAACATCACGGGGTGGTGTGAATCGGAGGGCCTGAATTAGTATAGGCAGTGAGTGGCAATGTAGGATGGAGAAAAGCGGCACGGGCTAGTCAGCATGGGGACGTCAGGAAACATGCAGTGGCAATGTAGGATAGGATACTGAAAAACATTGCGCGGTGGTGCGCATTGTAAGGGTTTCTAACAGGCCATTCACTAGTAAGAGTGAGAAAAAATCATGGGGTGGTGTGAATCGGAGGGAGTCAATTAGGATTCGCAGTGAGTACAATGTAAGATGGAGAAAAGGGCCATGGGGTGGTCAGCATTTGGAGATCAGGAAACATGCAGTGGCAATGTAGGATAGGATTCTGAAAAACATCGCGGGGTGGTGCACATTGTAAGGGTTTCTAATAGGACATTCACTAGTAAGTGTGAGAAAAAATCACGGGGTGGTGTGAATCGGAGGCCCTGAATTAGGTTAGGCAGTGAGTGGCAATGTAGGATGGAGAAAAGCGCCACGGGTGGTCAGCATCGGAAGGTCAGGAAACATGCAGTGCCAATGTAGGATAGGTTTCTGAAAAACATCGCAGGGTGGTGCGCATTGTAAGGGTTTCTAGCAGGCCATTCAGTAGTAAGAGTGAGAAAAATATCACGGGGTGGTGTGAATCGGAGGGCATGAATTAATACAGGCAGTGAGTGGCAATGTAGGATGGAGAAAACCGGCACGGGCTAGTCAGCATGTGGAGGTCAGGAAACAGGCAGTGGCAATGTAGGACAGGATTCTGAAAAACATCGCTGGGTGGTGCGCATTGTAAGGGTTTCTAATAGGCCATTCACTAGTAAGAGTGAGAAAAAATCACGGGGTGGGGTGAATCGGAGCGCCTGGATTTGGATAGGCAGTGAGTGGCAATGTAGGATAGAGAAAAGCGCCACGGGGTGGTCAGGATGGGGAGGTCAGGAAAGTTGCAGTGGCAATGTAGGATAGGTTTAGGAAAAACATTGCGGGATGGTGCGCATTTTAAGGGTGTCTAACAGGCCATTCACTAGTAGGAGTGAGAAAAACTTCACGGGATGGTGTGAATCGTAGGGCCTAAATAGGGATAGGCAGTGAGTGGCAATGAAGGATGGAGAAAAGCGCCACGGGATGGACAGAATTGCGAGGTCAGGAAACATGCAGTGGCAATGTAGGATAGGTTTGTGAAAAAAATTGTGGGGTTGTGCGCATTGTAAGGGTTCCTAAGAGGCCATTCACTAGTAGGAGTGAGAATAACTTCACGGGGTGGTGTGAATCGGAGGGCCTGAATTAGGATAGGAAGTAAGTGACAATGTAGGATGCAGAAAAGGGCCATGGGGTGGTCAGCATGGGAGGTTACGAAACATGCAGTGGCAATGTAGGGTAGGATTCTGAAAAACATCGCGGGGTGGTGCACATTGTAAGGGTTTCTAACAGGCCATTCACTAGTAGGAGTGAGAAAAACATCACGGGGTGGTGTGAGTCGGAGGGCCTGAATTGGGATAGGCAGTGAGTGCTAATGTAGGATGGAGAAAAGCGGCACGGGGTGGTCAGCATTGGGAGGTCAGGAAACATGCAGTGGCAATGTAGGATAGGATGCTCAAAAGGATCGGGGGTGCTGCGCATTTTAAGGGTTTCTAAGAGGCCATTCACTAGTAAGAGTGAGAATAATATCACGGGGTGGTGTGAATCGGAGGGCCTGTATTAGGATAGGCAGTGAGTGGCAATGTAGGATGGAGAAATGGGCATCGGGGTGGTCAGCATGGGGAGGTCAGGAAACATGCAGTGGCAATGTAGCATAGGATTCTGAAAAACATCGCGGGATTGTGCGCATTGTAACGGTTTCTAACAGGCCATTCACTAGTAAGACAGAGAAAAAATCACAGGGTGGTGTGAATCGAAGGGCCTGAATTAGGATAGGCAGTGAGTGGCACTGTAGGATGGAGCAAAGCGCCACGGGGTGGTCATCATGGGGGGGGTCAGAAAACATGCAGTGGTAAGGTAGGATAGGATTCTGAAAAACATCGCGTGGTGGTTCGCATTGTAAGGGTTTCTAACAGGCCATTCACTAGAAGCAGTGAGAAAAACATCACTGGATTGTGTGAATCAGTGGGCCTGAATTAGGATAGGCAGTGAGTGGCAATGTCAGATGGAGAAAAGCGCCACGGGGTGGTCAGCATGGGGTGGTCAGGAAATATGCAGTGTCAATGTAGGATAGGTTTCTGAAAAAACATAGCGGGGTGAGGCACATTGTAAGGGTTTCTAACAGGCCATTCACTAGTAGGATTGAGAAAAACATCACGGGGTGGTGTGAATCGGATGGCCTGAATTGGGATAGGCAGTGAGTGGCAATGTAGGATAGAGAAAAGCGCCACGGGGTGGACAGAATGGGGAGGTCAGGAAACATGCCGTGGCAATGTAGGATAGGATTCTGAAAAACATCGCGGGGTGATGCGCATTGTAAGGGTTTCTAATAGGCCATTCACTAGTAAGAGTGAGAAAAAATCACGGGGTGGTGTGAATCGGAGGGCCTGAATTGGGATAGGCAGTGAGTGGCAATGTAGGATAGAGAAAAGCGCCACGGGGTGGTCAGGATGGGGAGGTCAGGAAAGCTGCAGTGGCAATGTAGGATAGGTTTAGGAAAAACATCGCGGGATGGTGCGCATTTTAAGGGTTGCTAACAGGCCATTCTCTAGTAGGAGTGAGAAAAACATTATGGGATGGTGTGAATCGGAGGGCCTAAATAGGGATAGGCAGTGAGTGGCAATGAAGGATGGAGAAAAGCGCCACGGGATGGACAGAATTGGGAGGTCAGGAAACATGCAGTGGCAATGTAGCATAGGTTTGTGAAAAAAATTGTGGGGTTGTGCGCATTGTAAGTGTTCCTAAGAAGCCATTCACTAGTAGGAGTGAGAATAACATCATGGGGTGGTGTGAATCGGAGGGCCTGAATTAGGATAGGAAGTAAGTGACAATGTAGGATGAAGAAAAGGGCCATGGGGTGGTCAGCATGGGGAGGTTAGGAAACATGCAGTGGCAATGTAGGATAGGATTCTGAAAAACATCGCGGGGTGGTGCGCATTGTAAGGGTTTCTAACAGGCCATTCACTAGTAGGAGTGAGAAAAACATCACGGGGTGGTGTGAGTCGGAGGGCCTGAATTGGGATAGGCAGTGAGTGCTAATGTAGGATGGAGAAAAGCGGCACGGGGTGGTCAGCATGGGGAGGTCTGGAAACATGCAGTGGTAATGTAGGATAGGATTGTGCAAAAGATCGCGGGGTGCTGTGCATTTTAAGGGTTTCTAAGAGGCCATTCACTAGTAACAGTGAGAATAACATCACGGGGTCGTGTAAATCGGAGGGCCTGAATTAGGATAGGCAGTGAGTGGCAATGTAGGATGGAGAAATGGGCAACGGGGTGGTCAGCATGGGGAGGTCAGGAAACATGCAGTGGCAATGTAGCATAGGATTCTGAAAAACATCGCGGGATGGTGCGCATTGTAAGGGTTTTTAACAGGCCATTCACTAGTAAGAGAGAGAAAAAATCACGGGGTGGTGTGAATCGAAGGGCCTGAATTAGGATAGGCAGTGAGTGGCAATGTAGGATGGAGAAAAGCGCCACGGGGTGGTCATCATGGGGGGGGGTCGAAAACATGCAGTGGCAATGTAGGATAGGATACTGAAAAACATCGCGGGGTGGTTCGCATTGTAAGGGTTTCTAACAAGCCATTCACTAGAAGCAGTGAGAAAAACATCACTGGATGGTGTGAATCAGTGGGCCTGAATTAGTATAGGCAGTGAGTTGCAATGTAGGATGGAGAAAAGCGACACGGGGTGGTCAGCATGGGGAGGTCAGGAAACATGCAGTGGCAATGTAGGATAGGTTTCTGAAAAACATAGCGGGGTGAGGCACATTGTAAGGGTTTCTAACAGCTCATTCACTAGTAGGAGTGAGAAAAACATCACGGGGTGGTGTGAATCGAAGGGCCTGAATTAGGATAGGCAGTGAGTGGCAATGTAGGATGGAGAAAAGCGCCACGGGGTGGTCATCATGGGGGGGTCAGAAAACATGCAGTGGCAATGTAGGATAGGATTCTGAAAAACATCGCGGGGTGGTGCGCATTGTAAGGGTTTCTAACAGGCCATTCACTAGTAAGAGTGAGAAAAAATCACGGGGTGGTGTGAATCAGAGGGCCTCAATTAGAATAGGCAGTGAAGGGCAATGAAGGATGGAGAAAAGCGCCACGGGGTGGTCAGCATGGGGAGGTCATGAAACATGCAGTGGCAATGTAGGATAGGTTTCTGAAAAACATCACGGGGTGGTGCCCATTGTAAGGGCTTCTAACAGGCCATTCACTAGTAGGAGTGAGTAAAACATCACTTGGTGGTGTGAATCGTAGGGCCTGATTTAGGATAGGCAGTGAGTGGTACTGTAGGATGGAGAAAAGGGCCATGGGGTGGTCAGCATGGGGAGGTCAGGAAACATGCAGTGGCAATGTCGGATAGGTTTCTGAAAAACATCGCAGGGTCGTGCGAATTGTAAGGGTTTCTACAACGCCATTCACTAGTAGGAGTGAGAAAACCATCACGGGGTGGTGTGAATCGGAGGGACTGAATTGGGATAGCCAGTGAGTGGCAATGTAGGATGGAGAAAAGCGCCACGGGGAGGTCAGCATGGGGAGATCAGGAAACATGCAGTGGCAATGTAGGATAGGATTCTGAAAAACATCGCCGGGTGGTGCGCATTGTAAGGGTTTCTAATAGGCCATTCACTAGTAAGAGTGAGAAAAAATCACGGGGTGGTGTGAATCGGAGGGCCTCAATTAGATTACGCAGTGAGTGGCAATGTAGGATGGAAAAAAGCGCCACGGGTGGTCAGCATGGGGAGATCAGGAAACATGCAGTGGCAATGTAGGATAGGTTTCTGAAAAACATCGCGGGGTGGCGCGCATTGTAAGGGTTTCTAACAGGCCATTCACTAGTAGGAGTGAGAAAAACATCACGGGATGGTGTGAATCGGAGGGACTGAATAGGGATAGGCAGTGAGTGGCAATGTAGGATGGAGAAAAGCCCCACGGGGTGGTCAACATGGGGAGGTGAGGAAACATGCAGTGGCAATGTAGGATATGTTTCTGAAAAACATCGCAGAATGGTGCGCATTGTAAGGGTTTCTAACAGGCCATTCACTAGTAGGAGTGAGAAAAACATCACGGGGTGGAGTGAATCGGATGGCCTGAATTGGGATAGGCAGTGAGTGGCAATGTAGGATAGAGAAAAGCGCCACTGGGTGGACAGAATGGGGAGGTCAGGAAACATGCAGTTGCAATGTAGGATAGTACTGTGAAACACATCGTGGTGTGGTGCGCATTTTAATTTTTTCTAACACGCCATGCACTAGTAGTAGTGAGAAAAACATCACGGGTTTTTGTGAATCGGAGGCCTGAATTAGGATAGGCAGTGAGTGGCAATGTAGGATGGAGAAAAGGGACACGGGTTGGTCAGCATGGGGAGGTAAGGAAACATGCAGTGGCAATGTAGGATAGGTTTCTGAAAAACATCACGGGGTGGTGCGCATCGTAAGGGCTTCTAACAGGCCATTCACTAGTAGGAGTGAGAAAAAATCTCGGGGTGGTGTGAATCGGAGGGCCTGAATTAGGTTAGGCAGTGAGTGGCAATGTAGGATGGAGAAAAGCGCCACGGGTGGTCAGCATCGGAAGGTCAGGAAACATGCAGTGGCAACGTAGGATAGGTTTCTGAAGAACATCGCAGGGTGGTGCGCATTGTAAGGGTTTCTAACAGGCCATTCACTAGTAGGAGTGAGAAAAACATCACGGTTTGGTGTGAATCGGAGGGCCTGAATTAGTATAGGCAGTGAGTGGCAATGTAGGATGGAGAAAACCGGCACGGGCTAGTCAGCATGTGGAGGTCAGGAAACATGCAGTGGCAGTGTAGGATAGGATTCTGAAAAACATCGCGGGGTGGTGCGCATTGTAAGGGTTTCTAATAGGCCATTCACTAGTAAGAGTGAGAAAAACATCACGGGATGGTGTGAATCGGAGGGCCTAAATAGGGATAGGCAGTGAGTGGCAATGAAGGATGGAGAAAAGCGCCACGGGATGGACAGAATTGGGAGGTCAGGAAACATGCAGTGGCAATGTAGGATAGGTTTGTGAAAAAAATTATGGGGTTGTGCGCATTGTAAGGGTTCCTAAGAGGCCATTCACTAGTAGGAGTGACAATAACATCACGGGGTGGTGTGAATCGGAGGGCCTGAATTAGGATAGGAAGTAAGTGACAATGTAGGATGCAGAAAAGGGCCATGGGGTGGTCAGCATGGGGAGGTTAGGAAATATGCAGTGGCAATGTAGCATAGGATTCTGAAAAACATCGCGGGGTGGTGCGCATTGTAAGGGTTTCTAACAGGCCATTCAATAGTAGGAGTGAGAAAAACATCACGGGGTGGTGTGAGTCGGAGGGCCTGAATTGGGATAGGCAGTGAGTGCTAATGTAGGATGGAGAAAAGCTGCACGGGGTGGTCAGCATGGTGAGGTCTGGAAACATGCAGTGGCAATGTAGGATAGGATTGTGCAAAAGATCGCGGGGTGCTGCGCATTTTAAGGGTTTCTAAGAGGCCAATCACTAGTAAGAGTGAGAATAACATCACGGGGTGGTGTGAATCGGAGGGCCTGAATTAGGATAGGCAGGGAGTGGCAATGTAGGATGGAGAAATCGGCAACGGGGTGGTCAGCATGGGGAGGTCAGGAAACATGCAGTGGCAATGTAGCATAGGATTCTGAAAAACATCGCGGGATGGTGCGCATTGTAAGGGTTTCTAACAGGCCAATCACTAGTAAGAGTGAGAAAAAATCACGGGGTGGTGTGAATCGGAGGGCCTCAATTAGAATAGGCAGTGAATGGCAATGTAGGATGGAGAAAAGCGCCACGGGGTGGTCATCATGGGGGGGCTCAGAAGACATGCAGTGGCAATGTAGGATAGGATTCTGAAAAACATCGCGGGGTGGTTCGCATTGTAAGGGTTTCTAACAGGCCATTCACTAGAAGCAGTGAGAAAAACATCACTGGATGGTGTGAATCAGTGGGCCTGAATTAGGATAGGCAGTGAGTGGCAATGTAGGATGGAGAAAAGCCACACGGGGTGGTCAGCATGGGGAGGTCAGGAAACATGCAGTGGCAATGTAGCATACGATTCTCAAAAACATCGGGGAGTGGTGCGCATTGTAAGGGTTTCTAACAGGCCATTCACTACTGAGAGTGAGAAAAAATCACGGGGTGGTGTGAATCGGAGGGCCTCAATTAGAATAGGCAGTGAATGGCAATGAAGGATGGAAAAAAGCGCCACGGGGTGGTCAGCATGGGGAGGTCATGAAACATGCAGTGGCAATGTAGGATAGGTTTCTGAAAAACATCACGGGGTGGTGCCCATTGTAAGGGCTTCTAACAGGCCATTCACTAGTAGGAGTGAGTAAAACATCACGTGGTGGTGTGAATCGTAGGGCCTGATTTAGGATAGGCAGTGAGTGGCACTTTAGGATGGAGAAAAGGGCCATGGGGTGGTCAGCATGGGGAGGTCAGGAAACATGCCGTGGCAATGTCGGATAGGTTTCTGAAAAACATCGCAGGGTCGTGCGAATTGTAAGGGTTTCTACAACGCCATTCACTAGTAGGAGTGAGAAAACCATCACGGGGTGGTGTGAATCGGAGGGACTGAATTGGGATAGCCAGTGAGTGGCAATGTAGGATGGAGAAAAGCGCCACGGGGAGGTCAGCATGGGGAGATCAGGAAACATGCAGTGGCAATGTAGGATAGGATTCTGAAAAACATCGCCGGGTGGTGCGCATTGTAAGGGTTTCTAATAGGCCATTCACTAGTAAGAGTGAGAAAAAATCACGGGGTGGTGTGAATCGGAGGGCCTCAATTAGGTTAGGCAGTGTGTGGCAATGTAGGATGGAAAAAAGCGCCACGGGTGGTCAACATCGGAAGGTCAGGAAACATGCAGTGGCAATGTAGGATAGGTTTCTGAAAAACATCGCGGGGTGGCGCGCATTGTAAGGGTTTCTAACAGGCCATTCACTAGTAGGAGTGAGAAAAACATCACGGGATGGTGTGAATCGGAGGGACTGAATAGGGATAGGCAGTGAGTGGCAATGTAGGATGGAGAAAAGCGCCACGGGGTGGTCAACATGGGGAGGTGAGGAAACATGCAGTGGCAATGTAGGATATGTTTCTGGAAAACATCGCAGAGTGGTGCGCATTGTAAGGGTTTCTAACAGGCCATTCACTAGTAGGAGTGAGAAAAACATCACGGGGTGCTGTGAATCGGATGGCCTGAATTGGGATAGGCAGTGAGTGGCAATGTAGGATAGAGAAAAGCGCCACTGGGTGGACAGAATGGGGAGGTCAGGAAACATGCAGTTGCAATGTAGGATAATATTGTGAAACACATCGCGGTGTGGTGCGCATTTTAATTGTTTCTAACACGCCATGCACTAGCAGTAGTAAGAAAAACATCACGGGTTTGTGTGAATCGGAGGGCCTGAATTAGGATAGGCAGTGAATGGCAATGTAGGATTGAGAAAAGGGCCACGGGTTGGTCAGCATGGGGAGGTAAGGAAACATGCAGTGGCAATGTAGGATAGGTTTCTGAAAAGCATCACGGGGTGGTGCACATCGAAAGGGCTTCTAACAGGCCATTCACTAGTAGGAGTAAGAAAAAATCTCGGGGTGGTGTGAATCGGAGGGCCTGAATTAGGTTAGGCAGTGAGTGGCAATGTAGGATGGAGAAAAGCGCCACCGGTGGTCAGCATCGGAAGGTCAGGAAACATGCAGTGGCAATGTAGGATAGGTTTCTGAAAAACATCGCAGGGTGGTGCGCATTGTAAGGGTTTATAACAGGCCATTCACTAGTAGGAGTGAGAAAAACATCACGGGGTGGTGTGAATCGGAGGGCCTGAATTAGTATAGGCAGTGAGTGGCAATGTAGGATGGAGAAAACCGGCACGGGCTAGTCAGCATGTGGAGGTCAGGAAACATGCAGTGGCAGTGTAGGATAGGATTTTGAAAAACATCGCGGGGTGGTGCGCATTGTAAGGGTTTCTAATAGGCCATTCACTAGTAAGAGTGAGAAAAAATCACGGGGAGGTTTGAATCGGAGGGCCTGAATGGGGATAGGCAGTGAGTGGCAATGTAGGATGGAGAAAAGCGCCACGGGGTGGTCAGGATGGGGAGGTCAGGAAAGCTGCAGTGGCAATGTAGGATAAGTTTAGGAAAAACATCGCGGGATGGTGCGCATTTTAAGGGTTTCTAACAGGCCATTCACTAGTAGGAATGAGAAAAACATCACGGGATGGTGTGAATCGGAGGGCCTAAAGAGGGATAGGCAGTGAGTGGCAATGAAGGATGGAGAAAAGCGCCACGGGATGGACAGAATTGGGAGGTCAGGAAACATGCAGTGGCAATGTAGGATAGGTTTGTGAAAAAAATTGTGGGGTTGTGCGCATTGTAAGTGTTCCTAAGAGGCCATTCACTAGTAGGAGTGAGAATAACATCACGGGGTGGTGTGAGTCGGAGGGCCTGAATTGGGATAGGCAGTGAGTGCTAATGTAGGATGGAGAAAAGCTGCACGGGGTGGTCAGCATGGTGAGGTCTGGAAACATGCAGTGGCAATGTAGGATAGGATTGTGCAAAAGATCGCGGGGTGCTGCGCATTTTAAGGGTTTCTAAGAGGCCAATCACTAGTAAGAGTGAGAATAACATCACGGGGTGGTGTGAATCGGAGGGCCTGAATTAGGATAGGCAGGGAGTGGCAATGTAGGATGGAGAAATCGGCAACGGGGTGGTCAGCATGGGGAGGTCAGGAAACATGCAGTGGCAATGTAGCATAGGATTCTGAAAAACATCGCGGGATGGTGCGCATTGTAAGGGTTTCTAACAGGCCATTCACTAGTAAGAGAGAGAAAAAATCACGGGG
The DNA here is from genome assembly GCF_034190915.1 of Cavia porcellus. Lineage (NCBI taxonomy): Eukaryota > Metazoa > Chordata > Mammalia > Rodentia > Caviidae > Cavia > Cavia porcellus. The sequence goes on along the minus strand of NW_026947560.1, from coordinate 1,227,269 downwards.
TGGTGTGAATCGAAGGGCCTGAATTAGGATAGGCAGTGAGTGGCAATGTAGGATGGAGAAAAGCGCCACGAGGTGGTCATGATGGGGGGGGTCAGAAGACCTGCAGTGGCAATGTAGGATAGGATTCTGAAAAACATCGCGGGGTGGTTCGCATTGTAAGGGTTTCTAACAGGCCATTCACTAGAAGCAGTGAGAAAAACATCACTGGATGGTGTGAATCAGTGGGCCTGAATTAGGATAGGCAGTGAGTGGAAATGTAGGATGGAGAAAAGCGATACGGGGTGGTCAGCATGGGGAGGTCAGGAAACATGCAGTGGCAATGTAGCATAGGATTCTGAAAAACATCGCGGAGTGGTGCACATTGTAAGGGTTTCTAACAGGCCATTCACTACTAAGAGTGAGAAAAAATCACGGGGTGGTGTGAATCGGAGGGCCTCAATTAGAATAGGCAGTGAATGGCAATGAAGGACGGAGAAAAGCGCCACGGGGTGGTCAGCATGGGGAGGTCATGAAACATGCAGTGGCAATGTAGGATAGGTTTCTGAAAAACATCACGGGGTGGTGCCCATTGTAAGGGCTTCTAACAGGCCATTCACTAGTAGGCGTGAGTAAAACATCACGTGGTGGTGTGAATCGTAGGGCCTGATTTAGGATAGGCAGTGAGTGGCAATGTAGGATGGAGAAAAGGGCCATGGGGTGGTCAGCATGGGGAGGTCAGGAAACATGCAGTGGCAATGTCGGATAGGTTTCTGAAAAACATCGCAGGGTCGTGCAAATTGTAAGGGTTTCTACAACGCCATTCACTAGTAGGAGTGAGAAAACCATCACGGGGTGGTGTGAATCGGAGGGACTGAATTGGGATAGCCAGTGAGTGGCAATGTAGGATGGAGAAAAGCGCCACGGGGTGGTCAACATGGGGAGGTGAGGACACATGCAGTGGCAATGTAGGATATGTTTCTGGAAAACATCTCAGAGTGGTGCGCATTGTAAGGGTTTCTAACAGGCCATTCACTAGTAGGAGTGAGAAAAACATCACGGGGTGGTGTGAATCGGAGGGACTGAATTGGGATAGCCAGTGAGTGACAATGTAGGATGGAGAAAAGCGCCACGGGGAGGTCAGCATGGGGAGATCAGGAAACATGCAGTGGCAATGTAGGATAGGATTCTGAAAAACATCGCCGGGTGGTGGGCATTGTAAGGGTTTCTAATAGGCCATTCACTAGTAAGAGTGAGAAAAAATCACGGGGTGGTGTGAATCGGAGGGCCTCAATTAGGTTAGGCAGTGAGTGGCAATGTAGGATGGAAAAAAGCGCCACGGGTGGTCAGCATCGGAAGGTCAGGAAACATGCAGTGGCAATGTAGGATAGGTTTCTGGAAAACATCGCATGGTGGCGCGCATTGTAAGGGTTTCTAACAGGCCATTCACTAGTAGGAGTGAGAAAAACATCACGGGATGGTGTGAATCGGAGGGACTGAATACGGATAGGCAGTGAGTGGCAATGTAGGATGGAGAAAAGCGCCATGGGGTGGTCAACATGGGGAGGTGAGGAAACATGCAGTGGCAATGTAGGATATGTTTCTGGAAAACATCACAGAGTGGTGCGCATTGTAAGGGTTTCTAACAGGCCATTCACTAGTAGGAGTGAGAAAAACATCACGGGGTGGTGAGAATCGGATGGCCTGAATTGGGATAGGCAGTGAGTGGCAATGTAGGATAGAGAAAAGCGCCACTGGGTGGACAGAATGGGGAGGTCAAGAAACATGCAGTTGCAATGTAGCATAATATTGTGAAACACATCGCGGTGTGGTGCGCATTTTAATTGTTTCTAACACCCCATGCACTAGTAGTAGTAAGAAAAACATCACGGGTTTCTGTGAATCGGAGGGACTGAATTAGGATAGGCAGTGAATGGCAATGTAGGATGGAGAAAAGGGCCACGGGTTGGTCAGCATGGGGAGGTAAGGAAACATGCAGTGGCAATGTAAGATAGGTTTCTGAAAAACATCACGGGGTGGTGCGCATCGAAAGGGCTTCTAACAGGCCATTCATTAGTAGGAGTAAGAAAAAATCTCGGGGTGGTGTGAATCGGAGGGCCTGAATTAGGTTAGGCAGTGAGTGGCAATGTAGGATGGAGAAAAGCGCCACGGGTGGTCAGCATCGGAAGGTCAGGAAACATGCAGTGGCAATGTAGGATAGGTTTGTGAAAAACATCGCAGGGTGCTGCGCATTGTAAGGGTTTCTAACAGGCCATTCACTAGTAGGAGTGAGAAAAACATCATGGGGTGGTGTGAATCGGAGGGCCTGAATTAGTATAGGCAGTGAGTGGCAATGTAGGATGGAGAAAACCGGCACGGGCTAGTCAGCATGTGGAGGTCAGGAAACATGCAGTGGCAGTGTAGGATAGGATTCTGAAAAACATCGCGGGGTGGTGTGCATTGTAAGGGTTTCTAATAGGCCATTCACTAGTAAGAGTGAGAAAAAATCACGGGGAGGTTTGAATCGGAGGGCCTGAATTGGGATAGGCAGTGAGTGGCAATGTAGGATGGAGAAAAGCGCCACGGGTTGGTCAGGATGGGGAGGTCAGGAAAGCTGCAGTGGCAATTTAGGATAAGTTTAGGAATAACATCGCGGGATGGTGCGCATTTTAAGGGTTTCTAACAGGCCATTCACTAGTAGGAGTGAGAAAAACATCACGGGATGGTGTGAATCGGAGGGCCTAAATAGGGATAGGCAGTGAGTGGCAATGAAAGATGGAGAAAAGCGCCACGGGATGGACAGAATTGGGAGGTCAGGAAACATGCAGTGGCAATGTAGGATAGGTTTGTGAAAAAAATTGTGGGGTTGTGCGCATTGTAAGGGTTCCTAAGAGGCCATTCACTAGTAGGAGTGAGAATAACATCACGGGGTGGTGTGAATCGGAGGGCCTGAATTAGGATAGGAAGTAAGTGACAATGTAGGATGCAGAAAAGGGCCATGGTGTGGTCAGCATGGGGAGGTTAGGAAACATGCAGTGGCAATGTAGGATAGGATTCTGAAAAACATCGCGGGGTGGTGCGCATTGTAAGGGTTTCTAACAGGCCATTCACTAGTAGGAGTGAGAAAAACATCACGGGGTGGTGTGAGTCAGAGGGCCTGAATTGGGATAGGCAGTGAGTGCTAATGTAGGATGGAGAAAAGCGGCACGGGGTGGTCAGCATGGTGAGGTCTGGAAACATGCAGTGGCAATGTAGGATAGGATTGTGCAAAAGATCGCGGGGTGCTGCGCATTTTAAGGGTTTCTAAGAGGCCAATCACTAGTAAGAGTGAGAATAACATCACGGGGTGGTGTGAATCGGAGGGCCTGAATTAGGATAGGCAGGGAGTGGCAATGTAGGATGGAGAAATGGGCAACGGGGTGGTCAGCATGGGGAGGTCAGGAAACATGCAGTGGCAATGTAGCATAGGATTCTGAAAAACATCGCGGGATGGTGCGCATTGTAAGGGTTTCTAACAGGCCATTCACTAGTAAGAGAGAGAAAAAATCACGGGGTGGTGTGAATCGAAGGGCCTGAATTAGGATAGGCAGTGAGTGGTAATGTAGGATGGAGAAAAGCGCCACGGAGTGGTCATCATGGGGGGGGGTCAGAAGACATGCAGTGGCAATGTAGGATAGGATTCTGAAAAACATCGCGGGGTGGTTCGCATTGTAAGGGTTTATAACAGGCCATTCACTAGAATCAGTGAGAAAAACATCACTGGATGGTGTGAATCAGTGGGCCTGAATTAGGATAGGCAGTGAGTGGCAATGTAGGATGGTTAAAAGCGACACTGGGTGGTCAGCATGGGGAGGTCAGGAAACATGCAGTGGCAATGTAGGATAGGTTTCTGAAAAACATAGCGGGGTGAGGCACATTGTAAGGGTTTCTAACAGGCCATTCACTAGTAGGAGTGAGAAAAACAGCACGGGGTGGTGTGAATCGAAGGGCCTGAATTAGGATAGGCAGTGAGTGGCAATGTAGGATGGAGAAAAGCGCCACGGGGTGGTCATCATGGGGGGGTCAGAAAACATGCAGTGGCAATGTAGGATAGGATTCTGAAAAACATCGCGGGGTGGTGCGCATTGTAAGGGTTTCTAACAGGCCATTCACTACTAAGAGTGAGAAAAAATCACGGGGTGGTGTGAATTGGAGGGCCTCAATTAGAATAGGCAGTGAATGGCAATGAAGGATGGAGAAAAGCGCCACGGGGTGGTCAGCATCGGGAGGTCATGAATCATGCAGTGGCAAGGTAGGATAGGATTCTGAGAAACATCACGGCGTGGTGCCCATTGTAAGGGCTTCTAACAGGCCATTCACTAGTAGGAGTGAGTAAAACATCACGTGGTGGTGTGAATTGTAGGGCCTGATTTAGGATAGGCAGTGAGTGGCACTGTAGGATGGAGAAAAGGGCCATGGTGTGGTCAGCATGGGGAGGTCAGGAAACATGCAGTGGCAATGTCGGATAGGTTTCTGAAAAACATCGCAGTGTCGTGCGAATTGTAAGGGTTTCTACAACGCCATTCACTAGTAGGAGTGAGAAAACCATCACGGGGTGGTGTGAATCGGAGGGACTGAATTGGGATAGCCAGTGAGTGGCAATGTAGGATGGAGAAAAGCGGCACGGGCTAGTAAGCATGGGGAGATCAGGAAACATGCAGTGGCAATGTAGGATAGGATTCTGAAAAACATTGCGCAGTGGTGCTCATTGTAAGTGTTTCTAACAGGCCATTCAGTAGTAAGAGTGAGAAAAAATCATGGGGTGGTGTGAATCGGAGGGCCTCAATTAGGAGTGGCAGTGAGTGGCAATGTAAGATGGAGAAAAGGGCCATGGGGTGGTCAGCATGGGGAGATCAGGAAACATGCAGTGGCAATGTAGGATAGGATTCTGAAAAACATCGCAGGGTGGTGCGCATTGTAAGGGTTTCTAATAGGCCATTCACTAGTAAGAGTGAGAAAAAATCACGGGGTGGTGTGAATCGGAGGGCCTCAATTAGGTTAGGCAGTGAGTGCCAATGTAGGATGGAGAAAAGCGCCACGGGTGGTCAGCATCGGAAGGTCAGGAAACATGCAGTGGCAATGTAGGATAGGTTTCTGAAAAACATCGCGGGGTGGCGCGCATTGTAAGGGTTTCTAACAGGCCATTCACTAGTAGGAGTGAGAAAAACATCACTGAATGGTGTGAATCGGAGGGACTGAATAGGGATAGGCAGTGAGTGGCAATGTAGGATGGAGAAAAGCGCCACGGGGTGGTCAACATGGGGAGATGAGGAAACATGCAGTGGCAACGTAGGATATGTTTCTGAAAAACATCGCAGAGTGGTGCGCATTGTAAGGGTTTCTAACAGGCCATTCACTAGTAGGAGTGAGAAAAACATCACGGGGTGGTGTGAATCCGATGGCCTGAATTGGGATAGGCAGTGAGTGGCAATGTAGGATAGAGAAAAGCGCCACGGAGTGGACAGAATGGGGAGGTCAGGAAACATGCAGTTGCAATATAGGATAGTATTGTGAAACACATCGCGGTGTGGTGTTCATTTTAATTGTTTCTAACACGCCATGCACTAGTAGTAGTGAGAAAAACATCACGGGTTTGTGTGAATCGGAGGGCCTGAATTAGGATAGGCAGTGAGTGGCAATGTAGGATGGAGAAAAGGGCCACGGGTTGGTCAGCATGGGGAGGTAAGGAAACATGCAGTGGCAATGTAGGATAGGTTTCTTAAAAACATCACGGGGTGGTGCGCATCGTAAGGGCTTCTAACAGGCCATTCACTAGTACGAGTGAGAAAAAATCACGGGGTGGTGTGAATCGGAGGGCCTGAATTAGGTTAGGCAGTGATTGGCAATGTAGGATGGAGAAAAGCGCCACGGGTGGTCAGCATCGGAAGGTCAGGAAACATGCAGTGGCAATGTAGGATAGGTTCCTGAAAAACATCGCGGGGTGGTGCGCATTGTATGGGTTTCTAACAGGCCATTCACTATTAGGAGTGAGAAAAACATCACGGGATGGTGTGAATCGGAGGGCCGGAATTATTATAGGCAGTGAGTGGCAATGTAGGATGGAGAAAACCGGCACGGGCTAGTCAGCATATGGAGGTCAGGAAACATGCAGTGGCAATGTAGGATAGGATTCTGAAAAACATCGCGGGGTGATGCGCATTGTAAGGGTTTCTAATAGGCCATTCACTAGTAAGAGTGAGAAAAAATCACGGGGTGGTGTGAATCGGAGGGCCTGAATTGGGATAGGCAGTGAGTGGCAATGTAGGATGGAGAAAAGCGCCACAGGGTGGTCAGGATGGGGAGGTCAGGAAAGCGGCAGTGGCAAGGTAGGATTGGTTTGTGAAAAAAATTGTGGGGTTGTGCGCATTGTAAGGGTTCCTAAGAGGCTATTCACTAGTAGGAGTGAGAATAACATCACGGGGTGGTGTGAATCGGAGGGCCTGAATTAGGATAGGAAGTAAGTGACAATGTAGGATGCAGAAAAGGGCCATGGGGTGGTCAGCATGGGGAGGTTAGGAAACATGCAGTGGCAATGTAGGATAGGATTCTGAAAAACATCGCGGGGTGGTGCGCATTGTAAGGGTTTCTAACAGGCCATTCACTAGTAGGAGAGAGAAAAACATCACGGGGTGGTGTGAGTCGGAAGGCCTGAATTGGGATAGGCAGTGAGTGCTAATGTAGGATGGAGAAAAGCGGCATGGGGTGGTCAGCATGGGGAGGTCTGGAAACATGCAGTGGCAATGTAGGATAGGATTGTGCAAAAGATCGCGGGGTGCTGCGCATTTTAAGGGTTTCTAAGAGGCCATTCACTAGTAGGAGTGATAAAAACATCACGGGGTTGTGTGAATCGGAGGGCCTGAATTAGGATAGGCAGTGAGTGACACTGTCGGATGGAGAAAATCGCCACGGGGTGGTCAGCATGGGGAGGTGAGGAAACATGCAGTGGCAATGTAGGATTGTTATCTGAAAAACATCGCGGGGTGGTGCACATTGTAAGGGTTTCTAACAGGCCTGTCACTAGTAGGAGTGAGAAAAACATCACGGGGTGGTGTGAATCGGAGGGCCTGAATTAGTATAGGCTGTGAGTGGCAATGTAGGATGGAGAAAAGCGCCACTGGGTGGACAGCATGGGTAGGTCAGGAAACATGCAGTGGCAATGTAGGATAGGTTTCTGAAAAAATTCGCGGCGTAGTGCGCATTGTAAGGGTTTCTAAGAGGCCATTCACTAGTAGGAGTGAGCTTAACATCACGGGGTGGTGTGAATCAGAGGGCCTGAATTAGGATAGGCAGTGAATGGCAATGTAGGATGGAGAAAAGGTCCACGGGGTCGTCAGCATGGGGAGGTCAGGAAAAGTACAGTGGCAATGTAGGATAGGATTCTGAAAAACATCGCGGGGTGGTGCGCATTGTAAGGGTTTCTAACAGGCCATTCACTACGAAGAGTGAGAAAAAAATCACGGGATGGTGTGAATCGGAGGGCCTGAATTAGAATAGGCAGTGAGTGGCAATGAAGGATGGAGAAAAGCGCCACGGGGTGGTCAGCATGGGGAGGTCAGGAAACATGCAGTGGCAATGTAGGATAGGTTTCTGAAAAACATCACGGGGTGGTGCCCATTGTAAGGGCTTCTAACAGGCCATTCACTAGTAGGAGTGAGTAAAACATCACGTGGTGGTGTGAATCGTAGGGCCTGATTTAGGATAGGCAGTGAGTGGCACTGTAGGATGGAGAAAAGGGCCATGGAGTGGTCAGCATGGGGAGGTCAGTAAACATGCAGTGGCAATGTCGGATAGGTTTCTGAAAAACATCGCAGGGTCGTGCGAATTGTAAGGGTTTCTACAACACCATTCAGTAGTAGGAGTGAGAAAACCATCACGGGGTGGTGTGAATCGGAGGGACTGAATTGGGATAGCCAGTGAGTGGCAATGTAGGATGGAGAAAAGCGCCACGGGGAGGTCAGCATGGGGAAATCAGGAAACATGCAGTGGCAATGTAGGATAGGATTCTGAAAAACATCGCCGGGTGGTGCGCATTGTAAGGGTTTCTAATAGGCCATTCACTAGTAAGAGTGAGAAAAAATCACGGGGTGGTGTGAATCGGAGGGCCTCAATTAGGTTAGGCAGTGAGTGGCAATGTAGGATGGAAAAAAGCGCCACGGGTGGTCAGCATCGGAAGGTCAGGAAACATGCAGTAGCAATGTAGGATAGGTTTCTGAAAAACATCGCGGGGTGGCGCGCATTGTAAGGGTTTCTAACAGGCCATTCACTAGTAGGAGTGAGAAAAACATCACGGGATGGTGTGAATCGGAGGGACTGAATACGGATAGGCAGTGAGTGGCAATGTAGGATGGAGAAAAGCGCCACGGGGTGGTCAACATGGGGAGGTGAGGAAACATGCAGTGGCAATGTAGGATATGTTTCTGGAAAACATCGCAGAGTGGTGCGCATTGTAAGGGTTTCTAACAGGCCATTCACTAGTAGGAGTGAGAAAAACATCACGGGGTGGTGTGAATCGGATGGCCTGAATTGGGATAGGCAGTGAGTGGCAATGTAGGATAGAGAAAAGCGCCACTGGGTGGACAGAATGGGGAGGTCAGGAAACATGCAGTTGCAATATAGGATAGTATTGTGAAACACATCGCGGTGTGGTGCGCATTTTAATTGTTTCTAACACGCCATGCACTAGTAGTAGTAAGAAAAACATCACGGGTTTGTGTGAATCGGAGGGCCTGAATTAGGATAGGCAGTGAATGGCAATGTAGGATGGAGAAAAGGGCCACGGGTTGGTCAGCATGGGGAGGTAAGGAAACATACAGTGGCAATGTAGGATAGGTTTCTGAAAAACATCACGGGGTGGTGCGCATCGAAAGGGCTTCTAACAGGCCATTCACTAGTAGGAGTGAGAAAAAATCTCGGGGTTGTGTGAATCGGAGGGCCTGAATTAGGTTAGGCAGTGAGTGGCAATGTAGGATGGAGAAAAGCGCCACGGGTGGTCAGCATCGGAAGGTCAGGAAACATGCAGTGGCAATGTAGGATAGGTTTCTGAAAAACATCGCAGGGTGGTGCGCATTGTAAGGGTTTCTAACAGGCCATTCACTAGTAGGAGTGAGAAAAACATCACGGGGTGGTGTGAATCGGAGGGCCTGAATTAGTATACGAAGTGAGTGGCAATGTAGGATGGAGAAAACCGGCACGGGCTAGTCAGCATGTGGAGGTCAGGAAACATGCAGTGGCAGTGTAGGATAGGATTCTGAAAAACATCGCGGGGTGGTGCGCATTGTAAGGGTTTCTAATAGGCCATTCACTAGTAAGAGTGAGAAAAAATCACGGGGAGGTGTGAATAGGAGGGCCTGAATTGGGATAGGCAGTGAGTGGCAATGTAGGATGGAGAAAAGCGCCACGGGGTGGTCAGGATGGGGAGGTCAGGAAAGCTGCAGTGGCAATGTAGGATAAGTTTAGGAATAACATCGCGGGATGGTGCGCATTTTAAGGGTTTCTAACAGGCCATTCACTAGTAGGAGTGAGAAAAACATCACGGGATGGTGTGAATCGGAGGGCCTAAATAGGGATAGGCAGTGAGTGGCAATGAAAGATGGAGAAAAGCGCCACGGGATGGACAGAATTGGGAGGTCAGGAAACATGCAGTGGCAATGTAGGATAGGTTTGTGAAAAAAATTGTGGTGTTGTGCGCATTGTAAGGGTTCCTAAGAGGCCATTCACTAGTAGGAGTGAGAATAACATCACGGGGTGGTGTGAATCGGAGGGCCTGAATTAGGATAGGAAGTAAGTGACAATGTAGGATGCAGAAAAGGGCCATGGTGTGGTCAGCATGGGGAGGTTAGGAAACATGCAGTGGCAATGTAGGATAGGATTCTGAAAAACATCGCGGGGTGGTGCGCATTGTAAGGGTTTCTAACAGGCCATTCACTAGTAGGAGTGAGAAAAACATCACGGGGTGGTGTGAGTCAGAGGGCCTGAATTGGGATAGGCAGTGAGTGCTAATGTAGGATGGAGAAAAGCGGCACGGGGTGGTCAGCATGGTGAGGTCTGGAAACATGCAGTGGCAATGTAGGATAGGATTGTGCAAAAGATCGCGGGGTGCTGCGCATTTTAAGGGTTTCTAAGAGGCCAATCACTAGTAAGAGTGAGAATAACATCACGGGGTGGTGTGAATCGGAGGGCCTGAATTAGGATAGGCAGGGAGTGGCAATGTAGGATGGAGAAATGGGCAACGGGGTGGTCAGCATGGGGAGGTCAGGAAACATGCAGTGGCAATGTAGCATAGGATTCTGAAAAACATCGCGGGATGGTGCGCATTGTAAGGGTTTCTAACAGGCCATTCACTAGTAAGAGAGAGAAAAAATCACGGGGTGGTGTGAATCGAAGGGCCTGAATTAGGATAGGCAGTGAGTGGTAATGTAGGATGGAGAAAAGCGCCACGGAGTGGTCATCATGGGGGGGGTCAGAAGACATGCAGTGGCAATGTAGGATAGGATTCTGAAAAACATCGCGGGGTGGTTCGCATTGTAAGGGTTTATAACAGGCCATTCACTAGAATCAGTGAGAAAAACATCACTGGATGGTGTGAATCAGTGGGCCTGAATTAGGATAGGCAGTGAGTGGCAATGTAGGATGGTTAAAAGCGACACGGGGTGGTCAGCATGGGGAGGTCAGGAAACATGCAGTGGCAATGTAGGATAGGTTTCTGAAAAACATAGCGGGGTGAGGCACATTGTAAGGGTTTCTAACAGGCCATTCACTAGTAGGAGTGAGAAAAACAGCACGGGGTGGTGTGAATCGAAGGGCCTGAATTAGGATAGGCAGTGAGTGGCAATGTAGGATGGAGAAAAGCGCCACGGGGTGGTCATCATGGGGGGGTCAGAAAACATGCAGTGGCCATGTAGGATAGGATTCTGAAAAACATCGCGGGGTGGTGCGCATTGTAAGGGTTTCTAACAGGCCATTCACTACTAAGAGTGAGAAAAAATCACGGGGTGGTGTGAATTGGAGGGCCTCAATTAGAATAGGCAGTGAATGGCAATGAAGGATGGAGAAAAGCGCCACGGGGTGGTCAGCATCGGGAGGTCATGAATCATGCAGTGGCAAGGTAGGATAGGTTTCTGAGAAACATCACGGCGTGGTGCCCATTGTAAGGGCTTCTAACAGGCCATTCACTAGTAGGAGTGAGTAAAACATCACGTGGTGGTGTGAATTGTAGGGCCTGATTTAGGATAGGCAGTGAGTGGCACTGTAGGATGGAGAAAAGGGCCATGGTGTGGTCAGCATGGGGAGGTCAGGAAACATGCAGTGGCAATGTCGGATAGGTTTCTGAAAAACATCGCAGTGTCGTGCGAATTGTAAGGGTTTCTACAACGCCATTCACTAGTAGGAGTGAGAAAACCATCACGGGGTGGTGTGAATCGGAGGGACTGAATTGGGATAGCCAGTGAGTGGCAATGTAGGATGGAGAAAAGCGGCACGGGCTAGTAAGCATGGGGAGATCAGGAAACATGCAGTGGCAATGTAGGATAGGATTCTGAAAAACATTGCGCAGTGGTGCTAATTGTAAGTGTTTCTAACAGGCCATTCAGTAGTAAGAGTGAGAAAAAATCATGGGGTGGTGTGAATCGGAGGGCCTCAATTAGGAGTGGCAGTGAGTGGCAATGTAAGATGGAGAAAAGGGCCATGGGGTGGTCAGCATGGGGAGATCAGGAAACATGCAGTGGCAATGTAGGATAGGATTCTGAAAAACATCGCAGGGTGGTGCGCATTGTAAGGGTTTCTAATAGGCCATTCACTAGTAAGAGTGAGAAAAAATCACGGGGTGGTGTGAATCGGAGGGCCTCAATTAGGTTAGGCAGTGAGTGCCAATGTAGGATGGAGAAAAGCGCCACGGGTGGTCAGCATCGGAAGGTCAGGAAACATGCAGTGGCAATGTAGGATAGGTTTCTGAAAAACATCGCGGGGTGGCGCGCATTGTAAGGGTTTCTAACAGGCCATTCACTAGTAGGAGTGAGAAAAACATCACTGAATGGTGTGAATCGGAGGGACTGAATAGGGATAGGCAGTGAGTGGCAATGTAGGATGGAGAAAAGCGCCACGGGGTGGTCAACATGGGGAGATGAGGAAACATGCAGTGGCAACGTAGGATATGTTTCTGAAAAACATCGCAGAGTGGTGCGCATTGTAAGGGTTTCTAACAGGCCATTCACTAGTAGGAGTGAGAAAAACATCACGGGGTGGTGTGAATCCGATGGCCTGAATTGGGATAGGCAGTGAGTGGCAATGTAGGATAGAGAAAAGCGCCACGGGGTGGACAGAATGGGGAGGTCAGGAAACATGCAGTTGCAATATAGGATAGTATTGTGAAACACATCGCGGTGTGGTGTTCATTTTAATTGTTTCTAACACGCCATGCACTAGTAGTAGTGAGAAAAACATCACGGGTTTGTGTGAATCGGAGGGCCTGAATTAGGATAGGCAGTGAGTGGCAATGTAGGATGGAGAAAAGGGCCACGGGTTGGTCAGCATGGGGAGGTAAGGAAACATGCAGTGGCAATGTAGGATAGGTTTCTTAAAAACATCACGGGGTGGTGCGCATCGTAAGGGCTTCTAACAGGCCATTCACTAGTACGAGTGAGAAAAAATCACGGGGTGGTGTGAATCGGAGGGCCTGAATTAGGTTAGGCAGTGATTGGCAATGTAGGATGGAGAAAAGCGCCACGGGTGGTCAGCATCGGAAGGTCAGGAAACATGCAGTGGCAATGTAGGATAGGTTCCTGAAAAACATCGCGGGGTGGTGCGCATTGTATGGGTTTCTAACAGGCCATTCACTATTAGGAGTGAGAAAAACATCACGGGATGGTGTGAATCGGAGGGCCGGAATTATTATAGGCAGTGAGTGGCAATGTAGGATGGAGAAAACCGGCACGGGCTAGTCAGCATATGGAGGTCAGGAAACATGCAGTGGCAATGTAGGATAGGATTCTGAAAAACATCGCGGGGTGATGCGCATTGTAAGGGTTTCTAATAGGCCATTCACTAGTAAGAGTGAGAAAAAATCACGGGGTGGTGTGAATCGGAGGGCCTGAATTGGGATAGGCAGTGAGTGGCAATGTAGGATGGAGAAAAGCGCCACAGGGTGGTCAGGATGGGGAGGTCAGGAAAGCGGCAGTGGCAATGTAGGATTGGTTTGTGAAAAAAATTGTGGGGTTGTGCGCATTGTAAGGGTTCCTAAGAGGCTATTCACTAGTAGGAGTGAGAATAACATCACGGGGTGGTGTGAATCGGAGGGCCTGAATTAGGATAGGAAGTAAGTGACAATGTAGGATGCAGAAAAGGGCCATGGGGTGGTCAGCATGGGGAGGTTAGGAAACATGCAGTGGCAATGTAGGATAGGATTCTGAAAAACATCGCGGGGTGGTGCGCATTGTAAGGGTTTCTAACAGGCCATTCACTAGTAGGAGAGAGAAAAACATCACGGGGTGGTGTGAGTCGGAAGGCCTGAATTGGGATAGGCAGTGAGTGCTAATGTAGGATGGAGAAAAGCGGCATGGGGTGGTCAGCATGGGGAGGTCTGGAAACATGCAGTGGCAATGTAGGATAGGATTGTGCAAAAGATCGCGGGGTGCTGCGCATTTTAAGGGTTTCTAAGAGGCCATTCACTAGTAGGAGTGATAAAAACATCACGGGGTTGTGTGAATCGGAGGGCCTGAATTAGGATAGGCAGTGAGTGACACTGTCGGATGGAGAAAATCGCCACGGGGTGGTCAGCATGGGGAGGTGAGGAAACATGCAGTGGCAATGTAGGATTGTTATCTGAAAAACATCGCGGGGTGGTGCACATTGTAAGGGTTTCTAACAGGCCTGTCACTAGTAGGAGTGAGAAAAACATCACGGGGTGGTGTGAATCGAAGGGCCTGAATTAGTATAGGCTGTGAGTGGCAATGTAGGATGGAGAAAAGCGCCACTGGGTGGTCAGCATGGGTAGGACAGGAAACATGCAGTGGCAATGTAGGATAGGTTTCTGAAAAAATTCGCGGCGTAGTGCGCATTGTAAGGGTTTCTAAGAGGCCATTCACTAGTAGGAGTGAGCTTAACATCACGGGGTGGTGTGAATCAGAGGGCCTGAATTAGGATAGGCAGTGAATGGCAATGTAGGATGGAGAAAAGGTCCACGGGGTCGTCAGCATGGGGAGGTCAGGAAAAGTACAGTGGCAATGTAGGATAGGATTCTGAAAAACATCGCGGGGTGGTGCGCATTGTAAGGGTTTCTAACAGGCCATTCACTACGAAGAGTGAGAAAAAAATCACGGGGTGGTGTGAATCGGAGGGCCTGAATTAGAATAGGCAGTGAGTGGCAATGAAGGATGGAGAAAAGCGCCACGGGGTGGTCAGCATGGGGAGGTCAGGAAACATGCAGTGGCAATGTAGGATAGGTTTCTGAAAAACATCACGGGGTGGTGCCCATTGTAAGGGCTTCTAACAGGCCATTCACTAGTAGGAGTGAGTAAAACATCACGTGGTGGTGTGAATCGTAGGGCCTGATTTAGGATAGGCAGTGAGTGGCACTGTAGGATGGAGAAAAGGGCCATGGAGTGGTCAGCATGGGGAGGTCAGTAAACATGCAGTGGCAATGTCGGATAGGTTTCTGAAAAACATCGCAGGGTCGTGCGAATTGTAAGGGTTTCTACAACACCATTCAGTAGTAGGAGTGAGAAAACCATCACGGGGTGGTGTGAATCGGAGGGACTGAATTGGGATAGCCAGTGAGTGGCAATGTAGGATGGAGAAAAGCGCCACGGGGAGGTCAGCATGGGGAAATCAGGAAACATGCAGTGGCAATGTAGGATAGGATTCTGAAAAACATCGCCGGGTGGTGCGCATTGTAAGGGTTTCTAATAGGCCATTCACTAGTAAGAGTGAGAAAAAATCACGGGGTGGTGTGAATCGGAGGGCCTCAATTAGGTTAGGCAGTGAGTGGCAATGTAGGATGGAAAAAAGCGCCACGGGTGGTCAGCATCGGAAGGTCAGGAAACATGCAGTAGCAATGTAGGATAGGTTTCTGAAAAACATCGCGGGGTGGCGCGCATTGTAAGGGTTTCTAACAGGCCATTCACTAGTAGGAGTGAGAAAAACATCACGGGATGGTTTGAATCGGAGGGACTGAATACGGATAGGCAGTGAGTGGCAATGTAGGATGGAGAAAAGCGCCACGGGGTGGTCAACATGGGGAGGTGAGGAAACATGCAGTGGCAATGTAGGATATGTTTCTGGAAAACATCGCAGAGTGGTGCGCATTGTAAGGGTTTCTAACAGGCCATTCACTAGTAGGAGTGAGAAAAACATCACGGGGTGGTGTGAATCGGATGGCCTGAATTGGGATAGGCAGTGAGTGGCAATGTAGGATAGAGAAAAGCGCCACTGGGTGGACAGAATGGGGAGGTCAGGAAACATGCAGTTGCAATATAGGATAGTATTGTGAAACACATCGCGGTGTGGTGCGCATTTTAATTGTTTCTAACACGCCATGCACTAGTAGTAGTAAGAAAAACATCACGGGTTTGTGTGAATCGGAGGGCCTGAATTAGGATAGGCAGTGAATGGCAATGTAGGATGGAGAAAAGGGCCACGGGTTGGTCAGCATGGGGAGGTAAGGAAACATGCAGTGGCAATGTAGGATAGGTTTCTGAAAAACATCACGGGGTGGTGCGCATCGAAAGGGCTTCTAACAGGCCATTCACTAGTAGGAGTGAGAAAAAATCTCGGGGTGGTGTGAATCGGAGGGCCTGAATTAGGTTAGGCAGTGAGTGGCAATGTAGGATGGAGAAAAGCGCCACGGGTGGTCAGCATCGGAAGGTCAGGAAACATGCAGTGGCAATGTAGGATAGGTTTCTGAAAAACATCGCAGGGTGGTGCGCATTGTAAGGGTTTCTAACAGGCCATTCACTAGTAGGAGTGAGAAAAACATCACGGGGTGGTGTGAATCGGAGGGCCTGAATTAGTATACGAAGTGAGTGGCAATGTAGGATGGAGAAAACCGGCACGGGCTAGTCAGCATGTGGAGGTCAGGAAACATGCAGTGGCAGTGTAGGATAGGATTCTGAAAAACATCGCGGGGTGTTGCACATTGTAAGGGTTTCTAATAGGCCATTCACTAGTAAGAGTGAGAAAAAATCACGGGGAGGTGTGAATAGGAGGGCCTGAATTGGGATAGGCAGTGAGTGGCAATGTAGGATGGAGAAAAGCGCCACGGGGTGGTCAGGATGGGGAGGTCAGGAAAGCTGCAGTGGCAATGTAGGATAAGTTTAGGAAAAACATCGCGGGATGGTGCGCATTTTAAGGGTTTCTAACAGGCCATTCACTAGTAGGAGTGAGAAAAACATCACGGGATGGTGTGAATCGGAGGGCCTAAATAGGGATAGGCAGTGAGTGGCAATGAAGGATGGAGAAAAGCGCCACGGGATGGACAGAATTGGGAGGTCAGGAAACATGCAGTGGCAATGTAGGATAGGATTGTGCAAAAGATCGCGGGGTGCTGCGCATTTTAAGGGTTTCTAAGAGGCCATTCACTAGTAGGAATGATAAAAACATCACGGGGTTGTGTGAATCGGAGGGCCTGAATTAGGATAGGCAGTGAGTGACACTGTCGGATGGAGAAAATCGCCACGGGGTGGTCAGCATGGGGAGGTCAGGAAACATGCAGTGGCAATGTAGGATTGTTATCTGAAAAACATCGCGGAGTGGTGCACATTGTAAGGGTTTCTAACAGGCCAGTCACTAGTAGGAGTGAGAAAAACATCACGGGGTGGTGTGAATCAGAGGGCCTGAATTAGTATAGGCTGTGAGTGGCAATGTAGGATGGAGAAAAGCGCCACTGGGTGGTCAGCATGGGTAGGTCAGGAAACATGCAGTGGCAATGTAGGATAGGTTTCTGAAAAAATTCGCGTCGTAGTGCGCATTGTAAGGGTTTCTAAGAGGCCATTCACTAGTAGGAGTGAGAATAACATCACGGGGTGGTGTGAATCAGAGGGCCTGAATTAGGATAGGCAGTGAATGGCAATGTAGGATGGAGAAAAGGTCCACGGGGTCGTCAGCATGGGGAGGTCAGGAAAAGTACAGTGGCAATGTAGGATAGGATTCTGAAAAACATCGCGGGGTGGTGCGCATTGTAAGGGTTTCTAACAGGCCATTCACTACGAAGAGTGAGAAAAAAATCACGGGGTGGTGTGAATCGGAGGGCCTGAATTAGAATAGGCAGTGAGTGGCAATGAAGGATGGAGAAAAGCGCCACGGGGTGGTCAGCATGGGGAGGTCAGGAAACATGCAGTGGCAATGTAGGATAGGTTTCTGAAAAACATCACGGGGTGGTGCCCATTGTAAGGGCTTCTAACAGGCCATTCACTAGTAGGAGTGAGTACAACATCACGTGGTGGTGTGAATCGTAGGGCCTGATTTAGGATAGGCAGTGAGTGGCACTGTAGGATGGAGAAAAGGGCCATGGGGTGGTCAGCATGGGGAGGTCAGGAAACATGCAGTGGCAATGTCGGATAGGTTTCTGAAAAACATCGCAGGGTCGTGCGAATTGTAAGGGTTTCTACAACGCCATTCAGTAGTAGGAGTGAGAAAACCATCACGGGGTGGTGTGAATCGGAGGGACTGAATTGGGATAGCCAGTGAGTGGCAATGTAGGATGAAGAAAAGCGCCACGGGGAGGTCAGCATGGGGAGATCAGGAAACATGCAGTGGCAATGTAGGATAGGATTCTGAAAAACATCGCCGGGTGGTGCACATTGTAAGGGTTTCTAATAGGCCATTCACTAGTAAGAGTGAGAAAAAATCACGGGGTGGTGTGAATCGGAGAGCCTCAATTAGGTTAGGCAGTGAGTGGCAATGTAGGATGGAAAAAAGCGCCACGGGTGATCAGCATCGGAAGGTCAGGAAACATGCAGTAGCAATGTAGGATAGGTTTCTGAAAAACATCGCGGGGTGGCGCGCATTGTAAGGGTTTCTAACAGGCCATTCACTAGTAGGAGTGAGAAAAACATCACGGGATGGTGTGAATCGGAGGGACTGAATAGGGATAGGCAGTGAGTGGCAATGTAGGATGGAGAAAAGCGCCATGGGGTGGTCAACATGGGGAGGTGAGGAAACATGCAATGGCAATGTAGGATATGTTTCTGGAAAACATCGCAGAGTGGTGCGCATTGTAAGGGTTTCTAACAGGCCATTCACTAGTAAGAGTGAGAAAAACATCACGGGGTCGTGTGAATCGGATGGCCTGAATTGGGATAGTCAGTGAGTGGCAATGTAGGATAGAGAAAAGCGCCACTGGGTGGACAGAATGGGGAGGTCAGGAAACATGCAGTTGCAATGTAGGATAGTATTGTGAAACACATCGAGGTGTGGTGCGCATTTTAATTGTTTCTAACACGCCATGCACTAGTAGTAGTAAGAAAAACATCACGGGTTTGTGTGAATCGGAGGGCCTGAATTAGGATAGGCAGTGAATGGCAATGTAAGATGGAGAAAAGGGCCAAGGGTTGGTCAGCATGGGGAGGTAAGGAAACATGCATTGGCAATGTAGGATAGGTTTCTGAAAAACATCACGGGGTAGTGCGCATCGAAAGGGCTTCTAACAGGCCATTCACTAGTAGGAGTGAGAAAAAATCTCGGGGTGGTGTGAATCGGAGGGCCTGAATTAGGTTAGGCAGTGAGTGGCAATGTAGGATGGAGAAAAGCGCCACGGGTGGTCAGCATCGGAAGGTCAGGAAACATGCAGTGGCAATGTAGGATAGGTTTCTGAAAAACATCGCAGGGTGGTGCACATTGTAAGGGTTTCTAACAGGCCATTCACTAGTAGGAGTGAGAAAAACATCACGGGGTGGTGTGAATCGGAGGGCCTGAATTAGTATAGGCAGTGAGTGGCAATGTAGTATGGAGAAAACCGGCACGGTCTAGTCAGCATGTGGAGGTCAGGAAACATGCAGTGGCAGTGTAGGATAGGATTCTGAAAAACATCGCGGGGTGGTGCGCATTGTAAGGGTTTCTAATAGGCCATTCACTAGTAAGAGTGAGAAAAAATCACGGGGAGGTGTGAATCGGAGGGCCTGAATTGGGATAGGCAGTGAGTGGCAATGTAGGATGGAGAAAAGCGCCACGGGGTGGTCAGGATGGGGAGGTCAGGAAAGCTGCAGTGGCAATGTAGGATAAGTTTAGGAAAAACATCGCGGGATGGTGCGCATTTTAAGGGTTTCTAACAGGCCATTCACTAGTAGGAGTGAGAAAAACATCACGGGATGGAGTGAATCGGAGGGCCTAAATAGGGATAGGCAGTGAGTGGCAATGAAGGATGGAGAAAAGCGCCACGGGATGGACAGAATTGGGTGGTCAGGAAACATGCAGTGGCAATGTAGTATAGGTTTGTGAAAAAAATTGTGGGGTTGTGCGCATTGTAAGGGTTCCTAAGAGGCCATTCACTAGTAGGAGTGAGAATAACATCATGGGGTGGTGTGAATCAGAGGGCCTGAATTAGGATAGGAAGTAAGTGACAATGTAGGATGCAGAAAAGGGCCATGGGGTGGTCAGCATGGGGAGGTTAGGAAACATGCAGTGGCAATGTAGGATAGGATTCTGAAAAACATCGCGGGGTGGTGCGCATTGTAAGGGTTTCTAACAGGCCATTCAATACTAGGAGTGAGAAAAACATCACGGGGTGGTGTGAGTCGGAGGGCCTGAATTGGGATAGGCAGTGAGTGCTAATGTAGGATGGAGAAAAGCAGCACGGGGTGGTCAGCATGGTGAGGTCTGGAAACATGCAGTGGTAATGAAGGATAGGATTGTGCAAAAGATCGCGGGGTGCTGCGCATTTTAAGGGTTTCTAAGAGGCCAATCACTAGTAAGAGTGAGAATAACATCACGGGGTGGTGTGAATCGGAGGGCCTGAATTAGGATAGGCAGGGAGTGGCAATGTAGGATGGAGAAATGGGCAACGGGGTGGTCAGCATGGGGAGGTCAGGAAACATGCAGTGGCAATGTAGCATAGGATTCTGAAAAACATCGCAGGATGGTGCGCATTGTAAGGGTTTCTAACAGGCCATTCACTAGTAAGAGAGAGAAAAAATCACGGGGTGGTGTGAATCGAAGTGCCTGAATTAGGATAGGCAGTGAGTGGTAATGTAGGATGGAGAAAAGCGCCACGGGGTGGTCATCATGGGGGGGGGTCAGAAGACATGCAGTGGCAATGTAGGATAGGATTCTGAAAAACATCGCGGGGTGGTTCGCATTGTAAGGGTTTCTAACAGGCCATTCACTAGAAGCAGTGAGAAAAACATCACTGGATGGTGTGAATCAGTGGGCCTGAATTAGGATAGGCAGTGAGTGGCAATGTAGGATGGAGAAAAGCGACACGGGGTGGTCAGCATGGGGAGGTCAGGAAACATGCAGTGGCAATGTAGGATAGGTTTCTGAAAAACATAGCGGGGTGAGGCACATTGTAAGGGTTTCTACAACGCCATTCACTAGTAGGAGTGAGAAAACCATCACGGGGTAGTGTGAATCGGAGGGACTGAATTGGGATAGCCAGTGAGTGGCAATGTAGGATGGAGAAAAGGGCCATGGGGTGGTCAGCATGGGGAGGTTAGGAAATATGCAGGGGCAATGTAGCATAGGATTCTGAAAAACATCGCGGAGTGGTGCGCATTGTAAGGGTTTCTAACAGGCCATTCACTAGTAGGAGTGAGAATAACATCACGGGGTGGTGTGAATCGGAGGGCCTGAATTAGGATAGGAAGTAAGTGACAATGTAGGATGAAGAAAAGGGCCATGGGGTGGTCAGCATGGGGAGGTTAGGAAACATGCAGTGGCAATGTAGGATAGGATTCTGAAAAACATCGCGGGGTGGTGCACACTGTAAGGGTTTCTAACAGGCCATTCACTAGTAGGAGTGAGAAAAACATCACGGGGTGGTGTGAGTCGGAGGGCCTGAATTGGGATAGGCAGTGAGTGCTAATGTAGGATGGAGAAAAGCGGCACGGGGTGGTCAGCATGGGGAGGTCTGGAAACATGCAGTGGCAATGTAGGATAGGATTGTGCAAAAGATCGCGGGGTGCTGTGCATTTTAATGGTTTCTAAGAGGCCATTCACTAGTAAGAGTGAGAATAATATCACGGGGTGGTGTGAATCGGAGGGCCTGAATTAGGATAGGCAGTGAGTGGCAATGTAGGATGGAGAAATGGGCATCGGGGTGGTCAGCATGGGGAGGTCAGGAAACATGCAGTGGCAATGTAGCATAGGATTCTGAAAAACATCGCGGGATGGTGCGCATTGTAAGGGTTTTTAACAGGCCATTCACTAGTAAGAGAGAGAAAAAATCACGGGGTGGTGTGAATCGAAGGGCCTGAATTAGGATAGGCAGTGAGTGGCAATGTAGGATGGAGAAAAGCGCCACGGGGTGGTCATCATGGGGGGGGTCAGAAAACATGCAGTGGCAATGTAGGATAGGATTCTGAAAAACATCGCGGGGTGGTTCGCATTGTAAGGGTTTCTAACAGGCCATTCACTAGAAGCAGTGAGAAAAACATCACTGGATGGTGTGAATCAGTGGGCCTGAATTAGGATAGGCAGTGATTGGCAATTTAGGATGGAGAAAAGCGACACGGGGTGGTCAGCATGGGGAGGTCAGGAAACATGCAGTGGCAATGTATAATAGGTTTCTGAAAAACATAGCGGGGTGAGGCACATTGTAAGGGTTTCTAACAGGCCATTCACTAGTAGGAGTGAGAAAAACATCACGGGGTTGTGTGAATCGAAGGGCCTGAATTAGGATAGGCAGTGAGTGGCAATGTAGGATGGAGAAAAGCGCCACGGGGTGGTCATCATGGGGGGGTCAGAAAACAGGCAGTGGCAATGTAGGATAGGATTCTGAAAAACATCGCCGGGTGGTGCGCATTGTAAGGGTTTCTAATAGGCCATTCACTAGTAAGAGTGAGAAAAAATCACGGGGTGGTGTGAATCGGAGGGCCTGAATTGGGATAGGCAGTGAGTGGCAATGTAGGATGGAGAAAAGCGCCACGGGGTGGTCAGGATGGGGAGGTCAGGAAAGCTGCAGTGGCAATGTAGGATAGGTTTAGGAAAAACATCGCGGGATGGTGCGCATTTTAAGGGTTTCTAACAGGCCATTCACTAGTAGGAGTGAGAAAAACATCACGGGATGGTGTGAATCGTAGGGCCTAAATAGGGATAGGCAGTGATTGGCAATGAAGGATGGAGAAAAGCGCCACGGGATGGACAGAATTGCGAGGTCAGGAAACATGCAGTGGCAATGTAGGATAGGTTTGTGAAAAAAATTGTGGGGTTGTGTGAATTGTAAGGGTTCCTAAGAGGCCATTCACAAGTAGGAGTGAGAATAACTTCACGGAGTGGTGTGAATCGGAGGGCCTGAATTAGGATAGGAAGTAAGTGACAATGTAGGATGCAGAAAAGGGCCATGGGGTGGTCAGCATGGGAGGTTAGGAAACATGCAGTGGCAATGTAGGATAGGATTCTGAAAAACATCGCGGGGTGGTGCACATTGTTAGAGTTTCTAACAGGCCATTCACTAGTAGGAGTGAGAAAAACATCACGGGGTGGTGTGAGTCGGAGGGCCTGAATTGGGATAGGCAGTGAGTGCTAATGTAGGATGGAGAAAAGCGGCACGGGGTGGTCAGCATGGAGAGGTCAGGAAACATGCAGTGGCAATGTAGCATAGGATTCTGAAAAACATCGCGGGATGGTGCGCATTTTAAGGGTTTCTAACAGGCCATTCACTAGTAAGAGAGAGAAAAAATCACAGGGTGGTGTGAATCGAAGGGCCTGAATTAGGATAGGCATTGAGTGGCACTGTAGGATGGAGAAAAGCGCCACGGGGTGGTCATCATGGGGGGGGGGTCAGAAAACATGCATTTGCAAGGTAGGATAGGATTCTGAAAAACATCGCGTGGTGGTTCGCATTGCAAGGTTTCTAACAGGCCGTTCACTACAAGCAATGAGAAAAACATCACTGGATTGTGTGAATCAGTGGGCCTGAATTAGGTTAGGCAGTGAGTGGCAATGTCAGATGGAGAAAAGCGCCACGGGGTGGTCAGCATGGGGTGGTCAGGACATATGCAGTGGCAATGTAGGATAGGTTTCTGAAAAACATAGCGGGGTGAGGCACATTGTAAGGGTTTCTAACAGGCCATTCACTAGTAGGAGTGAGAAAAACATCACGGGATGGTGTGAATCAGAGGGACTGAATTGGGATAGGCAGTGAGTGGCAATGTAGGATGGAGAAAAGCGCCACGGGGTGGTCAGCATGGGGAGGTGAGGAAACATGCAGTGGCAATGTAGGATATGTTTCTGAAAAACATCGCAGAGTGGTGCGCATTGTAAGGGTTTCTAACAGGCCATTCACTAGTAGGAGTGAGAAAAACATCACGGGGTGGTGTGAATCGGATGGCCTGAATTGGGATAGGCAGTGAGTGGCAATGTAGAATAGAGAAAAGCGCCACGGGGTGGACAGAATGGGGAGGTCAGGAAACATGCAGTTGCAATGTAGGATAGTATTGTGAAACACATCGCGGTGTGGTGCGCATTTTAATTGTTTCTAACACGCCATGCACTAGTAGTAGTGAGAAAAACATCATGGGTTTGTGTGAATCGGAGGGCCTAAATTAGAATAGGCAGTGAGTGGCAATGTAGGATGGAGAAAAGGGCCACGGGTTGGTCAGCATGCGGAGGTAAGGAAACATGCAGTGGCAATGTAGGATAGGTTTCTGAAAAACATCACGGGGTGGTGCGCAACGTAAGGGCTTCTAACAGGCCATTCACTAGTAGGAGTGAGAAAAAATCACGGGGTGGTGTGAATCGGAGCGCCTGAATTAGGTTAGGCAGTGAGTGGCAATGTAGGATGGAGAAAAGCGCCACGGGTGGTCAGCATCGGAAGGTCAGGAAACATGCAGTGGTAATGTAGGATAGGTTTCTGTAAAACATCGCGGGGTGGTGCGCATTGTAAGGGTTTCTAACAGGCCATTCACTAGTAGGAGTGAGAAAAACATCACGTGGTGGTGTGAATCGGAGGGCCTGAATTAGTATAGGCAGTGAGTGGCAATGTAGGATGGAGAAAACCGGCACGGGCTACTCAGCATTTGGAGGTCAGGAAACATGCAGTTGCAATATAGGATAGGATTCTGAAAAACATCGCGGTGTGGTGCGCATTGTAAGGGTTTCTAATAGACCATTCACTAGTAACAGTGAGAAAAAATCACGGGGTGGTGTGAATCGGAGGGCCTGAATTGGGATAGGCAGTGAGTGGCAATGTAGGATGGATAAACGCGCCACGGGGTGGTCAGGATGGGGACGTCAGGAAAGCTGCAGTGGCAATGTAGGATAGGTTTACGAAAAACATCGCGGGATTGTGCGCATTTTAAGGGTTTCTAACAGGCCATTCACTAGTAGGAGTGAGAAAATCATCACGGGATGGTGTGAATCGTAGGGCCTAAATAGGGATAGGCAGTGAGTGGCAATGAAGGATGGAGAAAATCGCCACGGGATGGACAGAATTGCGAGGTCAGGAAACATGCAGTGGCAATGTAGGATAGGTTTGTGAAAAAAATGTGGGGTTGTGCGCATTGTAAGGGTTCCTAAGAGGCCATTCACTAGTAGGAGTGAGAATAACATCACGGGGTGGTGTGAATCGGAGGGCCTGAATTAGGATAGGAAGTAAGTGACAATGTAGGATGCAGAAAAGGGCCATGGGGTGGTCAGCATGGGGAGGTTAGGAAACATGCAGTGGCAATGTAGGATAGGATTCTGAAAAACATCGCGGAGTGGTCCACATTGTAAGGGTTTCTAACAGGCCATTCACTAGTAGGAGTGAGAAAAACATCACGGGGTGGTGTGAGTCGGAGGGCCTGAATTGGGATAGGCAGTGAGTGCTAATGTAGGATGGAGAAAAGCGGCACAGGGTGGTCAGCATGCGGAGGTCTGGAAACATGCAGTGGCAATGTAGGATAGGATTGTGCAAAAGATCGCAGGGTGCTGCGCGTTTTAAGGGTATCTAAGAGGCCATTCACTAGTAAGAGTGAGAATAACATCACGGGGTGGTGTGAATCGGAGGGCCTGAATTAGGATAGGCAGTGAGTTGCAATGTAGGATGGAGAAATGGGCAACGGGGTGGTCAGCATGGGGAGGTCAGGAAACATGCAGTGGCAATGTAGGATAGGATTCTGAAAAACATCGCGGGGTGGTGCGCATTGTAAGGGTTTCTAACAGGCCATTCACTACTAAGAGTGAGAAAAAATCACGGGGTGGTGTGAATCGGAGGGCCTCCATTAGAATAGGCAGTGAATGGCAATGAAGGATGGAGAAAAGCGCCACGGGGTGGTCAGCATGGGGAGGTCAGGATAAATGCAGTGGCAATGTAGGATAGGTTTCTGAAAATCATCACGGGGTGGTGCCCACTGTAAGGGCTTCTAACAGGCCATTCACTAGTAGGAGTGAGTAAAACATCACGTGGTGGTGTAAATCGTAGGGCCTGATTTAGTATAGGCAGTGAGTGGCACTGTAGGATGGAGAAAAGGGCCACGGGGTGGTCAGCATGGGGAGGTCAGGAAACATGCAGTGGTAATGTTGGATAGGTTTCTGAAAAACATCGCAGGGTGGTGCACATTGTAAGGGTTTCTAACAGGCCATTCACTAGTAGGAGTGAGAAAAACATCACGGGGTGGTGTGAATCGGAGGGCCTGAATTAGTATAGGCAGTGAGTGGCAATGTAGGATGGAGAAAAGCGGCACGGGGTGGTCAGCATGCGGAGGTCTGGAAACATGCAGTGGCAATGTAGGATAGGATTGTGCAAAAGATCGCGGGGTGCTGCGCATTTTAAGGGTTTCTAAGAGGCCATTAACTAGTAAGAGTGAGAATAACATCACGGGGTGGTGTGAATCGGAGGGCCTGAATTAGGATAGGCAGTGAGTTGCACTGTAGGATGGAGAAATGGGCAACGGGGTGGTCAGCATGGGGAGGTCAGGAAACATGCAGTGGCAATGTAGCATAGGATACTGAAAAACATTGCGCGGTGGTGCGCATTGTAAGGGTTTCTAACAGGCCATTCACTAGTAAGAGTGAGAAAAAATCATGGGGTGGTGTGAATCGAAGGGCCTGAATTAGGATAGGCAGTGAGTGGCAATGTAGGATGGAGAAAAGCGCCACGGGGTGGTCATCATGGGGGGGCTCAGAAAACATGCAGTGGCAATGTAGGATAGGATTCTGAAAAACATCGCGAGGTGGTTCGCATTGTAAGGGATTCTAACAGGCCATTCACTAGAAGCAGTGAGAAAAACATCACTGGATGGTGTGAATCAGTGGGCCTGAATTAGGATAGGCAGTGAGTGGCAATGTAGGATGGAGAAAAGCGCCACGGGGTGGTCAGCATGGGGGGGTCAGAAAACATGCAATGGCAATGTAGGATAGGATTCTGAAAAACATCGCGGTGTGGTGCGCATTGTAAGGTTTTCTAACAGGCCATTCACTACTAAGAGTGAGAAAAAATCACGGGGTGGTGTGAATCGGAGGGCCTCAATTAGAATAGGCAGTGAATGGCAATGAAGGATGGAGAAAAGCGCCACGGGGTGGTCAGCATGGTGAGGTGAGGAAACATGGAGTGGCAATGTAGGATAGGTTTCTGAAAAACATCACGGGGTGGTGCCCATTGTAAGGGCTTTTAACAGGCCATTCACTAGTAGGAGTGAGAAAAACATCACGGGGTGGTGTGAATCGGAGGGCCTGAATTAGTATAGGCAGTGAGTGGCAATGTAGGATGGAGAAAAGCGGCACGGGCTAGTCAGCATTTGGAGGTCAGGAAACATGCAGTTGCAATGTAGGATAGGTTTCTGAAAAACATCGCAGGGCGGTGCGCATTGTAAGGGTTGTAACAGGCCATTCACTAGTAGGAGTGAGAAAAACATCACGGGGTGGTGTGAATCGGAGGGCCTGAATTAGTATAGGCAGTGAGTGGCAATGTAGGATGGAGAAAAGCGGCACGGGCTAGTCAGCATGGGGACGTCAGGAAACATGCAGTGGCAATGTAGGATAGGATACTGAAAAACATTGCGCGGTGGTGCGCATTGTAAGGGTTTCTAACAGGCCATTCACTAGTAAGAGTGAGAAAAAATCATGGGGTGGTGTGAATCGGAGGGAGTCAATTAGGATTCGCAGTGAGTACAATGTAAGATGGAGAAAAG